>NW_024103829.1:1201526-1864587 GCF_003945595.2 Pipra filicauda | reverse complement strand
AGTTCCACAAAATTTTCAGTGTCAGTTATACCTGAGACTTGAAACAATGGACCTGTCATGTATCAGAACCTTTTTTTTTAATTGCAAAATAAAACATTAAATTCTTTAGTTCTCCACAGAAATGACACAGAAAGACAATGCAAGTTCTAATAATTATCACAAATATAATTACATTAATGTCACAGGTTCCTATACATGCTTGGTGTTACAGCTCTGCAGAGTGTCTGTCTGCAGACAGAAAATATTCCACTGCGGTCAGATCCCAGGCACTGTTGGGCCCCCAGAGGGTGGCTAGTGGGTGACCAGTTAGACAACAAAGAGCATGGTAAAACTGCATGAACACAGTTTAACAGTGCCTTGTTAATGCCATTAAACAGCTTCCAGCACCTGAGCAGCTTGTTCAGTCACAGCTATCCTTTTACAGGGCAGTCTTGCACTGTAAAGGTATATGGCTCATGTTTGGCCAATGCAAGTGATGCTGGCAATCTGCTTGATCAGTAATGTACACTAAAGATGATAGTGAAGTTCTGCTTTCGAAATGGCCCTCAAAATTAAACTCATTTATATTAGCCACTTAGGTTTTTACCATAGAAGTACTACTTAAAGTTCTCAAGTTTTTCTAATATTCTTCTTGCATACCTATGCAATACCAAATGCAACTGGCAACACTAGCATTCTGTAGCATTGCCTGATCTCATATACTATTAATAGTATGGTAAATTTATAAAATTGTCAAGATACGTATCTAGAAACTAAATTCTAAGGGAAGCATAGTTTATTCTCTAAATTCCACAGTTTTGCAGGGGTTTTCATTTCCAGTCTGAGAAATCTCTGCAGGTTTTGTTTTTGGGTTTTTTAAGGAATATCTCTAAGCCAAAAGCAGTCTAAATAAAGGTCTAAATCAATAAGCCTCCATATCAAAGTGATGTAGCTAATTAGTATGTCCTCTGTGGCAGGGGGTGTTTGTTCGTTGATGGTGAGATAGATACATCAGAGGAACACAAGCTGGTCACCCAAGAAGCAAAGTGTTGTTGCACTTTGGAAGCAGCACAACATTTTTTTAAAAAATATATGAAGCAATCATATTTAATTTCCCAAAAAAAACATGCCCCAAGGAGCATTCAAATGATTGCATGAGAGATAAATGTAAATATAGAAGAAGGTAGAAAAGAAATTTTAACTTAGTCCCTCAGTCCCAAATAAGCACACCAATCACAAGGCTAGTGGCTACTTTCATAGAAGTAGAGCCTCCTTTTCTCTAGACTTAACCCCAGCTTCCTCAACTGCTCCTCATAGTCTCAAGATCCTTCACCAGCTCAGTTACCCTTCTCTGGATATGCTCCAGCACCTCAAGGTCTTTCTTGAATCGAGGGGTCCAGAACTGGACACAGGACTCAAGATGTGGCCTCACCAGTGCCAAGTACAGGGGAAAAATTACTGCTCTGGTCCTGCTGGTCACACTATTCCTGATATAAGCCAGGATGCCACTGGCCTTCTCAGCCACCTGGACACACTGCTGGCTCATGTTCAGCCACTGTCGACCAGCACCCCCAGGTCCTTTTCCACTAGGCAGCTTTTCAGCCACCCTTCCCCAAGCCCGTAGCGCTGCCTGGGGTGGTTGTGACAGAAGTGCAGGATCTGGCACTTCACCTTATTGACCCTCATACCACTGGCCTCAGCCCATCGATCCAGCCTGTCCAGATCCCTCTGCAGAGCCTTCCTGCCCTCCAGCAGATCAACACTCTCATCCAACTTGGCATCTTCTGCAAACTTACTGGGTGTGCACTCAATGCCCTTGAACAAATCATTGATAATAAAGGCATTAAACAGGACTGGCCCCAACACTGAGCCCTGGGGGACAGAACTAGTGACCGGCTGCCAACTGGATGTCGCACCATTCTGTAGGCCCAGTCATCCAGCCAGCTTTTAACCCAGTGAAGACAGCACCTGCCCAAGCCATGGGCTGCCAGATTCTCCAGAAAAATGCTGTTGGAGACAGTATCGAAAGCTTTAGTGAAGTCCAGAACTTTGGAATACAGAATTCACTCTAAAGACTTACAACTCCACCGAACGTGAAAAATTTTTTTGAATAGATGATCTTTGAGACCCTGATCAGAAACCCAGTAGCCATTACTTCTCTCATTTACCTTCCCTTCCACCTTATCTGACGTTGGATCCTTCTCTCAGACAGCTTCAGAACAATATAGGAAAGCAGGAATACATTTAACATGACTTTCCATTGTGCTTATTTCCTTATACTTCATGTCTGTGTTTCTTTGACTCTACATCTCCGTGATACTTTTTAAAATGGGAAAACCAAGTTGCCTGGCTCAGCACCAGAATATGAAGCTGAAGTTGCCACATCTCAGGCCAAAGCCCTAAGTCAGTTACTAGTTGTTTTGTACTTTGTGCTGCAGACTTCTTTTATTTACATTGTTAAATTCCTAGCTTTTACTCTGCAAACTAATGAACATTTGTGAAATCACAGAACTTCTTACAGTGCAATTTTCTTGGGTTTTGCCCAGTCATAGAAACTATTTGTCAAATACATCTGAGAGTCTAGACCATATTAAAAGAAGCCTGATTATTACTAACCCCAGCTTACACAGTTGTCAAAACAACAGTGAATATCATCATTAACAGGAACTGTTTCTATCAGACTGGAAATCACAGTTGAAGCCTCACTCCCTTTTTCATATTATCCAAAACTATATGCAAATATACAAATGCAAAAGAAAATTCTAAAGGAATTTTGGTATCTTTTATACTGATTCAAACAGATAAGCAAACTTTCACTTTCCTTTCCCATTTCAAAAATACAAATAAATATGTTTATATTTTCCTTTAATAAGACTATACAAAAATATTCAGCTTTAATTTTCACTTCCAAAGCTTTCACACCTACTAACTCAGTCAATGTTCACAAGTAGACTGTATACATATCCACCTACAAGTAGGACCCATTTACATATTAATATCTCACCAGTCTCCCTGCTCACTGTCATGAGCCACCTTGGTGCCTTACCAACTCAGTTGATAAGTTAACAACTGCAACACTAGATTCATAGGATGTTTCTGTTTGAAACACTATGGCTTCATTTGTCACCAGGTTCATAAAATGTACACTGGACACAGATCTAAAACATATTACTACTATAGTGTTCAAAAGCAATCTATCATTTACTGGAGTGGTGAGGCTCTGAAGGGTTGTGCTGCTGTTCAGAGGGACCTTGACAGGTTGGAGGAATGGGCCTACAGACACCACACGGGAAGGAAGAAAAAAAAAAAAAACAAACCAAAAAAAAGACAAGTGAAATCCTGCCCCTGCAGAGGAACAACCAGGCACCAGTACATGCTGCAGCCAAACAGCTGGAAAGCAGCTTCAAAGAAAATGCCCCGGGGTCCTGGAAGACAAACTGAACAGGAAAGGCCAGCAGCACCCTGGGCCATGTCAGGTAGAGCATTACCTGTAGGTTAAGGGGGGGAGATCCTTCTCTGCTGCCCAGTACTGGTGAGACAGACCTGGAGTGCTGTGTCCTGTGCTGGATTCCCCAGGACTAGGGAAACATGGAAGTACAGGAGCAAGTTCAGCAAATGGTCACTGAGATGATTATAGGATTGGAGTTCTGTCACACAAGGAGAGGCTGAGAGAGCTGGGGACATTTAGTCTCGAGCAGAGAAGAGTCAGGGGGGAATCTTATCAAAATGCGTAAGTACCTGATGGGAGGGAAAAAAGACAACAGAGTTAAACTCTTCTTAGTGGTGCCCAGTGAAAGGGCAGGAAACAACAGGCACAACCTAAAACATAAGGAATTACAATTTAAAAAAAAAAAAAAAAAGGGAGGGTGTTGTTGCTGTTGGGGTTTTTTGTTTGAGTTTTTCTGTTGGTTACTGTGAAGATGTTTGACTAGAGAGCCTGTGAAGTGCCCATCCTTGGAGATATAAAAACCTGTTTGGATGCAGCCCTGAACAACCTGCTATACTTGACCCTGCTCTAAGCAGGAAAGATGGTCCAGATAAATGATGTCCAAAGCAGAGAGTGCACAAGGCAATCCATGTCAATGTGGTAAGAAAATATTTTCTGTACAATTAACAAATATTTAAAAAAAGAATTTATATAGTCTTTATTTCATTTTTATCTCATCTTTTGCTTTTGAATTTCTATTCTTGAGTGTGTTTCATAATGCACATAAAATATTAGTACAGTGGTACATGTACAACATACACATATTGGGGATGTATGCTCAAAAATATTTTGCTGCTACACAATCAAAAAAATGTGGAGACCACTGGTCTCGATCATCTCCAACAGTCCCTTCCCAATTTCATCAAGTCTGATTCTCCCTCTTGCTAACAACAATGGATGCCTGTAAACAGAGTAAAGAGATTCAGTAGAAAATAAAATTTCCTGCCTGTCTGTTGCTTTCTAAAATTTTTCCTTCACCTTTTTAAACCCATTAACTTGTTAAACCTTACCTTCATCTAATTTGATATTAACAATTGGGTTTGGATTTCTGCCTCACTTCTACTAGAAGTTACTTTATAATATGGGGTGTGGTGGTAATTTTTTTTGTTGTTGTTTCTTTGATTTTAAGGCTCCTCGAGGCTACTTTACCCTGCTTATCCAGAGGAATGGTTACTGCAGCAGTCCATGTTCTGGTTTTGCCACCTTTGAAAAGACTACCAGTGTCAGCATACAGTTAGCTACACCACTTCCTCCTCCTCAAACACTTATCTCCTCATAGCAGACAAACCAGTCTAAAAGCTCTTTTAAATTTCTAGATGAAGCTTTACTGAGGATTGGGATCCAGATTTTTCACAGTGATTATATATTAAAAACAAATTGAGCCTTGTTTAACAACAGCTCAATGCTCTTACTTATGCAACTTAACACTATAGGTATATTTCTGTGCTATTTTTCTGCCAAGTTACTACAAAAAATACCCAAACAATTTATCATATACACATTCAAGGTATGTAAAGCAATAGTCTGTCCATTTATAAACCCCAATTCAAAAAAATCAATGTATCTTTACTGTTTACTTCAGCTTTGCAGTTACATTAAAATATAGTAATAAATAAAACATTTAGAGTACATTAACAAAATAAGCAAAACATGAACTGAATTGAATGCATTTATGATTTTATGTGCAATCACAAATAAATCAAATTCTTACAATATCACTCTATAAATTGAATAATGGCAAACTACTATCAGTTCATTATCTCATTCAAAATCTAAAATAACATGTAAAGTAGAACTAGAGAAAGTTCATAGGCTTTATATCATCATTTAAAAACCCTTCAGAAAGTTTATTTTGCATACATCTATATACATAAACAAGAAACATAATTTTCATGTAATCCTTAATTTGAATACTGAAGAGCTGGAAAGAGAACAAGACCTTTCTTGAATATTAGTATTTGTTTATGCAGAGCACAGTGATACTCTTAGCCTAGAAGTGTACTGAAATCCATATTAAATTGACCATTTTTCTCAAAGATGAAGTTAAAATGGAAGGTCTCGTTCCAAACAGGAGCACTGGGGAAAAATGTTCATTGTATTTCTCATCTGGCAGACCAGTAGTACCACTCTGGGAAATCAGAGAGAATTTGGGCAGACTGCCCACTCAACTAAGGCTCATCTGAGATCCGCATATATCCACTTAGCTATCCAACTAGCATTTTTCGTTGTGGTTGTTTTCATGCCCACATGATTTTAGTGCTTTTGTGCAATGTGCAACTCTCTCCACACGTGTCCCTTACCAAAAGGAGGTAGGTACCTCATAGTGAGGTCAGCAGATCTATGTCCTCCCACACCTGGGCCAATGTCCGCTGTCATTATGGGAAAGCGAAGTGAACTTTAATCTATAAAAATGTACCATTTGAACTACATATGCTACAGATAATCTTGGGATCCAAGCAGAAAAAATGCAGCTACACAGTAAATGTAGCAGTTGAAAGAACTGTACAGCCTGAAGCAAAAATTGTCTTTTACACACATTTAGAAAAATACGCACACCTACATGCATAGACCTCTCTAAATTAACCTTTTTACCACCTTTCATGTGGTGCTATAGCACATTATAAAGCCATACTTTATAACAGTATTAATTTAGTAAGTCAGGTATTTTCTCTATCAAAAAAAAAAAAAAAACTAAGAAAACAACCAATCATATAATATTGACTGCAATTAAGAGAATTCCAGCACTGCACAGTCTCTCTCACACTTCACAATCAATAACTGTTTCTCTGAATGGCTTGCACACCACCAGAAATAGCCAGGATATAAATTTATTAGACAGTAAAGTGCTTTTTATCGTATGAGCAGCAAAGAATCACAGGAATTTTCTACACAGTCTTTGTAACAGAAACATGACCTTTGAAATACCAAAGCTCCCTCTGCTATTCAGTGTTGATCACCAAAGAGTTGTCAGCTCCTAAGTTTTTAAAATATTATCTCTGCTGCGTCATGTATTGCAAAACATCACAAACCTGAATGCTGCTCCAGGACAGTAGCAACCTTTGCTGGAATCTGATTTGTTGGAAATACTAAAAGTAGCTTCACATGCCAAAAGTTCCGCAAATCTTTATTTTAAATCACTTTCCATTTACTGACACTACACAAAAGATTTATATACACAGGTGACTGACCACAAAGGGAGAAAACTCTAAACATATGAAACAAAGCAAGCATAAAGTAAAAATCAAAATTAGAAAGGTGAATACCACTAGTGAATATCACTATTTTTACAGTTATTTGCAACACTGGTAGTTGAAATGTTCATTTGTAGGTAATGAGAGCAGCTTCAAAAGAGGTAGGTTGCATTTCAAGTCAGAATACCTTTACAAACCACTCATGTACATGAGACAAGAGCCTCATGAACATAAATCAGTCATGAAAATCACATCATTCACACATGTCTATAACTTTAAAGGGATTATGAAACACAGTCAAAGCATATAGGTGTATTTAGTTTTCCAAGAAGATTCTCACGGGGTTTTGCTGTTGTTTTTACTTTTTACTGCCCTAGTGCAAGTGTAAGAATTTACTCTGATATCAGGCAAGTGAAATGAAGCATTATGTTTGCATCATTACATTTTATTATCCAATTTCAAAACCTGTAAAAGTACAGGTTACTCTAATTTTCTGATTCACAGATAATACTATAAATAACATCTTCCTGATTATTCAGTGAGTTACTTTAGAAAATCTGTATTCAACTCCACCACCTTTCAGCATAGTAAGTATTCCCTTTTCTAGACACTACAGCTGGCAATTTTCTTTGGAGTCCTGTACCCAGATATTCCACAGTGCAGGTAAGGATGGCAGAAGATTCATGTACTAACTAATTTTAACCTCCTCTAATAAGTACTAAGTGTAACTATATGAGGATATTAAGAAAAAAATACATCTCTACAATATATAAAGGACTAGTCAGATTTTACCATTCTATTATCAAAACCAAAATCATGTAAATCTGATGATAAAATCAGAGTACACAGGAACTACACACATAAAAATCAAATCCAATTTAAAGCAAACACAGGTTTGTTCAAACACCATTGTAAAACTGCTTTAACACTTACAGAATTTAGATGAACAATATTTTCATTCACTCACAATTTAGTATAAATATAAAGCAAGGCACCCCTTAAGCATTTTAAATAACAAATTAAACATTTACATTTTTTACTGTGCAGTCAGGCTTAACATTTATGCAGCTTCAAAACCAAAGTACAGCCTCAAGGGAAGCCTCTCCACTGACAAATTAATACCTTAGAGAATAGAGCTGAATGGTGGCAATGAACTCATTTGTTCCCCCAATAATGAAGAATGACTCTTTCTTTACCACATCTGTGACTGTTGCTATGGTGACCCAGACTTACCTCATTGCTTCTCGAAGTGCTCCTCGCTCACTAAGAGTCGTGTGCTTGATGTCATCAAAATTATTTTCCAGTTTCTCACAGTTCTGCAACAAACGGACATATCCATGTAAGGCTCTTAAACAGTTCATTGTACATTTATTAACAGTATTCAACATCACGCAAACAAAACTGATTTATATTATGTTATGTCAAATTATGCATTCTGTTTTAATTACATGGGAGTCATTAAGAAGACATTGAGAACTCAGAAATAAAGTAAACATGAATATTATATGTGGTTGTCATGGAAATCATCTTATAAATGTTCTATAATAAAATTTACAGAATTTTTACTTTTTTCTTCTCTGAAAAAAAATTTTTCCTTTATCTGTGTGCAAGGCTACAACAATACTGTACACATAGAGATGAGAACAGAAACCTAAACGAGCATTTTAGAATTATAATGGAAGTTATAAACGTTGTCCCAATAAAACAGGCAATGTTGTTGGAACAAACCAGTCATATTTAATTCCTATTTAATTAAATTTTTTAAAACATAACAGAAACTGAAAAGATTGATGGTTTATAGACAACTCAACCTTTATGTTTTTCCATATTAGAGCTCTCTATTTCTAAAAATAATACGAAGCCAACAACTTTGTGACAATAAATGAAACAAAACTTTGCTATATTCTGTAAATTACTACTAAACGTGTGACTGGTTCCATTACTGCATAGCCCTGATCCTTTTCTTCCGCTGTCAGAAAGACAGTAAAATTGATTAACAAGATGCCGGGGAGTACAGAAATTTTTATCTGTGTAAAGTGAGTGTGAAATACCAGCAAACAAGAATTCTCTGATTATCTGCATCTTCCATAAGATTTTTATTTTCTCTTGAGGATCCATCAATACAGGAGGCTTTTAGGTTACCCCTTTCTCCACAGCAACTTTCTCCAATACCAAAAGTTACCTCTGGGAGGCATAATTTTGCCATATGGGTGTAATAGACACACAAGTTGCAAGCAGAACAGTTACTACTGCTAACAATCTTGAAGACAGTATTGTCATGTTCTATATGCAGCACCTTTAAAGAAATTATGTGCACTATTATTTGGTCATATTGCTTTCACTATTTTTAATATCTGAATTAATTTTGAAGACCGCATCTTAAAAATAGTTATAGTAAATACAATAAAAGTTACCTATTGTTATTTCTTTTGTGTATTGATTCTTCATTTTTATAATTACATTATATTTGAGGCCACAAAAGCATTACTGAGAAAGAAATTATTAGATACTTACAAATGACCTAGCAAGATATTTTAGCTTGTCCAATTAACATTTAAATCATCATTATTTTTAAATAAGATTACAGACTTTTTAATACAAAGTTTTAATACTTTAAAAATACATTTCTGAGCAGAAAAAAATCAACAAAGCTACACATACTTTCATCTTTTGACATCTTTTTCTTTTTTCTCCTTTTTAAAAGCTATGCATGTAGCAGTAAATCTTATCCCACAGTTAATGTGATATTTTTTCTTTGTTTATATTACAAACAGTTGTCCTTTGTATTGCAAAATCCTACTCCAAAACTCAAAGGGATTGCACAAGAAAGACAGGGAAGCTCTACAATGAAGTATTCCATTATTTAGATCAGCATATATTGACCTTCAGCTCCAAGCACATATAGGCAGGTCAGTCACTTAAAATACATAAAAGAAATCCAAATCAACAATACTAATTAATGAAGAATTCTTGATTCATCAGTACTAGGCTGAAAATATCTGTGCAAGCAAAATTAGATCTCCCATCCTCCAGGAAAACGGGCCAGAGGAAACATAATATTGTTGGAAACTTGGAATATTGCTCCAAGTGCCAAAAGAGAAAAGCCCATGTTTTAACAATCCCGTGTCACCAGCACCTCAGGACAGGTTCAGAAAATCTGAGAATCACACAATTCCTTTCTCTTGACCTTGTGATATAAGGCATGTAGAAATGACAGATGATCACATGGATTTTTATCAAACACCACTAAATCTTCTCTATATTGCACAAGCTAAAATAAGTGATCCTGTACATGTGGAAAATGCTGAAATGAGTAAGTTCAGTTTGTATTTCTTCTCTGTCTGTACATATCATACTGTGTTAATCAGCTGAAGAGCAACAAAAGTGGACCATATCTAAAGAAAATGCTGTGATCATGTAGCCTTACACACACAAATACTCAACCTCAACTATGCACCCAATGCAAAACTGGATAGACCAGAACAAAAAAAAGAAAAAAAGACTTGAATAATAGATGTTGTACCAATTCATTTGCCAAGAAAAATGAACTGACTTCTACCATTTCTGAGAACTGTTTCTGGACATTATCTTTCTCAAATACTTTCAGCCTAATAACTCTCATGCAAGGTACAACAGCTGGACAGCAAATCATAGAATTATTAGGAAAAACTGAACTAAAAACTGACCCAGAAACAAACTCACGAAGGAAGACAACCTCATAGGGCTATATCATCAGTTAGTGCATACACACTGAACAGGCAAGTAAGCAAGTGTTGATCATACCTACTGCTTTTCCAGTCATCCAAGTATGCTTGATCCTCTCAGAGGAAAGAGAAAAGGGTGTCTGAAATACCAAATATAAGCATAGCTACAGGTGTATAGATGGCACTTCATGTGTCTGAGTACCAGCTCGCATGCTTTGCTTGCAGATCATCTGAAAGCATCTCATTTTGTAAGAACATGAATGAACTTGTAAGCATGAGAATACTCCAAAGAACGTCTGGGAAATGATGAAACTTTGGTTGACCATGACCAAGGTGAGCTTTACATTCTTAAGTACTAAATCAGTAGCAAAAATGGAGATCATTCTATTATCCACGCTACCAAATAATTCATATTTATAAACATCTTGCACAGAGCAGTATGATTTGGTCCATAGTACTTCACACATTTAAGTATAATGAACAATTAAACTCCAAGCTGTTTCATTTTGGGCAGCAGCTAAAGCAAAAAAATCAAAACACAAGCAATGAAAAAATTACTTCTGGTGGCTCACTGCCAAGTGATTTTTTGTGGGTATAAAGTCTAGAAGTTTTAACTCCATGATTCAATAATTACATAGCACTCTACATGTTATCACTATTGGCAGATCTATAGTACTTATGATATTACAGTAAATATCACCTTTGAGAAGTCCAGGAGGAAAAATCAGCATAGAGTTATGATCAGGGACATCGTCATCATAAGTCAAACTACCATTACATGTAAAAAAGCCACAAAAGTCTAAATACTGCTTCTTAAAGGAATATACCATAAAGACTTAGACTTTTTTAAATGTAACAAAAAGCAAGAGTGGGGGGAGATATTTTATATATAAATAAATAAATATAATAAATGGCTTATTTATAATGTGAGATTTTGTATGACAATTAGTTAAAACTGGAGATGTAGACTGGGTATTCACAACTATCTGTGAAGAAATAAGACAAAGATAATGAGTGTATGAAGATGAGGAAGAAGGAAGATTAATGAACAAACTGAAAAGCTTTTCCTCCCATGTCCACAAAAATATGCCTTTTTTTCCTGTTACAATTTATTCTTGTTAATAAAATAAACTACAAGCTTTGGGAGCAAAAACTGTGCTCACAAATCTGTATTTTCAGTTATTGTAAGTAATAATATTAATAACATTATGACAAACTTTATAGTAATATTTAACAGTCTACGCAAAGTTAACTACCAAGTCCAAGTACTCTGAGACACTGGTTGAAGTAACAACCTAGCTCAAGTAACTGGAAAATATAAATAAAGAATCCCTCTAGTTTTAAATAAAAACCTAGGATTCTGGCAAAAGTAAAGTTGTATTTTTAAAACCTCTCTCTACACATTCATCAGCTTAGCTTTCTTGTATAGGATTTAGTCTTTGCAGGAAAAGCCCTCTTTGTTGACTCAGTTATTTGAAAAGCAATTCTTTATTTGGCCTCTCGGATGAAACGTAGAACTTTGCAGAAGCAGCTCAGAAATCAACGACATTCTATTGCCTGGTGTGACCACCGAGGATCTCCCTAAATCACAAAAGCATTGCTGCCTCTGCTCTGCCATGACAGGCATAAGAGTCAGAGTTCTGAGAAGACCATAACTCAAACTTGCCAATTCTGTGATACAGTAGGGCTAAATATGACCCCACCTCCATTGAAATCAACCTTAAATCTTCCATCCACACAAACGAGAGTGGGATCACACTAAGCCATATCCTGCTACTTTAACTCTATCCTGAAATACTTCACATAAGACTTTCAAACTTATTATATTATCGATAATGTCTCTGCACACATTTTGAGATAGCTGAGAAATAAAATCTTTAGCACTGACAACAGTGTAAGACCTATCCTAAGGCAGCCTGCATCACTGAAGTTGAGGAGATAGATCTCTTATCCTAGTTGATACACTGCCAAATTAAAAGCCTTACTTAAAATACCATCTCTCTTCTGTGAAAGAGGTTTTTAAGGTAAGTAGGATTGCCGAATTCTTGGAATTCATCACTTCCACATGGGTTTAGGAAATTTTCTTAGAAAGCTTGAGTAAATCTCACATTTCTAGTGTCAAACATTCTGTGTATTAAACATAAGGAATGCACAGCAATTGAAAGCAGAACAGCTCTCACCTAATCAGTTCGTATTTACTATTACTGCTAATGCCAAAAAAAATTAATTTTTCTTTGGTTTTCCCCTTTATAATTCATTAAAATGTTCCTACAGAGTACGCTGTGCCCTTATTTTCTACAGTTTATGCAGCTAAATTTAATTTATTAAATTAATTTATTAAATCTATTTGTACCTAGATTTCTGAGTCCTAAAAATGAGACAACCTGGTCCAAATTCTGAAGTATTTACTAGCTGACTGTAATATTTCAATTAGTTATGCTTAAGGAGGAAGGTTCCAACAACAGATTACCAAAACCTTTGAGGACCTACAGAATCTACTGTAAATACCTACATCCTGTACAGATTCAATAAGAAGATTCTCAAATTTTGGTCCAAAAATGCCTTAAAACTTCAAGTGCCACACGTGCCACCACATTAGCTAGCTCTTTTGAAAATGTTGGCCATACTGTAGAAGTGATCTCCTTTAACAAAGTTGTAACAAAAAAGTTGACTACTTCAGGGGACTGTTTAAAAAATTGTAGAAAGCTGATTTCCAAACTGATCTCATTGATATATATAAAATGGTAATATAAATAATCACTTATTCTAGAAATGTGAATTATTTCATCAGCAGAAAACTTCAGAAATAACTAACTTGTGTTTTATAAACCTAAAGCAACGTTATAATAGTAATATACACTGTAATATATTGCTGCAAGGATAATTATTAAGGGAAAACACAGCTGACATTTTCTGATTTATGCACACAATCAGAGATGGAGTCCAAGGACTGTGACATAATTATCTTCATGCTAACAATTTTTGTAAATCTCTTGACAGAATTTTAGCTAATTTTAAAATGCCTTCTGAAGATTAGCGCTTAAAACTGTTGGGGAAAATAGCACAATTTATTAGCAAGGGTATAATTGTAAACCTTCCAAATACTCATTGTGAATATCATTTAGACAGTAACTCCTGCTTTAGCAGCTGGTATATAAGACTCCAGTTTACAGAATCTTGAAACAACAAAGCAAGTAGAATCTAATTAAACAGGATTACATGCCAAAGAAAAATATTAAAAACAGACTAATAGTCAAGTGTTATGAATTTCGAATAGCACATCTACTTCTTCTGTTGTGAACTTATATAATACTGTGTTTTATTCCAATGAAACCTAAATATTCTTAGCAGACTCCTCTCTTGATTTGGAACAGACTGCCTTTCTACACTGAAACAACACAAAAAACTAAATGGTTCCATTGATCTTCTCTCACAGACTTAAACACCCATCTGCTATAGGGCAAAACGACTTACATATATTGCATTTATTCTAATGCAATTCAGTAGCCAATAGCTGTATTGAAGACAGGAAGCCCCTTTAAACTGTCTTCATATTGAGAAAGTAAAAAAACCTGATGCCATATGCCAAAGGGTTTTATCTAAGAGTATTCTTAAAAGCTAAACAAGTAAAAAGATTGTTTGATCATATCTGTAACCTCTTACGATCTTCACAATATCTGCTTAGTAAATTCTGTCTTCCTATTTGCTATGACTCATTCTCAAGGGGTTCTTATTCCAAACAAGGGGGAAGAGCAGCTTAAAACTGCTAACCGACCAGCTGTTCACAAAGGAAAAATAGGTATTTTTTTAAAATACATACATATTCCTAACATCTGTAGAAAGTATATTGAGTCCTCAGGTATTTACATAACATTTGACAGCATGTCATTCATAATACATGAACATTTGTTATAAAATTCTTTTCATTATGTGATACAGCCATATTGGCCAGACAAGCTTTTAGAAAAATATAGATATTAGTACATTAAAAATAGCAGAATCCCAAGAGAAAACCAGCCTAAGTGTTGGTAATCAAATAAAAAACAATATAAAAAGCATTAAATAGAATTGTGGCAGGCTGTAATCAATGCCTAATTAGCATAACCATGTTAATCTTCTCAGGGTTTTTTTAGAGGTACATCATTATAAGGCACTAAAATTAGTGCATGTATAAACTCAAAAGCAAGTATCACATTTTCTCTAAAAACAGGAATATATTGCTAATGCAGGATTGATACCAGGAAACTGATGCACGTGCTATTTTCTGAAACTGCAAGCGTGGTGTTTTGGTATTAATTACCAGAAATACTGTCAATGTAACTGGAAATTCTGAAGTGAAAGCAGACAATTTTTGATTTTTTAAACTTTTTCCAATATGGTGCATTTAATCCTTAAAGACAGGTAATCATGTAGAAGTTAATTACTTATTAAACATACTTAAGACTTTAGTTTGCAATTTTACTGGGGCTGCGAAAGATGTTCCAGTCTGAGATGGCATTCTGCTAACTTCCTTTTCATGCTGTTTCACGCACAAATTTCAAGTGGCAAATTTATCACAGCCTTCATGTTCACATAAGGGTATGGTATCTTGCTTGCATTCAACCTGCTGTTGTCAGAGCAGATGCAGACACCACGTGTTTTGGCAATGGATAACACATCAGATAGTAGTGATACAGGGAGGATAAGAAAAGACATTCTGAAAGGCCCAAGCATGCAACACAAAGAATAGTAGACCAAAGAACTCAAAAGAATAAAAAGCTATAAGAGATATGCAAGAAACGAGAGGTACAGCTGGAAATAATAAAGGTGCAGAGAATACAGGTGATACTACCAGGCAGGACTATTTATAATGCTCCTTCTCTTGTGACTCAGCTTTAAAAGACAGAAAAAACTGTGGGGGGGGGGGGAGAAGGAAAACCTTTGCCTCTCTCACATTTTTCTTTTTCTTCCTAGAACAAATGTTAAACTCGATGAGCAGATGAATAGGAGGACTTGGCAACAAGCTATCGGTCCCTCTGCACCTGAAGGGACACTTGTAAGACTGCTTCCCTGTACAGGATAGGGGTCTGTAGCAGGGAACAATACACATCTCTTAGAATATGACAAACTTAATCTAAATACTGTTTCTTTTTTAATGTGGCTGTAGTCCTGTTTTTCTCCTATTGGAGAGCCTAAGCACAACATGAGAGCCTTTACAGAAGTTTAAGATCCTGTCTGGGACCCATTCTTTGTGGTTGAATACTCCAGTTCTCCAGTATTCTTAATATAATGTAATTTACAATGTAATTCTTTTATAAATATGCCATTTCCACTTGATAGTGAAAATACAATCAATGACTACTAAGAAAAAAAAACATCCCAAATGCTATACTCCCTTCCCCTCCCATTACTTTCCCATACCTCAACATTGCTTGCTTCTCCCTTGGGATTCTTTACTCTGCTTAAGCAAATATTCCCTTAACTCATTGAGATTAAATAAAATGAGACTATGCAGGTAAAGACCAGATTCATATTGAGAATTAACATTTACAGAGCTCATAACCTGGGAAAAAAAGGAAGAATCTTTAAAATGTAGGTAGAACTGCACTCTTAAGAAACAGATTATGTTCTTGACCTTCAACAAAGAGCATAAGGAAAAACACATACCCAAAAGCCCCTGCTCTTTCAGAAACCAAATGACCAAGACATTAAAGAATTAACTCCACATATTTTAGAGTACTAACTTACAGGATGCCTCTTATTTTTCATGCATAGCTAAAGAATTATTAAATATACAAGTTTTTCAGAAATTAAAGTTAAAATAAAATGCTTAAACACCACCATGAAACAGTATGGTCCAGCCCTACATGGCAGAATAAAAGCAAATTACCTGTAGCAGACTTGCTTCCTCAGCCCAAGATGCCACCTCTCATCTCTTACATGGCACATTTTATTCTCCAACAACAGTATTTCAGACAGGCCACAACAAAACATTTTCTTTCATTGTCCTGTGTTCATCATGCACTACAGCTCCCTGTGGTTGCCTCAATATTTAAAAAAAAAAAAAAAAAAAAAAAAAAAAAGGATACAATTTTCCCAACCAATTCTGCAGAACCTAATCTGCTTTAGCTTTTTCTCATGGTTCTGAATATGGTTCTTTCACAAAACACTGGTTTTGGGTGGGGTAGAGTTAATTTTCTTCATAGCATGGGGCTGTGTTTTGGATTTGTGCTGAAAACATTGCTGGTAACACAAGGATGTTTTAGTTACTGCTGAGCAGTGCTTATGCAGAGTCAGGATTCCAAGTGAGAAGGCTGGGGGTACACAAGGAGCTGGGAGGGGACAGAGCTGGGACAGCTGGCCCCAACTGACCCAAGGGATATCCCACACCATATGGAGTCATGCTCAGCACATAAAGCCGGGGGAAGAAGGAGGAGGGAGCTTTGGAGTGATTACACTTTGCTATATATGGTTTAGTGAGCATGGTGGTATTTAGTCAAAGGTTGGACCTGATGATCTTGGAGGTCTTTTCCAACTTTAATGATTCTGTGATGGTGTTCGTCCTCCCGGGTCACTGTTATGCATGATGGAGCCATGCTTTCCTGCACATGGCAGAACGCTTGCCTGCCCATGAGAAGCATTGAATGAATTTCTCACTTTGCTTGCATAGGCAGATTTTGCTTTACCCACTAAACACTGTAGGTAAAAAAATTGTGAAAAGACTACTATATTTATATGCATTCTTTACTGTGCTTAGCACTGACTGGTATCTCATACCTTATTGCAACAGCTACAGTAAGACAGGGACCTCAGATTCTGTAATATATACAGAGTCAGAGGAAATAAATGGAAGCGCAAAAAAAAAAAGCTATATGGGAAAGCATGAATAAGAATGCAGAAAGAACCACAACACTGTTTAAGAGTCAACACTACCACATATTTGGAAATATCATGCATCAAGCCAAGTTAGTTAAATGAAAGCTTATTGCTAAGAAGGTGGAAAGTCAAGCCTTGGTGGGGACGGTGTAGGTGTGGAACAACAAAGTAGGACAGTACAAATACTTAAAATACTTTTTCTCTCAAAAAAAATATTCATAAAATCAGAGGTATGGGGCTATTACAATGGTTGCAGATCCTATGAAGTTATCACCATCTGTTGTGTCATCTATTTACAGACACACGGGGATAACTAAAAACTAGGGAAAACTGCTCAAATAAGTGTAATCTTCTTTGAATAAAATATCATACATGTTAAACAAGTTTTAGTATCTTCCAACAGAAATTTAGGAAATAAATGGTATTGATTTATTTTTTCTAAGAAATTTTGTGAACAAGAACTTTCCTATACACAGAAATGAACGTATAGCTACATTTTTTTAGCAGGGCATGCAAAAGAGCATTAGGAGGATGCTGCTGCAATGCTTGTTTATTCACTGTAGCTTGAAAACAACATCAGGATAAATATATTGCCTCAGGTCTCGGTTCCATTTACCATGTTAGAGAGAAGAGCATCTAACTACCCAATACCCCAGTGTGGCACTATGCACTCTTCTAGCTCTGTGTCCCATTTACTGTCTTCTTTGTAAGGTTTTTACTCCTTCGGAAGCTTTCATGTGTCAATCTGAATAGCTTTCTTCTCCCAAAACCTTCTGGCCTGTCCTCAGAGAGCTCATACTACTGTATTCCCCTTCTTGTCAGTCTCTTGAAAATTGCCGTATTCAAGGTGAGGTGAACAATACAAGCATGCCCCAAAGCACTAGGCAAGCACCTTCCCAGCAATTCCCAAGCAACCAGGGACATATGGAGGACCCAAGATTCACCAGAAGAGGAGTGTGATGCAAGGCTCCTTGTTCTGAGTTTGGCTTAGCACTCTTCATGTCCCACAAACAGTGCTCAAGACATTTGGGCTAGGTAGCACAGTTGCTGAGCTAATAACATGAGTCTGTCAGCTGGGCTGGCTCTGTCACAGCATTTTCCTCACATGGCTATGCTACTCAAGCCTATAAATGGCTCCAACTATCTCGAGTGAAGGGCTTTTAGTTCCCAGAACACTGCACAGGAGAGACCTGCCCCTGCTTAACGTGGAGAGTATGAACATTCCACTCCCTCCGTACAATCAGAGCTTAACCTAGTACCTTTAGGATAATCACCCCCATGTTTTTCAATAAAACGCAATAACCTAATTTTGAAAAGGCTATTTTCAAACAGGCACACTGAATAATTTCTAAACTGAACCATTTCTGAATCATTTCTAAATAACACTGAAACTCCTACTTTAAATTATTTTTCCTCTCTAGAAAACATATTGCATTTAGTAATCAGTCCCAAGCTCCGAGCGTCACTACTACTATTGTATATGTGCAAATAGAGCAATAAGAAAGAATAGGATGATGCAAATCAAAAAGAAACAAAAGTCATTATTCTTTTAACACAATTACCGAATTTCTCCCTTTTCCTCTTGAAGCAATTTTTATCTCTGATTTTTAATTCTTATTCTTATGCAGCAGTTTCCCTGTTTCCCTTGTGTATACACTGTTTGAGTTTTCAATTTTTAATTTTTCTTCAATAGTGCCCTATCTTTTTTTTTTCCCCATAATTTGGGGTTTTTTTCCTCTCCTGCTCTGTTTCCTCGTGCTTGTTTACTTTCTTTCCCCTAGTCCTTACTAATTATTTTACGTCTCTTGGTCTGTTTCATTATGTGTCATGGCTTTTCCTTTCTTATATTTTTATATTGCATTCCTTTATTCCACTCCTGCAAGCTCTCTGATTTCTATGTGCTAGCTTAACTATTACCCAAATGGCTCCAAGCAGGACACACTCAAACTGAAGAATAAATAACTTAAAGAAGAATACTATCTGTGGCCATGCAGTGTTGCCTAGCAACACCCTGTACCTCTCCACAGCTTTTCTAGAGCCCTGGTGGCAACAGAGCTTTTCAGACTTACTGCTACAAATATATGCAAGATCCTTCTCGCACTGTTTGTCCATTCACTGAAAAATAAATGCAAAGGAAAACATAAATGAGAAAGAAAAACTCCAGAGAAAGCATCAACAACAGGACTACTCTTCCAGCACAAGAAGTGGCCACATACTGTGATGTACACTGCCCTCTTGTCTCTCACGTACTCTATAAAACACACAGAACTTACATGTTATTGCTGTTCATTAATACTACTACTGTTACAATCTTTGAGAAACAGAAAGGAAATACGATTTCTTATGCAATTAAAATTTATGTTAAATTCAACCAACTCTTAAATAGTTACTTGTATGCATTACTGGCTGAGATTCATTTGCTTTCATCTTTACACTTTAGCTTTACACTAAAGAAAAGACAGCAGGTAGCCTCCAGATTGTATAGGGTAGGAAAAACGGTCCAAGCATTGCCAAAAATGCAGTGGAATTATAAAACAATCACAGAATATGCTGAGTTGGAAGGGACCCATGGGAATCATCGAGTCTAACCCTTAGCCCTGCACAGGACCATCCTCAAGAGTCACATCAGGTGCCTGAGAGAATCATCCAAACACTTCTCGAACTCTGTCAGGCTTGGTGCTGTGACCACTTCCCTGAGGGGCCTGTTCAGCGCCCAACCACCCTCTGGGTGAAGAACCTTTTCCTAATATCCAACCTAAACCTCCTCTGACACAATATCAGGCCATTCCCTCAAGTCCTGTCACTGGTCACCACAGAGAAGAGATCAGTGCCTGCCCCTCCTCTTCCCTTCACAAGGAAGTTGTAACTGCAATGAGGTCTCCCCTCAGTCTCCTCCAGGCTGAACAGACACAGTGACCTTGGCCACTGCCTACATGGCTTCCCCTCAAGGCCCTTCACCATCTTGTGAAGTTTGTCCCCAAAACTTATAGATCCAGTCTTAAAAGACTGTCAATATCTATTATTTCTAATTATTTCAGATGCGACAGAAGTGAAAGTGAATTGAAGCTTCCCCCCCTCACGCTTTTTCTTAAAACAAGTTTGCTGGGCTCATTCTACAAAAGTTAGAAACAAATGTGCATTAAGTCCATACTTTACAAAGTATTGATGATTCAGCATTAGCCAGGTTGAGTTTCAAATGATAGATACTAAAGCAGTTTCCCTAACAGTCCTTTTTTTGTTCCACAGCAGTGAAAGATTACTTTCAACAACCAATGGCAGCTTCAGAGAAAGAAAACTCTCAAATGGATGGAAATGATGGTTATGCAAGAGACTAAAACTTTAAGGATATCAGGAGTCCTGGAAGAGGAGTCAAGAACTAGAAATGCTAAAACAAAAGATAATTACATAATTTAGGTAAGGACCAACCTGTGATGCAGCCATACAAAATGGAGAAAATGCTCCATTAACATCTTTATTTCTGAAGGGCATCAAAAATCAGTGTTATTGCTTGGAAATTTTTTATATAGATAAATCAGCCTCAAAGCAATTTGCTGTCTGCATAGCAGAATAACAGTAGTAAGTGAAAAGAAAGTACATTAGAGCACATATCTTAAAAAGATATTTAACAGCCTCCGTGTCTACATCTATCAGCTACAACTTATTACTTAGTAAAGTCAGGCTGCAAATGATCCACACAGATAAACACAGGACAGAAACTAATATTCAGGTACACAATTAATTGACTTCATTCCCACAGTAATGTTTGTAAAAATTAAAGGCTGAAGTAAGGTACGTAAAGTTGGTTGGAGAACAGAACCCATAGATCGTAACAGACCGCCATAAAAAAACCACAGACATTGCACAGTCAAGCACAAACTCCTCAAAAATGCCTAGAAAAGGTTTGCTGTTTCAACACTTGATTTGGCTCCTTCACACATATGCAGCTAAACCAGTTTTAATTATATGATCAGAGGCTATTTTACACTAATGTGCTTCACGGCTTAGAATACAGAACAGAGAGGGCTCACCTAATCATTAGCTCTTCAACATTTGTGCTTAGTGTGTAGCCTTATTTACTAGTCACTATTGGAAACCTGACTCGAAAGCAGAACTATTTTTCCCAATGAACATTTCAATGACATTCATCACTATGTATCTGAAGTGATTTAAAAGCAATTTACTCTACATACTATGAATATTCCCTTTTTAACAGGTAACAATCGGCACAAAGAGTCAAATACCTGAACATGCCAAGTCAGATCCCTACGGTCCAAACCACTAAAGCATATAGGAGACTCAAAGTGACAACTTGGATGATCAGAGTTAATCTCTTGCTTTCACATTCAGTTTGCATTCAGATTTTCTCATCCATTTGATGGAACCATCATCCTCTGATCAGCTGGTATTTCTAAATCATCTTCTTGCTTAATTCCAACCATTAGGCTCCTAGTCATTCTCATCTTCAGCCCTTGGCTGTACAGCCTCCTAATTGCACTATTAAATTTATTCTTATCTTTTTTATTCTAAACTTCAGTGTCACACAGTTCTTTATGATGTTCTAGTTCCTTCTGTATTGACAGTGCCTGTCGACTTTCTTGTAACATGTTCCTAATATTTATGTCAAGCTCATTAATGAAAATATTAAATGCTATGAATCTGAAGACTGATCCTTCAACAAGCTCTGCTAAAAGCCCAGCAGCTCTTTTTTAACCACTACTCACTCTCATTTCCTCTCTAGTCAGTCCCTTATCCATGTTACTATTCTAATCTAAGCAGATGACACTTCATTATTAATTGGCAACAATAAAAACCCTTGTCAGTGTGTCATGATTT
Source organism: Pipra filicauda (assembly GCF_003945595.2). Lineage (NCBI taxonomy): Eukaryota > Metazoa > Chordata > Aves > Passeriformes > Pipridae > Pipra > Pipra filicauda. The sequence continues at coordinate 1,842,538 of NW_024103829.1, read as the reverse complement.
ATCCCTAACAATAAAGCCCAATATGTCTTATTCTATCTTAGATTTACCTTAATGCAGTTAATAAATCTCTGCTTCAAAATCTGTTGTCTAAGTTTTGCACACAGCTGATACGGGACTGACAGAGTGATAGTTGCCTATCAACTCTCCATCTTTAAACATCCAGAAACTGCATTGGCTATTCTTTAATCAAGTACCATAACACACAGCTTGCTCTACTCCAAAGCTTGTAATTTCACATGTCACTTTTTCTGTGATACTTTTATGGACATTGCTGTGTCCCTTTGACTTCAAAGATGAAACACTCTAGGTTTTCTTTATGGCCTGTCTGAGGTAATTTCCATTTCTGCACTTGTCTGCCCATTAGCCCCCTCTTGTATTATTTCCATTTTACCAAAACTAGGACAACAATTTACAAAGACTTCAGATAATACCTAGGATGTTTCCTTGTCCTTTTATTTCTTTTAGTTTAGATAGCTTAAGAATCTTCTATTTGTTTTATATAGCTGAATAACCTTTTACTATTTGTTTTAATTTCTTTCACCCAGAGTGACTCAACTTGACTTTTGAAAGTTCTCATTTTTTCGTCTATTTCTTGCTTTGCCCATCAATCTCATTTTTTTCAACTCCTTATGGGTAATCCTCAGTATTAATATTCTTTTTGAAGTTGTTTTCCAGTTCAGCCTGAAACTCTTCTTTACAAATTGCGATGCAAATTCCAAATAACTTTTGTACATTTCAATTAATAAGAATCTGTCAAAATTAGTGTCCTTGACCTATTTAGTTCAGTTCAGAGATCTAAATAGTTTTCTTAACTTCTGACTTTGTCTTAGAAAATCAAAAAATAAATTTTGGCAATTCTTCTAGAGAATTTATACTGGACTAACTGAAAAGAAAAAAAAAAAAAGATTGATGAACACTGTAGTGTTTATTATATGACTTCATCATTTGCTAAATTTAAGACTAAAGTCCATTCAGATTGATACCAGAATCAGTAAGAGATGATAGTGTTTAAAATTCTAACCTAGTGTTTCGGATTAAATGACTGCTACTAACAAAGTTTGTCAGTTATCACATCAAACAATACCTGCACCTTATCATTATTAGGATCTGTGGTTTTCCAGGTTGCATATAAAAAGTCAAAGTGTCTTACTATCAACGATTTACCTGTGTAATAGATTACAATCAATTCCAGGTACAGAAAGTGGTGAGGGTAACAGAATGAGGATGGTGAACTTCAGAAAATATAACTTCAATAGTCAGGGATCATTCTGGTATGTCTCCTGAGAGTTATACTGATCACAAAGGAAAGCAGGAGAGAGGGCAAACCTGACAGAAATTCACAAAGGCAAACTTCCTGAGCAAAGCAAATAAAAATAAAACAAACAAAACCCAAAAAAACACACACCACCACCACCCCCAAAACAACGCTCTTAACAGACCTTTATGATCATACCATGTCTCTCCCCATGGCCTGGAAATCAAAATCATAAAAGCAGGGAAACTATGACACACACCTAAGAAGATAAATTTTTAAGTATAATTGGACCACACAAACACTGCAGAATAAAATCAGAAAGCTATGTAAATTTCAATTAGCAAGGAAGAGGAAAAAATTATAAAAAATAGCATGAAAATGGTACTATATACATGAGAAGTAAGAAGAAAATAAAGAAGTACAGGTTATGTACAGCAGAGCAAATAGCAAGTGATGCAGAGTCAACAGCTCTCCCTGCTCTTTTTGTGAAGATAGCATGGTATAGCCATAACAACAACTAAAAAAAATTATTTTTAGCAAGAATATGGGATTGCAGGCTTGAGCATGGAAAAAAGAGGTTTGGAAATTTATTTTTTTAATCAGACGAATGCAGCTCATATATCACTAAGTCATCAAGGAACTAACTGAAGCAATGCACACACCATTATCAATTGCACCCAAAGACTCTGAAGGCTTGTGGTTCCCAAAGGTCAGAAGAGTTAGACTTAATGCTTCCCTTTATGGGGAAAAAAAAAAAAAAAAAAAAAAAAAAAAAAAAAAAAAAAAAAAAAAAAAAAAAAAAAAAAAAAAAAAAAAAAAAGGAGTAAAAATATCAGTCACATCCCTTGGCAGGGGGAATTGAGCACATCTATTAAAAATCATATGATATAAAAAGCGCCAACATGGGCATGTAAAAACAATGTTAAATCAATCTTATTTTCTATCTTTAAGAGGATGGGTGAACTCATCAATAACTGTCATGGAACACATGACAAATCTAGAATATTCCACAGCACATTTTCATTAGCCAATTAAAAATGTAGACTAGATAAGACAAATACCCAGTGAGGGCACAACTAATTTAAAACAACCCCTGGCTTGTTTTCCATCAGCAAAAAATCACCTGAATCAAGATGCTTCATGACTCACCCAAGATCCCATTGATTTGGATAACTGGAAAAGAAGAATGTACTAATGGTTTCAACTGTTTGGTGGAATAAGGGAAACAGGAAAGGAGATATCAAACATTTTAAAAGGCAAAGAAAGAATTTTAAAACCAAGCCAAACTGAAGGGTCAGGATATAGGCCATAAACTGAATACAAGATAATCCAATACTCTCAGAGGGAACAGCACATGCCCAATAGTTCACTGGTAAGGCAAAGAAATTATTTCATTCTAATTGGTGCTAACTAGGTCCTATCTGAAATTTTTCATCATCATAATTAGAGAAAGATGAAGAAAATTAAAATCCAAAGAAAACAAACAAACAAACAGTTTCAGAAAAGATAACCAGCAGAGTTGAAGAAAAACAGAGAACTGAAAGGATATCTAATAGCAATCTTCTAATATAAAAGAATGGGTTGGAAGGGACCCTAAAGATCATCTAGTCCCAAAAAACCTCCAACCTGTCCTTGAATACATCCAGAGATGGGGCACCCACAGATAGATAGATCGATATAGAGATATATTTAAGATTTTATAACAGACTTTATACAAAGAAGATAATAATATTCATCAATTGTTCTTCAAGTAGTAAGAGGAGATGATAATTTGATTTTCAGCAAATAAAATACAGTATATTTTAGGAAAAATTTTTTGTTGCATTAACAGTAAAAAGAATACGAAGTCTCCCACATCATGTGTCATTAGAAGCGTATTATACAAATATCTGCCAAGAAATGTCTAGCTGGATTTCATTCTGTCCCAATCCAGAAATTCTCTCACTATTCCTCCTAAACCTATATTTTTATGATTTTATTAGATTGATTTCTATTTACAACCATACCCAAATTTAAACCTGCTGAGTGGAAACTCTACAGCATATTCTTAGCACACAAGAAACAACTTTATTACTGTTCCCTTAAGTGATTTTGATCCATAAAGTTTGGGTTTTACACTTGCTACCTTTTTACCATCTGTACACTTCACCTGAATAGTGCATATCCTTTAAAGCAACTGTACAGGTAGTCATTTGGATGCTTCTTAATTTGTTTACTTGATTAGCAACGTTAATAACATTCCTTTCACATGGTACATGAACAAGAAAACTCCAACTTATTTTTTTTTTAGGAAAAAACAAAGACATGAATTACAACTTGATAACTTTCAAATGGAATGCAAGTGGTAGGATCTTTAGCTTTACAGTAGAAAACATCTTCCACTTCAGCTAGCAGTTAAGCAAGAGTAGGTTTAGTCCTATTCTCAGTAAGAGAATAGAAAGTTCTGCTGCGTGAATGATTGTTCCAGATAATTGTTGATGAATCCATCAGGGGATGGAAGAAGTGACTTCAGAAAATACATACATGTAGCTGTCTGAAGACAGTTGGAACTGCTGGAACAGGGAAACAGCCAGAAAGACTTGAGGGAATATGCCTTGACAAGAAGTCCCTAGCATCTCTGCATATGGAAGAATCTCCAAAAAATTATTTCTGGTCATCAGTTCCCAACAGGGTATATCTATTTTCAACACTATATTCAAAGAATGTATCAGTTTATAAAACAACAAAGAAATCACTATGAAGGTCTAAAATCATTCCTGAGATTCATCACCAAAAATTTCAGAGTTCCTGAAACCAGGACACTACCATAAGTAAAGAATACCGAATTTTGTAAGCAAAGGAGCAGTGAGTGATGAGGCAGTTATCTGCTCTGCACCTGAGGACTGTACATTGTGATGAAAATGCAACAGAAGCTGGTCCAGATAAAGTTTATAAAACTTCTGGACAGTTCTGTTGCACCAATATACTTTTTCAAACCCCAGCCTGTTAGATCTCCTTGCTTCAAAGCAGAAGGATGTCAGTGTTTTTTTAAAATATAATGCTATCATGATTGTTTAAAAGACCAAGCTTTTTCTACCAGATCTGTTCATTCATACTTAAATCAAGCCTTTTTTTATATGCATTCATGACTGCATTTTTAATATGCATAAAGGAACTGATGGACTGGTACTCAAAAATTTTCTGTCCATATATATGGCAAAGTTGCAGACAGACTACAAGCAGGGTCTTGCAATGAACACTTCAGTGCAACTTAATACTGGACAGTGCTACAAGCCCTGCTCAAAATACAGCATTCAGCAAGCTATACTAGCTCTACTAGTAAAATTGGTCTCCCAGCTCCTTTTACTTCTACTGAGTAGATGTCTTCCACAACTTAGACACTAAAAATAGATCTGAAGTAATTACTAACATGCTAACAATGGCACAGGTTTCTCCAAGAATTTTCTCAACCTAAAGCTCATGACCATTTTTAATTTCATATTTTTATATGAATAAACAGAATGGAGAGAGACCTTCACTATACAAGAAGAAAATCTAGGAGAAGAAAGAGCAGTATAGGTTTCATTATGAGCAATGGCTTACAAAAGCAAAAAAAAAAAAAAAGGTGGGAGTAGTGGGGCTGAAAAAAGAGAAGCTAGTCTTCTTGCTATTTATTCCAATACACCAGCATAATACCTTTATCTCTGTCCAATAACCACAGGAAAATATACAGAAATCCACATCTAAAAGAATATAATGCTAAGCAAAAGTTGAAAGTGAACAGAAGATGATTTCTGGTCCTATCTCTACTCTGATTTGCTCAGCTGTAACGAAGGGGAATGCGTTGATCAGACTTACCTGGAATTCAGCACTTGCAGCAGACAAGCATTTTTCATTTTGTCATATTTATGTGCAAAACTAAACAATTTGCAACTCTGCAACACTTCAGTTTTGAAATGGTTAAGATCAGAAATACACCTGGAACTAAAAATCATTGGTGAGTGCTGCTATATAGAAGAGGAATCATCCAACATCAAATTTGAAGAACACTGAACCTGAAGAACTGAACAGAGGAAGTTAAGAGGTCAGAGGTGGTTTTGCAAGCACTCCAGGGTTAAGAAGGAACCTTTTGCACAGTACTAAGAAAGCATTTGGCATAACTTGCCACCAACTAGTATTTATAATCTGATACACAGAAAATGTGCATAGAAGCACTAATTTGTAGCAGTCAGGCAAGTTAGGAGCTATTGAGATATTCTAATGAAAATACTCTAAGACACTGAAACAAATATAAAACAGAAAATTCAAGGACTATAATATGCATTTCTTAGAGCAAGTGATATCATATATAAACATGTAAACTACTTTATTCCAGTAAAATGGTTATAAATGCCAGCATATGCTATCGATACAAGAAAATGCAGAGTAATTAGTTAATCTAAAAAATGCATGAGTAGGAATTTGACTGCTAAATGATTAAACTGGTACATTTTAAAATTTGTATTAATATTTAATTATTGACACTATGAGAAAAGAGAAAATCTCTTGATGTTACTTCTCAGCTCTTTCTGATACTCAGTAACACATGTATTATTCATAAGAATAGTTTGTGCATATACAGTCAATCACTAGTTAAATAAAAGAACCATTCTCAAATTCCCTAATCACCTCAATAGATCCTAATGCAATATTTTCCACATTTGGGAATCAGAGCATTTTATTTAAGAAATCAGTCTGGCCATGATGAATACCGCGCAGCCCGAGCAGACATCAGTTCAAAGAATCAGATGTCAAAGTGCTCCCTCTAATGTCCCTTAATCATCACACCAATTAGTGGTTGAATAGTGATGTGATTAAAAAGACTGCTGCTATCCTATACCTATTCAGACTAGTAGAATTCTACATATGTTCTACCAATTAATGTTTGAATAGAGCAGCGATTAGAGAGACATCTGCCATTGTATAACCATTCAGAAAAGAGCTAAACTTGCATATTCATATGCAATGAAGACAAAAATAAATATTTGCAAAGGTAAACTATACGTTTAGATTATAAATATAATTGAGTTGATTTCCTTTAATGAGTGTTCTCTATTTTTCAATATTTGAGATTATTTTTTATTTATAAATATAGAATCTTTCATCAATACATGGCTAGAAATGGACAAATTACTCACTGAAAAAGCATTTATACAAGGTTCCTGATTTCAGGCCTTGGGTGAACTGGGTTTCATATCTACTTGTTTGCAATTTGCACTATTTCTGCTTCAACCCATCAGTTATTTGTGAAATGCTAACTTGATTATTTTGTAAGCATGATACATGATTAGGCACAAAAATCACATGGCATTTTTCCACCTCACTGGAAGGCAATACTTCGAGTAACAAACTGATTATAGCTGAGAAAGGACCATCTTTTTTACAAGTTTTTCTATGTAAGCTTGGACATTTGTACATCAAGAGGTATTTACAAATCTTTTTTCAAATAATTCAGATGCTTATACATAGCAGTGACAGCCACAGAAATACTATCAAAGTGAAAAGCAGTTTGAAGTTTTAGCAAGCAAGCTTATTACTACTGTTTCAAGGGAGTACCCTTGTCCCCTGAATTTAAAGAGCAACATGAGCTGTTACATCTTGCAATAAATTGCAGATCTCATTCTCCATCATTAGCACAAAGCAATCTGGTAGTTGCACCTTAAGGTTGCACAGAAAAAAACAAGGTGAAGAATTGGGTTCTTTTTAATGGCTGGAAAGAACTATAGTACAGTTAAAGACTCCTGCCCAAAGTGATGCCCCTAAAAAACAAAACAAAACAAAAAAAAAAAAAAAAAAAAAAAAAAAAAAAAAAAAAAAAACAACAAAAAAAAACCAAACCAAAACAAAAAAAACCAAACCAAACAAAACAAAACAAAAAAAACCAAACCAAAACAAAACAAAAAAAAAAACAACCTGGGCTTTAAAATTAGTTTGTTCATGGAAAAGGAGAAGCTCTTATTGCACAATGCTGATCAGGCTTAGCACATGTAAGGACAAAGAATAATGCTACTGCTGCCAGAAAATCAATACTGTTACAGGCTAAGACAATTAGCTACAAACCAATTTAAACCCCATTTCCTTTTCACCCTCCTTGTCTTGTTGAAATATTTCCAACACTTCCATATGGAGCAAATATTACTATTATTTCTAAGTCCTGAAGAAAGTCGGAAAGTCTAAATGCTGAAGAAACTGAAGAAAGTCTGAATACACAGGTGGATCTATATCAACTTCTCACCTATCCCTAGTAGGTAACTCCAAGGTTTCATTACCAAAAAAGAATACTGGACTAAAACATCCCACTGAATTCTCCAGTGACAAGTGAATTTATAAAACTTGCAGAGGTCAATTTCATTTAAATGACAACCATGCACATGTTCAAGGTAAAAGCAGAACTTGTTCCATAATGCTTAGAAACCCTATTCATACAGTGTGTGGGGTGCAATGCAAATGTACACAATGTGTGCCCATCTAGTTTGTCATCTAAATGTCGGCAAGTATAAAATACACACAGAAATGGAATTATAGAGTTGGAAACCATAAATAAAAACATTAATCAGAAGTCTTAGCAATCCTGAACTACACAGGAAAGCCCTGAAATAAAAGCAAATCCTCAGTTTCCACAGTTCATTCCTTTGCTTTTGTTTTATCTGTAAACTGATGACCTAATGTGATCTAAATTTTGTAACCTTCTTCAAGATTTACTATTAGTACAGCCATTTCAAAACTCTTCTATTTTTAATTTCTTCTGAACAACAGAAGTCTTTGTTCCCCCAGATAGACCAGAAGCATCTGTTTACACCACTTTTCAACATGAATCAGGAAAAAACAAGAGGTCTAACACCGTTACTGAGGGTGACACTGCAATAAAGAGTTTTCCTACTCTGATATATATCTCTGAGTTAAAAATTTTGAAGGAAAGCTGACTTGCCTTGCACCTACATCTATAACTTATTTTTACAGCAAAACTTGGTTGCTAACATAGTAAATAAACAATAGCACTCATCAAAAGCATAATCGAACCTTCCTTTAGGAGAATACTTTTCCAGTGCTGAGGAAAGACTGACATACAGTTTCCACTTCAGAACTCATTAAATGGGCAATCCAAAGTGTCTCAGAGCAGGCTAGGAGTTAAAATTTCACTTGTGTAATTATTCTGAGGAAATATGTAAGTCTGCCATCTGGAAGTGTATTAGACATTACAAAGTCACTGTGTGCATGCCTCAGCAGATGCAGCTTTTGTTCAGAGTTTTGAGGGCTGTTAATTTAATTAGTCTTGTATTTTCATACACCCACCTTCCTGCAAAGGCAGCATCAGTACAGCTTTAAAAGAATCCAAAGCTAAAAGCTAAATTCAGATTTTAAGGAAATAGAAACATATAAAGTTCATATGGACTTCAAACAGAGCTTGATCTGTTCATTAGCAGGACTAAACATTACTGCCAATGGCTTTTTAGACCAAAACAGAAAACTGCGCTCAACGCATCCTTCCTACATCAGCTTTCTTAATTTAAGGAGCTTAGGAAAGGATTCTACCATTTGTTGTTTTTGGTTTTCATGTTTGTTTTTTTTTTATTAAAACCACTCAACAACAATGATCTGGAGAATGTAAAAAGCCTCTCATTTTTTCCTAATGTCTTTTATGTAATGGGAGACCAGACAAATATTTAAGTTTGATTCTTTCAGGGCTTTTTCTGTCAGAATATATCTCTGAGTGAAGAAACGTTTGTCTGTTCTAAAAACTAGGACCATTACTCACCTAAAAATAAGGACTAGCTCTTTACAGCGTCTTCTAGCACTTTACATTTATCATAATAGCTTGTAAACTAAATTATGTGACATTTCTACAAAATAATTCGTAATATGCAGTATAAGAACTATCTGTGATGAAGGTAATTATATCTGTCCATGTACACATTTGTTTCTTTCTAACCCTTAATCCTGTAAGACGCAACACATGAGCAGATCTCTGTCAGTGCGGGGTCCTAACAACTGCACAGACCTCCATGCAGTATTGCAGAACTATAGAACCAAGTTGTTTCTTAGATTGTAAACCTATGCCAAAGAAAATCATCCTGAAATATTTGACAAGGATCAGAATTTCCGTCAAGTGAAAATCCAGACAAGGTACACAAGCCAGCAATGACACCAAATCAGTGGTGTTTGCACAGCCCAAGAAGCTCAGGCCTTGGGGATCCAAGAACATTTGAGACACTACGAGGTAAACACATACAGCTAACAGCAGAAAGACAGGAAGAGAGACAATTTCTAGAAAACTATGCACTTTCACAAATACAGCAAAACCTTCAAATATCAAACACTTTTTAATTAAACTGAATACAAAAATCAAACAAGGCTGACATGGAGAAAAGCAGAGAGATTACTAAGAGCAATTTAAAAGCCTAGACAATTTGGAAAATGTCCATCAACACACCCATTAGTTAAGTTTGTACATTGTAGTTTAACTAACTAGGATAATTTACACTGGAACAGCTAATGAGGTTATTACACAGATGCCCAGCTGCCCTGCTGCATGGATACCTGAGCTTCCTAACAAACAGTTTCTGAAAACAGAGTTTGCAGCACAGTATTGATTTCAGGTCACCCGAAAACATGACGACGTAAACTGCAGCTGTCCAGGAGCCACTTGCTAAGTAGCTCAACTGTCTGTGCAGCAGGAACAGACAGTTGTGGGCAATACCTCCATCAGACATCCCAAAATAATCGTCCCTGTTCACAACAGAGAAGCTTTTCCTGTACATTAGTTTCCAGTTATTATAATACTGGCCAATATATATAATACTAAGCCAATAAATAAAAGAAAATAGGAATACTAGCTATAATAAGAAAGAGATTCTTATAATCAGTGCCATAGAAGAGGAAACTATACTAAGACTATTGCTGAAATGTTAAGGCATTGCTCCTCCCAGCAAATATTTGTTAGTCATACTGGATTTCATGATTTTAAGAAACTGAGGAACTTTGTGTCATTTCTGGTTTGGTTTGTGTTTTGTTGGGTATTGGGTGGGATACTTTTAATTACAAACAAATATCAATTTCCTACCTGAATTTGCCTGCTTAACAGGAAAAGGTGTTTTGACAACACTATGAAAAGATAACCAGTATCATTATAACCTTAAAGGAAATAGTTTGCAGATGTAGTACTCTACTTTTAAAAATTCCTGAATTTAGAGGATTATCTAACACAATCTGTAGGGAGACACTACAGACCTTCTAATCAGATGAGAGATCAAAGAGACAAAAGTCTAAGAGGATTTTACAAATATCACACTGAGACTAGGAATTCAAATACCTAGAGAGAAAATTATGATATCTAATGGTAGAAGTAATTTATAACGAAAAAATATTTATTCTAAAATCAATTATTTCCTGAAAAATACAATGCACAAAATTTAAAGTCCAGAGCCATGTTTTAATCTAAGCTTTATGTATTTATTTATATATCAAATAGATACACATGACAGGTTCCCCTATTTCTGTAGCAAAATAAAATCACCTTTAAAAGTCTCAGAAAGGATAGTGAAGTGCTGCTCTGTCCAGTGTTACTCTTGGAAAACAGAAGAAAAAGGAGGAAGTGGCAGAAGATGCAGTTGATGCTGGCTACTCAGGGAAGTTAAGGGGCTCCATGTGACTCGGGAGCTGACACTTGAGACGGATCAGACTCCATAAAAAAAGGCGAAAAAGTTGCATCGAAGACCTACTAAATCAGCAGAAAGGAAAAAAGGATGACACGCAATAGGGTCTGAAAAGTAGTTAGCTCATCACAAAGTAACTGTATCTACAGGAGCAAAATAGAAGCCAAATTTGGCTACCGAATAACACAAGAAACTCCAATTTCTCTCTCACACGACTGTGATTTCAGCCTTAATGATTTATTGAATGTTCCAGATGCAATAATGAACACGCTCTTACCAAACAGCTTTTGTCAGAATTCCTTTTCCATTGCTTCTTTACTTGCTTCTTTGCTGCAGTTGAATGAAGAGTTGCATGTGTCTGTTTTCGGGGATTTAAAGCCAGAATGTTCTGTAGAAAGAGAATAGAAAACATTAAAATATAGATAAAATTTCCATGGAAGTTCAAAGCCTTTTAAATCACACCTTACACACTTATTTACAGTGCTATGCAAAACCAAAACGCAATTATTTAACATTATAGCCCAACTCCATACTAATTAGTTTAGATTCACATTGTCCACACAACTTAGATTATGAATATTTAAAGACATTTCTAGGATTACTAGAAAACAAAATTATATTTAATGGCCTTAATAATGATTTCCATTCCCATGGATATTTTTTATGTACAGCATATAGAAACACATAATTCTGCTTCATTATATCACTCCAAGTAACAGTTGTAAAGTAAGATAAGCAAAAACATTAAAAAGGATCTGTTTTATTTCTGAATGTTTCATCATTTCAATATAAACTCCAACTTCCCCCGCACAATAATTTGCTTCTACACCTAGTGAGCTGATGAGCTAACTCATTTATCATAAAATGCTTTTATTTGCAAGGATACAAACAAATCCAGGTAATATAGCCACATTTTTAAGTCATGGTGATGATCTGGCAACAGGCAAAAAGAAGTTTTTAGTGTCTTTCCCTGTATTAACTCAACAAATTAAATTCGCTTTTTGGAACCCAAGCTCTTTTTCCAATCAGGCAAGTGACAGGTTTCCATAGCAAAACTGACCTCATTTAATTCAAGGGATGAGTGTGAAAGGCATGCAAGAGACACATCCAGACTCAGGTCTGTGAGGGAGAACCAAACCAGGCACATTGTTGGTTGTAACTCCTGGAATTAGTTTTGTAAGTTTGCCTTCAAAAAACATGGACTTCAGCACTATATGTCTCCACTGTGGTGAATTGGGTGTGCTTATTCTGCTACTATATGTCAAAAATGTGCAAGACTGACCTAGAGAAATGGAGGCTGAACATGATGAGTACAATGGGGTTATGAATATTATATCAGGATGTTTCCTAATTTTAAAAGTCTGCTTGAGTGGGTGATAATGATGAAACAGTAATCTGTTGTATTAAGATTTTATTGTACTGACATTTATGGGGACTTTTTATTTTAAATGTGAAGGAGTCACTTTCTATCCAACTATTTAATGCTTTAATCTGAACTGATTGGTAATCCATTTTTCCTACAAACCAGAAATCTCACCTACTTGAAAATTCTACCTGCAAACAACAACACAGTCCAATGCAGTAACTCCCAGCTTGCCTGAAGCACAAAGATAAAAGTGGGGTACAACATTCAAAAAGGTATAAACTATTTAGCAGCCTACATGCTGTTGACTTTCAGAAAGAGTTAAAGGGTGTTATTGGATGTGCTTCTGCAATTCCAGCAGTAAAGACTGCTCCATTTCTAGGTGTTCCCCAGTTGAGTACCTCAGGCAAGATGTGGGCAACCAAATGCAGTCAGTAGTGGTTTATGCCAATTTATTTCACTCTTAATTAAAACAGAGCAGGGGCATCCACATAAGGGATGTCATTTACAGCATCTCAGTTGATACTTTAATTTCACAGGATAATCAAACTCAATTGTTGGAGCACATCTGACTGTTGAGTGGCCAAATTACAGAAACCGGGCAGTAGGTTCTGAATCACACACAAACTTCAGCAAAATTTTGTCTTCTCTCTTTTGTAATTGCTTAATGCTTGGCCATGAATATTATAATTATTTTAGCAAACTGAAATGAATTGCAAATTTCTAGCAATAAACTGTAACAGATGTACTCCACTGGGTACAGCACCAGTTGGTTTAAAACATGGAACAAATGGCGGGGCAAGCCAAGGACGGAAGAATCCCCATATGTTTGCTCCTGTTGGAATTCTGCACCAGGAGCATGGCTCCAAGCACAACAGTTGCAGAAATCCAAAAGGACTACGTAGCACAGCATGTCCCAGAATTAAATCTGAAATAAAACTGGCACAGAAAATACTAAAGCACATATACAATGTAAAAACTGTTTATATTCCCACTACCTAAATAATATACTACCTGCCTAAATCTTGGATTGCTGACCAGAGTGGCTGCTCTAGCTAGAGATCTCTGGTGTTTTAAGAACAACTCAGACGTTAACTGCCTGGATGGGAAAGTAATGTAAATGTTTCTGGGTCTGTTGAACTGTCAGAAATGAAAATCCATGAGGGTGTTTTCTTCCTATTCATTTCAGTTCCCTGGTTGGTTTTCACAGCTTACGGTTAGTCAGACATTTAGTAAATTTAACAAATAAATGCAGATAAGTCAGCAACTAAGAAGAAAAATTACTGAGAAGAAAGTTCTACAGTTGGTATTGCAAATTACAATGTATGCACAAAAATAAACCACTCTGGACATGCAAGAAAGGAATCCTGAGATCTCCAGTCTCTCTAACACACTGGTCATCTGAGCAGGATGAGAGCTGCTGGTGAGAAGAATTATTTGGGGTTCTGCAATCTTGCTAGTCTGAATTCCATGCTTATTCTGCTCCATAAATTCTCATTCTTGACAGATGAGCTATTGATCTCTCCAGATGTTAAAAGGGCAAGACTCAAGTTCCTCAATAGAGAATGCAAGTACATAATACACTCCTTTTCAAAGTACTCTGAACTTTGGATTTCACATGAAGATGCTATTTGTATAGTAATGCAGAACCTGTGAATAATATCTTTACAGTTTTACATAAATGGCCACATTTATTTCATTAAAAATAAAGTAGGTATAAATCCATTATCATTAATGGCTGCAAATCAGAATATAACACCTCTGTATTTGTGTAGAAATCTGTTTAGGTTGATGGAGAAAGAAATGGGGCTATGAGTAGGTACACAGATGCACATGTTGAGTTTGTGACTCGTGGCACAGCTGCACAACATGCACAGTAGAGCTAAACCTGCAGCTTTGCACAGTGCTGATGATTATGCACACCACCAAAGAATTATACTTTCTTTCATTATCTCCATAGATTATTTTGAAGACTTCACTTTGGGAAGAAAGCTGAGCGGCCTGTCTACAGAATGTAAACCAGTATATTTTGCAGATGAGTTCCTCAAATACAACTAACTTAAGGAATTCTTTTAATAATAACCCACGACGATGACTTCTTTAAGTCTTTTGAAATACAATTATAAGCTACAAAATATAGAAGAATGGTTCGATTTCTGAATACATCCTCTTCTAGAAGGGAACATATTATATTGTTATTATGTGACTAATAGCTATTAAGGTTGCAAGTATCCTAAAATGCATTAAACTACTCATATGTAATGTACATGGAGAACAACTAGCATGTATAAGTCATAGCTACAGTTTTTAAATTTTGAGAATTTAGTGACAAATGGTTATGTTGATCTGTGCCAAGACTAACACAGCTTCTGAGAATAAACTTACCATAAGCTATTCATTAGATGCTTATTGCTTAGCTTCTACTTTAAACTGTAAGACTAACAAGGCTACACAAAAAATACTAGCTCTAATTTTCACTATCATCTATTAATCAAAAGACTGTAAAAGTTTTAAAACAGCATATTATATCACAGTAAGTAATTTATAAAAAATTTGAACTAATATTACTCCAAATAAGCGATTTCAAAGCAGTCACTCAGGACAGAATACACCCTCCAGTTGGGAGTCCTGTTTCTGACACAGCACTTTTGGTTAAATCAGGGCAGGTCTGGCACTCGCTCCCCAGTGATGCAACAAATTTCTGGTAAGGACATTTCATTTCACTTTTAATTTCATTAAAAGTGTCACACAACATTTTATTCCCATCTCATAAAGCCACCCTTTTCCTGAAATCAGAAGAAGCTATTGCAATTAAATCTGATTCTTAATTAAATGTATATTCAGCAAAATAAAATATAAAGTTATGGAAGCACTATGCTTATTGGGAATGCTCCAAAGCCAAGAGGGATAGGGGAGGCAGGCAGAGAGGGCACGTTGTTAGGAAAAAGAGTACAATTTAAATCACAGGTAGGACTTCAGTAACTTCAAGGCAGTCCTCAAAAAGTCCTGCTAGTCTAGCATTGTCTTTGTAAAATATATGGCACTAATTCAGATTTTGAAAGCTTTTCTTTAAAGCACTACATTGTGAAATCTTTGGATTTTTTTTCTTTTTTTCCTTTCTCTGCCCCAAAGTAACAATCTTAGCCAGGTGTCTTGCTTATGTGGACATTGTCCCTCACTCAAAACAGTTAGTCTGGAAAAAATTCAATAGTTCAGATTCCTCTGCTTCTGGAAAGCCTCCTACTAAAACCAATGAGTTGCACCAGGAGTATTTAGTCCTCAGTAATCCTCGTCTTTGTTATTGGTAATTCAAAGTCAGAATAAGGATCAGAAAAATCTACCTGCAGGCTCTGTCACAGGTTGCAGCATTAGAACTGTGTAAGCTTCTTAACAAGACAAAGTAAAAATTTGCTGGTTTCATGGATTCTGCCCACTTCCCCTAGCTTGTTGGGAAAGTTTCTTATTAACAGCCCCAAAACACCTGCTTAAGTTCACCACAGATCAATACACATACAGTCACAATGGACCTGCTGAAAATGCAACTGTGTGCATGCAGACTATGATTGTGGGCATAAAATACAGTCCCATGTGTTATTCTCTTTGTTTTAGCATATAGCACATTTACCTATCCCAAACCCTGCAATACACAGGTTATATCCTGATTTACTCCAGTTGCTTCAAGAGCCTCCTCAGCTAAGCTCTTTTATATACATCAATTAAAATTCAGGAGTAGCCTAGGCATGCTAGGGAATGCATGTGGTGAACAATTTAACCCACCCCATTCCATTAATCTACCCAATTTCCTTAAAAAAGAGTTGTAATCTCCCTCACAGCAAGTAACATTAAATGTAGTGTAAGATACATATGTTCACCAAGTGAACATAATGAGAACATATTTATTTTTTCTAGGAGTAATGAGCACACTAAACAATTAATTTCAAAGCTATGCAAGTGTTAATTCACTGACAGAAACAAGTACCTGGGGCTTTTCCGATGATATTTTCTAGTATGTCTGAACATGAAATTAATTTTATAACTGTTATTTAGTCAAAAGCCAAAGAACTCAAGATAGAAGTATTTGTTTTTAAAAGATTAGATGATCCAGAATAATGAACAGTGTTTAAAAACCATGTCAGTGAAGAAAAAGACGACCAAGGCATGAACTCCTTCTATTAATATCTAATTTGAACTGCCTAGTTCATATTTTACATCCACTGTGCCTCTCAGAAGGCTGTATGAAGCACAGTTAGATGCAGCCTATAAAGTCCCTAACTATCACTGATGAATGAAACTGGTGAAAGTTTCATTACCAAATCACCAAAAGCAAGTTCTAGTCATAGAAGAGTTTGTAAGATTAGAAGATAAACAAGATCTTAAAAATTAAATACCTATGGTGTCAAATCTTCCAGAAGCTAGCTCTATGTAACATTTCGTTATTGAAAGAATATGGGAAAATGTTGTGAATTTCTCCCTCATGCTTATGTATGACAGAATATCCCATAAATTGACACTTGTGTCAAATGTGCATTTCCTTACTCAAGATCTGAAGAGAATCTTACAAACAATTTATATAATCTGGCTGATAATGTATCTTAGGAGTTCATCCAAAAACTTCAAAAAGGTGAAAAGACTGTGGTTTCACAGCAGTTCAGGCCTGGTTTAATTGTGAGGCAACGAAGGCCAGAGAAAGCTCAGTGAAATGTGAAATGAGTGCAGATGTCAGGGGAACAGTGTGGTCAGCCTTTGGAGAATCCAAGGGAAACCCCCAAAGAATTATTTTAGTGTATTATCAGATATATTTTCTGTTACTGAGACAAATGGCTGCATGTGTGAGCAAAGTCACAAGCTTACTGCAAACCCATTTTATTGCAGTATATCAATGTGATGAGGTGCAACCCTCTTCTCTTTCAATAAGGATAAATTCTCTAGGTGGCCTTTTTCGTCCATGTCAGAGAAACAGCACTTTACACTACAATGATAGCTACAAACCAGAGTCCTCAAGGTCCAGAAAGCTGGAAGATAGGGCTCCACTTCTTTGGATAGACAACCAACCTATGAACCAGTGCTAAAAGAGCAGTAGCACTGCAGCCTCCTGTGAGATAGGGACTGAGAAGCCAACAGGCTCACGGGACTGAGGTCTGACCCTGAATCTCGGTGTGCATTTGGGCAGGGAGAGCTCAAACACACCTGGAAAAATACTCAACTTTTAATCAGAAGACTAATTTTTTCTTTGAGCCACACAAGCTCAGAATCTCAAAAAAGTGCAAAAACTAAGGCCAGTGGATGATCTTGTGATAAGCTGTGCACTGACAGGTCACTGCCTTTAGCATAGCATTTAAGTACTATATCTTCCTCTTTACATTTCCACATAGCTTTACATTTCCCCATAAAACAGACTGCTACTATATCAGAACAAACACCTTTTCGGTTTCTTGCACTCCTTACATAGCCTCAAATATTTAGGGAGAGTAAGACTCATAAGAGAGTAAGACCTTACTCATCATAGCATGCCAGTATCCTAGGAGTGTAGTCCTAGATCCATTACTAGATACTTAAAAAATGGCATTTTCAAAACGGTTTTACCACTACAGATTTTCATGATTCTCAGATTTCCCTGCAGTATGTAAACACTAAGTCTTAACCAAAAGAGCAGTTTTCTAAATCACTCCCACAAAAGTCAGGAAAGTCTTAGCTATGAGTTAACAAAAGCGCACTTTCTGTTACAAAAGCAAAGTTAATGCATTACAGATTAACAAAGTAGCAAAATTACACAATCCTAAACATGGTTTACCTAATCGTGTTGATACCTTAACTTTCAGATTAAGAGCTTGATTTCTCTAACTCAGCAATGCATTTGTGCTAGGTATTACTGTAAATTCTAAAAGGTTTATTAAGATAAAAAACAAGAAGAGTTGTTTCCCTTAGATACCAACCACTCTCCTCTATGGGAAGAGCTCTGGGTGGTAAATTACGCTGCTGGAAACTCTGCATGCTACCTCCTTGACACAACTAATCTCTGCTCAAGTGCCTTGACCCTCACAAGGAAAACTAAAGGGAATACCCACCCTCCGTGCTTTACTTTAAGTACCCAAGTAGTACTAGTATTCAGTGAATTATTCATGTGTTTAACACAAGCACATATACATCAAAACCATACAGCGTAAAGCAGGCTCAAATTTCACCATAACAAAAAATCAGTTCTGAGGCTTCTCCCTACTCTGTGATAAGATCATGTTTTCACACTATAAACAATACACCACATCCAAAAACATTAGCCTCCATATAGCAAATTCAGAGAAGGCATGGCTGAGCACAGCTCTTGTAGATTTACTCAAAGTTGATTTCACTATTATGTATTCATTTTGTTGTCTAACATATTACTTAATTTACCGTAGAAGGTTTTAATTTGGTGCAGCTATCCTTCTCCACATACAGTTAACATTTTAATATTTTTTTCTCTCTAACTGGACAGTTTTTAACCATCCAACCAACTGGCTAAGTACAAAAAGAAACCCAGAGCAACTCCTGTCACAGTCTTGATTCTTAGCTTTATGAATGCTGTTACATTAGAAGCAAGCGCATGCATGGTCTCCACAGTCTGTGAAACCCACTATGCCCAAAGTTACCTTTTTTCATCTTCCTAACAAAAATATATTCCTTCTTTATAAATCAAAACTTAAAGCTTCAGAAAATATTAGGTTTGTATCACAGGCGTAACAGTAGTTTCTGGTTTCCTCACCATAAAACTTATCCATGTCTCGACTGCTTGCACATCAAATTGCTCTGTTTACATGAGGAATAGGTATGCCATTTGGTAACTGCTCATTCACACAGAGAATCATTTAACAAAAGGATTACAGCACAAAGGATCGTTATCATATACATACATTTACACCTCACTTCTATTTTTCTACAAGAAGACAAAAAGACTGAAAAAGAAAGCAAGTTCAGTTGCCCTTTGAAAATAAACTTAATGCCAAAACCAAAAATAGGCCACTGTATCCCCATAACTGAACCTCCCAACTGGACCCTCAATTGTGGGTGTTTGCTTAAGGAAAACCCAAACTTGCATCAGAGACATGTCAGCTCATGACAGGTGAACACTCTACTAAATTTTGATCACAAGAGAGAAATTAGCAACTGCCTAAGTTTAATCATTGGCAAAATCAGCGGAACTAATTTTAGCTAGGCAAAGCAATGTTCTGAGAACTTCGTTAAAAGGTGATTTGCAAAGTCCAATAAATGAACTTGAAATTCAAGGATGAGTGACAATATACATCCAAAAGATCTAGTATATTCAGTGCTTGAAATACATGTGAACATCTGTATTTGTTCCAAGAACATGCCAACTATCTATCAGTACTGACATTCTAAATCTGTTGCAATATGAAGAAGTAAGAAGTAAATTTACCTTTGTGCAACTAGTGTCCAAACTTCTACAAAAATTTCAGTAGCAACTGTTAAATACTTTGGTAAAATACAAAACTGGAAATGGAACTACTGATTTTCTAGTAATTTTGTGTATACATCAGATCATTCTAATCAAAAGGGAAAAAATAATCAGCATCTAGAAGTAAAAAAGAAATGTGAAGGACTTATTAATTGTACACTATAAACAATAATGGTTTGATATGTGAAGGCACATTTTAAAATATAATTAAATGCCTGATAATTGGGGGGGGGGGGGAAGAAAAAAAAACCTCACAGCCAATTTTCAAGCAATATAATTTGACAGCCCATGCAAGTAAGGCAAGAGGAAACTGTTGACAATTTCCCCTTTTCCTTTTAAAACATCTTTGTCTTTTTTTGCAGAAGCACACAGTGATGTTAACACCTTTAAGCAAAGAAAGGTGATATTCTGTAAATACATGGGGAATCATATGCATTATAGATGACAATGGAACATAAATTGACAACAGGAAATACAAAGGGATTCCTTGGAGTTCTTCACTCTTACAATTTTGATTTTTAAATCTTATTGACATTAAATACTGATGAAAGTGTGGGATGGAGGCAGAGGTAATAATCAGATTAGGTTTCCCAGTCTAAAAACATGTCAGTAAACATTTGGATTCTGATCTATCATACTTTGTCCCATGTTTATACCAGAAAACTTATTTTTAAAATACTTTATAAAGGGTGTTGTATGTAGTAGCATTATTTTCCAACTCTTTTACTTATTAAGCAAAATTGCATCTCTGCTGTGAGTCCTCTAAACAGGGAAGAACTAGTATTTTTATAATTTTTAAAGTTTTCTAAAATTATAGTGAAGTATTTCTCCTATAAAAATACTGTAATGATTCTGAAGCTGTGGATTTCAAGCATGAAAATTAAAGTATTGGACTTTTAAAAAAATAAAATTTCCATCTTGATGACAGGTCAAAGCTGTCTTTTCTAGACTACAAGACCACAAAGTTGTCATTCAATTAGGACTGAAATATTAACAAACACTTGTCTCAGATCAGCATCCCTTTGTTTGTGGTTTGGTTTGAGCAGGAGCACGTACTGCAGAGTAACAGAAGTAACGTTATTCAGAAATGATGCAAAGGAAGAGTATCCAGGTAACTGTTCTATAAGTGCTTTAATTATTTTCCTGCTCTTCAGAGCAGGATTGCTTCAGAAATGTGGATTTAGTCTCTACCTCATAGAATCATAGAATGGTCTGGGTTGGAAGCGACATTAAAGACCATCTTGTTCCAACCCCCTGCCATGGGCAGGAACACCTTCCACTAGACCAGTTGCTCAGAGTCCCATCCAACCTGGTCTTGAACACTTCCAGGGATGGGGCATCCACAACTTCTCTGGGAAACCTGTTCCAGTGCCTCACCACCCTCACAGTACAGAATTTCTTCCTAATATCTGATCTAAACCTACCCTCTATCACTTTAAAGCAAAACCCCCTTGTCCTACCCCTACATGCCCTTGTAAAAATAAGCCCCTCTCCAGCTTTCTTGTAGGCCCCCTTTAAGCACCAGAAAGCTGCTTTAAGGTCTCTCCTGAGCCTTCTGTTGTGAACAACCCCAACTCCCTCAGCCTGTCTTCAGAGGAAAGGTCCTCCAGCCCTCTTATAATTTTTCTGGCTCTCCCCTGGACTCACTATAACAGGAACACATCCTTTTTATGTTGGGGACCCCAGAGCTGGATGCAGTACTCCAGTGGGGTCTCACAAGGGCAGAGTAGAGCAGGAGAATCCCCTCCTTTGACCTGCTGGCCACACTTCTTTGGATGCAGCCCAGGATATGGTTGGCTTTCTGGGCTGCAGGCACACATTGCCAAGTCATGTTGAGCCTCCCACTTGACTTTAGGTCAGCTCTTCTTTTAGCTATTGTTTGCTCCCTTTTCCTGAGCGAAGGCCTACCTTCACAGACAGATGAGTTTTGTAAGCAAGGAGGGTGATTAACACCAGAAGTAAAAGTTATATGCCTAATTAAGCTGCTTCTCACAGCACCCGAGGAAGGGATTCACAGCTGCCAGTATGCCAAGCAGGGCACACTATCTGAGTGGGACAAAACACCGACCAGACAAGAGGAACACAACCACAACAGTTGTTCTATCTCACCCTCCTGGACTTACACATCAACTGGCAGCCTCTCACAGGATTGCCTCCAGGATGATGGTTCTCAGCCTGAAACTCCCTAAGTTTAAACACTTATCTCCATTCAAATGCATGAGTTCCCTAGCTTCCATTTGAAACAGGGAGAAAGAGGGGGAAGCCATCACAAGTAATTACAAGAATAAACATTTTGCATAACAGTCTAATTGTTACTGGAGTCACCCTGGAACAAGAATATCTTCATCCCCATGTTCCTGCCTTGCACTGCACAGGATGGATGGCAAACCTGGATGAAATTCTACTGATTAGCTCTTCAGCTAAGATGATAAAAGTGAATCAGAGAACAGACATGATAAAAACACTGCTCCAGCACTAAAAGAGTTTTGACCCAACCCTCAAGCCGGCTTCTGTACTTTTGACGAAGGGCTCATTAATAAGGTGCACAGAGAACATTATGCTGGGAGTTAAAAACTATCTAACTTTGCTTTTGAGCTAAATACTTCTTAGTGTTCCTAAATCAATTCATCTTATCTCCTCACCTGGTGCCAAGATTTAGCAGCATGCAAGCTACTCTGCTTTACTTAAGAAGCAGTTCTTGTTCTACAGTCTTCGGGAAACTATTTCTTATCATATCCTATCCTAACTAAAGAGAACTGGCCCTTCAGCAGTCAATAGTACTGGTTACTGCTGACATTTTAGTCCGACTGTAGATATTTGAGAAGAGACAATATTTTTATTTTTTTCTGTTCTGTATTCATTTCATTTCTCCATTTTATCACCAGCATCCTAGAACAGCTTCTGCTGTGGTTATCTTGTTTGCTTTTTTTTTTCCATCACAATTCTTTTATCACTTTCTCACTTCCATCTGTTTTGAAAAGCTATGTTTGAATTAATTAAAATCTTCTAAATTTTGCATTTTCAATTGGAGCTGAAAAAAGGGCAATATCAAACACAGCTTTAAAATGGAAGCAGAATAATTCTGGGAACCACCTCTCTTCTCCCATCTTGTGTTCCTGTTATCAGCACACACACACATCCACACATTCAAGTGTGTGTGTGAATTTGCACAAGCCTGCTTTGTTCCTCTGATTCTGAAGACTGTCAAGATTAGTAGGGCAGTGTACCTCTAGGACTGATGAACAGACTTGTTAAGGCTAAAATCAGCTCTCGTATGTACCTGTAATTACATTCCAAAATATTACACTACACGTGGTATTTTGAGCACACATCCTCACACCAATTATGGATCACAGTCCTAAGAGTTAGTATATAGACCTAACTAGACACACTAAGAAGGACAGCAGGTTTTAATTTCATCAATACTAAACCAAAGGCAAATCTGATACTCATTCCGATTTTTGCACTGAGCAGTAAATCACTGACTACTTCTTCAATACTGATTTAATTTAGAATTAAGAGTTTTCCTTAATGTGAAGGCTACACCCTATCTCACAAACCTCATTTTTAACCTTAACATGTGACACAATATGAAAACTGCTGACACAAATAATTGACTGCTTTATTATAAATAGAATATTTAAAGTTATTTTTAAATGCCTCATAAATCCACATTAAGTCTACTTTATTGATTTCAGAAAAGTTCATTTTATTTCCATAGCGATATTGCATTATCTGAGCACTTAAAAAAAAAACAAAACACTTTTCTTGGTTTTAACTGTCATTGAAATATCCTTCATTTCAAAGATATCAAGAAATTATCACTATTCACTTTCAATACAAAGCCTCTTACATTTCAGCTGTCATTTTCAAAAAATCATACTGAAAATAGTGTTTCTAAGCAGAGTTCAGTTGCAGTGTAATAAGTAATAATTTCATCAATTAGCAGTATTCAGCATCCACTGAGAGTTCTCTCACTATTATTTTATTCATAGAGTTCTTTGTGGAAGTAGCATACTAAAAAGATCCATTTATCCTTCAAGGTTTTTCATAAATGTGTCATACATCTTAGAAAACAATTGGTTATTATTCTCGCTCAATCTAAATAACTATAATAACTTCCAGGTGTAAAACCTCTCTTTATACTTTCAATCTTCTTTACTCACATTATGGGTCGACGTTCTTAATAACCTATTCTAACACTTCTACCTACATTCACAAATGAATTCTGGAGTTTTGCATGCATGCTAGACATGCCTGGAT
Organism: Pipra filicauda; assembly: GCF_003945595.2. Taxonomy (NCBI): domain Eukaryota; kingdom Metazoa; phylum Chordata; class Aves; order Passeriformes; family Pipridae; genus Pipra; species Pipra filicauda. Next base: position 1,818,536 of record NW_024103829.1, on the reverse strand, counting down.
GGAAGACTAGTCAGCTTATTGTTAAGAGCAGAATAGAGTTGGGTTTCACAGAATGCCCTTCACAATCAAGGCAAAACCAAGCATTTTATAATGAGCAAGATGCTAGTACAGATGTTAACAGTGCAATGGTCGTACAGGAAAATGCTGTGATTATTAAACTCGGCAATAGCTTGCTTTGCATATTTTATTCCTCCTTCCCTCTAGATCCCTGCACATATTTATCAGCACTTTTCTCCTCACCTAGAAGCACACGTCCTGCCTTCTGTCCTTTCATCTCAAGACTGCAAAGGGCTCCCTTCAGAGCGCAACATTATCATTCCTTAATCAACTGACAGGTATGCGATTGGGCAGTAAAAGGTCCTCTCTCAAGACTGGGTAGGCAGCTCCATGCAGACTGTACAGCACAACAAAACAACCCCATGTCAGGAAACAGTAGCCCAATTTTCAGTGATGCATCTCCTACACAGCAGCCTGCTCCATTCTCTCCACATTGGTCAAATGTTTCATTGACTGAAGAAATTCTGGCCAGGACAGCTCATTCCAGCAGAAGTTTCAGTTTAAATAAGGCCTCTCAGAGCACAGTTAACAAAATCACAACAAAGAACCAAGGCAATTGTGCAGCAATATATTAATAAATAAACTAAGTACCACAACGACCTATCTGAAAATGGCGCAGAGTCTAATCTCCATAATGAGCATAAACCTAATGATATTGCATGTATGACTAATATTTGAAAGAAGAGCATCCTTAGGAAGAACATATTAACTAACATCAAACTTTCAAAGCAGCTTTCAATTTTTCCACCTCATTTCTATAGTCTCAAAGTGGTGTGTACAGGTATATCTATTAAAAAAACCACACACACCAACAAGACGTGTGAATCAGACAGTTTGGCTGCCTGGACACTTCTCTCCTTAATTACATATATAATTGTTTTTGAACCCGAAATTAAAATGTCAGAATGCACCATGATTGCCTCTAACTGATGACTAACATCCCATCTAAATGGAAATATTTAGATTCATCGCCTAGATACCTTTTTAATTTGCTTCCAAATAGAGTCACAGGCAAGCATGTCTGCCTTCTCCCATTTGTACTGTTGGTGTCAAGTTGAACTGGAAAGGCCAACCATTTCAATGAACTAAAATAAACGTAATTTTAAGGTCAAGTCACTTGTAACACTTCAGGCAGCAAATGTCATACTCAAAATAAAATTGAACCTCAGATTAAGCAGAGACGAAAGGTTTGGCATTTCAAGGACTTCATTGTGTTTATCACTTTAAATTTGCAAATAAAATATGGACATCACATATATTAATATTTATCATACTAATAATGTTTTATGAAACAATACATATAAATAGTAGAAGAATTATTAAAACCAAAATACTTTTAGAGGTGGGCTTACTCTAATTTCAAATGGTGAAGTCCTTGCAAGACCTAAAAACACTAAAAATTCCTCACTGGCTTAGGGAGGCATCTATGACCACAGTAAAAACCCAGATGTTTCATAGGAAGATATCAGCATTTTGACAGAGGAATGAAGTGAAATTGCCAAACTCAGTCAGCAGCATAGGAAAACAAAGCTGTTGAAAAATAAGGTTATTTCATTTGTAATTTACGATTTGGATAATATTAAGAAAAAACTCCTTTACGTATCTTGATCTAAATAGTCCCCAAATGTACTTGCTTTGGTATTTCCTCCTCACTGTGTCTTCTAATTTTCATTGTTACTCTTGGTTTTTTTCTAATCGTACTTTAAAAAGTTTGCCCACTTGAATCCCATGTTCTTTGTCATATGCAACAACAAAAAAAAATTGGGTATTTTGTCATGGTTGTAAGAGTTTATGAGTAGAAAAAAAGTCAAAGTTAAACCAAAACCCTGTCTGAATCACCTATTATTTCATAAAAGAATACACCTGGCCAATTTAAAGCCAAAATGTTCTTATTTTTAAGAAACATTATTATGAGAAGAAAACCAAATAATTTAGTTAAATTCTTCCACTTACTTCTTTAGCTGCTTTCTTCCCCAGTCACAATTTGACCTGGATATATCTGACTTTTTTCAAAATTTACGTTTTGAACTATGGCCTTGCATTTGAACTGCATACAGATCAAGAGGACAAAATGCCCCCCAAGATCTGTGTAGCCAATCTCTGTTAGCACATTTCACAAACTGATGCTCTGTACATGTAAAGTTGCCAGAGATTTATGCTGCGCTGATCTGCAAGAATTCTGCCCTTTGTAAAAAATGACAGCAAATGAAAATGAAAAGACTTTGAAAAACATGCCCACACAAACACCACCCTCTGAGCTTCTGATAAGGCATTTATGGCCAAGGGTTTCCTAATCCCAAATGTTTGATTTCTTTGCCAAATCACATACTTGCCGAAGTCTTATATAAAGGCACAAATCCTGCTCTTCTCAAAGGCAACAGCACAGGGCAGGGAGCAGAGTGTGTAACACTGTACTGATGAAATAAAAAAGGAATAGAAATCATATGCTAATAAGAGGAGGGAGGTTGCCAGGCAACGAGGGAGGGAGAGAAAGCAGTTTTTGATTTGAACTCTGTGCTGTCAAAGGGTTAGCATAGCCAGAACAAACAGGACATATTCAATCCAGCTTGTCTGCAGCCACCAGGAATTTCAGCTTTTCTCAATATTTTAAATAGAAGTGTGTTCCCAACTCAGTGCCAGTTACATTTGTGTTCCCTGGGTCATTTTACTGACACTGGCAAAATGGTATAGGATAGGATGAAAAGTGCAATTTTTAAAAGTGTTAATTTTAAAAGCAGCAGTCTGTGTCTCTGGGTAGCACAAACTGCACCATGCATGCATGCTGGCTGGTAGATTGGAGAGAGCTAAGCAATCTTGTGTCCAAGTAAACTGCAGTCCATCAGATACAGCCACACCTCTCTGGGATGCACTGAAAATTGTGCAAATTCTGCCCTGTTGCTAAAACTGCCCCCCTTCAAATGCATCTCAAATGACTGCCCTGCACCGTTGTACTTGTCATAGCTGAAGGGCAAAATCCTGCCTTGTGGATCTCAGCTTCCTATATAGACATGTAGTGTTACTTTCTTAGATGTAACACTAAGCAGAGGAAAGAATAAAATTCAAGATTGGTCTACAACATAAAATCATCAGGAAATCCATTTCCGTAAAAGGAAAATGAATTTCAGTTCCTTCTCGTTTTCAGAGTTGCTCACTGCAGCGACTACTCATAAGTCCCAGCCATGAAAAGAGGTGGGAATAGCAGTTCTTATTTGAAAGATCTTCTTAGAAAAAGAGTAGAATGCTAAGAATGTGGAAAAAGTTGGAAGTTGAACTCATAAGTAACATTGAAACTCAAAGGTTGAGGGAAAATGAAAAGCACGAGTCAATTTTTTTTTCCAACACAATTATTTTGGAGGACTTGACTGAATTTCAGCACTACAACCTTGCAAACTATCAGCAGTGGAGGCAAGACCATACATAACTCCTTGAGCATCAACAGGATTTGCACATAAAACATAAAAAGATAAATGTTTCATACAGAAGACTTTCCTTCCTACTTGCCAGATCAAATTTTAACCTGATGAGTAAATCATATTGTTCAATCCTCTAAGACAGACATGGTAATTGTGGTCCATAATCTTCCATGAGGTCTTAGCAATCATGCTGTAATTGCTGTTCCACTCAGCTAAGGGTTTACTATAATAAAACCTCTAAAACAATGAAAAGACTTGAGAAATTCATTAAACAAAAACAGGAAGCTTTGTTTCCTCACTGATTGTTTGTTAAATGACCCTAGGAAGACACAGCCATCAATCTGGAACAGCCATCTGATCATCACAACAAGCTATAAAGCAATAGCATAAAAACATTCTACACACTAAAGCTTCATTATGGAACTTCAAACAACTAACAGGTATCTACAACAGAGAGAAACACTGTAATAATTGGGGTTTTTAAAAATAAAAGTTTAGCCTAGATCAAATGAAGCTGCTTCAGCTATTTATTCACATAACTTTTGCCTGACAGTTTTGTGAGCCACGCTGACTAGTAGAATTACCTGCTATCTTGCTGAAGGTTTCCTGTGTTTTAACAGTACTTTTTATTTTTCAATCCCTGCCCTGCATCCCCCTTTGAGCAAAACAAGCTTAGCTCTCCAACACACCTCTCTACCTGCAGTCTTTCACTGTTCTCATCCATTTGATGAGAATATGAAGGATTAACGTTGCCAAATCAAGTACTTGGAAATTAATGAATGGAAAAACTGTGAAGTGTTGAGTAGAATCATGAACGACATTATTGAGTATTGGTCTCTGTGTGCTGTGTTTTCCTGACTGCTTTCTAGTTTTCTCTGCAGTCTCTCTAGTCATCTCATTCGGTGATGTTTGGGTGGTGAACACTTTATAACTCTTTGCCATCCAGACTACAGCTAGTGAGAGCAGGTCTCCCAGCCTTCATTGGTAAGGGCTTCTTCCCAGCAGAGCAGAGATGCTTTGCCACACTGTCACAAACCTGAAACGTTGACAGTAAATTAAAACCCATCCCCCCAACATAACTTAGTGTGAAAAAGGGTGTTATCATTCTTACAGGAGGTGGAGAGTATGTTGGCACTTCACAGATCTCACCTTCCTTCTGAATCATCTGTTGCATATGTTTAAAAGGGAGTTGGGTGTTGATGGGTAATTCCCTGTTGGACCAGCAGCTGGGTACCTAGAATGTTGTCACAGCTGTTTCCACCCCAGCACTGATGTCAGAAGTGAGAATAAAGTGAAAGGTGTGAAGGGCTAGAGCCATGTTCTGAAATTGCAATCTGGGAATTGCCTGAGAATTATCAGGATAAATTTGTGTCACTTTCACTTATAATACAATGAACACTGTCACTATAAACTGTGTCAACCTTTCTTTTCATTTAGCTTCAGACAGTATAGATGGCTCTTAAGTCACATATTTTTATTGTAGAAGTTATAAAATTCATCCCAAGCATCTTTGGTGTTACTTTAGAAATCTAACATTTGCTGTGCTTTTTGTTCACTGTGCTCTTATTTCTGTGGTGGTGTAATCCATAGGTATAAATAAATTGCTATTGCCTATTGTGAACAAAAGCTTTACAAACAACATTAACTTCAGGGTGCAAAGGAATGTTTCTTAAGGACCAGACTGCGCCCACTGGGTCCTTAGTGAGGACACAGGTGGCTCCACGAGTTCCTCAGTGCCTAGTGGAATGTGGAATGAGGTTATAGGCTATTTGAGCAGCTCACTAAGGGTACAGACAGCACGCCTGAACTCAAAGGACTCACCTGGCTTCAGGATCGGTTAGGGAAACAGAACTTCTTGTGTTTCCTGCTGCATGTAAAGGCCACTAGGGAAGTGCTCATAAGCTTCAAGGAAGCCTTATTGTACAACCTGCAGTTTCTATACTGTTTGAAGTAGCAGGTTTGATAGAAGTGATGGTTCTTCATTCCCTGGAATATATACTTAGCAGGTGCTACGCATCATGGACTATGACAGCAAGGTAAGCAAGTTTCACTTGTCAAGTTTATTCTTCTCCCAATTCTTCCCAATTGAAGATTGCAATAGATATAATTACATATGGCTTATACACAATGATAGGAAGGAATCGGGTAAAAACAAAAGGAGAGGTGAAAAAAGGAAGACTTTCTTTCCCAAAGTATCCCTGGGAAGCTTACATGAAGTCTGTAAACATTCTCTGGATCTTGCATGTACATTTCACATAGTTTCACATTACAAGTTAGAAAGGGACTGCTTTCCTCAAAATGTAGATTTCAAAAATTCTTAAAAATATTTAGAGAGGTAATAAATAAAAATCCAAGGCAAGTCCTTGTACCATAAATACAAGGTAGGTACTTTCACATGTAGCTATTTTTGAACAGGCTTTCTTTCCTTTTGCTTAGAGTATCTGCATCCAAGGAATATTAACAGCACATTTTGACAGTTGACTGTATTCAAAAAAAGGCAGTGTTTGGAGTTTGTGGGGTTGGCAGTAGTTGAGGGGAGGTGGAGTTGGTGTTTTGTTTTGATATTTTGGGAGCTATTTTTGTGGTAGTTGTAGTGTTTAAAAAAATAAATAAATGGAGACCACCATATACTTAAATCACAACCCACCTAGTCTCCCACAAAGCAGACTTTCAGAACACGATTATCTATATAATTCCTTTATCTTCTTTGTTCAGCTTCCCCCTGGCGAAGCTGAACAAGGGGGACAAGATTCCTTGGAGATAGCTTCCTGGAATTTTTCTTTTGTAAAATAACTTGGAGAACTGGCTGTGATTTTAGCTACTTCTAGCACAGATTCTCAGCTCCTCTTTAATGGATGACATGTTTTTTTTATTCAGCCTTAACTATTTATATAAATTATCAAGTAATACCTGGACTTCGAAGATCATATTTAATATTTTAATTATATGAACTTGAATTTGAGACACTAACCGCTGAGATAAGTTTCATTAAATCATTTGTTCAGTTTTTATATTGTAGCCAAGAAATTGACCAAAACATTCAAGTTGTGCTGCCAGTGCTCAAGCTGATAGATTGCTCCCCTCAACAAACAAATTACTGAGAATATTTACCTACAATGATAGACTTAGTTAACACACACTGTCCCTACTTCAAAAATAAAAATAAAATACATTTTATTGAAAATACTTCCCCCTCTCCCAAAAAAAAAAAAAAAAAAAAAAAAAGTTCTATGCAGGGGAAAAAGAAAAAACCAAACAACACCACGGAGGGCTACAATTAGATTATAAGCAATTACTGATATATTCATCTGAGAGACAAATCATACAATGACTAAATTTATTTGAACAGATGGGGAAAGGACAACACGTTTGGTAAGAAGTAGACTGCCTTGATTTCCTTGCTAGTTCAAATGATTGCTGAAAACAAAAACACAGTAAGATGCTGAGCAAAGTTTCTATTTGCAGCTTCAGAGTAAAGCAAATGCTAGCCTTTTCAAAATCCATCAGTCTTCTAAATCATGTAGTATTGCATACTATTACCAATACACCCTCCTATCGTAATATTGTTCTTTGAATCTGAGTCATATATCTAGAAATGCAAAACAATGTAACCCTAGAAATATTTTGCATTAAAAATTTGAGGAAAATACTCACAACCTGTACAACTAAAAATCAATCCTTTGTCATAAAAAAAATTATCTTCAACCCTTGAAAAATCCCAGATTGGCTGCTCTGAAAACACTGAGCTGGTAAAAGACTACTGATTTCATACCACAGTGCCTCCCTAACTACCAGGAAGACTTCTATGATAGTTCATTCTTCCTGCTCATTCCACTTCTGGAGATGAGTCACGGTTTGGGCAGCCGCTCAGTTAGGAAATGGACTAGGCACAAAAACTCAATATGAGAACTGATGATAAAATTCAGTCACAGCTGACCTAGAGGTGTGTTCAAGCTGCTGCTGTGCACATTCAGGTATTATGACTCGGTCCTCAGTGAGCTGCAACAGCCCACCCTAAACTTAGTACCTTACATTTCAAGGTAAGGTACAAAAAGTTGTGTCAGGCAAGAACAAGACTATCAACTGCAAGTTGATATATTCCAGACTCTTCATAAAGAGCTGAAGTTTACAGCCACATGCGAGGTCCTGTGAAGGGTGGGAAAAAGCTACCTTGAAGCCCAACCATACAAACTGGCTAACATGGGCAGGAGTTCACCACGTACTTCACTGCACTAGCAGTGGTCAGTCCGCCTCGCACCAGGGCAGGCCCCGAACCTACTTCCAAGATCCCAGCCAGACCTGAAGCAAGGAATGTCATACAAAAACATTAAGTGCCACAGGTGCAGCAAGCCACTTGAACCTGCCATCCTGCTCAGCCTTCCATGCAACTGCTTTAGTCCACGGAGACTGGGTGCAGCCCGTGCGCTCAGCTTGGCCCGTGGTGGGACAGCGAAGAGCTGCGGTCCTGCACATCTCCACCGGCCCACAGGCAGCTGCAGGACAGAGAACACCAGCCTGGCAGCCTGAGGCCGCCAAGGGCTCACCAGGTCACGGCCCCCGAGCAGCGCCGCCCCGCAGGAACCCTGCCAGAACCGGGAGACCGACCCCACCGGGGAGATGGGGCTCGGCCAGACCCCGCCCTCGACTTCTCCGTAGAGTGAGAGGAGCGGAGAGGGGAGGCGCCGGGCGCCACCCCCGCACACCCCTCGGCCGGGTGACTGCCGCGCTGCCCGGGGCGAGGAGGCACACGGGCACAGCCGGAGCGCTGCGCCCGGCGCTGCCCCGGCGGCCGTCCCGGCAAGGGCCGCGGCTTCCCGGGCGGCAGGCCAGCCCCGGGGCCCCCAGCGCCGCCAAACTTTGCCGGGCGCTCCCGGCCCGGGCGCCGCCGCCGGGCAGAGCCCCCTCCCCGCTAGCGACAGCCGCACGTCCCGGCAGGGCGAGTGGGTACCTCAATGTCCACCGGGTCCCGGCTCAGCACACGAGCCATGGTGTCCGCACCGCCACCGCCTTCCCCTGGCTCCCCGCAGTCCCGGAGTGGAACAGAGCGGAGCTCGGGAGGAGGCGGAGCCGGCAGCCCGGGCAGCAACGCCCAGGTGGGCGGGCGCGCCCCGCGCCGGGCCGGGGCCGCCCCGCGGGGCAGAACCGCCCGGGGGCAGGGCACAGGTGTGCCGCGGGTCCGGCACCGCCCGCGGCAGGGACAGCGGGTACCGAGGGCAGGGAAGCTCTGTATGGGGGGCTCAGCACACACTGCCCCGCCGGGAAAGGGCCGGAGTCCATGTGCCTCTCCCCATCACGGACCACGTGCACACCCGGTCTCCTGCACATCCTGGAAGGGAAACTGCGCGGAGAGGGCCAAAGATCACCCTGGGTGTTTATCATGACAATCCCACAGGAGCAGCCTGCACGCTATGAGTGCTGCACCTGGGGCCACGGCCCCTCTCCTGCCCAAAGAGGGGTGGACCCTTCCCAGGGTTACACTTATACACTCTCCCAGCCCAACTGGCCTAGGCTGTCGCCGAACCTTCACTCTTGTCCCGACAGGGACAGCGAGCCTTCCCACCTGCTCAGAGACGCCCCTCCCAGAAGCCATCCTGCTGCGGGAAGTGCCAGGAAAGCCAACAGGCCCAGTCACTGTCTTTGTGAGCTCTTCAGTGACTTTCCTCCCAAACATTGCGACTGTTTGATACCAGAAACACAATATTTATGGTATCACTGAAATAAATATTCCCACTGCAACAAACGTACAAAGAAGTTCTACCTTCCCTGCTACCTTAAAAAAAACAAAACCAGCAAAAGCAAGTGTTCTCCATGGGCTGGGGGGGGGGGGGGGGGGGGGGGGACGACGACAAAACAACCTAACTCAAACCACCACAACAAAAAAATAGCGAACAAACCGAAAAGCACCAAACAAGCCAAACACTGTAACATCAGTTTCTAGACAGCACTTTCAAGTAGCCACACCTATGATTCTCCAAAATACAACAGTTTTTATCACCATTTCACAAGAACAGAGAAGTTTAAGACTAATCTTTAATTTTCCAATATGTGTGCCAGACAACTTCTTGGGTTCTTTCTCCCTTTCTCAAAACATACCCCAGATCTGCTCTTCAACATTCTCTTTATAGCACTCATTTTATCCAGTTAGCTTTCATTCTCCCTTCTTTATTACAGCATTAAAAAAAAAATAATAGAAGATTAAAAAAGGGCTGCCTACTCCTATTTGCTTTACAAAAAGCCTGGAAAAAGTGTATGTAGCTTCTGGACTGATGACCCTTTGGGTGCAGGAGGGAATTGGCTTGCCTTTTCCTTTCACATCTCTGGAGAGAAAACCTCTCACAGAATAGCATGAAGAAATAATTACAAGGTAAAGAAAAATGGTTTCTTTCCATCTCTGTAAATGAGAACTTTTGAGAGGCCCAGTGGAGATTTTTTTTTTCTTTCATAAGATGTGGAGAAATAAGGCTGTGATCTTTTGTGTCTCAAGTGAGATCTGTGTTTTCTCAAGTCTTTGCTCCAGCACTATTGCATAACAATTCTTGCTGATTACAATCACCCATGGAAAACAGTTAAACTGTTGGCAGGAAAATCAGAAGCAGGATCTCCTGCACTGCGAGTACTTATCTCTAACAAATCCAAGAGTCTTTGGTTCATTTCACTAATATTGACATTGCAGAGCAGCTCAGTGGTCTCTGATGCTAGCTGGGGAGTTTCCTAGTTGCATTTGTTCCTGACCTACAGTAGTATATTAACTGTGCAAGTGCATTAAGTGTAAGTCATTTTCACAAAGATTATTTCCATGCATATGTAATGATAAACTGCTTTGTGTCCAAGCACTTACAGTTTTCCTCCATTTGTTCTAAGGGAGCATTTACATTAGAAGAGACTAGCAGCAGACACTGAGCTCTGCATTACGCCCATCTTCTCTCTTGTTCTGCAAGTTACAAATCATTGGTTACCCTCATGTAATCTAGCAAGTCAAATGAACCTGACACCTGTAGGATTTTTGACCTGTGAAACTAGAAAACAGTAACACCATTTAGATTTCATAGAAGCAGTTTTCCTTACAAATGAAGCAAGACCTATTCTGCCAAGAAGTACAGGTCAGAGAAAGGGATTTAGAGACCTAACAATACCCTGCTATAACTCATGGCTCCTCTTACTTCTGTTCCTACACATTTCTCTTGAGGATCAACTTACTGCCTTTAAACCACAGCGGTCAGCCAGGCTATGCCACCTGCTGCTGTTTGCCAGCTTTCCCCAGCAGTTCAGGAGGGCTGGTCTTCCATGGATCACCCATCTGAACTCTGGATTCTCAGCTGTGGCAAATAGTGCTTTTATCAGCACTGAGCATGTTTACAGCTGAACTTTGTTTCAGAAAATAAATGGACAGACAGATAAAGACATGCACAACATTCATCAGAATACAAGTACCTCCTCTTTTATAAAGTAAGAGTTATAAAAAAATTCAGTAAGACAAGTTTTACACAGCCCAGATATGGTTTGGGCTTTTTTCATAAAGAAGTGCTAAGCCTCTGATTTTAAAGTTTTTTCTCCCCCGGCAGGATTTTGAAAGCAGCAGAAACAGAGTGATGCTAAAGACCTAACTTTCACTTCTGACATGAAATGCAGTTAAGGCTTGGTTGAGTTATAGACTTTTGAAAGTTGCCATTAACCTTTTGTTCTTTGTGCTGTTCAGGTAAAATCTGCTCACATGCCAAAGAAATAATTGCACGTGAACTTTCTCAGAAAAGCTTCAGGTGTTCACTGCTACCAGAGCAGCAACAGCCTTGTGCTGGAAATGGCTGCCCACTGGGAGGGCAAAGGAGGACGGGGCAGCAGGCAGTGAGAAAAGACATGTCCTTCAATTTCAAATGGTTTGAGGAACACAGCCTGCAATCTAACACAAAAGATTCCTCCTCCAGCCATTGCAGTAGTTAGTCTTTGAATTTAAAGGGTAAACTGTAGACTCAGAAAGTTCAACATTCAAATTCTGGCAGTGATGTATTAGGGAGCCTAGAGGTCTCAGTGTACTGACATATAGTACGAGCAGCTCCCCACTTTTTCATCAAAACTGCCCCTGATTCACATCATTCAAATACTAGAAACACAGACATCCCAGACCTTAATTTATTGTGTAGTTGTACCTTGAACCTCTTTAATCCCACGCTTTTTTTATTCCAGGACCAGGTTCCTCATTCGTTGCATTTGATGAAGAGTGATGATTACAGTCACACAGCATCTCCCAGCATCTGAATTAGCAGCCCAGATTACTCTTTACACGTAAGCAAGTTCATCTGTCAAATTCATAGGATTTGGAAAAGCCTGAATTGCACCCAAGTTGCTCTTTTACCTTCTTCGAGCACCTCACTATGACAGTGAAGAGATATGCATTTCAGTTACATGCTGCTTGTGCCCTCTCTGGCTCAGCCAAGTTCAACAATGTAAAGGTGATATATCAAGTATGCAGAAGGTCCAAGAGAAATGGGATTAGCAAGAAAATGCCATGAAGATGACAAGCAGCTTCTGAAGGCTCCCAACAACTTCATTTTGATTTCTTCCCTTATGCTTGGAGTCATAGTAGCAGTGGTGGTGACTTTCCCAGGACAAGGCAAATCACTATTAAAGCTGAAAGAAGTAGTGCTGGGTTCATCAACTCTGAGGACACTTGTTTTGCATGTCTTCACTGTACTGGTGTTAGGGAGGAAACAAGCGTATACACGTGAAAAAGTTGAAGGCGAGAGGCTTTACGGTACTGTTTCTGAAAGGTCCATAAGTAAAGAGCCATAGAGTAACTATGCCAATCCTTTGTCCTCACTCATCTTAATCCAATACAGAAGGACTGGAATTCAAGATTTAATTTGGGGAAGCTTGCTCTGACTACCTCTCCCAAAGTAGCGGCATTGATGTTGCAGTATATAATTACAACTTTGTGCATTTCTTCAGCAATTTAGGGAAAATGTTTAACTTAAAACATTCACAGTAGTGAAGACATACACTGCCTTTCTAATCTGCTTGTTTGCAATTGGATTTACTCTCAGTGCTTTTCAGAGAGAATAGCTACACAGGATAACCCAGGGTATGCCACAGTGCAGTGGTACCAATGCTCTTTAGGTATGAGAGACAATTATTAATTCTATTAGAAGCTCTGACCATTTTCAGATGTAGCCTGTGGGCATGGAATTGTAAAGAACAAATAGATGAATAAGTAACATAAAATGGCCACCATGTGAGCTTTGATAAGCGCCCAAATGCATTTAAAACTAAAAATGAGCTGTTCTTTAGTGAGTCCACTAATTTATTCCAGCCATCTGTATCAGTGTAAACAAAAGCTTGTCTCCTAAAGTGCTTAATAATTTTTAAGATCTAGCAAGGACCACAAGTTTCAACATGATCATCTTGGGGGAAAAAATTAAGCAAAACGAACCCACATATTTTCACACCACAAACATCTTTTGATAACTACTATCATGTAATTCAAAGAAATATTAGAAAGTAAAACTTGTTCCTGGCATAGCATAATGTTTTCCTATTTAAATTCCACCAAATGTTTCATTAGGATATTTTAGGGGATGGAAAAATCTGGCTATTTCCCCCCCTCCAGTCTCCAGTGATGACATCTGTAGACAAACCCTATATTTATTACCAAGCTTGAGAACTGCTAAATTGATGTCCTAGGTTTCCACTGCTCTGAGAATCTTTTCTCTGCATGTGCCTCAATTTATTTTCAGGCTCTTAATGTGCTTCTCATGTTACTGGACCTTAGCTAAGTGAATAGTCAAGAAGTCTAAGTGTTTGTAAGCTAAGAAGTGTACACATTTGGCTTGAGTGGATACAAGCAATTAGTGATCTCAGATTAAGATGGGATTTTGGAGCACTGAACATGAGGGAGACAAGGCTGAAAGTACTTTGTAGGAAGAGTATGTTGGACTCAATTTTAGAGATACTGAGCAGCCACTCAGTTACATCAGATCAATTATCCTTTCTGGACAAAAACCAAAATCCACTATAAGATCAGAAAATTTGAAATTCCTTAGTTGCTTCTGAGACATCTCGTAGTTGTGGTAGAAGGGGTGTCACATTCAACCTTTCAGTCCTGGGCATTAGAAGCAAAGGGTGCTGCTTTCCAGACATATACACCTCTGGGGTGAGAAGAGTGAAAAATAAGTTCTATTTTGAAGGGCCAGGTCCAGTACACTGCATTATTTGCATCTTCTACATTCCCCCAGGAGCAAGTTTCTGACACGGGTGAGGTCTGCCCTTTGAGTGAGACCTGGTTTGGAACCATTTCACTGTGCAGCAGGGAAGTAGGACAAAATGATACCGAGCTCACCTGAGTCCTGTAGGTGTCAACTGGCTGGTGTCTGTGCAAACTGACCTACCAGTCCTCCCTCCCCTGGGCAGAGAAGGCTTCCAATTCTCCAAGTCAGACTGCTAAACTATTAGGGAATGGATGTACTACATACCTAACTTCTGGCAACAGCAAGTGTTTCTCCATTCAGGTAAATGTTAGAGATGGGGAGTTACTCCTTAACTTATGACCATGCAAAATTAACTACTTCTGTGCTTGCAGTTTCAAAGGGAAGCATGCAGTGAGATCAGAGGAAGATCAGCCTCCAAAATAGACAGACACCACCAATATACTCGCTGAACTATTGGCATGAATTTACCCCTCCAACCACAGCATCAGCAAGAAATTTATTTATTTTCAGGGATTCTGTAGTTTTGTTGCTTTCCAGAGATACTGACAAGGTACAAAACAGCCTCTTGAATTATTTACAAAATAATACTAGTTTGTAACTATTCATCTCTATAGTTGCAGTATAACTCGTTTCAACTTTGATAGCTTTTCAAATGCATCATAAAACAAACATTTGACAAACAAAATGGCTACTGTCTGCTTTTCAAAATTACTATTTTGAAAAGAAAAAGTGCCACCAGGTTAACATCCCTGAAACAAAGTGTTTTGGTTGTTCTAAATTTAATAGCTCAAAAAGGAACAAACAGGTTTGTGTTTTTCCAAGAGAAATATAGTAACTGATGTCCTTATAAGTAATTGCAATTAGTCCTTTGTTTCTGCAATACATCCCTTCCTCTCATGGCTGAAATCCCAGCCCTGCTTGGTAATACCTAATGACCAACAGCAGCAGTTCTAGGCTAGGTTAGTACCTTTTTAATACCTCCAACTATGCCCCGTGACCAAACAGAAAAAAAATAATCTGACAGTCATTGCAGAATCTATTATTAAAGTACTAATGAGAACACTACAAAAGAAAAACCATAGCAACTGATAGGAACCATGTGCTAGTCTCATCATAAGTCTGCTTGGTAGGCAGGTTTGCCAGAGAAATATTAGTATTAACAGAAAAGGCAAAACAAGAATAAAGAGTTAACTTGTCTGATTTTGTAATGTGGGCACTTTTCTTCTCCCTAGCATACATATACTGCATGACATTCCCAGAGGACTGTCTACATGCTTGGAGATGACAATTTATAAGTTACATTAATTGATTAGCTGTGTAATGGCACATATTAGCTTTATATTCATAGAAATCTTCCAATTTAGTTATTATAGTACAAAAAACTAACATTTTCTTTTTCCATGTTAACTTAAATACATTTTGGATTGCCATTAAAACAGCAAAGCTTTCCTCCCTCCACCAGTGCTCTATATAAACACCAACAGGACTCTGAACATTTTTACCCCTACCTTCACATGCCTGCAAGTTGCTTCCTACAGCGAGTTACATTACATGCAAATTATTCTTTTACACTGTCCTGTAACTTCAGCAATTGTGGCCATGTACACCGTGAAATGTATTGATCCTATTGCAAGATTTAAACCCAGTTAAAAGGCCATGTTGAAAATCCTTTTCTAATAAAGGCTACTGTCTTATCCAGATCTTTACAGTCTTCAGTGCAACAAACCCCAACTATAGCTTGAATTTTATAATAGCATTCAACAACCATCAGCACTAACAAACACAGGTAATTAACTTCAATGCTTTGTTTAAGCCAAGCAATGAAATATTGCTGTTCTATAGTTCTTTCTATTGCATAAAAATTACTGTGAAGTAACATAGTGCTTGGACTGGAAATTAAGTAGAAGCAAGTAGCGAAAAAAGAACAAAAACTTAACCAAGTATGCCATGGGGCAGTTCAAGACAATCTCTTCCCTAGCTTGCTATAGAGATGACTTTTACCTATAGAGATGACTTTTACCCAGGACCTATACTCTGCATAGAAGGAAGCAAATTTCTACTTACAACCTCAGATGTAGCTGTGGCACCCAACTGCTGGTATGAGATGATGGATAAAGAATATCCACAGTCTCAGTTGTTGACTGGAAAACTGATGTTCAGATAATATATGTGACTTGTGGTACATCCCTATGTCCTTGCTAAACTGCTAGGCTGATGACAAGCTAGTCATCTGTCTTGGACTGTTTTGAGCAAATTCCTGAAACTCTTGCTGAACTGGTGAAATAGGCTAACTTGACAATTGGCAACGGTTATTGCCTTCTTGGCAAGGTCAAAATGAATTGAAGAAATTAATTCCTACCCAAGGTCCCTGCAAAATGTGGGTAAGACGTTAATTCACTGCCATCCTAGCCTAAGGTAGTAATTGTCAATAGGACAAACAGTCTACATCATCATTTTCTCTCTAATTTAATCAAGGTCATATTAGATCACTACATCAAATCAAGCAGAGTCAATTTGATTAAAAAAAAATCTGAGCTAAACCAGATTCCTTCTGGAAATTAACCCTTCATAACATTATCCACCAATGCAGAGCATCTTATTTCCACTGAAAATGACTACTGCTATGACACACACCATGCTTAAAAAAAAAAAAAAATGCTCTCCCACCAAATAAAACAAGACTACATTGTCTAATCTCATGCCTAAGTTTGTGTTTTGGCATTTTTTTACTATGTATTGCATATGCGTCTCACACAAGAAAACAACAACTTTCACTGAAACTGAAATGTATGTCTGACAAAAATAATGTACTCTATTATGCTGGGTGCCATTTATCTCATAAAAGTTTAGATCCTAACAAAATACAAAAAAAAGCCAAACCATGATGCTGTGGAACTGCCCACATCTTACACAAATGAGTAAAAGGTTTGGTGTTTTTTTGCTGTTGGTTTTTTGGTTGGGTTTTTTTGTTTGGTTGTTTTTTTTCTTTTGGTTGATTGGTTTTGTTGGGGTTTTGTTTGTGTTTAAGATTACATCCAGTAGAGCTCCTTCCCCAGATTTGGACCAATTATCACTTTAACTGCAGTACGTACATATCCAAGATTTTAGTGTAACTGCATAATAATCTATTGCTATGGCAACTTTTGGCTATGCTACATTCCACCTTCATGCAGACTGCCTACAGTGGACTACAGCCACAACAGCCAGCTAGGAAAGTGTGATCTCCACCTGGCTGGGCCTCATGAAGGGAGAGAGGGTCGCAGGTATAGTCCTTTTAGCCCACACAGCAAATTCCTGCTTCAAGCATTCCAAAAACTTGAAGGACCCTTCCCACATGCCTCATAACACCTACATCAATAGCTTCTATAGCCAAAACAATTTTTTTTAACTTGTCAAATACTGACAATGAGATCACATACATATGCATACTTGTAATTTCACACTTATTGCAGAGAGAACCTATATCACTGTCACTGGATGTTTGTTATAAGCCTGAAAGGAGCAGAATATCACAGGATTTAAAAGGTCTTTTTATTTTTTATTCTTTTTCTCAGCTACAGAAGAAATTAATCATAATACTATAAACAAAGGTATTGTAAATACCAGAGTCAATGGGGCTATGACAATCAAGACTGACTAAGGAGCTCCCACACACACAGAGCCAGACCTGCAGTTAAACCACGTTGTAACAGACTGGCTGGCCCATCTGTTTGTTACGTTTGTTTGCTACTCTGGGTTTGAGTTATATGCTTTGCAAGTACATACCAGGCATTTAAAGCTAAGCTTCCCCACCCCCCATTAAAGCCATGGTAACACAATTTTCCTTTGATCTGATTTTGCACTGCTCAAGTAATGTGACACTGAGCAAGTAACACTCACTACAGGTATAGTTGTGATCTTGTGAGGGACAAGCATTGGTATCAGCAGGATGAACTTGAAAGGATGCAGACTGTGGCAGAGAGAGACATACCTGGCTTTGTTTCTTCCAATAAGACTTTTTTTAAGTCTGTTCCTCCATCTCATACTACTTGCACAGAATAGAATGAAGAGAGGTAGACTAGAAACGTTTATGACTAAGTGTAACCTCCAAGTGTTCTGGAATAGGAAGAATATACTTGGGATAACAAGTGCTGTAAATTCTGTTCAGATCTGTGAATTTTGTTAAACTGTATTGTAGGGTTTATTTTTTCTTTTAAAGCAGTCAGCAAAACAAAAAATGCATAGAATCCCTTTGATCAAAACATTCCCTTTTGTTGGAGGAAAACACAGTATGCCATTTAAAATTGCTACAACTTATTTTTTAATACACAATTTAGGACTCTGTCCATGGATTGTGATTTTTAATTTCAAAATCAGTTATGTTATTTTTGTTATCTATCATGTATAAGATGTTATATTTTGCTACCAAGATATAGTAATGAACCACTAGTTCAAGATTTGAAAATCTTTATACCAATGAATTTATAATTTCCTTCTGCCCCTGATTGAAGGGATTTTTTTTTCTCCAAAGCATATCTAGTACTGCAGAAAGTCTGTCTAGGTGTTTGATGATAATTAGCTAGAAAATTAGCCTGCTAGAAATATTATTCATCAAAATGCCATTGACTCCTAGGAAGATTGCAAACCTCTGTTGTAAAGTGTCTCAGAGGCAGGCTACTTGGTTGCATCAGGTTTAAACTACATGAAGTATTGATTAAAGTCTTCCTCAATTAACTACTGCCAACTTGAAAGGCAAACCAGACCGTTCATGTGCCAGTTATTTTAAGGGAACATTTAGGTCCAGATTCTCAACTGTGTTAAGGCTCAGTTGTACTACTCCACAGCAGCTTGCAGATGGCTAGCTAAGCTAATGGTTGCTTTTCTACCATACCAATACAAAGAGCAAAGAAAAGTACTCAAAATATGAGTCTATTTAAGCCAAGTTTTAGTATGTAACACCTTGATTCCTTCTGAAATAAATGGCCATCTGAAGTTGCTACAATACAGATACCACTCTGTTATCAATATACACACGATAGTAGAGTTTGGGGTTTTTTTAGTCATAACTTTTTTGAAGTGCCACAAGCATACACCCAGGGCTGCACGTGCTTCTTTGGTATAAGCTTTTGCCTTAAATACACTTTTCCTCTTGTTTTGTTATCCCCTTCCCTTCTCTCCGTTCTACCACCTGTTTTTCATCCTCTTTTCTCCCTTGCCCATATTCCATGTGGAACTTTTGCTTTTAACTCTGTCAAAGCATCAGGAGTCTTTTTTTACTTATTCCTCTGTGAACAGTTTATTTTTGAGTATAAAGTCAATCTAGTTTTGTTAATTTTCAAGCAGATTATGACTGCTTTTGCAGCATTTATATTAGTAAATAATGGGTCTGCAGGACACAAAACAGCCTTTTAAACCAAAGTAAATTTTAAGATGTTAAGGAGAACTGTCACCTTCTCTCTGATTGATCCTGAGTCTTAAGGAATGGACTACATCTGCTATAAGTTAGAATTATCATCCCGTTTGGAGAAAACCAAAGGACTGGAAAATATATTAAAAAAAAAAGAAAAAAACCAAAAAGCTCACAAACAAACATCCTTCTGATAAAGATGCTTTGAATGTAATGAAATCAATCAAACAGCGATGCAAGGTGCATACTTGTCCTTTCCACCCACTTTATCTCAGGTGGTTTCACAGTTTCCAGGTAAACATGGAAAAAACAAAGTATGCTACTAGTGGGAAATTTTTTCTTTCCCCACTTCTTTGGATGAGCACTGAGAAGTATTTCTTCCATATTAAGTTACTCTAGTCTACGTTACATTTCTCCCCACATTAGCTTGAGTACTACATCAGGGCATGAAGTTAACATAGTGCAACACACAATGAACTTCTTTTGCTCCGTAGGGAACTACAATGATATGTGCTATGCTGTTGCTAAAAGCATATGAAATTGAGCATCTGTAGGACATTCTTCCTTGTGATTAGCATGCCTTGGCATGTTTCTTATTATTACATATTCAAAAAAGAGTGAACTAGTCTTTTCTTAAGTAAAAGAGGATAATGAGGAAAGCTAAAGTGATTAGGACATTAAGCATCTAACAGTTCAGCAGTTGAAAGTCTGCTTGTCTCTGACAAAACCAGTCCAAATTAATTAAAATTCATAATTTGACCCAACATTAGAAGCAGAACCAAAAAAATAAATCCAAAAGGCAGACTCATCTAAGGGATTTTCAGATACAAATAATAATCTTAATTAGTTAAAAAAGAGAAAAACTGTGACAAGAGGATTAGGCATAGGAGGATAATGTTTGCTACAAAAGCAGAGCAGGTAACTTTTTTTCTAGTTCCTCAAAAGATATAACACTGTAAAGACTAGTGAAGTGAGAGGGGGAACTTTTTTTTCCTGTGACCTCTATGTTACACGCACCATAGAAAAACCATTACTATGCTCTAATCAAAGGTATCAGGAGAGCTGAAAAAAGTGAAATCCCGAACTCTTCAAATCAGTTGCAAAACATACCTCTGGAATTAAGGTCTCTATACCAGTAAGATTTCAGCAGAAACTAGACTTGATTGAAGAGACCCCTATCTTCATGTTGGAAAAAGCCTTTTATCCAACAAGGGTCTGTTCCTGCTCACCTTGAGCTCTATAAGCCTTTCACTCCTGCTAGGCACTAATTGATTTCATTGAGGGCAGATGATTTCAATTAGCAATTTGAGCTCCAATTCGTGACTATATATGGAAATGCCTCTCAGAGGCAGTAACTGGTACTTCAGATCTGCTCTAACATCCTCTACTGGGGCACAGTAGATGACATGTCAGAAAAGGGAGCTTCAGAGTTTTTTGTTTTTGTTTTTTTTTTATATATAATTTGAGAGTTATACAGGAGGACTGTGCTTTCCCCTTACAGTCTGTCCTTTGATCAAAGGGACTTTGGTTCAGACGCTTGCAGGCAATGCAGAGCTTGCATGCAATGTGTGTCCAATACAGCAGCGGCATAATCCTTATTTGTCACCTCTAAAGCAAGTGTAGGCAGCATTAGGATAGATACGTGTGATTGTATGAGCCAGGTGAACACTAAACAGCTGGATTTTATGTGTTATTCCCAAACTTTGCCCCGCAGAACCCAGTGGGATAATGTGAATCGCAGTGTTCCTCTATGGTTGTACAGAGAGGTAGCACCTACTGACATTTCCTGTGTCTTCTTATGATTTTTGTACTCGTCATTCTTTGAATTACATGACATGATGGGACCCATCATAATCTACTTCCCCTTTTGTGTCCATGTTTCAACCCTATAAACAACATCTGAGAGTTTCTATGTGCTATCTTCATAATATTATAAATAAAACATAAGCGTGAAACATTTTTAAGAACAATAAGAAGACTATTTTATTTCATAGAATCATAGCATCAATTATTTTACCAATTACTTCTTGTAATCTCATAGATTTGGCTATAATTGCACTTGTTTAACCTGTACATTATGATACCATAAACATCCATGTCTTTATTCTAGCTATTCTCATTGTGTAATAAAAACAACTGGGCAGGCAGTCTTTATAAATGCTGTTCTTAGGGAGGAGTTTCATGTGGTATTCCATATGCCATTGTCTTCAAGTCCATGGGATTTCAGAACTACACTGCCTTGCCTTTCTTCTGCCTGTCCTCCAAGGGATTGGCTTGTGGTGGGCAATTGAGAAGGTATCAATAAGTAATTCTGAATGCCGCTTTGTGCCAGGACTTTTCCTATATTTTATTTTTTCATTTAAAGAATATTACAGATATGCTATTAAGGAACAACACTGTTCATCTGGTATTTTTGGCATAAACAGAAAATGTGAATTAAGGCTTTCTAGTAAATACTATGAAATTAATTTCTTGAGCAAAATAATGTGCTATCTTTGGGTTATTTTCCTGTGAAAGTAGAGACTAAAATTTTGATTACACATGGATAGTATCTTTTCCAATATATTTCTATCAGTGCACTGATTTGGCAACCATTTAGACCCAAAGGTCAGGGCCATTCATAAGTCTCATTGATTTCAAAGTTGAATGTCTGCCCAAGATTAAACACAAAGAGGAATGCTTTCCTAAATCGATTTATTTAAGTCTGTATGTAAGTTGAATAAGGGCCTAAAGTCAGCAACAAATCAGAAAAGAGAATGAGTTTGTGCCAAATATGTTTATGAATACCAAAACATACGAGACAAGGAACACAATTCTTACTTGGATTTGAACCAAGACCCCTAAACGTATAAGCTAACCTTATCTTTAACTTTCATTTCTTTTGAAGCTCTTAGCTTAAATCTAAATGGTGAGACGGGTTACATTTACCTGTACACACGGGTGGCCCTTCCTTGTCTTCTGCTCTGCATCTGGATTTATTTCCCAGAGAAGTAGTGATACTTCCCAGTATCAGCAGGAGGGATAGTGCCTGCTTGCATTTATCTTGCTAGGATGGTACAGAAGATATACCTAAACTCCAGAACTGGAAAGGGCTCTAGACCCACAAGCTCAGGGTTGAAATCTTTTGTTTTCTTCGATGTCTTCAAACAGAAGTTTATTTTGAGTTTCTAAAGTAGAGAAAGTAGAAAGCAAGTAGAAAGCCATCCTAACAAACACAGGAGAATATGAATCTGGCAGAGCACAATGTAGATCAAAATGGTTTTAATCATTACTCCCTGTTTTAATTACTACTTGACACATTATCTCTATTGTCCTTCTACAAGTCTGTCTTTTGAATGAAATATTGAAGGCGAGTTACAGCTGAAAATATATGCAGTCTAGAAAGAAAATGGCTTTGAACTATTTGAAATGATTTATTGTCCACATTTCTTTATGAATATTTATTTGCTGTAGTGAAAGCAATTCAATAAAGAGAAAACATGAGGACCAGTTAACTGAACATTTGCATACTCTAACGGTTAAAAAAAGGAAAAGAAAAATAATAGGGTGCATTAGAATGGTGTTAATGTTTTGGTTCTCCTGTTTCCCGGAGTTAATTCATTAATATGCGAGATTCAGGTCCTGAAGAGGAGATGTATAAATAGCCTACAAATAAGTGTCTCTAACCTTTAGATATTCCCATCCAGAAGGAAATAAATATGTTTGTAGGCGATTTTCAAGGCCAGGGTGGAGTTTTGTTTCTGTACTTCTTCAGGTAGCTGGCTATGAAAGCCTGCTTTTTGCAACAATCATATGTAATCTAAGTCCTCATCTTGTCAGGACCAGAGATCACTCATTCCCTTATACTCCTCAGAAGAGCAGCAGGTGTACCTGGCTATCAAAAGGAGTCATGAGCACACTGATTATTTTGCCTTGTAAAACCTTTAGTATTTAAAGATGGCTACATGCACCAAAACCAAGACCACACACATAGCAGTGATGCTGCTTTCCTTCCACCCTCAGTGGAGGAACAGTTTTTCATGGTATGTGCCCTCATTTACCCCTGCTTGAATTAATTTCATCGACCGAAAAGCACTATGCGTTAGACTTGGAATGAACTTTGTTTCTCAGAGCTTCTTAGTGATATTCTGATACCCAGTCACAGATGGGGCCTTGACAGATTTTGTACGGATTTTCATGATTCCTTTTTTCTTCTTCTTTTTTTTTTTTAAAGCAAGATTGTCACTGCTTGAGAATTCAAATGCAAATGGAGATGTTCACTGGCACTGTTTCACAAGGAAGCTCAGTTGGCTGGTTTTTAGACCTTATAAAGTGAATAGTGTCACACACAGTATTTGGAAAAGGATAATCTTAATATATAATAGTTCTAGAGAAGGGTGGTTACAGTAGTAAAACAAAGACTTTGGACAAAGACATAAATTCTCTATGCATCAATGTTCATTTCTTGGAGCAAGACTGATAATATTTATTTGTAGTAACAATTATCATTATTATCTACCTGAAAGATAGCTGTGAGGCTAATTCATTAATATTTTGAAATTACTTCACAATCCTCAACTAGAATTTGCCCTGAGAGTACTAAATATAATAATTTGCTCTGTATGCTTATTTCATTTTGCTTTGGAGAAAAACACAGTTAATGCGTTTCTCTCTTTACATTTGTCTGCATAACACATACTAAAATTCCGGATGCTGAGCTTCTGTAAAAGTTAACAGGCAAACTTGACATTACTGTATTTTTTCTTATTTCTTCCTCTTTTGTCATAGCATTTTACACCCACATAGATATTACAATATCATTGTCATCTGGGAGCTTGTTGCTGCTGGTACAAATATATAAGTTGAGATCCACACTTGCTGTTTATCTCCTTGCCTGAATTTGGAGTTGACAGTGCAACCACACATTGCTTGTCTGAAGTCAGAGCTCTCTTGTGTGTAATCAGGGAGTTTCTTTAAGTTACACATAGTTAGATGCTACACCATATTAAATGCTTGATTATATTTGTATGTATGTCAAATGTTTTCTTCATCTGGCAGTTTACCAAGTCCTCCCTTTATTGGCAAATGTGTATCAGTTATTCACAATTGAAGATACCCAGACCCATTTCCTCTGGTTGTTATCTGTTGGATAGCTAGACTCTAATGGCTAAAATCTATGTCTACCAACATAAAAGCCACAGGATATGACACTGGTATCTTGTGGTTCCAATCAGCCTCCTGGTATTATAGTATTACTTTTATTTAACTGTGTTTCTACTGAGTTCAGCGTGCTCCAGCGATGCTGGCTGTTTTACATAGCATCTGCATTGTATATTGTGATAATTGAAAACTCAATACAGCCCAGAGGCAGCAGCACAATGGGATGGGAATGGGCTGGGGCATAAGTCAGAAGAATAAGGCATGCAGGCAGCAGCAAGCAGGGCAAAGCCAGCCCCAACACATCTCCACCAGCAGTCGAGCTGGGTCAGGCATCCGGCAGCTGGGGGTCCCATGGCGTGCGGCAGCTCTGGGAGCAGCAAATGCCCAGTGCAGTGCCTGGGGGAAGCAGAGCTCCGGGTGTCCCTCCATCTGCTGTCATAGGCTGACATCTGGGAGCACAGATCGTAGGCAGAGTCCAAGGCTCACCTGGAAAATTACATGAACAGATCAAAACCAGATTCAACACACTTCACTGACAGCTCCTGTCCTGTGCACATGTCCAGTCCTTTGCAGGGTGGTTCCTGTTCCTAAAATGTCATCTAAGCATTAGCAGAGAACAGGCCAGATACTTTTCTAGTGTTTCAGAAAGGTAACATATATCAATAAATGTCACTTGCTATGTGAATGCTCATAATTAGAACTAAAAAAAATTACTTAAATTAAATGACTGGAGTAGGGCACAGCCTTTCTTCCTATTAGCCTATGTAGAAAGAAAAAATGCCTGGAGTGTAAAAGGAGACAAGAAGAAATAATGAAAAAACAAGTTGTGGCATGAAGGATAGAAATATTTCTTGCCCGTCCTCTTGGCTCTGTCTGTGAAGATTTTGTCAAAAAACCTCAGCCAAAACTATTCAGCAAGTGATTTTTGGGCCTGGCTGATGGAGGGTCTAGTTGTCTCAGGGGGCAGCCTTGCAGGCAGGAGGTTTCCCAAGAAGCAGACTAGTAGGTCTCTGCAGTGGGAGTCACAAGCTTTTCATGTGAGCAGCACACCTGAGCTGATGGGATGGTTTGACAGGGTTAGGTGTGGCCCTACCTTGTAGCAGCACCCCCAGAAGTTGCTGTTGTTAGATTGTCCCCACAGACTGAAGATCTACAGCTTTCCATGGGTGATTTGGCATGGTGAAGAAGGAAGGAAGATGGGCTAGTCCACGAAACTTAGGCTGTACAGCTGTAACATTGAGATAGGTTGAAACATTCCACCCAATGGGACTCTCCTTTAAAAGTATGTTTGCATAACAGATTAAACCACACAGTATATTTTTATAAAACTACCCAGTATGTCTTTATAAACAGATTTAAAACCACCCATAGAAGCAGGTCACACCAGTTCCAGCCCTCCCTGTAGCTCTGACCTTGCTCTCCACTCTACCCAAATTCGGCAGCTGCAGTAGTTCAGCTCCCTGGCATCCTGCCCAAAGCCAGGGACAGCCCCTGCCAAGACTCCACAAGACACCATGCCACAGGGCTTCATCCCACCCCAGGCTCTCTACCACCTCATATCCTCAAGCTCTGCTCCCTAAATGCCAGTGCCTCTGAGGCACAGGTCCAGTGGGTAGGAGTGGGAATCTGGGCATTTGTTTATGTTTTTATTTCCAAACTTTCTGCTAGAAGTGCACCCTTTTAGGGCTCTGTTTACGTTCTTTGCATTAGGGGTGTAATAATGTAGATTTCCTGTTCATGGCATCCTGTTAATTAATCATTATTTCCAAAGTTCTATTAAATTCTCAGACAGTGGCATCTTTTACTTTCCTTTGACTCTTCTCTTACCTTTTTCTTCTTCTCTTTAGTATAAGGAGTCATCAGTGGTGAACCGATTATAGGAAACTAATTTACATCATCAGTTCAGTAGTAGGACATACTTGTTAAATCATCTAAGATAAATACTTTTAATTAAGCAAATGTCCTACTCAATTCACTGTGGACAATCCCATAATGATGGATATTACTTCTGCGTGCTAAATCTTAGTCTTCATCAATACTGAATGCACAACACAAAGCCATTATAAAAAATGTAGGCTTACTGTAATATTGCCATTTTAAAGCTGCCAGCTTTTATATTCATTATTATGATGACAACAAACCCCTGGCTAACAAATCTTACTACAAATCAGAATTTTTATCCAATATATATATGATACCAAATCTGTGCTAGCCTATTATTTGCAGTTTTTATTAAAAAGTTAAATTGAGATTATTATACACTCTCTTCAGATTCCTTAATGAAAAAAAAATTAAAGTTAAAATCTAATGAGATTTCCTGGAAGCATTTTAAAAGGCTGCAACAGCAGTAAAGTCAGCAGACACCACACAGTGAAAGGAAGTATTTACCGATCAGAAGATGAATGCCTCTTCACCCAGAGTTTAACGGTTTTACATTATATGGATTTTTGAGAGGGGGAGAGAGAGAAGGAGAAAGCAAGAAAAACTCCAAGCCAATGCTTTCCTAATCTAAGACATCATATTGCTTCCTGATCAAAGCTTTCAAATTCTGGTGTAAACTGACTTCTTGCTCTTGTGACCAAAATCTCTTCTCTTTCCCCCGCCTCCCTCCATCTGTTCAGGCTTGGATTTGAAAGTCCCTACCGCAGAGGAAGAAAGCCTGATCCCTATTGCTTCGGTTGTGCTGTTGAAAGCCATTAATATTTCTCTGGCAGGTACCCTGACCCTGGTGCCCTTGAACATGCTTAAAAAACATAGGGTATCCCTGAGCCTTTGTCCCTGAGAGGATTAACAGGGTTGCCCTGGAGCCAGCCTGAAGGTGTTTTAATAGGTAATACGGGTGGGCTTCACAGCGGACTTCAAGCTTTGCCTCAGGCTGCCCCTGCTCAGCAACACAGATGCAGCCATTGAAATTAGGGGGTAAAGCATGGCTCTGTGCATGAGTTAGAGTGTGAATCCTTAGAATCTGGTGGAGGATATCTCTAAATACCTCCTTCTCCCAACAGGGCAGGCAACCCAATGAAGGGTACAGGGGCTAGAGACTTGTGCTGTTTCTGCCACTCACTTCCTCTCTGACCTTCGGTCGGTTACTTAAGCTATGTCTCCCTCTCTCTATTCTTCTATCCTCTCTGGTCTCTCTTATGGCTCTTTAGTTTATAAATTGTCTGAAGAAGGGGCTGTGGCGCTGTATGGTTTTGCTGTGCTTAGCACAAGTAGGTCCCAGTCTCAGCTGGGTCCTGTGGCTATATCATGGTAAAAGTAAATAAATAGATAACAGTGGTAACAATAGTTTGGGTTTTCTTTGTATGAACCATAGGTTCCTAATGGAGGAAAAGCCTCTTCTCTGAGTTTTTTTATCAGCAAGTGAAAGTCTCTCTTTCCTTGCTCAGCTGGAGAAGATACTGCCTTTGTAAATCAGACAAAACTTATGTAAAATGAAACACATCTTTGATTATACCGAATACTATCCTGTCTGTAATTTACTCTTGCTACTGCAAAGGACACAACATGATTAAGCTAAGAAACGATAGACTGAACATTATGTGTCAGGATTGAAAAAGATTTTTCCTATCTAAATAGGAAGCAATCATAAAAAAACAGTGAAAACACACAAGAAAATGTTTTAACATACAATAAACAAGCCACCCTGCTGTTGCCTTATATTGTATTGTTGCTCTTCTTGCTCAGATTGCTGCAGATACTTCTCCTGTAGCCTAAAATATTCTTTATTTTTAAAAAAACTACAAACTGTCATGATTTTTAATGATGTGAGTATCTTTCCTCCATAGGTACATATGCACAGTCTGCTAACTCTCCTGTGTTTCCCTGGGTGAATCCAGATTCTCCCAGTGGCATTTCTCAAACTGTAGATCTGTACAGTGTATTTTCCCAGAGCTGTTAAAAATATTGCTACTTAATAACAATATTTAACAGTACCAGCTATCACTCCTTATTTGGTGTACACCAGGTGCTCTGCACAGGGGGAGAGGGTTTATCATCATGGTTTTACAGCCCAGGAAAACAGGGTGTTGCATGTGGTACCAATTTCCCCCAAAAATGCTGCACAACATTCAAACAGGAGAAGGACCAACATACCATCAGCTCACATTTTATTCTTGGGCGTGTTACTACTTTTGTTTCCTCTAATATTACCACTTGCACTGTGCCCTCCCAAGAGCATTTCAGAGAATGATTACAGCAGAGCCAAGTGCTTTTGCAATAGCAAGCTCAGGTACTACAGCGAACAATACAAGTAACTTTCCTGATTTTGGAGTGTGACTTTGCCATATATAATGTTTAGTAACTTCTATTGTGTCTCTGATGATTTCTGGGTCTGGTGCCAATAACGTGATACATTCCTATCCAAATTAGCATATGATGATATTTTGTGCTAGTACTCCAATAATAAGGTCTGTTTGCTGTTTCCATATAGATGTATCTTTGACAGGAAGAGCAATTCTATAATAAGCCCAGGATGAAAAGCCCATCAATTGAATTGGTACCACATTACCATGGCAACAATATAATGCTAATGAAATTGCGTCTGTTGAACCTGGTTTATGGAACTCTACAAAACAGCCTTCACAAGAGGAGAAATCTTGTTGATTAGTAAATGTTTCAAAGCATGATGAAAACCTTAGAATTACATGTGCTGTGACTTATTAACCATGTTATCCTCATTTAATACATTGCTCTTTGTAAGAGCAATACTGCTCTCAAAAAATAAAATTATATGGCAAGATCTGTGTTTCTCCAGGTTTCAACATGCACCAGAGATAGACCCAATCACCTCTGTGCCCTGGTTTCACTGGGTCAGTTTGCATAGATGCATATTGAGTCATGCAGTTTTTGCTGCTTATTTAATCTCTCTTAGACTCTATAAAATACACTGCTGTAGCTATAATTTCTGTAAGAAAAATGTGGCTTAGTTTATATCAAATTATTCCACAAAAACATATCCTTTTAGATTAAACCCTACACAGAGAAGGTGTGGTAGCAGAAACACACTCTTGGCTTCCCCCCTCCTTCCTTCCCCTTTGGCAGTTTACTGCCATATAGATGTGGCAGTATAGAGGCAGGGAGCCACCCTCCCAGAGGGATGGGTCTCATCCCTCAGGACAGCAGTCCTTGCTGAAGGCAAGGTTTGATATTGTGCCTGCTTTTAAACAAAAAAATGCTGAGCACTCAGATTTCCTGGCCAGTTGTGTCTCTGGACAGCCAAAAGGCTTCTGGGGAGTTGCCTCACCTCTAAGTGTCTGGGGCTTCAGTGTTGAGGTTTCTACAGCAGGATCTCATTTTTAGCCAATAGATAATATTCCTTGCTGTTTTCACCTTGGAAATAAAGAGTGTAGCTCATCCTATAGAGTCCATCTCCGAATTTGCCAGGTACATCAGAACAGAACAGCAGGTGTGCCAGCAAGCAATGAGCTCAGTGAGGCAAGGGGGCTACAAATGTGTGTCTCCTTTGGTAGGCTAACAATACTGTCAAATAGTCACCACTGTAGTATTGTCTAGGTATTTAGCAGAAACAATGGGAGAGAACACTGCTCATTTTAGCGAAGTTCTGATTTACATGGCACGGAAGTCAGCAGAAATCTTCATAACATTAGATTTAATGGGCTTTAGATCAGGGCTTTAAAGGGCTGTTTCTGAAAGCTCCATGATCGATCCTATTTGGAAAAGGAAGCCCTGTCTAACATTTCGTTATGCCCATGGTTTGTGGGAAAGCAACACACCGAATTTCTGAGTTGATAGAAATATAATGTAATGTAATTTCCCCTAATATATATTTTGCATTGGATGACAGTTTTATTAAGCAGAACTAATAATCATCATTATTCAGTGTAATAACCATCTCATTAGAAATAGTCTGATTTTCCATAATTTTAATTTACCTCTCAGACTAAGCTATTCTAAAATTACTGAGGTGCCTACAGTGCAGTTTTGTAAGACTTAAGGAGAAACATAAGTCGTCAGAAAGCAACCACTGAGTGCTGCTAAAATAGTGATACGCCAGAGCATTGTGAGAGAAAAGGAAGTACAGAAAATTCAGGTTAGGAAATTACTATATCACTTTTTATTTTCTTACTGTGTTAGAAGTAACATGTTTTGCACCCATTTTGCACAAACAATGAGAAATTGTATGGTTTCCTTCAAGCCTTGGATGCACTACCCTTTAATAAAGGATGGCTAAGGATCACTCTCACCAGAGAGTGCTGGTGAGGAGGAGATGACAAGCAGAAATATTCCTTGGAGAGACCGAGAAGGAGATGAAGACACCAAGCAAGTTTCATTATCCTCCAATGAAAATAGGATGTAAACTGTGACATCCAGGCAGATTACATATGTCAGGCAAGCGGATGTGAACAGAAAAATGCAGATGCTAAAACTCACCTAATAGGCTTACTCTGTGGATTATTCTCCATGACCAAGGCTATATTAACTTTTTTCTGTATGTTAACTATAGTCTACATACAGGATATAAGAAATATGCATTCATAAGTGAATCTGGGAACATTCCCAGCTGTGCTGGAGTTAATGCTCTTTGATATACCTTGGAGCATCCAAAAAGCACTTTGGGTGTCATATACTTCTACAGACATCATAAATAGCACTATGGCATATACATATATAGCTTTAGTTCCAAAATTTCAAAGGCCACTTTTTTTTCTCTAAAAATGTGCTCAAAAGTTTTTATATTCAAACAGAACTTGTACATGCAAACTGCTATAGCAGCTTGATTTTGTTTTGCCAGTTCTGAAAACACATTTGATCAAAAGAGTTTTGTTGCAATCACAGAGAGAAGTAACCTCATATGAACAAGGAAGCACTTTGCAGGTTATATTATAAAAAAGACAAATTGTCTAAAGGTTTTGTTTATCATCAGATGCTACTCTATGTAGCTCCAAGTAATAAAAAATAACTTATTTGGTTTGTTGGGGTTTTTTTAATGTTCCCCTAAAATAACACAGAAAAGGCAGTCTCTCCTGTGGAAGCACTCTGCTTACGAAATCTCTTCTCTTTGAAATTTGGAGACTTTTCCATGTGTAATATTATTTGTTCAGCTATAAGAACATAGAGTGCAGCATTGAAAAGCATTACACTATTATCCCAAGGTAATTTGATAGTCTGTAAATGTATTTTCCTACCTGTGGTTCCAGGCATTATGCTCTCATTTGAGGTAATGATTTGCAGTTATTTATACAATTCAAGTTAGCCCATATTGGTTTCACCCTGAACATTTACCTGCATAGCACAAACACGGCTTATTTGTAGACTGTACAAGCCAGACTAGATCAGCAGTGCAATGGGATGCCTACTGTAGACAGCCAGCTTCTGGAGGAAGTGGTGTGGTGACTCACTGGTGGCTGTCTCCTGCCTACGTCAATGTTATCACAACCATACATCAGCATGAGTCTGCTGGACATGTTGCATTTTAAGTCTGACATAAAACTATTGCTCTGATCTGATGTGGCCAGTAAATACAGCATGGCACTTTCCAGAAGTACTTACCCTGCTTTTCTCTTTTGGCCTCTGAGTGGGATGTAAAAACTCACCTTAAATTTCTCTTGCATTTCCATTCCCCCCCAACACTGAAAACTAAGTGGTCCAGTGCTAACTGGGTAGTTTTTTACCTCCAATGCACCCACATTTCAGGGTGATACCACTCATTTGTAGAATTTGTAGTGCTAGTGAATGTGGACACAAGACTTTGATTTTGGATGGGCTCAGAGTTCACCTCCCTTACTCTCACTTGGGAGTCTACGCTATGAGCAGATTTACATGAGGTGACAATAATTTCGTCCTGGCTCTTAACTGGTCAGCAAAGGATGGAGCACTCAGTGGTGTTGGCAAGAAGAAAGTCTCATTAGAGAGTAGGCTGCTTTCTCTGTCCCCGGTGATACTCTGGGAGCCTGGGATGAATTCAGAGGAGCCATGCACTGGTGACATCCATTGAGCTGCCTGCTCTCTGTGGGTGGGAAAATGCTCAGCAACACAAAAGATTTAAAATATGATTTACACTCTCTCATTCCAGTGTCATATATTCCTGAATATCACCTCAGTTCATATTTGATATTGGAAAAAATATTAATGTCAGGGGAGTGATTTGAAGAAGGGTGCAGTGTCCTGGCTTCAGGTGGTCAGCAGCCAGGGCAGGAGCTCCTACCTCTGCCTTGCTGCTGCCCCTGTCCTCAGCTGGAGTAGAACCCAGTATGTGGGCAAGAGGCCTGGAAGTGCCTGAGGGAGGCAGGTGTGAAAGCCACAGTTCAAATAAAGCAATGGGGGACAGTAAATAGAAATTGTTGTGTTGCTGGTTTCTCCTCCCTTACCTGTTCATGGTGTCTTGCATACTGTTGTGACAATTCAGCCAGTTTCTTTAAAATAAAATATGAATGTTTGAAATACTACTTCTGTTATGGTGAAAATCTTTAAAGTCCTGTATTTTGAGAGAAAGATTAATACTCAACTTGTCTTTACAGGACACAGTATCATCTAAGAACGGCAACACTTTAAAAAGTGCAAGAATCCCAGTTTACCATCCCAATGTCAGTTTATGGTAACATTTATGACATTAATATAATGGATTATGACCTTTCTTGGCTTGTCTGACTGACAGTTATTCATATATAACACAGTACTTATCACCTTGGTCCTTCCATAATAATAATCCCTTCAATTTTCTGAGCTGTGTCATCAAAACATGTACTCATAAGTGTTGATCTCATCTCTGGGAGAGTAGTACCAGGAGCTCCTTTTGAGCTTTATGTCACCGAAAATCTAGAGTGAAATTGAAGACCAATTGCAGAAAAATACCCTGTCTCTAACTTTATCACACAGTCTGCATAATGGTAGCCCTTATGATTTTAAATGATTTACTGAGTCCTGTCAAAATGATGTACCTTTTTGCATGGAAGTTATTGAAGTTCAGAAATGCCATTATTCTGTATGACTGGAAAGATCTTGAGGAAATACACAATAGATGGTGTGCTACAATTACTTACCTTGACCTCCCTATTTTTTTTTCTTGCTCTTTAATCTCAAGATAGACAAGAATAAAATATATTTTCTTTAATATTTAGGCTGAAAATTTGCTGTGCAATTTGTACCTGCTTTCCTTGAGCCCATTTTTACTAAACAAGGTGTTGAAATACTGTTTTCATATTAGCAGTTTCATGTGCATCATATTTAAAAGGGAAAAGAGGAAAGTGAAAATGTTGCATGTTTCCAAAAATTGACCACTTAACAAATACTAATGATGTGGATAAGGGGAGGCTCAAAAGACCAGGATTAGACACCAAGGTCTGTCACAGTCCTGCTCATTACCCTGTTGTTTCTCTGTTTGCACTGAGGCTCCCAGTGATCATCGAGATGTTCCCTACCATCCTCTGAGCAAGGGAGCTGGATTGGGACTGTTGCTGTGACATGCGAATGATGTTCACGTGGTGGGGTTGGGTCTGCTACAACAAGCCGATTATTCAACTTTATTCAAACAAACCTGGGAATTGCACTAAACACCTCACACCAGCAAAGTAGGACCATCTTCCCCTGCATGGAGATGACACCTGTGTCTCTCTGAACATAGCAAGCCGTGGGTACAGCCACAGCAGCATGCCGGTCTTTACAGAGCACAGGATGTTCTCGTGCATGTAAGGATCCTTCGAACAATAAATATTGAAAAGAATCATCATCTCTTTAAGCCAGCTGAACAATTCCACATGCCTTAGAGCCACATGGAGATAGGACACCCCCATTCAAAACAGGGCTCTGCTTCCACAGACAGACAGGCCTGCCTCTCCAGGGAGTGCCGAGGCTCTCCAGCCCTTGTTGTTTCTCTGGGGCTACACACCACTGTCATTCTGGAATAAACATCCCATCTACAGGAATTTCAAGTTCAAGCAAGAACAAGCCTATAGCACAGCAAAAACCAGCCCCGGCACATATCTGTGACTACATCTATACTGATGCCTCTATCTTCTCCCCAGTATTTTGTCAAGAACATGACATCCTGCTAACTTTTTTTGATTTTTTGGTTTTGTTTTGTTTTTTTTTTAATAAACCAGCAATTTGACAGGGTAGCTGCATGCAAGACAGAGGTAATGCTGTTCTGTGGACAGAACAGAGGTGCTCTGGTGCTCAGCTCTCACCTCCGGAAGATGCCTTCAACACTCTGAATCAAAACGGTTCATCAGTGACAGATCCGGGGCTAGCGTTTCAGGCTTGGTGCTGATGAGCAGCCATTTTCATCTCTGGACCTGGTAATTAGTTATATTCAGCTTAGAGACAAGTAGTTGGACATTTGTCACTGTTTCTGTGAAAAATGTGGGCATGTTTTCTTGGGCTATCAAATGGGACATATGGGAACTGGATTCCATCTTTCATTAGATCTTGGGAATTGTGTCCTCCTGAGGCAATTAATTAGCATGATGTTCTTGGCTGCTAATGTTTGCTTTCAGATTTCAGTGGAAACAGAGTTGGAAACACAGATTTTGTGAGGATGGTCTAATGGTTTAGGGCATTAGCCAAGGCCTACACACAGCTTTCTTCAACCCCTCAGCTTTTACAGAGTTCCCTTATGTATGCAGAGAAGACCTGTGGTTTCTGTCCATGTCTTAGCTTTCTCTTTGAAAAACCAATATAATTGCATTTTCCAGTTTCACATGACAGGTGTAGTACAGATTTCACCTCAACAGAGGCCAAGGCAGCACTGCTGCAGTCCTTTACCACCCTAGCTACATGATGGAGAAGCTATTCTGCAAAGCTTTTTTTTGATCCTTCTGCAGTTTAATACAAAAACATTTACATTAGAAAATTGTCAAATAAACACATTTCTATTTGTTTACTTTCAGTTTGCCCACTGCAGATATCTGCAGGCTGTCCATACCTCTATCTTTGAAAAGCACATCTGTGGAAAAAGGCATATTGCCCTATTTAAGTGAGCTATTTGACGTAGGCTCATATATAAGGTATAGCCCCTCAGCTGGTGTCTTTCAAGATCATTTCCAAACTATACCCTTCCTAAATCAATGTGATATACAGCAAAACCACACACTTGTAACCTGTGAATACAATCCGGATATATAATCTAGACTGCTTGTTTTGCTTTTATTACTTCAATTATATTCATAATGTTATATAATTATAACAATTCATGGCTGAAGAACAGTGTTAGTTATAGCTATGAAAAAATTTCATGCCTCTTTTGAAGGGGGGTGCAAGCAAAATACAAAATATCTAGCCAGTACAGTTATACAGTGAATAACACATCCTCCATGGGGAAGAACACATGCTTTTCTTTAGTATCTATGAAACAATAACACAGGGCTGAATCTTCAAGGGGAATGGAGAGGAGGAACCTATTTCAGTGCACCAAAATGCTAGTGTCATTTTATAGATGCATTTTTTAGCACTAATGCAAATAAGCAGTTGTGTGGTATAGGAGCTCACTTCAGTGGCCACTACTGTATCTGATCTGAACTCACAAAAGGCATATTACAAAGCTGTTTGAAACAGATGTGCTCTTACCCTCCATTTAAAACAAAATTAGTCCATGTTGTTAATTTAGGTAACCTTTGCAGTCACTAATACAATCACATATACATCACGCACTTTTTAAGCATCTATGAAAGACATTAGGCAAAAGAAAATAATGAAGATAAGAAGAATATACCACTAAACAGTATCTGCATGTTTGATACTCCTTCCTGATAGCTCATTCACAGTTAAATGGAATGAGAAAATGAAAAACATTAAATGTAGTATTGTCTATTTTCATCTGATGCAGCTAGGTTTTATAACTCAAACACTCTGAGATTGAACTCTGCCAGACAAACTTTTGCTAATTAAAAAACAACAAAAATACGAGCAGGACAGCTGAATAACTGACGGCAAATTTATCCTCTATATCCAATGTATTCATGGCATGCTTTTTTATACTTTTTGCTACTACCCTTATTATCCAATGTTATCTTAACTCAATGCTTCTTCAGAATCCCTTATTCCTCCCATCAGCTCAGGCTGATCTATTTCCACACATCCAGCATTCAACCTCCAACGCTCTGACTTTCAAACCGTGTCTTTTGCAGACCACCAGGAAGGGATTTGCAGAACACTGGCTGAAAGACGCTTATTGTGCAACTAATAAGGAAGGTTGAAATACCATTAAAATTCTGACTCATGCTTTAAAATGCCATGAAATTTGGAATTACAGCTCTGCCTTGCATCCCTGGTTGCACAATTGCAGTTGCGTACTGCCGACGGTGCAGTATGATCACAGGCTGCCTGCAGCAGCTGAAGCACACAGGCACTTTGGACCACTGCAGCTTTTTGCTCTGGCTCCTGATGGCTTATTTGGGAGCCTGATCTCCATTAAGGCTACAGGGGAAAGCACCAAGTTAAAAGTTTAAGCTCTGAATTACTCTGATGGTTTTACTTCAGCCCCTCACATATCGCTGTCTTTGAAGTCACAGCACCTCCCTCCATGTTCAACTATTTAGTTTTGGCCTCAAGGCTACACTTGCCTTTAAATTATCATCAGATGACAAGAGGAAAAGTAAAATGCTTAGAAAGTGTAAATTTTATCATTCTCTTTTAAAAATTGGGGAGAAACCATATCTTGTATTTCATACTGTTCTTTTGAATCGCTGATTTGAAATGATTTGGTGAGAGGATATCACGCCTATTTCATGGGACCAAGAATTTTCACTTGATGCATGCTGGTGTGATGGAATCTTAAGATCTGCTGTATGGATGGAAGTATAAGTATGAAAATTAAGATCCAATGCAGCTGCATAAGAAAAATCATTATGATTAAAAATTGAAGAACATTGACCTACGTTATTGACTGACAATTGTAAACCTTTCATTTTACAGGAGAGCTGCTTCCAAATTTGTACATAAAAATCTTCAAAACCATTGGCTCTTTTCTGTGCAGGTTTTAAAAATGTAGTTAAATTTTGTTTGCGTGTTGATTATGGGGCTAGATATTGCTAGGTATTAAGCAATACCAGCATAAAAAAAAAAGGCCCTATATTACAGTGGAATTGCTTACAGAGCTACAGACAGCCTGAAGGGAGCTGCTCTTATGGTGAATGTCCATGCATGATGTAAACCTCCTTTTTGGTGGTGGTGTTTAGTAATTTCCGTAGCAGGTGGGTGTTACATTTTTAATTGATTCCTAGCAGCACAGTCTGTAACCTTCACTGATATGTGTCCATTTCACAAGATTATTGACTTTTGACATATCTTGCTAGATGTTATGATGAGACAGATCTTTTTTGCACGATTGATGTCTATTGATATTACATTAGTTCATCAAGGTTAGAAATCACACTGCATCGCACTACATTTCACATTTGCTGTATCATGACAAGAGGTTTATAATATTCACTCTGGGACATATAAAATGCCTGCTACCCATCCCTTGGATAAATAATTTAAGAAATTGTTGGAAAATCATACCTAATTAGTAGGACCTGCACTCAACAGGTACCCTTTGATTTAAATTGTATTTGTATTTTGATAGGTATTGATTTTAGGAGTAGGAGAGATGAATAATACATTTTGCATTTCTCCACTATGCATAGCAATAATCTGACAGAAATAATGGAGGAACGCTCCTGCAATGGAAGCGGCCTCTTTGGGGACCTGCATGCCTTCCCCAGGAAGCCCATGGGGCAGTTAATGGCACTCCTATGTGGAATGGTCCGATCCTTTTTTCTCCTGCTGATTTGCTGTATCATCCTGGACAAATCACTCAGCCTCTCAAAGTCTTTCCTTTTCCATCAGTAAAATGGAAACAGAGTGGTTCCTCTGATGGTCACAAGACATATGGAGAAAAGCAATAGATACATCCAAGTGGGTATTATACAAGTCCTGACTGGCACTACCACATGGAACAACTGGGCAAAGAAGGAGCCAGCAAGTGAGTCTTTCTGTGGGCACAGGAGACTCTTGTTATACCAGAACCCATGGTGAAGCCATGTACCTGTGAGAGCAGTTCAGTGGAGGTGGGCTGCACGCAGCACAGCCCAACCCCGGAGGGCTGCTCTCTGTCCCTGCTGTCAGCAGCAATGTTCTGGTTATTTTGTCTACTCACTTTCCTGGATGAACTGATACAAGATTAATTTGGTTTTCTTTGGATGCTAATCTCTTAGAGTGAGAAGAGGGAACAAGATGAAGGTTGTACCATGCAAATAACCCGGCTAACACATGCAGGCTGGTATCTTCCTGAGGCAATAGCTGCTCAGCATGCAGGTCGGCAAGCCTGCTTGCATGAGTGGCCAGGGGTGAGAAGCAGAAACAGACAAAAAACACCTTTGAGATTGAAAACAAATCAGAATATATCAGTATTTACAAATACCAATTTCCAGCATCCCAGCAGCTATAACAAATGCAGACTCTATGAGATAACCATAATTATAGAAAAGCTTTATTTTTATTTTTTTTCACCCAGTATGCCAGCTCTGATTAGAAAGGAAAACCACAGGCTCAACTGTGCAACACAATAAACTATGGCATCAAAGCAAGCATCAAAGTGGCCCCTCGGCTGCTGGCAAACAGTACAGTCATAAGAAAAGAGGCAATGAAAATACAATAAGTAGAAATAGTACTTTTCCCCCCATAACATAAACACCATAGACATTTTTTTAATACAAAGAGAAGCAGGATCCAACGTGACAGCTTTACATTTGCCAAGTATCATGGGAGGACTGTAAAATACATCCTCCCCAAACCAAGCCAAAGGAGCAGAACGAGCCAAGATGTTCTCATAAGAACAAAGAAATCCCTTTTCTTAGGTCTCAGACAGTTAGCAGGCTTAAATTTGTGGGTTTTCTTTTCGTTGTAGTTTGGTTGGTTGGTTGTTTTTTTTTTTATTTTTGTCATCATCATCTCTGTCTCATGCTATCTTCAGCAAGATGCGCCAAAATATCTACTGGTGCCTGTGTATGTAGGTGCAGTCCACTGCACTAAAACCACTTTATGGTCTTCAAATAATGGAACTTCTATTTAAGACATTTTATTAGAATATGCAACTAAAAAAAAATCTGAAGTAGACAACTGAGAGCCAGGACTGCGCAACTCTGAAGTAGAAGGATTGCTGTCACATGGAAGAGCAGACGATTCATATGCGTTTGAATCCTCAGCCTCTCACAGAGGGAGATTTCAATAATGTGTGGTAGGTTTCTTTGTGATGCTTTTCCTTTTCTCCTTTTTGTTTAGTTAATATTTTACATTCTTTTAGAAGTATTACCTGCACATGAAGGCCTATACTCATATAATCATAAGTGATATGCAACTTCTCTGTCTTGCCCTTCTACTTTTAGGCAGATTTATAGAAATGGGGGCCTGGCAACCCACAACTGAGGAGCATGGGAGCACACAGCTGAAAGTATAAGAATGGGGCTGCTTGGACATATTTTTTCCCTTTTCTCATTAAGGTTTTCTCTGAAGAATTTTTGTAGGAGCCTTAGCCAGTGAGCACCCATCACTTCTAGGTTCCCAAGCAGCCACAGCACAGGGAGAACATGTTTAAGATTGACACACTCTTTCTTCTTATGCCTGCTGTACCCTCCCAGATGCAGTAATTTGCCCTATTCTGTATCTTTCATAAGAGACAAGCAATATTAATTATCCTGAAGTATTTTTTTAAGAAGATGAATATTGGAGAAGTTCTTACTTATTTCACAAGTTATTCTGCTTTCTATGTAAAATGCAAAGTGATTGTAATAAGTTTCATTTTGAGGCAGATCCCTCCTGGCTAACCCCTCTAGTAAAGTCTGATTCCAGGTGAAGCCAACATGAGAACCGTATTTGCTTTTATGAATGCTAAAATGGTCCATGAATCTCAAATAGTATTGCACCCTCTGTTTTATAAATATTTTATGTGTTTTTCTTCAATAAATACATATATTTTGCTTTTTGAATCTCAGGGCCCCTTTTGAGCTGCATGGCTCTTAGAATCTTAATAGAGAAGTAGCAACATGAAACTGAAAATAAATGCTTTCAACAAACAGGGAAAGTCTATATTTCACCAAGAAAAGTGTGGCTTAAAATAAAACAGACTCCTGCAACATCTAAATCCTGCATATTTTCTGCAGAGCATGCCACAGCTATTGACATGCTGTTGGTTTTATATGTCCCAGGATGCATGAATTATTACTGTCATTTGACATTTTATATTCCTAATTCCATAGCCTATAGCAACACTTACCGTCAGCTGTAGTAGACTATACCAGACCTCTGGCAATGCCTCTTATTGATCAAGCACTGCTCAATGTTTGCCTGCTCAGTAATGCAAAGACAACCTAATTCTCTAAGACAGAAAACCCACAAGTTACTGCATTTGGGATTTCTAGTCCTTTCAAGAGACTCAAGACAAGGAACACAGATTACAGCTACTTTCTCCCCCCCTGGGAGGCAAACTGAGTTGTCTTACAAGCTTCAGGTACTACAAAAGAAAGTGCATTGCACAGTAATACTAACAAGAAAAGCTGGATGGATGCTAATGAAGGGTACTAATATGAAAACTGGGTATGAAAGGGACCTCAGGAATGAAAGAAATATTCTGCTAAGAGTCAGTGGACTTGCAGTGCCAGGCTTATTAACTTCTTGAAAAAGGACCTAGACAAAGTGAGTAACACGGAGACCTCAGAAGCAGAGAAACTATGTCAAAGGTGTTTGTGCTTATGATTTGAAGGAAGAGAAATTTGCTGCAAGCTCACTTAGGTGAAATTCCCTGGAGACAGCAAGAGCATGATTTCATGCAAATAATAAAAAAGAAACTGCAAATCACAGGGCAGTAGAGGATACCACAACTGTCCATGACCAGACCCAGTGCAGCAGTGACTGTTTCCTGGACTTAGCTAATACACACACCAACACCCTCTCAAGTCAAAGGAAAGCTGATCTACCCTTGACATGGGACAAGTCTTGTCATGCACTGCAGCTCACCACAGCAGCACATCAGCATCAGCCCCTACCTTGAGGAGCTTTTTTATCACCTGCTCCCTTCTCCCAATCCACACTCTTCCTCTCCCTTCGGTGCTACCCCCTCTGACCCCTCTCTCCTCCTTCCAGGGAGCAGCCATGGCCCCAGCATGGCTCCCCAGGACATATGGAGCAGGTCAGCAGGGAACAGGGGCACAAGGGACAGCAGGAAAGAACTCTGCAAGCTGTGGTGTTAGCACAGAAACTTTGACCCTTTACAACACATGCAGCTTATTTCACTTTTTTTTGTTTTTTAATCTCCAAGTGATAGATGCAAATAATAGCCGTTGTCAATGAGGCTCATTAGCAGCATTTTATTCATTTGTTACACCTTTATACTGCTGTTATTCAAATGCGTTTTCTCCTTTGCACCAGTGCAGCTGATGTGGGTTCACCTGATGCAAAGAGAAGGGGGACAAACCCTCAGCTGGAGAAAAGTGCCCCCTTGGAGGTCCTGAAGTTGGGTTTTCTGGGCCTGGCACTCTGCACTGCCCTGCATGTGTGTGTGGTGTCCGAGCACAGGGGCCTGATGCTCATTTGCCACATGCTGGGGTCCCCTCCCGAAGGTGAGGGCCACCGCTGTACTTTCCAGGGCTGATGTCTGCACCACATGTGCTGGGTTTCTGTGTATGTGCACATCAGCATGGCCATGACCACCTGCTCCACAATGTGAGTCAGCTGGGTGCGAGCCTGGTGGCCAAGCCCTGCCAGCGGTGGGTTCCATGTCTGCATGCCCTCAGCACAGTCCTTCTGTAGCAGCAAGTGCCCTGTGTGGGGTCAGCCAGGAGACAGCTCTGACCCACACCAGTCCCAGGTGTTTCTGTCAAAGTCATGACAATGCCAAGGTAAGGGACACGTTTAGTTTGGCCAGCCTGAACCACCAGAGAATTTGTGCAAGGCTAGCTCGGCTTCTCCCCTTAGCCTCACAGCCGCCCTTCCTCAGGGTCTGGTCCCTGGGGGATCATCCTGGCCTTCTACCCTGGACAGGTCATGCTTCACACTCGAGGCACCAGTGTTCACAGTATTCCCAGGGCCAGTTGCTCAGAGACTGGAATACTTCAGTAATAGCCCATCAACATTTTCTTGCTAGGTGAGCATCCGGTCCGGCATCTGACAGTGCCCTCTCCCAGATGCTTGTGACAACCCCTATGTGGGGTGAGGACCTTCCCCTATTCTAGGGACCCATTGGACCAAACTCTCAATGCAGATCTTGGATTTGACCCCTGCAGATTGTGGCATTGCTCCTCGCTTTGGCTGCAGAGACAGTGGCTGCAGCACCCTCCTGGCATGCTCTGCCGGTCTTCAGAAAAGGGCTTTTCCTGCAGCTATTGCTTTTTCTCCCCAGCTCTGAGTGCGAGAGTAAGCCTGAACCATGGCAAAGGGTTTTTCCTGCTTGCACTGCATCTTTCTCTTCACTCTCTCCATTGTCTGACCCTTCTGCTTCCCTCGCCTGTTCCACCAGTGTTCCTGCCACCCGAGGAGCCCCCAGTATCTTTGTTTCCTGGCTGTATCTCTTGGAAAGCATCATCGGGTCATGAACCATTTCTTCCAAACACTGGCTGTATCTGCTGCCTTAGCACAATGATGGAGTTGCCTATATGGTCTCAATTTGCTGCAACAAAAAGCCACACTTCTTCAATCTATTCAGTGAGTTTTTGTTATCACTTGAAATACAGCAGTACAGCTCTGCACCCATAATGTCTTCAGAGCCACTTAACAGCACAGCTAGATAGCACGATTCCAGTTGAGCTCAGCTGAACACAGAAGGTGACTTCTGGTGCTGGAGCACTTCATCACTGGGGTAAGGTAGACTGGTGAGGCAGGGCAGCATTTGACTAGGAAAACCTCTTTCTCTGACATCCTAAGAGGGCAGCATAGCTGTACGAGCTAAACTCTTGCTGGAAAACAAAAATGTTTTTGCTTTGTCAAAACATTACAGTGGTGATTTTGTTCCTGTCTTTTGAAGGGATGAGATTTAATGGACAGATCCATTCAGCTCCTCAGTCAGCTTGAAGAGAGCTGGTTAATAACAAAGACCATTTGCATTCACACAGTCCCACCAGCTTCCTTGCATGCATAATGCCTCTTTGGTTGACTTCTCCCAGGGAGAAAACCAGTTTCCTGCTTTGTCCTTGGAAATGGTGGAAGGTGCAAACTCCAGGCTAAATGCAGCTCTTCTCTGCTTCAGGAGACTCAGCCCACTGGCCTCACATTCCTGTGGTCAAATCTAGCAGAGCAAACATCTGGAACATGAAAACAAACTCCCAGATTCAGGCACTCAGTCATAAGAAGGACAGGGAGGGTGTTTCTGCTGCAGTTCATCATCACTAGGGTGAGGTGTATGTGTGGGTGTGCGTACAGGCACACATAACAGTCGTCCTAAACTTTCTGTAAAGACAGTGCATTGTGTGCATCTGCACAAAAAGATTACAACTCCAGGTGAAATGGGAATTTTACAGCCCTCTAAATCCTTAACTTTGAATCTTTCAGTGTTTATGCAATTTGGGAGGAGTCTAATTTTGACTTATTGACATCAGCACACTTTACTGAGTGAGAAGGTCTAACTCCTACTATGATTTCCTCTGAATCCTCATATGAAGAAACAGAATTATTACATTTATGCAAACACGGGGTGCAGTGTTTTCAATAAAACAAAATGCCTTTAAATGAAATACTTCATATAATTTGATTTATTTGTAGTCCTGCTTCTAAAGATTAAAAACATC
Source organism: Pipra filicauda (assembly GCF_003945595.2). NCBI lineage: Eukaryota > Metazoa > Chordata > Aves > Passeriformes > Pipridae > Pipra > Pipra filicauda. The sequence continues at coordinate 1,774,630 of NW_024103829.1, read as the reverse complement.
TACAGTCTTCCCATGATCAATAATCCAATTTTTAAGGGGCTGTTACTTTAATTATAAACATATAAAAGCAATCTAAGTTACTAAAACCCTATATACAGACACATTGTAAAAGCCAAACTACTTTTTACCCAGCAGGAAAAAAAAAAAGACATAAATAGGTCTGAAATGTTGCAGACATAAATATTTTGGACAGACTAGAAAAACCTCTGAGAATTTGGGATCATAATCAAGCCCCTTAGCAGACCATTCAGTAAACCACAGCCTGAAGGACCCTGTGGTGGGTCCCAGTCGTGGAGTGGGACGTTGGAAGGATGCAAAAGGCAGCACACCTGCTTTGCTCCGGGGGCCATTCACCTGGCACTATAAACAGGTTACAAAGTAAAAATGGCTTCGTAGGTGTGCCACAAGCATTCACAGCTTCTGTGTGCAATGCGGTGTGCTTCAGCTGACAGAAGAAAAGAGAGAACACGCATTCCTTCTCTGTCTGCAGCCAGATGGGCATTTTTTCCTCTCTGTTTCTATCTCTTTCTGCCCACCTCCTTCATCCCTCATCCAAGCTCCATAAGCTTCCTATTACACCAGAGTTTAAATCCATTTGTGTTAAACTATTACTGTTGTAGATGCTCTTTCTATCTTCCTGCTGCTCAGTAGGAAGTAGACTTAGTGGTGCCACCCTAACTAATGAAGATTTATTTAAGAACAGCTCAAACGCATTAAAAACCAGTAGCTTGATCCCACAGTCCTGTTCTAAAGCCTACAACCTCCAGCCCTAATTGATCCATTGTGGTGTCAAAACAAAGTGCTCTTGGCAGACCCAACACTGTCTCAGATGCATTCTTACATATATTAGTTGCATTAAATAAATTATTATCACTGCACCAAACTGCCTCCTGGCCTCATCACGCGTTAAAATTTCAGGACCTGCTTGGGGCTCACCCTGCATTGCTGACATCTATGAAACTGCCATCCACACAGTCACCCAGAGCCAGACGCTGCAGTCAGGCTCATGCAGCAGCTTGTAAGCACAACTGTATTTTTAACATCCCAGAAACAGTTACTGCGTCATCTCCCTTTATGGCTTTCCTGGAATATTCTTTATATTCTTTGGTTTGTACAAAGTGCTGCGTCTAGGACGATAACTCTCCCTGCGCAGATTGGATGGGATATTCCTGCCCTGTGAGGAACACATGGCCTTCCTCCTAAACATAACATATTGATTTTAAAATTGCTTTGATGACTAGGAAAGCAAAGCACAAATGGGAATCAGTGCATTTATCAGAGCTCTGCTCTTTGTGCGAGGGCAGACGACGTTTCTGATTGCCAGAGGACAAGCGTACTGGTCTCTCCAAAACATGAGGTAAAGATTTACGCAAGATGTGCTCTTAACTCTTGTCCTGCCCAAGTCCAGAAGTCATTTCCAATAGGTTGGAAACGCCAAGCCAAACTTAAATCTTACCTTAACCTGTCTTTTTATGAAGGCTGACTCATCACTAGCTCTGCTTTCACTGTCAGTAGTAGGGCAAAACTGCTCTTTCACAAGGATGATATTTACTCCATATTGAAGTTTATTAGGCTTCAGCTTTTTATAAGGCAGCAGCAATTAATTGCATGGAACATGTGTTTTCATCATCCCCAGCTGTAACTGTTAGAGGGTACAATGAGAGAAGAGATAAGGTGTAAACACCCTACAAAAATAATCTCTGGGCTTTGATATGGATGTATTGATTGCAGTCACCTGGTTATCATCAAATCTTTATGTGAAAGCACTGAATGTATATTTTATTTTAAACACTTAGCTCCTCTAAATCACAATCACTGATATTTTTTTTTTGTGACAGTAACAGGACACATTAGCTAGCTCTCCCTCTTAGAAAAAAAAACAAAAAAACCCCAAACCAAACCAAAAAAAAAGAAAAAGAGGACTTACAGCCCAGTGTGTGGCCAGATAGGACATTACTTCATCTTTTGTCACGGTTTGGTAAACAATAAACCTGCTGAGATTTAACCGGGAACTGGTGCTAACTCATGTTCCTCATAGACCTTGGGTCAGCTGAGCGTGGATGAACATCAGACAGAGCCTATGACCAGCAGCACATCATCAGGGCAGCCACGGGGCGGCCGTCAGGCACCGCAGAGCTCCCGCCAAGGTAAGAGGGAGGAAAACTCTTGGAGACAGCACTGGAGAGGCAGGGGGAGGTGAGGTTTGCTTCAAAAAAATCCCACACCTACCAAATCACACTGAGCTCCTGCCTGAGGAACATACTGAAAGATTAAGAGAATTAATTATTGAGCTTACTCATGTTTATTCAATCTTCCCTTTTGTTTTCATTTTTCTACTACTTTTTCATCTCTCTTGCTTTTCATTCTCTTGTCTGCTTTTGCTTCTCTTTTTTTTCTGCTTTTTCCTATTTCTTCCCTTCCTCTACTGTTTCCAATCATTCCCTTCTGTGCTTTTCCTCTACCTTTTCCCTTTTTTCAAGTGTCCTGTCCCTCTCATTTGCTCCCTGCAGGAGAGGAGAGGTGGGCACTGCTGTAATTTAGTGCTGATTCCTTATCTAGGTTGGGATAAGCAACAAAAAAAAAAAAAAGAAAGGAAACGACACATATTTTGTTTGAAAAATGTCACAGGTCCTTTAGGATCCTGATTCAATCCCTCCAAAAAATAAATCAATTTCAATTTTTAACAGGCATCAGATCACAACTCAAGGTACCTCTCCTTGGATGCAGTAATGAGTCAGCTAGTTCTAGAAACTGTGGGATATAGGAAACATATTTTGCCAGTTACTCATGGGCAATTCTGCAAAATTCACCACAACCACTATTTAGTGAGCTCTATCACATGGACTTTGCCATTGTTCAATCCCCTTGTTTTTACACACTTATTCCAACACTGAAAATAAAGATATCTATTTACTTAAGCACATCTTTCTGAACATTTTTAAATGCAATAAGCTCTTCATTTTCTGCCTTAAGTCACACCAAGGACAAGGCAGTAAGAGCTAACAAAAGTTCTTACAAAAACATTAGAGGTACTGTAACACTGCTATCACATTTTTAATATGAGATAGTATTCTACACCTCAGATTTAATGCACACAGAATAGTTACAAGTACAATGGCATTTCGAAAACAACATTTAGAAGCATGAAATTACAAGTGTACTGACAGTTTTTTATGTGCTTCCTTCTAGCACAGAAGCTGCTGCTCTTTGTCCACCACATCCTTTGTGTCAAAAGCAGCCCAATACTAATAAATCTCAAATACACGTTTGAGATTCATAGCAAGAGCTGCAACACCCAGGTGGAATTTATAAACATGTCTTATAATTGTTTCTGTGCCATGCTAGAGCACAGGCAGAAGGAAAGGTCTCTTTGCCCTGTTACTGGGCATCATAAATGGAAGTAGCTTCATTCCTCTGCCTGGGATCTCATCTGTGATATGTGCAGTTCTGGCTGGACTTGAAGGGGACCAGTTTCCCAGCCCTTGCTGGAGCAGCCCTGGGCAGCACCACATGCCACTTGCAACCGGTGGAGATGGGACAGCCCTGCAACACCTTCTTCTAGCTCATATAGGGAACCAAATATCTTTTTAGGACACTTACTGTAAATATTGATGAGTATTTATGTAAGGGAGCAGCGGGGCTTTAAAATCTGGCAGTGCCTAGACTTAACAGGACTCAAATCTGCTACACAATTAAGATTTGGGGTTAGACTTCTTTTTAGGCATTTACATAACCTTAGAAAGTGCTTTACTCAGAGCTGTCAGTCAGAGAGGTTCCACACCCAATGTACAATGTTTGGATCTAAAAACTAGACCATAGTGTAATAAGCAGGTTTTTTCCTGAACTCATTTCACGTAATTGGGCAGGAATCCCGAGATACTGGAGGCTTGAATCCTGCCTGGAAGCACAGTGCTGGGCAGGGAGGGTGCTATATGGGTTACACTACTGGATTGTGACTCTTTGGTTCCTCAGAACAATTCCCTCTACCTTTCTCCACCCACCTGGCAATCTGGTGTCCCCAGCTTTTCCCTGAGGAGCCAGTTAACCCAGAGAACTGCAAGGATTTATTTAATGTAACAAAAGCTTTTGTTTTGTGAATATCAGGCTTAAGTCATTTTATGGATATATCCTCTGGAAATAATACTCAGATTTCCAGAGCTTTAGAGTAGCTATTTGGAAATTCATTGGTAGAAACACTGAGAGTTCCTAAAGAGATAGGTCCTTAGTTGTAGTTTCTTTAACTGAGACCTTCCTGACTCAGTGAATTCCTGCTCTCATATACTAAAGGTAATACTCAATTTCTGAGGAAAAAGAAATTTTCACTGAATTTTTAAAATTATTAGTATAAATGTTTACCACAGAAAATAATTTACTGGCTTCCTCAGTTTCCTTCCATTAAAACCCTCTTACACCACACTGTTCTTTATGCATATACGAGAGAAAATCCAAGGTCAAAAGCACAGGGGCTCTGCTGATGCTGTTGAGCCCCATCCTTTCAGTGGGGCAGGGAGGACCTGTGCTGCCCCAGGAGCTCAGCACAACCTCCCGGAAAGCCCAGCTGCTGCTGCACTGCTCATGGGTGCCATCCCTGCCCACCCAGGACAGGCCTTAGAAGAAACCTTCCTCCGCAGCAACTGCTTATGTGCCCTGTGCAGCAGAGCTACCACTGCTGTGGGGGCAGCCCAATAGCCCGTGGGAACAGCCCAACAGCCCACAGCCCTCACACAGGCAAGGCTCCCACAGAGAGGAGTACAGTTGCATGTCCCTAACACTATCACACCAGCCTTGCTTTTTGGGGACAGGCTCTGCTGCATGGACAGCATTTGGTTTTTTGTTGTAAAAGAAGATAAATGGCTCAAATACTGATCTTCCCAAAAGCTGACTATAATAACAGTAAGTCAAATAAATCAGCATGTTTTGGTATTCTATAGAAGGTATGTTGAACTATCAAAGTATGATAGCTGTCTCTCTTCCAAGGATAGCCAGGTGATCATTCTTCCCATATCTCAGGGTAGATAGGAGTATTCATATCCTTATACTTGTGCTACATATGTAGGATTTAAAGTCCTTTTTGAAATGCTGAAATCAAAGTTCTAATCAAGCTGGCCCAACCCTCAGAGCTGTTACAGCCAACACTCAATACCACAAACTCAGGGGATTGCCCTTCATTTAGACTGCTTTAAGAAACTTTGGTTCCCGTGTTTTATACTGTCCTGGCTTTCCCCCACTTGCAGCCTTGGCACAGGAAGCAGACAGAGCAGTGCAGGTTGTAGCACACTCCTGTTCTTGACTACCTGAACACAAAGCAAAAGTGCAGGAGCCTGCAGCAAGGACCTGCCCTGAAAGAGGCTGGTGTGGAATTTGTCACCAGATATAGGAAGCTGAAGAAATTTGGCTTTTACCCTGCAGGAGCTCTGACACAAAATATCTAGAAAAAGGGCAATTTAGTAAATACGTAGTAGATCAAATTTAGTAGATCATCATTTTCATCATTATTTTCATCTCTTGAATCCTAGCAATAGCTTTAGCGGGTTGGAAAGAGCTTCTCTGAGAAACAAAGAGGTTTTGTCCTGCAGAGCCACAGCCCAGTGAGGGCAGACTCCTCCTATTACCCCTGGGCATCAGGTCCAGGCCACCCCACGTCATTGCTTCCCCTGCCTCTGTGTCCAGAGGACCTGCTGCAAAACGCTTCACCAATTTACACAGGCATCAATGTCTGCCTGAGTCCGGACATCCAAGAAGCACCAGGAATAGAAAAGATTGTGATATTTAAATTTGTTAATAAACTAAACAATACATGGCAGCAATGTTCCAGCTGGAAAATAAAACTCACAGCTGGAGCAGGCTGGCAGGGCGGTGGCTCTGTGCACATTGCAGCCCCCACTCTGCCAAGAGGGAACTCGGCAGCTGCCCGTGCATCTCCTACAGGGGCCAGCTCCGACCTGCCCATGGCAGAAGGGATGCTACAGCCTGGCCACTGCCCTGCCACCACAGCAAGCCATAGCTGCCCCTGCTTTCACCGATTGCATTATTTCCAGCCATTAAAGCATTGCTCTGCAGGCCTGGATTTTCATGTCAGGATCTATGAGAAACAGAATAACCCTACAAACCAAATTATATGGCTGAGACTCTCTTTTCCCACCTGGACAGAAACAATTTTGACCCCTGCCTGTTCTTTAACAGTCTTTTCCTACAGGTGAGTGACCTACAGTGCTCCACCTCAATTAACCACGGCCCTTGGCTTTTGGTAGCAATTTGTTTTCAATTACTTCCTTCAGACAAATCTGAATGATGACCACCACTTTTTTCACATTTCTTTCTGATGTCAAGTGTGTACCAAAGTGTTCACAGTGCATCAACTGTTGATCCTGCAAAATTCCAAAGAAAGCATCAGTTGCCCCTGGTGAAGACCAGGGCAGCCCAAACCCTCAGTTGCTTTGCCTGGCACAGATCTGTGGGCACAGACAGAAATTTCTCCCCAGTGAGGAGTGCAAGTCTGAGTGCTGCAGGGCCACCCTGGTTTCAACAACTCTGCTAAGTCAAGGGGAAGCACACACCTACTAACAAAATCACTCCTACCTGGAGCTGCAGTGCCGGCAGGGGAGTGGCAGCAGCTCCTGTCCCAGCTGAGCCCTGTGAGATGCCGACTGCTCCCAAAGCAAAGGGTACCCACAGGGGCTTAGGCACATGCTGCCCTCCCTCGCTGGAGCCTCTCCACCACTTTAAAGCAGCAGGAACCAGACTTAAGTTGATCCTAGTAGTAGATCTTCCAAGGTAGGGAAGTGAAGAAAGGAAGCTGCAGCACACTATGGATCCTAATTGCATTTGCTCTGCAGGCTCCGAAATGTCAGTCAAACAAATACGCCATCGCCTTTACTGCTCTGCAGTTGCCATTTACTATTTTACTGGGAAATTGTCCAGGAAAAGGATACTACCTAGAAGGGACTATTATGCCAGCACTGGAAACCAGCAATATTTCTGAACGACCCCATGGGCCCATTATCTATTCCTACACTGCAGAAAGACAAGAAGAGCCTGAGTGAGCCAATTTGTGTTTGTGGTAGCAATTGCAGCAGTAGTGGGGATGGAGACAGCCCAGGACCCAGCGGGCACATCTGAACTGGTGCACGCTCTGGAGCTGTAACAATGCACACCAGAGCAGAGCATGATTCAGTGAGTGAAGGGGGAAAATACCATCTTAAAATGAGCTCTTTTATGAGCCCGAGTTTCGTTACACAACTTTATCAGAGTTTATGAGGACTGGAGAAAGCAATATGAAAAGACACTCTCCAGCACACTGTCTAGCTCTATCAGTCCACAGAACCAGTAATTCCCAAGAGATGCAGATAATATGGGGCAGACAGGTTTGCTGAAGTGACAAAGCCACCTTCCTCAGGAAGAGCCCCACTAAAACCGTCTTTTTTTCTCTAGCAATGACTCTGCCCTAAAAGAGTTCAATTCCTGCTGTAGGAAGCTCCTTAATACCTAATTACCACTTTGCTACACTAGGAGTGAGCATTTGAGATACTTAACATGCAGAATCATTCTGAATCACCCCATTTTACCACTACTTTATTTTTCCTCCCAGTCAAAAAAGCATACCAAAGGGTGCATAGCCCACTTCTCCTTACCGTAATTCCCCTCCTGCTCCCACAAAGAAACATGGATTTAACTGGACCACATTCCATTGACTTATAAGCAAAGTTCAGTCTGTCTGTCCTTCCCTCTCTTCAGGTAGCAAGTACCAGCAGGCAGTTTCAGACCTACTTACAGATTCAACCTCTGTGAGCAGGGGGAACACAGTTGTGTCTGGCACAGGTGAGGAGGAAACCATCCATTACCAAAAAGGGCAACTCCCATCCCCTAGAAATCAGCTTAGCAAGGAAAACCTGTGCCCTTCACAAAAGCTCCTGGCTCACTGTTTCCAGAACATTCAGCAACCATTTTATTTCTGACATTTTTTGGTTTTCGTCACATTGTCTCTGGCACTGAAAGCACTGGTGGATCAATGCTCGGTTCAAACTCTTGTGTCAGGGCATCCTGTCCGTGGCTCTGGGGCAGCACTAACAAGGCCACACAGTGCCCTGCAAGCAGGGGAGAGGGTCGAGGTCACCACCAGCAGTGCTGTGGCTGCTGTCTGGCACAGAGATGGCTGTTCTGCTGCAGTCTGGGGTCTGTGTTCACTGCGTCACAGGGATGTACACCATGAGCATTTCGTCCCTATCTTATTCTTTGCACACTTTGTTGGCTCTAGGTATGGTTCCTGCAGACATACCAGCTGGATAAATATTAACTTTTTTCATTTTAAACAAAAAAAATGCCATGGTTTATCACCCCTTTCTCCCTCTCTGTCTCTCAAAGGGGATTTCTTAAATTCACACGGGTTACGCATTTTCATTAACCACATTGGCTGCAGTAAACTATGTTTGAATCATCATTTAGAGAAGTGAAGATTTAATTTCATGGTGGAATTAAGGTTGACATTTCCTTTTTATTTATACTACACCAAGGATTAATAAGGTTACTATAACCTTAATCTTTGATAGCTCAACAATAGAATACTCTGGGATTACTGCAAAAGCTGGATTTTAACTCTTTTAATCCCATTATTGTTGATAACCTTATCAACACTGTGCCCCACCATAAAGGTGGAGTAGAAGAATATCAGACTCTACAATTCCTTACCATGGAGCAGCACTCATAGTTTGAGCAGAAGAGCCAGAGACAGTTGCTTGGTTGATGCCTGCAGTGAGGTTCACAGTTTGCAGTAGGGCTGCAATGCTGCTTTTAAACTCCTTCTCAGAGATCTTTGCCAAGAAAAACAGTGGTCCAGTGGCATATGTTGGCAGAGCAATGCAAGGTTGCTCTAATTCCCTTACTTTGTTTTTCCCTCCTCCCATGCGACAACTACTCCAAGAATCAGACTGCCAGTCTGGCAAGTTGAGATCCAGAAACTTATTGCTAATTACCATGTTTACAATTCCCAACCTGTCTGTTGGTGCCAACAATCAAACTGCATCCTCTTGAGTGCACCAAAAGACACTTGCTGGCAGTAGTTTCCTAAGGTTCCAGGCTGGCTACATTAATTACTGTTAACTTAATTTTTGTGTATTGAGAAGCAGCTTTAATTAGTGATTCCATGGTTTAAAATCATCCTTTTATGAGTTTCAAGGAATAGCAGTTAGACTTACAGACTACTTACCAACCTACATACCTTTTATTTGGAAACACAAGTGATAGTAAACTTATATGTGGCCTGACAAATAAAATAGGCAGAGGTTTAATAAAAATCTCACCAGGAAATGAAAGGTTATGCCTTCCCTTTGAAGTAAAATAAGCAGCTCTAAAAAGGCAGGTTGGCTATTTTTTATCATCCTCAGTAAAGATTTGACTGGACAGAATAAACCACATTCTGATGGTATATCACTGAATCAAAGCATTTAATGAATTAAAAGAAAAAGCATGTATTTTATGAGCTCGGTGAAAGAGAGCCCAAACTCAAATAACTGCAGGGCAGAGACTGAGCAGAGAGGATCCAGTTTGTGCCCTGCAAGTTCTAGCCCAAAGCTCCTGAAGGCCATCTGACTACTCGGTTGGGATCCCCTTTAGCAGAGCACATGCTTCTGCCCCACCAGAGTCAGTAAAGCGTGCTGTGCCCTAAGAGCAGCACCTCTCAGCAGCCAGGCTGGGCTGTGAGGGCTTGGGGACTTGCATGGACACCCCAGGAATCAGCAGGAATAGGGCTGTGCAGGACACAGGAACAGGCTACCCACTAATGTTCTGTGCCCAGGGCCCATGCCTGCAGAGCCCACCCAACGCCCACAATTCCCCCCCACAGCAATACATTTCTAACCTGAATTTTCTAACCTGGTAATGACATTCAATCTCCATGATGCCATGGGCTTAAAAAGTTGGTCAGGAACTGATGAAAACTGCACTACACTGCCTCTCTGAGGACGTTTTATTCTATTCTCTGGTGGGTGTGGAACTACAAGATAGAGAGCAGAGCTAGCCGGAGCTCTGCCCCCCGACATGGCTTGGTGCTCCTGGGGTGGACAGGCTGATGGCAGCAGCACAAGGCTGATCTCAGTCAGTGCTGCTGGACACTGGCAGCATGCAGATGCCAGTGCAGCCAATGTCTGTGCTGTGTTGAGGCTGCAATCAGTCTCATCTCTTAGGGGCAGTTTGGATAGTCACAACCATCTGAAAATTGACAGTTTTAAGAGGAACCCTGCATTCAGGCTAGAGCAGCATCATGCCCATATCTGCTTATAATACTACTAGTCCTTCCTGGTTGTGTAAGGATAGATCTAGGAGTCTGATTTTAGGCCCCTTTTCCTAAAACTTGGTCTAACTAATGCAATAAAAGGCCACGGTAAGACTCTTTTCTGCCCTGTAGCAGATTCTCCACTGTCTCACTGAGTCCCAAGACACCAGCTAACTTCCCTGCTCTCCTGGCAGCATTTCTCAGGCTGCCAGCCACTGCCAGGCTTCTGCTCTTGCACTGCAGTCCTGCTCTGTGAGGTTGCAGTGGGCTACTGAGAAAAAGATAACCCAGGGCAAAACTCAAGCGTATGAAAGGTAGCATGGGGTATGGGAAGTAGAGCCAAAGCAGGGGGTAAACCAAGGAGACAGACACTAAAATCAAAAGGCATTTTCACTTACAAGGGGAAGAAGGGAAGGAAAATGAATCAGTGCTCCCAGAGGAGGCAGTCTGGATCTGCTCTGGTCCTAAAGCAAGAGAGTGGAAACAGGCATTTCAGAGCAGTTCATTTACACAAGGTGTACTGAGTATGCCAAGCAAACTACCAAAGGAGGCAATAGACCTGCATCTCAGAGAATGCTCTAAAAGGAGTTACATTACCACTTTAGAGCAAAGAGAGATTCGAGGCTCCGAAAGCAAGCAGCAGTATACAGGGACACATGGATGCAGCTCACGTGGCCCATGCTATTGATGTGTTTTCCCTCTCCAACCCAGCCTGCTCAGCTTGATTACTTACATCTTGTATAACTTATAGACATGGTCTAAAGAGAGTCGGCCAATTTCCACTCAATTTATAATTTAGCAAGCAGAGAAGCTTGATTCTTCTAATTTACATAAAACATACATAAAACTGAAAACAAAACAGCTTTAGAGCATATGGGTAAAGTACACGAGAGCCACAGAGAAAAGGAGTGGAAAAGGACATGGAGCAAAAGCACTGTCTGGATAATGCTTTGCTAAGGGGTTCTGAGTACTTTTTTTATGATAAATATCTAACAGACAAGCAAGTTTTCATTGTCACAGGCACGTATTGGCACTGCACCTCAGCCTCGTCACTGGACGATCAGCCACACAGGCCTATCTAACCAATGCCATAATGCTGGATGGGGCTTTTCTATTGCATCTTGCTTTTTCTAGGTAAAGAAATATTGTTGAAAACCTTCTGCAACAAGATGGCAAGAAGGCATCAGTGTGCATCAAGATAGTACTGCCTTCCTCCCATTCCCTCTTGGACACCTCCTTTTCTCATAAAGAAAGGTAGGGAGCTCCCACCCTGCAGATAAACCCGAGTCAGCATCCTACTTCCCAGGGGAGCAGCAACGGGGCTGCACTCTTATGACCATTTCTCCTGCATTCCTCCTCTGTGACTGCCGGGTTCTGGCAGAGCCAGTGAAGGCATTCTCTGAGAGGAGACACCACTTGCCAAGTGCCAAGTGCCTCCTGTGGCACGGTAGGCTCCAAATCATGCCTCTCTTCTCCGTTTGCCTGAGGATTCATCCTGGGTACTAACAATAGACTCCATGGAGGCTGGTGGAGCCCAGGCTGCCTCACCAGCTTCTGTCTGAATTCAGTCATTTCCAGTAAGCAATGTATAAATAGATGCTGCCTCATTATTGGTGTATATTGTGCAAAGGGTTTAGCCGGGGATGAAGCTTGCCTGCTTTCCTTTTATGGTTGAAAAGCGGGATCCCAGATCCTTTATGTGAGATCTCTGCACATGTCAATCAAACCACACCAGGAGGAAGATTTTGTGCTCTTAGGTCCATGATAAATGGCAGCCACATGGCCATGGGAAACGTCCATGGGAACAAAATGCAGCTCTGCACGTGTGCATGTGTGTATAGGCACATTTACACATATGCACACCAAAACCAAATGAAAACAGAATTCTAATGGTTGCAGCCTAATTTTTCTATTCCTTTTCAAACCCCAAGACAAGGTTGTAGTCTGGGCTACTCTGACACAAATCTCATTTGATATTGTTACAAACCACTGATTTAAACTAATGGAAGAGTTAGCCCCTGATTTAAAAAGCAGACCTTAGCGGCTGGCCCAAGGCCTGAGCCTCTCAGCCCTGCAGTCTGGCTGTAGCGCATTGATACTTGCCAGCTAAATTTGATCATGAACTCTAAGTGAAGGCAAGTTATCGATATTTCAGAAAGCCATTCCTCACACTTCTGAGCAGCAAACGGCCCATCACTAAGAAGGCCAAACCCTTGTCAGCATGAGCTGACTTATATGAAATGAAACACTGACCTCACTGCTAGCTCCAGAGTTAATCTCGGAAGAGAGATTTTATTAGAGAAAGCAGAGCTATTGTTCTGAGCCTCCTACAGGGCACATATTTAAGTTTTGCATCCAGGAAATGTGAAATACTTTAAATAGAGTCGTATTTGGCAAAAATTAAAACCTAAAAACTACAGTATTTTATGGGGGATTTATGTATTTTGGGTTTTTTTCTTGGATTTCGGATCACGCCCATTCAGCATCCTTTTCCTTGCTGGAGTTATTCCTCCCTCTTTACCAGGGAGGCTTGAGCAGAGCAAGCAGCACCGCCTCACTGCAGCTCCAGCCAAGGAAAATTAACATGTTTATGTTCATTTCTAACTGAGAGTCTGGACTGGTCCTGCCTTCTCCACTGGTAAGAATTTACATACACAGAAATGACAAGCACCTGAACAAGGAGAGCAAAAGGGAGTGGGGTTTGCCTCTTGATTCCTAGACCAGGACTTGCAGATCCAGTTTTCACCAAGAGGCTCTATGATCAGCTGAAGGCAAATGGATTTATGTTATCACATGTGCAATAGACACACGATGTGACAGCCACATGATGTCATAACACAACAAAGGACAGTGAGTAGTCAAAAAGAAAAGGATTGTACTGAAACCTTGAAAGGAATTATGTTATTGTCTTCTGCTTAACTCATACCTTGGCAAACACACAGGGAAAAAAGTCTCTTTCTTAAAAACAGAAAATTCACCACCTCTTAAATAGAGGTCTGAGAAAGCTTCCACTGCTCTCCTCTATGGTTCAATTACTAGAGGATTAAATGATCCTGACATTTCTAAAATAAAAGATGTTGAGAAAGAAAATCCCTTCCATCCCATCAAATCTTTTGCACGTATCATAAACAGAAAGGGAGACAGCCAGGCAGTGGAGGAAAGTAGGGGAACAAGAAACATTTTTTCCCATAGTGGTCATAACAACCAGGCCATCAAGATTGTAATAACTGTTGCTTTGGTAAAACAGCAAGTAATAACCTGTATAACTTTGGATTTCAGGATAATATTTTATGGTAACTTAATGAAGAGGTAATACAAAATACATTTAGTGGAGTAACCAGGTAAGTTATCTCCTGAAGAATGATTGTTAAAGGATGAGTTTCCAGATCGTGTGAAGCATTAGTGTGAAGCCTCCATGCTCTTACTATTTTCCACCTAACTTAAAGAAATAAAATAAATCCTTTATAATGCATTAATTAGTGATGTCTTTTTATTTGAATTTTCTATCATCTTCTTGTTAGGAGAATGTGAAGACTTGCAAAGCTATTACTATCAGATAATCTAAAAGTAGTCATATGAAACCTATATTATCTATGTAAATGCCTCTGTAAGATGCAGCAAGATGGTTCTTTTTTTGGTAACAGGCTGCACAATTGCATGCTGTACTGTTCTGGTTCAGAATGTTCCTCTTTCTCCAATTAGAGAAGACCAGTCCCATGTTGATCACTTTATCTTTGATTGCCAGTGATTTAAAAGATAGGCCTGACCTGTGACCATTAATAAACTTTGTGATGTTGTCCTGATTTAGTAAGAGAACCGCTAATTTTCCAAGCAAGGTTATGAATCAGCAATTGTTAATATCAAAGAAAAGACAGGTATATTTTTCCAACATTTCATGCCTAATGAAATTATGTGGAAGGGGTGTACACTGCATACAACTCAGATGAGCTGATATAGAATACAGTGGTGACAATTGCCCCTGAAACAGATAAAATTGACTTAATCTGAAATACTCTAGAGTAGCTTGGAAAGTTTAGGTTACCTCTTATGGGCCTACCTCTTTGTTTCAGTGGTATAAAGTGTTGGGGAATTATCAGAGTCATTTCAGCTCCATGGAGGTGTGTCACAGCAGTCAGAGGCAAAAAGGCCTCCCCAGGTGGCTCTCCAGCCCTCATAGGGTGACTACTGCCTGCCATGTCTTGTCTAAGGTAATTTTATATCTCTAAGGCAAGGGCTTTCCTGCCTGGACATTGTTCCATTACTTTATATCATTCTCACTGGATAGAGGGGTATTGGGTTCACTGAAAGGGAATGTTTCTTGATAGCCATGCTGCATTTTCTCCATACATAGCTTAAGGTCTGTTTGCACACACCAGGCTACATTGCTTTCCTGTAGACAGGAGAAATTCTGATCCCTCCTGATATCAATGGAAAATTCCCACTGGTTTCTGTAGGAGAACGATTTCAAAAGCATGATGCTCATTTTGTTTATCTATATGGGCATTATTACGTAATTTTGGCTAGGTATGTATATTCATACATTTATATACAAACCCCTGCCCTTCAGCTATATATTCAGGGCTCTTATTTTTCCCATCAATCAGCCCCCTCTAGTTTCTGGAACATTTCACCTAATTTTCTGTTGGCTGCTTTTAACTAAATACTGTTTTTCCAGAAAGCAAACTACCAAACATGTGTGATGTTCCAGCCCTGGTTTCAACACTTCTGGTGCATACTCCGAGCGCCACACTGCGATACCTCCTCGCCTACAGTCCCTGGTGCTTCACCTCTCCTCTACCCTCTGTCTCTGCAAAGCTGGGTCACATCTACCTTCTACCATCACCTCCTAGACTCTTCTCTCTACCTTCCTCAGGATCCTGTCTGTCCTTTGGTGTCAGACTCTTTCCATCACCTCTGTGAATTCTGGCTTGGTTTTTCACTTTTAGACTACTTATTTTTGGCCTGTCATTTAAATTTCTTTTGAGTCATTATTATTATCGAGCCAACTTTTATAAATAGCTCTAAGCATTGCAGGTATGTGATAATCAAGTCCTTTGATTTTTGAGCAATTTGGTTACTAAATGATAGCAATAAAAAGCATGCAATCATCATGGGCGTTAGCCCAGGAAATGTTTCTACCGTTAAAGCTTTCAGGAGGTATATGATGAATCTGGTACAAATTTATGGCTCTTAATAATGAGTGTTATGATTTACTTTTGCAACACTAAACGGTGAGGTGTCATAGCAGCTAAGGGTAATACCTGGGGGAGGTGCTTTTCAGAAAAATAGTAATCTATTAAAAGGAAAAGAAGAAAAAGCCTTTGGTATATATAAAGACATTATTTATTTTTAAAAACGCATAAAAATCCAGTTGTGTACATTACTGCTAGAATGATGTAAAAAGGCAGAGAAAAAGGCTAGTTAGCTTAATCTTACAGTTGCAAAGTATGTGTCTAGCTGTGTGGATGTATAGGTATTACTGTTTTTAATTTCCTCAAGAAAACCCTATGAACACTAGAAGCCACCTCAACTGACATAAAAGACAATAACTTGTTATGGGAAGAAAACTTACACTCCTCTCAAAATCAGATGTAGTCTGAAAAGCAGAAAGCAAGCAGAATTGATCCCGAGGAAAGGCATCTGCGTAACTGTACATATCTACATTCAGCAGTGTGGACATTTATTTTAGGCAAATTTGCAGCAGCAAGAGGAATCATAACACTGGTCATAAATACGCACTGTAACAGCACAGCCCCTGCTGAAGTGAGTGGGTGTTGTGCCTCTCTCAGGTCTGAGAGAATGGGGCTTTTCTACTATGCTGTAGCCTCCCTTCAGAGAGGTGTGTGCATATATATTCATTCCATTCAGAGATATATACATATATAAGGGATGTAGGCTTAAATATTTGCGGAAAGGGCACCTGAAATCAAATGGCAGTCCCCGTCACTTAATTCAGGATACTGCTAAGCAGAGCAGTGCTTCACATTATAGGCAGACCCAGGCAGGGCTGTGACCCTGCCTGCACAGGACAGTAGGGACCAAAGCTACTCTTCCTTCTCCCACTCCTGCCATGGGGCACGATGTACCCATGGTGCTTGGGAGCACAGTCCTTTGGGCAGTTCCCCAGTCCAGGAAGGCCCAAGCAGTCACGGAGCAGGGTGGGGAACAGCCAGCATCATGGGTGGCTGCAGGGGGGCCCTGCACGCTCCCAGCTCTGCACCAGGACAGCTGCCACACCAGTCTCTGCTCTGCCATCAATCGGCTATGCTGCTTTGTGGGCTCTGGCATGACAAAGACTTACCTATGGCAGCAGCCTTTCAGGCTACTCCAGTGGATAAAATTACCCAGAGATATAAATCTTCATAGGATTATGGCCTTTAAAGACATGGCTAAGTTCAAGTAAGTATTTTTGGGCTAATTCTTTATTTAATTTTCTACTAGGATGCAGATTACAAAAGCCATTTTAGAACAGAAATTCAGTATTCTGAATTAATTAGATATGCACTCACCAAAATAGCTGTTAACGCAAGGTTGGTGCTGCCACAAACCTCATTCTAAAGTGTCCTAGAAAATGCTCATACTGGTACAATTAAAACCCCTTATTTATAAAGTAATTTCTTATTATGTTCCACTATAAACTTTTAGTGTAATTTTTGCTGTTAATAAAATATCATTAGACTATTAGAGGCAGGGGGTTTTTAGAGTCATTTTTTAGCACACAGGATTTGCAATTTCTAAAGCAAAAAAGTAGGAAGTGTAGCATTGCAAAAAATCCCTTTCACTAGGGGTCTAATCTTTCCCGCAGTGAAATCAATTGGGGCTTTGTTATTGCATTGAATGTTAGGATTTGGCCCCAAATATTTTGAATTTAGCATGAACAACCTTGGTCCCCTGAACAAGTCCCATGGAATCTATGTGCATTCCCAGGATCATCCCTGCAATATGAATAGTCACTTCGTAGAGATCTGTTGTTCAGAAATATGCATATGTGACAGACCCCAGGAACTGCTAATGAACAGGGGGAGCCCCTCTGAGATCATGCTATTGGGAAGCATCATTCCAAGAGCCCTTATACAATATTTTAGAATAATTTTGGTAAGCATATCCAGTATTTCTCACATCAAATCTTACACTTTAACTCTTTTAACCCACATAGCATAGCAATTCCCAAAAGATTTTAGTGAAGAGAAGTCTACAATCATCAAAATGTTAATTTTGACAATGACAAAGAGTACATGCATTAAAAATGCATCAGCCCTGTCATTAAGGCATTATTCAGCAAAACCATCTCATCATGCTAAACAGAAAGCAACTAGAAGAAAGCAAGTAAAAGAACCATTTGCTAAGCTTGTATTTATGGGTACCAGTCCAATCCATACTGCACAAGGTACTCAACCAAGCAAAGAGCAAACAAATCCTTTACGTGATGAAATGGGAACTCCTAATAATACTCTAAGCATGACTCAAGGGAAAATGTCAACTAAAAGCTCAGATCAGAGGAAGGTTTGTAATACAAACCTGGATGTTTAAATAGTATTTCCATCGCTGTTCCTGCAGCACTTGTGAATGTGGCTGTGTTATGGTGCTGAACTGACTATGATTTAGCAGCTGATCATGTCTTTTTAAAGCATAATTTAACATTGTTTCTGAGGCTGTTGAACATACTAAACTAGAAGAAAAAATCTGCTTTCAAGTGGTATTAGAGGAACACAAGGATCAGAGTGCTAGCATCAAAGATGTGTCTAAAGAATAACAGATCCACACGTCTGTATAACAAGTAGCGCTCCACTTGCTACTGAAGGCAACAGAGTAAGATTCCTTTGGCAGTTGTTGGAAATAATTAGGCAGAACATAGACAGCCTTTCAATCTCTAAGCAAGAGACAGAGAGAAAGACATTCTCCATCATCCCGCCTCGCACTCACAACTTAACAATCATCCCATGTCTATCTTGTCCACATTAAAAATCGTTCCTAGCCTCATCATAGCTGAGCTTCAGGAAGGATCCATTCAAAAAGGCTGTCTCATCACAGTAATCCTGGTCTTGCTTTAAAATGGCTTCTGATCTAATTCATTTAAGGTTGAAATCTGGTCTCACAATTGTGACTACGTGGCAAAAAGACCTGGAATCATCTGGGGATGTGGAGAGGTCTCAAATGGGAAAACAGGGATGATCACACCCTGCTCCTTTTCTCTGCCACTCTTGTGAGCAGAGGAGCAGGGGAAAAAAGACTGGAACTATGAATGCTATGCCTAAGATTTTCCTAAGCACAGCATTTAAAGACTAACCAGGCTTTAATCAAAGCCTGTACCCTGCTGCTGAGATTGGAGAGAGGATCAGATGAACCTCTTCTATGTTAAAGCAATGGGGCATGTCTTGGCCAACAAGGAGAATCAACACTCCGTTGGTCGTGTTTCCCACCAGTCCAGCTGCAAACAGCATTTAGGGAGTCCTGAGCTCTTGGGAGAGGGGCAAATAAGCCACCACCTGAGCTGCAAAGGGCAAAACAATCCCTCAGCTCTTGCCCTGAACATGTGTCTCAACCTGGGGTCTCAGAAGCTGACAAACTCTACATTGGGCTGGGACTGGTGTGAAGTGGATTCTTAATCCTGCCTTCACTAGGTTGGTACTGCAGGGTGAGGACAAGGAGGTAAGAGGATCATGACTCTCCCTGAAAGCAACCGTCCACAACCTCTTTGCCAGTAGCGGCCCCGCTGGGTGGCCGAACACCTCGGCAGCCGGGGAAGAGGGACTTCCCCGGGAGTCGGGCGCTCTGCGGCCGTGCGAGGTGCCCCTCGCCTCGCTAGCACGGGTGCTCGGCACCTCCCCGCCCGCGAGCACCCCCAGCCCCGCATGACTCGGCTGCTGTGGGTGCGGGGGCCGTGGCCACCGAGGGGGCGGCAGCCCAGGCTCTGCCAGCGTGTGCGGGCAGAGCCGGGGCCGCCCCGGCCCTGCGGGCACTCCGTGTCCCGCGGGGAGGGACCCCCGGCAGGCGAGCAGCGAGGGGCTGCGGGTGGCGTGGGCTGGGAGCTGCCGGCCGAGTGCCGGGACACGGGGGCTGTCCGGACGGGCAGAGCGCCTTCCCCCCGCCTGCCGAGCGCTGCCCGCGGATGCGCTCCCCGCAGCGGCCGTGGCTCTCCCGGTCACCCCCTACCCGCGGAGCTTGGCCAGCCTTTACCCGGCCCTCCCCAGCCCTGGGCTTGCTCCCACGCACACACACACACAGCGGGCACCCCCTTCCTCAAGAGAGGGCGTCCGAGCTCCCCCCGCCCGGGCATAGACACAGAGTGAAACATTGCAAAGCGTAGGAAAAGATGGAAAAGGTGCTACCTTGGCAACTAGAGGAGGTGAGGAGCCAGCTGGTGGGCTGGGGGCGGTCGCGCTGCCTGCCTGCCTGCCCGCCGCCGGTACTCTCCTCGACTACGCGTATTCTTAAGCAATAACAACGTAATCCGTATTATCCACCCAAGAATACCCGTCACCGAAGAGAGTCAGAAAGCTGCTGCTGTTGTTGGTGGTGGTGGTGGAAGTGCGGCACTGGGACAATAAATCCATAACTATAATTCGCCTCTAGAAGAAGGAGAATCCACAAGGGTTGCCGAGCGATCTTGTCCCATATCCAATGGACGCTGAACCTTTCCATCCTGCGGAGGCAAAAGAGAGGAGCAGGCGTTTAATACACACGCGTACAGTCCCTCTGCTCTCCTGCTGCCTTACTGGAGCGGGCAGGGGCTTGCAGGCGAGGTGAAAGGAAATAAATCAAAGTAAGGCTGAGTTTACCTGGTGATTGCCTGGTTTCTTCCTCTGTGCTTCTCTGGTATCCTATTCCCTAGCTGTATGCTCCATCAATTCTCTCTGGGAGCTTGCAAGAGATGTCATACGCAGCAACAGATTCCTGTAAAAGAGATGCACGGTTAAGCACACAAATATTACAAATCTGTTTGCATAGGTGGGCTTGGGAGAGCTCCGATAAAGCAGCAGACACGCCTGAGAGACTTTTCATCTGGGCTTTGGAAATGCATTTTACAAGTCCTGACTCACACTGACTCGATGTGCTACCAAGAGGAGGGAGGGCGGAAAGGAAAGCGATGGAGGGGGGGGGGAAATCAAAGAAACAAATAGCAAAGCCTCCTATCTCAACAGAGGCACTCCTCTGTCAGGCCTTCCTGGTGCCATGAAAATATAAGGCGAAAAAGGCTTCAAAGTACAAATTCACCGCGCTCCGCTTCCCGCGTGTGCCCGAACGGCGGAGCCCGGCGGCTGCGAGGCGCCGAGCCGGGCAGGCGGCTCCGCGGCGGCGGGCGGGGGCGGCGGCAGCGCACCTCCGCCCTGACACCTGCCGCCGCCCTGCCAAGGTTTGCAAAAGGCGAGCCGAGGGGGGGGGGGAAATAACAATAATAAAAGAAGTTATTTCCGAATGGCGCCTGCGGCTCTGCCTGTCACCCGGAGCAGTTCCCTTATCAGCAGCGCTCGTGCCTGGGGGAGGCGGGAGGGGGAAGCTTTGTCTGATGATCTGCCGCGGTGATAATAAACGTTTATTGTTCGCCAACTAAATAGAAAGGATCCCTGCAACGTCATGGCACAGCACACTTCGCCTAGCGCTTAGGAACTTCTCCGTGCTGTTTCACCCCAGTTCCTGATGCTAAGGACAGCTTCCGTGTGAGTGACGGGGAGGGGGAAAAAAAACTAGCACCGCACCGTCCGAACCCGCACAGAGCAGGGGTACTTCGCACTTCTTCAGACATGAGTAATTATGCAGCACATACAGCTCTCATTATCCACTGCATTCGGTGACTGACCAGCTTGTTGATTAGATTCCAATTGAAATTAATACAAGATGCTTGCTTTTCCTACAGATTTCTTCCTTAACATGAGCCCTTGCCTCCCTTGACGTATTACTACTATGCTTCGTACGAAAACATACGAGAAGACAGCATTTGTTTTGTAACAGACTCTGGCTTGAATTTGAAAGACAAGGGAAAAACAAAGATAGAAAGAGAACAAAAAATACTTTGATAGCTACATTACCTTAAATAATTAAAAAAAATATTTCCAACACACTCTCCTCTATTTTAATCTCATTGTAGGTGTAATTTCCTGTATTCCTCTAACACAGCAAGCTCTCAAGTCGTATTCTAAATGGCAGCTGGAAAGTAAATAACAAACACTGTAATTTTTCCCCGCTGTGAAACTGAAGGCTCTAACCCCATTAGCTGGCGTTGGAACTCAAATAACTGATGCAGTGGGTTTCCTTCAACTTGAACAAAAGCCGTTTGAAAAAGTGAAATGCACCGAGTCGCGGCAAAAACATTCTACAGTGATACACCTAGACAGATATTCTCCGAAATTTGGAGGCGCTCCATAAATGCATCGAGAATTGGGCAGAAATCCAGACTTTGGGTGTTTGTTGGGTTTTTTAAAAATATTAAAGGATGAGATTCTAGGGGGAAAGCAGCACCGCGCGGCGCCAAAGCTGTTCTCGCCGTGTCCATCTGACACTGCCCTTCCCCTCCCCGAACAGCAGCCCCCCCACTACTCCCCGCCAACACAGTGCCTGCCGAAACTTCTGCCCAGCCCCGCCGCCGCCCCGCACCGGCCCGGCCCGCCGCACCCCAGCCCGCCGGGCCCTTCAGCACCCGCGACGAGGACAGCGCCGAGTGCCGGCCGCGCTGCCCGGCCCCCCGCGCCGCTCCCGCCGCCGGGCCCCGCCGGCCCCCGAGCCCCTGCCTGGCCCGGCCCCGGCGCTCCCGGCCGGCCGCCGCCGGGATCCAGGGGAGCGAGCCCCGCCGCGCTACCCGCCTCGCACCTTCTCCGCGGCGTGCGGGAGGTGCCCGTGGCGGCGCGCCGCGGCACTAAATACCTTTGTTCACCGGCTCCGGAAAGCCATGTTTATCGGCGCTGCCGCCCCGCTCCCCGCCGAAAGAGCCCGGGTGCCAGAGCCCCAGCCCGGCAGGGCCAGGGAAGGGCCCCGGGGGGCACCTCCGCCTCCTCTGCCGTGCCCGCGGAGAGGGACACACACAGAAGGGAGAGGAACGGATGGAGGGAATTAAACAATTAAGCTACCAGGAGCGGAGCTCTGAGCAGAGCTAGGGTTTGCCACGAAAAGCAAATTTCAGAAGGGGGAATATTGATCCCATCCGTCAATAGAGAGGTGCGATGTCTTTCCGTGCGAGAAATTGTTCTGAATTAGGGGGCTCGCTGGTGAAAGGGGAGGCAGCACAGAAGAAAAAAAAAAAAAAAGAAAAAAATGAAAGGAGGAAGGAAGAAAATATTCATGCCCGCTAACAGGGAGCCTCTTTTTAAAAATCGCTGGAAGCTCGCTCCTTTTGCCACCTACCCGAATAACCACCAGAAATCCACCTCTATTGAAGCGCTTACCCTTTAAATCCAGGTTTCGAGCAGAACTCCAACTGTGTGTAAAACCAGGGAGTCATCTGATGTGTGATGGGGAATGGGCTCTGGGCAGCAGAAAGCAGCTTTCTCTCCTGGTGCCGGATTACCATGTTAACAAACCCCATGAAGGGACCCCGGCGCCTCTGGCTGGCCATGTCTCGTTGCTTTCACACATCGGCGGCTGCTCTTGCTTCCCATGTCCCCGGCGATCGCCTCTCAGATGAATGTGGGCTTCCAGAAAAGGAGTCGGGGGGGAGAGGAGGAAAAAAAAAATCGCCTAATGCAATCAAATCGATCTGATCTACACCATCTGTCGCCTGCCACTACACACAAGCGTTAAAATAGGAAAACGGGAGACACTGACAGCTCAGGAAGGTTGTTCTGCAGAGTTCATTTTTAGCAGAGCATAATTGGGTATGGACAGCATACAGTTACCAAAGCTGCTGTTAACCATCCAGTAGAGGATCCCAAACATGCTAATGGTGGATTAATTGAGGAAGATCTGACGTGCAAGCTTCATAGTCTCTTATTCATGACTTCCCAACGGGAAAGGACCAATGCCGTGTGGGACTATGGTAACACAGAGTCAAAGAGCTGCTAAGAAAATGGCTCTGTGTTCATAGCACCTCTCTCTGATAACAAACATATGTCGACCAGAACCGTTTAGCAGGATGGGGGAAATGAAATTTTCTTAGCCGAGGTTAGCAATTCCCATCACTTGCACTTAAAGACAAGTGAAAAATGGACTGCGGGTCTAAGGCGCTTTCGAGTGCTGGTCTCGGGCTTTGCAGCTAGTGAAAGCAGACGGCTCCTGCTCAGACGGGGGGTTAAACCCCAAATCTCTTACTTCTTACTGTGACCAAAGTGCATCCTTAGCAAAGCTCTAAACAAGCAGCTCTGCTAATTTCATCAGGAATGACGCAAGGTCGTTTTAATGCCAGGAACCCTTTTGACTTTTTCCAGCGGGAATGGCTTTTGGGCAAGACATTTCCGATCACTGATATTTGACATAATCTCAGATAAATATGATTTGGGGGGGGGGGGGGGGGGGTAAGGGAGGAAGGAAGGGGCGGTGAGTTGGGATGATATGGAGTATGCATCCAGACCTGCAATCACCCCTGCTGCCAACACTTCAATTTGGTAGCGTTTTCTAGTCTTTCCTGAATTCTGAGGTTATAGAGACGTATATGTAATTATTAAAGCCACGTACGTACACAAGCCACAGATGCCTGCAGCAGCCGCGTCTACGCACACCGACGGGGAGACAAAGTACGCCCGTCGGAGTGCTCTTTTCCACTCCCTGATGAATCCATAGCCAGCGGGGAGAAGGGCTGCTAGAGCGAGGGGAGGCGAGTTTCCCTCCGCCCGTCCCAGCCCCGGGCGGAGGCGGCAGCTCGGGGCAGGGCCGCGGGGCCGGGGCGGCGGAGTGCGGGGCCGGTCCGGAGCTGTCCGCACGCCCGGTGCTGATCGGCGGCGGCCCGGCCCCGCAGACAATGGCCGGGCACGACGCGCCCCGCACCGCAGCGCAGGGCGCCGGGCGGCTGTCGCCCCCTCCGACAAAGTCTGCGCGGTCGCCCTGACAATCGCTACAACAATTAGGAAAGTTTTCCTTCGTTTCCACCTCGCCTGCCTGTTTAGCAGAGAGTAATAACGCCAGTAATACGAATCCAAGGGGCTGAATGTAAACGTTCTGGTAAACTATTATCGTTTAGGGTAATTCTGGAGTCAACCGCATGATTCTCCTGGAAGTTTGTGTTAATCTCTGTAGAATAAATCTAACAGTTATGAATTAGATTAGCCTTGAAAACTTAGCCTAAAGACAAATCAAACACTTTACCCGATCTTTTGTTTCAATGTACATTAATTAAGCACTGCTGCCTACCTACACAGCATTCTCGGGTCCCGGCCGCGGCGCCGAGCCAGCGAGCCCCGCCGCCTTTGTTGGCATTTGCGTCCAACTATTGCCCTCTGCAGGTCAAATCCAAGCCGCGGCGAGCGCTCCGCCGCCGCCGAGCACTCCGCGAGCAGGAGCCGCCGGGCTCGGCGCCCCCGGACCCCCCTTCGACAGAGATTCAACTTTTGTTGGGTTTGGTTCTTCACCACGATGACACAGGCGTGTTTCTTGAGGAGAGGCTACGAGTGGGGAGAACTGGCACCAGCACTGCTCCGGCCGTCCTCATCCTCTCTTCCAGCTCTGGCCAGGAGAGGAGAAGACAGAACAAGGCGAGATGCCACTCAGAAGACGTGTTGTTTTCTTTTTCCACTTGTCTCCATATGACTACGGCAAGCTTCCTAGGCAAAGCCTGCCCTTCCCCTGGATTTGCAGAAGAACCAGAAAAGAACTCAGCACCAAGCAGGAGCGGGTGCGTGCCGACTCTCAGGATCCCCCGACACTCCCAGTCGGGCAACTTTTCTCCGGGCACAACTTGAGAGTTTGCTTTTCTCACTCCCGGCCCCAGGGAGACCTCCCGGGAAGCCAGGCGGGCTGCAGCAGCGGCTGCCAGGAGAGCAGGAACACTGGGCACCGATGCCACTCTGGCAGCCACGCTCTGCCGTGCCCCGGACGCATCGGCACGGCTTACACGATAACGCACAATATGCCGCACCAGAGGAAAAAAGAAACCAACTAACCCAGTGTTAAGGCGATCTAGTTATTGCTACTTATAATTCAGGAGCTTCAGTGCCCAATAAAAGGTGGCCGCTCCCTTTCTTTTTTCCAGTCACACCTGCACACGGGTTTGTAAGGACCGCTCTATACCCTCTTTCCGCTCCCTACCCGGGGTTAACACTGTGCACATGGGCTTCGGCATCCGCTCCGGAGCCCGGCACCGAGGCCGCCTGCTCCCGTGGGTGCCAGCGCCGCGCTGCCCGCACGCACGGCCGCCTGTCCCCGTTCAAACACGACGGTCTTTCCCCGGAGCTCCGCGCCGCAGCCAGGCGGGGCGGGCGGCTGGGCGGCGTACCCCGGCCCTCCCGCAGGCGGCCCGGGGAGGGGGAGCGGCCGCGCACCCCCCGCTGCCGCAGGGGCGGACACGCGCCCGCCTTTTGTCTCCCGGCAGCCGCCGCCGATCCAGGCCGGGGGCGGCCGCTCCGCCAGCCCCTCTGCCCCGGCCCCGCGCCGCGTTTCCGGCCGGGGCGGCCCGTCCCACACCCGCGGAGGTGCGGCCGCGGCGGGGGCTGCGGGCAGACGGGGCCGGGGGGCGCTGCCGTGGGGCTCCCGGCGCCGGCGGAGCGGGCAGTGCTGGGCCGGGCCGCCCCCCCGGCCACGGCCGCCTGCGCGGGCGGAGCGGGGAGACCCCTGCCGGCCGCGGGCGGGGCTGCAGCTCGAGGCGGGGCCAGGGCCCCTCCGAGCCCCGCCCGGCCCCGCCCGAGCCTCCCCGCCCTGGGGCTGCACAGAGGGGGCGCGGGGTCCACCCTCTGCGCCGAGTCTTCAGCCGTAGGAGGAGAGCACTGTGCGTGTTGCCCAGACACCCGCCCCTGCTCACGCCCACCCCTGCTCTCCCATCCTCAGCGGGCAACACGAGGAGCTCCTCGTTCAATGTTACCTTGAGCTGTTCCAGCTCTGCTCCTACGCTGGCACTTGAGAGCAGGGAAGGATTACCTGGAAATGTTGAATAACACCTCAAGTGCTAGGCTGGTGAGATAATCAGGGAATTGAAGAGGAACTCTGAACGGAGTAGCCTAAAAACCAAAAAACACATGATGCGATTTGAGATACATCGTGACTGGCTACTTTTTTCTCTAGAACATCACCTGATGTTATATCTAGGTGATGTTCTGGCTGTTACCTGGGGACATTGGATTTTCTGGCCTGATAGCTTTCTGGTTGTCTCAGGCATGATACCTAGTTCACAAACTGATTGAGATGCATTTAAAAAGCACTTACTTTCTCTGGCCCTATTATTCCCCTTGGAAAACTGTTCCAGAATCTCATAACTCAGCTTCTTAAGCTTTCAAGCCTATGTTTATTAGGGGCCCGTTTATAGCCATTTCTTGAGATGCCAGTTTTGTCCTTGAACTTAATTAGTTCTGATATTTACTCCCTTCGCAGTGTACTAATATTCCTTCTCATAATTTCTTTTGTTTAAATCAAGCTTTTCGGTCTTGTCTCATAAGATAGAATCTTCATTTCCCTGATTATCCCCATATCCTAGCAACTTATGAAAACTGGGTCATGACCAACACCCAGAAATTACGGTTTTCAAAAGGGTTCATTATTCTATCCATTTTCAGTTTGACTGAGACACAAGTAGGGAGAACGATTAGCATAAGGTCAGACAAACCACAATTCTCCTGACTTCAAGTTCTTTTGTAATCTATCAGGGACATGAGTTCTGAAAGGCTTGTGGTTTATAACTTGGCATTACATCAATGCACATTTATATACCTATATATCATCTTCTGGAGGGGAAGAATGGCCTTGTAGTTAAGAGGGTACATTAGAAATCTGGAGACATGGCTTTGAAATGCCAGGTCTGCCATAGGAAACAGAGGTAACTTGGGCTCATCCTTTAGTCTTTTGCCACATTTCACCAATTTTAAAATGGGGACAACAATCCTCCTTTTCTTGCCTCTTTTTCTTTCTCATATATTTGCTTGCATTGTATGCTCTCAAACCAGGCACCTCCTTTCCAGGTACTCCTGGTGCCTGTGCCTCTGAAGTCCAAATGTGTCTGTGACTGAAACTGCAGTTAAAAATAGCCCATACTCTTCTGAAGTCTACTTTAAGGATCTATCATAAAAGCTGTTAGTCAGTAAGCACGCTAGGAACCAGAATTACTGAGACCTGTAGCCCATTGATTACATTAAAAATGTTCTCTGTCATCAAACTAAACCCAAGGACGAGCAGTAAAGCCAGGGATGTTTAACTGCAAAACTGCATTCTGGCTTCTGGTTTTCAAGTATTTGCCTAGTTGAAAACCAAGTCAAAGCTTTATTATTACTGTTATTTATAATAATAATAATAATAATTATTATTATTATTATTTAAAAATAGACACAATTTAACACATTTTCTTCACCAGTTTTCAATTCAGAAGGCAATTTTTGATCAGCTAGTACTGCACAGAAACAGCACTAGCACTGGAAGCCCCAACAGCCTCTTAGCTGGAGTGGTCCTGGTAATAACAAATGCTATCATTGTCCTTCCCCAGCAATCCAAGTGCAGAAGGCTGAGACTGAGACAGAAACAGAGAGCACTCTGTTGAGCTGAGGTGAAGCAATGATATCTATGGGAGTAATTATCACAGAGAAAAACTGGAAAAATATGATTACAGCAAATTGTAACTCTCAGATATGTTCTTCGTTGTAAGAAATAGCTCAGCTGAGACCAAACCAATATGAACAACAGACTGGGAAGTGTCAGACACTGATTCTCTGGAGGCTGATACCATCAGACCCTCTGAGCAGAACATGATCCAGCTTTAGCATATCAGGGAGCTTGGTGTCAGCAGCCTGTGCTTCTTCCCAGGCATTCTACTCACTTCAAAACAACCTAACAAAATGTGAGCTGCAGGACTCCCCACTGGAAAAGCTGACCTGGAGATGCTGTCCCTAATGACCACCAGTAGGAGAGGCAAGTGTCTCTCAGAGTCAGTCAGTTCTCCTGCAGTCTTCCGTCAGCAGCTGTAGCTGTTCAGTGCTGCTGGGCAGCTCACACTGAGCTGGTTTCAAAGAGCGGCTGTGCAGATGCAGTAGGGTGACTGCACAACACTCATCTCTGCGCTGGCACTGCCTTCCCATTGGACACCTCTCTTGGCTTCAGCTGCTCTGTTTGACAAATGCATGATGCCTTTGGAGGGCTTCTGCCATGAGTGCAGCCATGGATTCACCTTGGCCTGTGAGGACCGAGGAAGTACCCTGGTGATGCGTTCTGCTGAAGGAACCACAACACAAAGCAGAGCATGAGGCCAAAATCTGTAACAGGGCGTTGAGTTTTTAAGACCTTAAGGAAAACTAACTATAAACTCTGCAAGCTTGGAGAGTTGTGTCAAAGGAGAAGATACAGCTAAGAAAAGCAACTGTCAGAAGTCATGACTGCTCTGGCAGCATTTCTGTGTGCCCTGTATGCAGAAGGGTCTGAACACAGATTGTGCAGACAGGTTTTGTGCCTTCGTATTCATGTGTTGTCTTGGCTTAATGCAAGTCAGCTGCACTAGGGTAAATGTTGTTTTGCCAAGTCAATTATATTTGGGGAGGGATTTTCACCACACTCCCATGACAGAATATTTACATGTTTCATGCAGCTAGTATCTTGCAACTGATGTTTAGAAATTTTTAGACGCAATAATCAATATTGTGCAAAAACCAAAATATCACTTAATAAAGTAGTCAACTGTTTTCACTTAAATTATGTACCTACGCCATGGATCAGATGCATCAAAGAAGTTCTTCAGGTGTCTTGAGAGCTCTGTAGGTGTTATTGCTGCTCTCAAACAGTCTGTGAGAAGAATTATAAATGGTATTTACCTTTTAATTAAACAAAACATCTTGCAAATTAAAGACATGCTCTTGCACATCAAAATTTAGTTAGCATTCACTTTTATTGTGCATCCTATGGCTCTCTAACAGACTATTGAGTCCACAGCCATCTGAACACACATTGCTGGTTCCATATTCCCCTACATTTTTGGCATTATGTGTTAGATTTTATCATATCTAAAGGGGGGAAGAATCTGTAACTGACTGCTAATACTTAATCAGATCTCCTGCTTAATATTCTTTTTGCTTGCAAAACCCCTCAAAATATATTGGTGTGTCCTGACAATGGCAGAAGAGCAGTTTTGGACACCTGTGTGACATACGTCTTACTATCTTATGTAGAAAATTTGACAGTGAATGACAGAACACCTTAGAGGAATATAAGAAGATGATAAAGGCAACAGCTTTCACATGAACACAGAGTCTAGTTCCTAAGAGTTACAAGCTTTTTTTACATGCATCCTTGTTATTTGACATTTATAATTCACTGTGGTGCTGAATCTCTGTCATTCTCTCACCGTCAGGTTTTCTACACATGGTTGTATGTCCTTTCTAATTAGTATATCTATTTGAACATTTAATCTCATCTTTCCACTTTATTATGCAATTGCATTTTGGTCTGTTATGTACCAATAAATGCTTTTGATATAACATATATAGTTCTATGTTGCTTCTCTCTCTAAACAGGTGCTTGTATCTTTTCTTTTTCTGGTTGTAAACCCATTTTACCCTAAAAATGATATTAATTCACAATTGATTTTAATAATAGGTAAAACTAAATTTCCTGCAGAGGAACATTAACCCTTGAGATTATATTTTTTTATACATACACATACTGTACATATTTTATTGTGTATAGCATCTTCCTCATAGGGAACACCTAAGACCTTTTCAGAGGCATTGATGCCTTTGCAACACTGATAAACATTAGACCTATTTTATTCTTGGAGAAACAGTACAGAATTATTGCAGAACTTGCTCAAGGTAAGCAAAGAAAACAGTGAGACAGCTGCAGACAGAGCAAGCCTCAAGGTCTCAGCACCTGCCCCAAAGCCCAGTGGAAAACACAATCAATATGAAAAGCAGGTTGCATCTGCAGACCCCAGTTCCAGGGCTGACCTTTCACCGCTCGCTCATCATTTTGCATTAGCAACTTGGGTGATGCTGTGCCATCACTTGATATTCCTGTTTATTAATTAACTTAGTTGAGATTTAGTTCAATTGAAATGAAAGCTTTTAAGTGTAATGTTGAAACGGACAGTGAAGGACACACCCTTTAGTAATAGTCATAGTGATACTGAAGTGAAATAAAGGATTTATTTTCATGTTTTAAATACTATGGCTTTGTATTTGAAGTAGGAAATATTCAAGTGGTTGTACTGCTTAAAGCACAGAATAAAAGAGAATAAAGTGGCTGCTATTTGTGTAGTAGAATCAAAACTTCCCTTCTACTTGTGTTTAATAAAATATCTTAGGGGAAAATTCAAAGCAAACTTTTCACAGCTTTCAGCTGATCAGGGAAAAATATATTAATACAAATACTGAAAACCATTTTAAATGCTCTTAACTTGTGGTTTTGACAGATGTCAGCTTTACTTTGAGAGGAAAACAAAACCCAGTAGCAGATCAGAAGAACTCACTCATACAGTTTAGAAGAGAATACAGTAGTGATAAAGACTATTTTAAAGAAAAAGAGAGATGCACATGGATGTCTGTCTGTTGTTCATACTGTTCAGCAGAAGAGCTGGGAATGTTACAAGCAACTAGCTCTGTGCTGACAGCCTCAAACTCTGGGAACACAGGGCAGATCCTGCAGTGCCTCCTCTAAAGGTTTCCTATTTAGTCACGCAGTATTTTCAGTGGGGAAGAAAATCTGCTCAGGCCACTACTTTCACAAATATTGATCTTTACTTCTGCTTATGTATAAAGCAGATGTAAGCAGCACAAGAGAGATTTTGTTTAGGTGCTGGTTTTTTTTTTCCTTAGGTCTTATTATCGATCTGCAAAGTTCTACTTGGTTTACACAAGTTTAATGAAAGAAATGAAAGAAACCAAGTTTGTTTGTGGAGCTCCCTAGTCTGAGCAACTTTTTCAGATGACTCTGACGGTGCTGTTTGGGGATTTACCTCTTTATGTTGCTTTAAATATCTTCTAAAATATAGGCCTAGTAGCACCTATTCAAAAAGTAATCTTATGAAGAGATGGCCTGGAAAATATAAATAGCATCAAATAGCATCTAAATGTTCCTAAATACAAAGTGGAAGGTAAGTAACTAATTTATCAATTTTAAATTAATAAGAAAATATATGTATAATATTTTATACTTATATTCTTACTGTACTTATATACATATATACATGATAATCTTTAAGAACCACACTAGACATCCCTTCTCTCCTTTAATTTCTGACATGGGAAAAATTCTTATTCAGTCAGGGAAGATTTTCAGTAAGCAGAAAATTGTTAAGGATTTTAGAATACATTGCCCAGGTCAGAAGTGTCTTTGGAAACAAGATAACTCTGTGAATTTTCAGGATTTTTTCCACAGCAGCTGAATATGAATTGGAGAGTTTCCAAACCCAAGAAGAACAATGCATTGTCCAGCCATACTCACAGAAAGCCATGTCACAGCCCTGAGGAAATGGCTATAACTTCATTACAAAAGTTTGGGTAGCCTAACTACCAATGTGAATGTGAAATGTAGTTTTTCTTTGAAGATAATCTGGTTTTTGATTTAAGAGTTCTCTCTGTCACATCTCTGTTTTACTGGCTTATTTGCCTGGTCAGGCTTACTATTGCCATTTCTAAGATCTGGGAATGCGAATCTCCACTTCCAGCACCCTTAAATGCCAAGTTCTTCCAGCATTTAGCAAGCATAATTCAGGCCATGCAATGGAATTACCTCTCACATTCTGCTTTATTGCAGAGCATCTCTGCTTTGCCCTAAGGCAGGTGGGCTGCCCCCCGAGGATCAAACAAGCAGGCTTCTCAGAACCCATGTCTTAGCTTAGGTCTGCAGTAAAATGAAGTGCACTTTGTACTTGTGAACATTTACATACAGTATCCGAGGAGTGCTGCAAGAGAAAGTTCAGTAGTGTGAGCGTATGTATCATTCTCTTTGATATATCTCTCCTATTTTCTGATCCCATTACTTCAGATCAGCTCTAAGTCTCATATCTAAACAGTCAGTCCAAAGGGAAAGTTCCTATTTACAGGCTGGATTAAGGAGTTGTAACAAAAGGCAAGGCAGAAAGCCATTCATTTACTATGTAAGAAAAATAATTCCTTTGTATGTTATCACTTGCCAGCATCTTCCAAATCTTTTTCTTTGCTTTGCTTCCTCTCCAAACATAAAGTAGAATAGGAAGTTCCCGTTTCACAGAATGGATCAAGAAAAGGAAAAAAGCATATTGTGCAATTTTCCCTTTTTGCCTCTAATGGGTTTACTTTTGCTTCACCCCTCAGGGCTCCTGGAAGCGTATGTGTTCAGCTGAAATGCCTCGCTGCTGCCTTGTTAGACCTTTTCCCAAGACTTTTCTTAAGAAGTGGGTATTGGGAAGAGAATGAGACTGGAAGTGAGGGAAATGCTGGAACAGAATTGCACTCAGCCGAGCCAAGGACCATTCCCTCTCCACAGCACAGGCAAATGGAGGAGATGTCCCAAGCACTGGTAGAGGGGGCAGGCAGTGGGTGGAGAAACACATGGAACAGCAAGAGCTGCAGCAAGAGAGGATGAAGCAAGTTCAGTCCAAAAGGGTCAATAATGGAGGGAGCATGGTGGGGACCAGGGAGCCTCTTCCCTCAGGCAGCCACTACACAAGACATCCTGACAGGGCCTCCTGAAACAAGCACTGCAAGTCCCCAAGGACTTCGCAAAAGAGAGGTGAAAAAGGATTGCTCCATCTTGGATTATTTATTTTGTGCAGGCAAGCAAAGATAGTAAACAATTAAGGGTTAGTTGAGGGTAATCAAAACTTTCCCATTTTGAGATCAGAATGTTTGCTTTAATTTCCTTTACAACCTTTTTGTGTACTATAGCACTTTTGGAAACAAAAACCATAATTTCAAAAGGGCTGAAGGGCAACATTTTACAATTTGTAATTATTAATTAAAAAAAAAGAAGAAGAAATAAACTTGTGATTAAACAAAAGTTAGCGGTACATAAAGATGAACTTTCTAAAAAGAAAATTCCCAATGATACACCTGAATGGAGAAAAACTTAAGGTAGGCAGAACAAAATGGAGTCAGAGGCAAAGCATTACTTTGTGAATCTTTACTCAGGCTAATTCCCCAAGTTTGACTTAGATATGTAAAGTTTTGTCCAGTCGAGCTTATAAACTTAAAATTCTCATTAACTTTTACTCTTTGCAACTTGCCACAAGCCAGTCCACAGCTTGGTAAACTCTTGCCTGCACCAGAGGCTCCAGCCTCAGGCCCAAGACACTGCTTGGGCATCACACCCCTTTGTCAGCACAGCCCTGGCAGGCCCTACACCCCCCTATTTCTTGCACATCCTCCTGTGTCTACTTACAGCTCCATTTCGTGGCTCTTTTCATCCACCTCAGCACTTTTCTTCACCTTCTGGTAAAATTCCTCTGCTCCAAACTCTACCCTGGCAGGCAGGCTCAAGCTAAGTAATTTCCAAGCCTAATGGCCTCTTCGGTGTGTGTATTAACCCAAATCACCTGCCTGAGCCACCCAGGGTGAATGATCCCTCATTACCTCTGCTCTAGGAGATGGATAACACCATCCTGACAGCTCAGGGTGGGTTTCATCTATACAGGCACTTTCGTGATAAAACAATTAATCATGTCAACCAGCATTTTTCATTAGTACATCAGTGTGGGCAGGGTATTTTTAATAGCATTCATTTCTCATCGGTGCCTGTTTGGTTCATCTTACTTATAGTCTCACAATTAACTGAATTACCAATTTTAGAGACTGTAGGGAATTTCTTCCACATTTTTCCATTTTTCCTCAATTCATCACAACAGTGGCAGAGATTCTTGAGACATTTTGCTCTTATCTGTAATATGACTCTCCAGCAAATTTTATTTAAGAGAATCCCTACTCTAGCACATGAATACCGACCTTGTTGCCACCCAATCTCTTTTACTGGCTCATTACTGTTGTGGCATTTGTCTCTTGCTCTTTATCTCATTAGTGTAAGGCTTTGAGATATGTTGGAAGGCCCGTGGTATGAGGTGTGCTGTACTGAAGATACTCAGTAGACAAACACACTTGACTGCAGCAGTAGGGAACTGGTTTTGATGGCTCAAACGATCTCTTCCCATGTGAACTTCCCAAAGACCTCTCCTGTCTTCCAGTAGAGCTGCTACAGCACTTCTGGCTTATTCCAGTAGGAGCCCAAGATTAAAGCATCTGTTTCCTTTTGCTTTCCTCTATTCAACCGTGAAGAGGTACATGACCAATGTGAGCTCCTTCCCCAGAAAAAATAAGAGAAATCCTTAATTTTATTGTACTTTCCCCCTCAATGCAAGTTCCACTAATATGCCACATAGCTTCTCCTTTTCCTTTCCTAACTCTCTTGCCTTTTTGGAAAACAGGAGGGCTCATCACAGCTTTTAAGTGGTCATAGGCACTGCAGTACAAGGTAGTGCATTCCACGTTAAATCAGTGTTAGGATGAGGGACAAATACAATCTACCAAACAAATAATTTGTCATGAAAATTATTAAAATTCGTAGCTTAGAGGTGTGAATGCTTCTTTAAGAAAGGTACTTATGTTATCCCCAAAATAGCACTGGTACCATGTGATGTTCCAGTTGCTATGGTTACCACAAATTTGTTATTTAATAGCAAAGAAAATAGATGCACAAAACATGCTAATTATAACTGGTACAAATTTTTCTAAATGTTTTATATGAATATGCATGCATGTTTTATGCATAAGGAATAGGAAAGCCCTTTTTCAAATAATTCTTCAAGTTTTTAGAAGCATTTTACTAACTGGTGGGGAAGTACATTGTGTGGCTCTCTGCAACAGAGGAAAAGGAGACTTAAAAAATGAAGATGGGCACTTTGTCTAAAATCATGCAGTTTTCTATTCAAATAGCAGGAGAATCCTGAAAACCCAAGATGTTTAAATTTTTTGAACCCTCATATGTTCCCAACCACATTTCCTTTTTTTCTTTTCCTCTTTGCTATGTTTAAAGGATTCCCACTCTGGATTGAAGTCCCTGAGAAATAGTTGCAGGACCATTTAAAGTGAAGTTGCATTTTATGAAATCATAATGCTCATATAACCCCAATGCAGAAACCTAAATGCTCCAGTCACTACCAGAATCGATACTGCTTGACACAACTGCAGCCTCCCTCTGCCTGGAGCTCCTGGGCTCCTGCCTGTGTGTAGCGGTGCGCAGGCTCCACAGGCTGGTCCTTGCTGCTCCTGCTGGTGCTGGCTGACAGCAGGATGTGTCTCAGTGTGCCCCACTGCTGCAAGCTCCTGCTGCAGGGTCTGGGGGGATCTCCATGGGCTGGGAGCTCAGATGGCACTTGGCAAAAGCACAACCTGTGAGCACAGCACAGAAAGATACTGCGGTGGACTTGTGCATGTTGCAAGGAGAAATACACGGGGCTGGCACTAGTTGTGCAGAGGAGAGTTGGAAGTGATTTGTATGCGAACAGATCTCTTATAATTCCCCTTTCCTTTCTGTTCTCCACCAGATACTCTCAGAGATAAGTCTAGAGGACACAGCGCATACAGTATTTTAAGTGCTGGATCTGTAAAACTCATCAGCCTGACAAGGTCCTGGGGAGGAGCAAGAGAAATCTTATTCCTTTCTTTGTCTGTGGCCACGGTGAAAAGACTCACAAGACGATAAACAGAGATATGATTGTGAGTTGTGAGAAGAAAGCTGCCCAGCACTCATGCTGGCAGTGGCACCATAAGCAGAGCCAGATGCTGTTCAGGGCTCAGCTGGGTCGGTGCCTCACCATCCAGTGCTGGGCAGCCCTGGCCACTCATCTGAATTCCCACCTCTTCCCAGAGAGAGGAGGATGATGCACATGCCTTTGGGACAGGAGTATCATATGGCGGACTCTGCCGCACTCGGGGGTCATTGCTGAAAATGTCGCTACTGTCAC
Source organism: Pipra filicauda (assembly GCF_003945595.2). NCBI lineage: Eukaryota > Metazoa > Chordata > Aves > Passeriformes > Pipridae > Pipra > Pipra filicauda. The sequence goes on along the minus strand of NW_024103829.1, from coordinate 1,738,385 downwards.
TTGAAATCAAGCCCTCTCCTCTCATAGAGGCTTTTATCTCTTCCTTTACGAGGATGCAACAGCCGCAGGCAGAGCTAAAGTCATGTGCACGCGTTTCACTGCCAAATGGCCATATTTAATGGCATGGGTACTGAAGGCACTTACTTATGCTGCTGGTTTTTCCCTCTCACACCCAGAGAAAGGAAGAAATGCTAGCTGGCTGCTGTATTTCAGATGTTTGCAGCATGTCAGTGATACCAACTGAAAAACCTTCTCTGTGGCTTGCTGTCATGCCATGATTGATATCAGTTGTAACAAGAAAAAATGTTATGGCATTGTAATTCCGCTTGATGCAAGGTAGTCTTTGATCTTTACCATTTTGCAAAGATTATAACATAGACTTAGTTTGATAAATAATACCCTTTCACCGGAGTCACAGAAAGTGGAAGGAAAATTGGCAACTAAACTTTTGAAACTTCTCTGGTGCAGGTGTTGATGTTTTCAAAGCAAAAGGTTAAATAGTAGGACTAAAGTCCCACTTGCCCACTTATAAGCAGATATAAATAATAAAAACTTACCAGACCAGCTTTTTTTGTCTGATTTCTGTGCATGCATGTGTATCATATCAGCAGCAGGATGGTCAGCTCCTGGCAGAAGGACTGCAGCCAGGAGAGCAGCAAGGGGGCCAGGGAGTACTGGGGAGGTCGTGACTCCCAGCCTCACACAGAAACAGATGGGCATTCACTCTGGATTTACCTCATCTCTGTAGAGAAATTCTTCCAGAGAGATTCAGAGCTGTGGGAGCCAACACATAACAGCACTCACTCACTCATCTGGCTATGGAATGTGCCCCCAGACAGGGATGGAGGCTTGGCTCTTCCAGCACCCCCAGGACAAACAACATAGAGCAACAGACATCCCCAACACATTTTCTTCAAATTATCACTTTAGGTGAGCTGGGATTTAAGTTTCCAGGTGCCTTTCTAAAGACCCTAATAAATAAATAAATTGTAATTCTATTGGGTTTGTTTTGCTTTTTAATTTGAAAGGTTATTGGGATTGTGGCAAAAATGAGCAAACCCCAGCACCGTAGCTATGAGAAAGTGTTCTCATCAGGTAACCATTTATTAAAACATTTTAACCAGCTGGTATGAATATGATTGTCATAGGAAAAAGACAGGGAAATATGTGCTCCCATCTGCACTATTGAGCTAGGAAACATTCTACTGTAGGAGTTTTTCTTCATTATTGTTGCACTTCCATGCACAGTGCAGTGCACCTGAGCATGACCCCTCCCTTGGCGGGGACTGGGGATGGAAGCAGGACCCCGAAAGGGGAGACACAGCCCCATCTGCTCCTCTGCTTTGCAGCTTTGCACTGCTCCGGGCTGCTCATCTAAGACCATGACTCTCACACAGCTCAGGGGGCAGTGCAGTTTTATTTCACCCAAAGCTGAATGGCCTTCAAGACAAACCTATTTACAATTGAGCTCAGGTTTCCGGCAGGGGTTTGCCAGGGCTGTCTCAAGGGGATGGGCACACTGGCAATGGGATTTAGCTTCCAATGGTACTCTGCCAAATCCGTGAAAGATTTTGCATGGCAAGAACAGGGTGTAACTCCAAGGCCATGATTATTTTCTATGTAAATGTCTGTTTTGGTTTGTGCTTAAATGATTATCTGTCATTGATTTGTGTGCCTAACTATAACTGCTTCAAGCTGTTTTCAATTATTCTGTTCTCAATATGATGCGATCTCAAGGATTAGCCATACCGAGTGCCACAAACCACCTTGCAGCAGCAGAGTCATAAACTGAAGAGGATAGAAAGGATTTTAATAGGAGATTAAAGAGAAGAAGAGACTCACTGGATGACAGAAAAGAGGGAGCGCGCAGGCTTTGACTGCAGGAGAGATGTTTTGTGATGCCTTCGAGTGCACTGAAGACCCTAGGTTAATACAATAGTTCTTTCCTTATCATGCAGGTCTCTGGTAATGATTTCATAATTAGGGGTGTATTTAAAAAACAGGTTTGAAATAAAGCATATGTTCTGGCTTTGCACTAAGAAAAGGTGGCCAGTCACAGTGTAATGTTGCACAGGGCTTGTCTCCTTGCTGCTTAATTCTCTTTGAAAGTTTTGTGTCTCTCTTTCTGCCTTTCTAGCTGAAAAACTTTGCCTTTAGAGAGAAGCTGTATTTCTCCTTGGCAATCCTCTCTTTCACCAGGATTGATATTTTAAGAGTAAACAATGTTCATCTACACCAAACCCTGTGTCCTGCACAGGGTCCTGAACCCTCCTAGACCTCACCCCTAGGTAAAACACAATACTGCTTGTCAACAGCAGCTCCAAGGTTTATCAGCTAGGATTGGTAACACACTCCTACAGCAATCAGGAGCTGAGAGTGCTTCAGTGCTTCTCTTTACACATACTAGGAAAGGTCTTCATATACTTGTGCTAAGATCCTAATTGTTGCAAAGTAATTAACTACGTACGCTCCTGCGGTAGCCATTTGTGACAGTACCCATCAACTGGGAAAATGTAACTGTTATTGAATTTCTAAGAACAGCCATTAATATTCTGACTTTAAACCAATTTAAATATTTGAACTTTCTCAGTGCACAGTTGAGATGAATAACACGGAGAAGCACACTCGGATTAAATCCTCTATGGATTCTATCAATACAGAGAGTAGAAAGAGAGATAAGACTTTTGTCTGACATACAAATATATATATATTTGTAGCAGATAAAATCAAATGTGTTATCACTATCTGCACTCTGCTATGTATATTTTAAAACATTATGAGTGGATAGGTACATACACAGCACTAGTTTACAAGAGATAAGCATCATTAATTTCCACACAGCTATATGTTTTCATGGGCTTTTTAACCTTTTAATATTAAGTAAAATAGCAACTACAGCACTCTTCTATATCCTTGGAAATATCACAGTTTTGAAAGATTTCTGTTTAAAACATAAGAAATGCCACTGCAGCAAAGACTGGGGAAGTGAGGTACATGGTGTAGAAGGTTGGGTGGGGATTGGATTCCCAGCTGATCTTCGGGACTTGCTCAATCCGAGCTGATGGAAGCCGCAGAGGGAGGTACAGCATCAGGTCTGCTGCAGAGCAGGAAGCTGGACCCAACGCCACCTGTCAGGAGGCTCTGGGGTGGGCAGGGCTCAGCCTCATCACACCAAACCCTTTTGAATGCACATGGCACTGCTATCTGCTCCTGCCCGTGGCAGCAGGGGAAGCTTTTTGCCTGCCCTGGCACAGGCTTTCTGCCTGATCAGAGCTCCTGGGCATCTGAAAATCTGGTGACAGTGTGGAGTGATAACTCTTCTTCTGGAGACAGCTGGCTCACCTTAACATGAGAAACCTTTGTATTTCTTTTTCTAGGCCAGCATTCAAAAATCTGTCAGATCACTTTAATCTGTTGCATTTCAAGCAAATTCAAGTAAAATATGCCAGACTCCAAAGCAAAGCTAAACTCTAAATGCCCTGGTACTGAATCTATAAGATCAATAAAAACAACAGGGATGTCTGCAGTAGCTTTTGCAGAACACAAAGTAGTTGACTCTCAACTAAGCTTTTATATAACTAGGCTTTTCCATGGTACACCATATCCTTGTAGTCAGTCTTCAGTCTCTTCTCTAACTTTCAATAATAATAAGCTGCAATGAAGTTCGACCAAATGAAAAAAAAATGGAGCATGCACAAAGGACCAAGCATTCCCATAGGGTGGTGGTGGCAAACAGTGTGAAACAGGATTTCAGGATTTCTAATCTGATGTTCTCCTATTGCCATATCATAGAGGGAGTGAACAATTATTTTCCAAAAAAGAAAGGCAGCTCTCCCTAGTTGCACCTCAGTTATCCTGGTTATGTTCAACATATCACTACTTGTTTTTACATGGTCTAAAATCTACACCAGTAAAGCAGAATTTCCTGAATGCAGATAAATAAGCCCAGAGTTGTTTTGACATCACTTAAAAGGCAGGTACAGTTGTAACAAAAGAAGACAAAAAGATTTATCTTAGCCTGTGACTTGTACTTATTAAGAAACATAGCAGAGAACAGCAGAGGGGGTGAGGTGCTAGGGGGGCACGGTGGGCAGCAGAGGGGCAAACACACCCTCATGTGTGAGGGGATTAGAAACACCACTCCAAAAGGATCTAGTGAGCATATATGTACAGTGAGTGCATCAAACCTCTGCAGCTCATATCTGAACTGCGAGAAAGCTGCTGACACCAAAGAGTGACTAAACAAAGATGAGAGACAGCAAGAGGGAGCAGAAAGAGATGGTACACTCCTGCTGATGGGGGCACTCCCAGCTGCCTCAGCTGTGGCTTTTGCTTATGCAAAGCTAGCAAGATGTGCATGCAGAGGCTCGTGGAAAGATGGAGAGGAGCATGGCTGTTTCCTACAGCACCTGAAGAGCACAGGTAAATACAGAAATGCTTCAGTAAATACAGAAATAGAGCACAGCCTGCAGTTTGGCAACTCGAAGAAATACCACTGTGAAGAGAAAGCAAAAAGGAATGGATGCATTACTACCACTTGCTCTCCACACCAATGCTAATGTTTTGGGTATTGTCAAGCTTCCCACAGTAAATGCCCCTCACATGTGGGAGGCAGAAAGACAAGCTGCCATTGCTGGGCCAGCTCCTGCCCGCCCAGCCCTCACACTGACCATCTGACTTGCCAGTGCACATCAACCTTAAATAACACAGCAATGGAAGTGCTTTGAATTGTCATAAAGATATCAGAAATGTCTCAGACTAATGCCCAAATACATGTATTTCATGAGAATTGGGCCATTTGCTTGAGAAAACTCTTGAATCGAAAGAAAAATTTTATAAAGCAAAACCTCTTTTTTTTTTACTGAGTGCCTTGTCTTTGAAAAGCAATAGAGAGCCCTCACTTTATCACAGAGCTTCCCTTCAGTCACAGCCCTGGGGTTGCTAGATATCTCATTCCTGTGATATACTTTAATGGGTGTCATTCCTTTTTAATAAGTCCAAACAAAACAGTTAATAAATCCTAAGAGCTTCCTATCAGTATATCTCTAATTCTTGGCTTTCGCTTCTTCAGCAGTGTTGATCATCTTCTCAAAACTCATGGCACTCTCATAACTCTCTTTAAATAATGATCTGTGTTTCAGGCTTTGATTCAGCGCTGACGCAACTCTTCTGAATGTTTGGCTGTGCAGCGTCTGCCGCTGAGTCACATCTGATTTACACTTGAGATAAACCACATCATCCAGGGTAGCCTCTGACTCCAAAAGGAGCACCCACTAATCCACATTGCCAACAGGGTTTTCTATCACCATCGGTCTGGAGGATGCCAGCCTGGTTTTGGTCTCCATGGAGATTGTTACGAAATATTTTAATCTATCATCAATTGGTTCCCAAAAGGATCTTTGGGAGTTTAGCATCTCCATGGTCCTCACACTTCCCGAAAGAGGTGATAGCTGTGGATTTCTCAGTAGGACAGGGAGGACTCTTTAAGAAGTCATCTTTTCCAGGGCTTAGGGGAAATCTCCAGGAGAAGATAGCTCTTACATGAGTGTACAGTGACTAAATCTTCCACAGTACTTTTTCCTTTTTTTTTGTTGTCAATCCTTAGCACTTTTCTCCTCCCACTTTCTGGTGACACTGCAAAATATCCAAACTAAAGTGCATTTTGTTAACAAAGTAAAATGTGTATTTTAAGTGGAAATCTAGATTATATACTTGCAAGAGCTGGTCAAAACCCACAAGCTGAACAACTCTTCATGGGAAAGGCAGCTATTTCCCATCCATTGTAAATGAGACTATCGTTATGTATCAAAATGTGACTGAAGAGAAAGAATTTAATAATAAGTTAAAAGTGCAAACATGAGATTTCCAGTCATACCTCAACAGGCAGTGATCTGCTAGCAGCAGGTGTGGGTTTTACTAGCTGGATCCACAGGGACCCTCTGTAGTTACCCTTTGCACAGTGGGACCCCCATCAACTGCAGCATTGGCCTGACTGGACCTTTCCATCATAGCAAGCTCCCAGCAATGTCCTCTCAGCTTTAACTCAAGTTTTATTAGAGTAAGAGAGTTAGGTACTGAATACTGAAACTCACAGCATCTGGGGGGGGGCAGGGAGTCTTCTGACACACCTCATGTGATAAATCTCCCACGTTACGCAAATAGCTGAATTTTCCTGTGATTTCACTTTACATTTACAATGCATTTTATTGTGCTAGATGCTATCTTTAAGATAAAAAAATTAATAGTTAAAATCCTATTCTCTAGATCAAAGCATCTCTTCATTATAACAAAACACTTTGACTCTTACCTAAGTTTTCTGTTCAAACTGTCCAAGAATTCAAGTGTTTCATTATAACAGAAGTGGGAGATGCTTTGATCTAGAGAATAAGAGGCTTCAAATATTTGCTTAATAGTTAGCAAAGTTAATTATTCAAATAACAATAATAATATAAAAGTTGAGGACAACAAAATAGCAGAATATTAAATAAGTAATAAAAAGGCATGAGTTGATAAACACCATGCCATAATCTCATAGTAATAATATTAATGAAGAATAACTGCTTATATTATTATAATACATACATGTGTGAGAATGAGTATAATATATTTCTACCCCATGAGACCAGATTGTGGGCTGAGCCTCAAACTATTAATCAAAATAGAAAGATGGTACATGCTCCTAAAGCCTTAAAACATAAGGCAAGAAACAGAAGTGGAGCACAGAAAAATAAATGGTGTCACACTTGGGAACATAGGATGATACTGAGCAACAGGACAGGCAGAAAATGAAGAGCTTAGCAGTAGTTAGGAAAAGAGGGCACAGAAAGTTTCACTATGAGATGGGGAGAAGGATGCAAGGCAGCTGCCTGTAGGATCACAGAATATGCTGAGTTGGAAGCGACCCACATGGGATCGAGTCCAACTCTTAGCCCTGCATGGAACCATCCCCGAGTCACGCCATGTGCCTGAAGGTATCAGCCAAACTCTTCTTGAACTCTGCCACATTCAGTGCTGTGACCACTTCCCTGGGGAGCCTGTTCCAGTATGTAAACGCCTCTGGGTGAAGAATCTTTTCTTAATATCCAACCTAAACCTCCCCTGACACAGGTTCAGGCCATTCCCTGGGGTCCTGTCACTGGACACCAGAGAGAAGAGATCAGTGCCTCTCCCTCTTCTTCCCTCATGAGGAGGTTGTAACTGCAGTGAGGTCTCCATTTTCCCCTCAAAAGTGGGTAGAGCTGGGGATGCAATTTTGGGCTACCAGTATGTCAGAAAATGGAGCTGGCATCACGGTAACCCCAGCTAGCAGTACTGAGTAGCTGTCGATAACTGGAAGCAGACCGTGACAGAGCATGAAAATGAGGACACACAGGTAACTTTTGGTGGAATGCTGAAAGAGGAGATGAAAGAAGGATGGACATAAAATGGGAGATGGATGGCTCTAAGAAAATAGTACTTCCAGTGTCATTTTAAGTGGGCACCAAAAGGCCTATGTTGCATTTGTCAAGGTTGGACAAAAAATGTGTTGCACTAATTGAGACATAGAAGAGGCTAGACAAGGGCCTTAGCCATGGGGATGGACAGGACAGGCAACATCTTAGAGATGCTAAGAAGTAGCAGTCACTGGGATTATGCCATATCCTGGATGTGGGGACCTGAGAAGGGGTCTGAGTCAAAGATGACACATAAATTACAGGCCTGAGTGACAGCCAGGGCGGTGAGGTTGTCTGCTATGATCAAAGAGGGGACTAGCAGGGAAGACATGAATTGGGGAAGATTAAAAGTTCTGTCTCATCCACATTGGGTTTGAGTTGACAAACTGTCGCCTACATGAAATGACAGAGGAACAAGCCCAGAGATGAGGCTGGCCAGAGAAGACAGGTTGTGAGCACACAGGTAGATCTGCAAGTTAGCTGTGCAGGGATGGTAGCTCATTGTTTGTTTGCAGATGAAATTACCCAAAGATGCAGAAAGGCACAGAGGACTAGATTCTATAAAACGAGCACAGAAAATAATAATGGTAGTGACATAGCATAAAATGATGTTGAAACAATAAATACACATGAATAATTTAATTTCAAAAGTGCTTTCAGGTTTTCACTCTACCTCATTTTTCTAAATAGAATTTTCCAAAGGGCCATTTAAAAAATATTAATTTTTTTGAAGAAAATGTCATCAAAATTAATGTAATTTAATGAATATGTCAATTTTGACCAAAATCCTATTTTGCAGTGGAAAAATGTTTCAACAACAAAAAAACTCCAAAATTCAGACCAGTTTGCTTTTAGCTCTAAACATAGATCCTACTACTGTCAAGTAACATCTTTCATTATCTTCTTTATGTCTCAAACCACATTAAAAAGAGTCTAGAGGTTTTGCTGATTCTGTTGTAATCAATCCTGTCAGAGCTGTTATTGGATTTATCTTGGGATCTGAACACCAGCATTTTTCATTGTTGTTTTAGATTTTCTTCATGATTGTACAGCTAAACAGTCAAGAGTATAAGAAAATCTAAAATATGCTAAGCTGAACAAATAAAATTATTAAATGACTATAAAATTATCCATAAAGATTTCTTGGCTCCAAAAACACATCAATTACTTATTTAGTGGACTTCAGTGAAATGCAGGTCTATCTAGATATGAATTAATTTTAAAATTATGTCAGAGTAAAGTGGGCTCATACTTACTTGGCTTCATTTGGTATAGAGGTGTTTAAACATTTATCAAAATAAAAGCATGCAAGCATGGCAGAGCAAAGTGACACCATGAATGAAATCAGGCAAGATTCTAATGCTGCAGAAAACCCACCCAAATCTGAGCATCAACGTGCCTGAGCCTTTCAGAGCCCTGTATGAAACTGCTCAGCTGATGCACAGTGCTGCTTATAAATCATGCATACGTCTTGTAGGCTTCAGTGCAGTATGGACAATAAAAGGGAATTAGGATGCTTAATGAGGTGAGATGCTCTCTACAAACTGGTGTCTGTCTTTCCTTATTTCTCACACTCTTTAGGAAATGACTGTCTTTCTTTTTCTTATCTTTCATCATTTCTCTGATTAACAAGGATCCCAGCTTTTCCTACTAAAGGATATGATTAGCTACAGCATTAGGCACGTGCAAATGATCCATCTTCCCATTTTGAATAGTATACGTGCCCTCCATAGCACTGTGAGCCTGACTGTACATGTTAGACAGGTTTGCATGGGCTATCTCTACTATTGCTGTCATATTTCCCCAAGGCACATGCAGCTGGTTAAAATTCCCTAACTGAAGTTGCCCTCCATGCGCACAGGGGACAGAAGCCGATCTGCCCAGCACTGCCTGTGGGCTTGCTGCCCCCTCACTGCCTGCGCATGCCATCAGACGGCGTCACACATAACACCACGTCAGTTGCGTCATTAATAAAATGACAAAATAAAACCTGAATTACCACTCTCGGATATGGTTTACCGGAGCATTAATACATTTCTTGGGCTATTGAAGTCATTCAGCCTTTGCAGTCATGGCTCACAATGCACCCGATGTATTATTAATGTCCCAGTAAAGCACACCCTGTTGTGTCTTAATGTTATGGCATAAGATGCCTGGAAAAGTAAACAGCTATGTAAAGCAGAGAGTGATGACTGTTAGAGAGATGAATGGGGGGACATTACGGTTTTGCTCACCATGCCTATGGCTCCAGCAGTCTCCGGGATGCCTCAGTAAGGTTTCACTGTGTATATTCTGCAGAAGATTTTTTTCCCGAGTGTTTCTAAACATCTATTATTTATAAACCACTGCTGCTCTGCATGATGCTTCATGGGTAAGTAAGGGAAACATTTCCTGCCCAGAGGAGCTTACACTGGCTGCTCCAGGTGCCATGACCGTGCATGGGACCAGGCAGGCAGGCAGAGGTGCAGGCAGGATATCTGTCTGTTTGCAGTCCCCAGCCCCGCTGTGCCCACCTCCCCACACAGGCCATGCCGGCCCTGGCAGAGAAGGACCCAAATAAATCAAGGCAGTAGCATCATTCTGGGCTGCTAGCGTTTCTATGCTGCTTATGCAGAGTCTACATCTGAGATAAGCTGTACCTCTCTGAAACAAGTGCTCAGATAATCTGTATCCTCATGTAATTCGCTGCTATGCCTGCTGCTGCAGCTGCTGCTACATAAATTTCTCCCTCCCAAAACAGCTGTGGATCCAGCAAATTCCTTCAGTCTTGGAGGACAGAAACAGCAGGTGGGAGGGAAGGAGCTGGGAGGCAGAGATGAAGGGGACAGCCAAGGCACTGTGCAGAGGATGGGAGGGGAGAGCAGAGAGAACGAAGGAGCTGCTACAAGCAGTGCACTGTGTGGACTACCAGACATACATACAACCCACATGCTGCTTGAATCTAAGCATCTTTTATAAATAACCCTTGGGAAGAAGGTCTCCACAATGACAGCTGAAAAGATCCAAAGCAAAACATACACAAGCAAGGCAGTCCTGTTCCTGAGTATGAGAATTCCATTTCCTTGCTTGATGATGGGTTATAGATGTCCCCAGAAAGACTCAGAGAAGCCTTTTGGAGAAGTCTGAAACCCCAGAGTCAGGAATTCATGAGAAACATTGACAACCTCCACCTCTGAGGTTGCTGATTCCCAGACAGGAGGGAGACCACAACCCCATAGAAGCAGTGCAGGTAGGATCATGATTTTGAGAAAAGCAAAGCCATTGAGATAGTGGTAATACTGCTTCTTGCAATTAATTTTGTTTTATACTAGTGATTTTGGTCCAGTTTTTGAGTTAATGTACAGTCCTCTCATCTGAAGAAGCTCTCTTTCAAAAAAAAAAAAAAAGGCAAAATGCAAGGAAGGAGTGGAAACATGACTACAGTTTAGGGGTCAAGTTGCAAAAGAAACAGCCAGTCTGTACATTCAGTACAGTTGGTCTATGTCATCAGTGGCTAAAATGGGTGAAGCTGGGAAAATAACACAACTTTGAGTTCTGTGACTGAAAAAAACTCCATGTTTTTTTTTTTTTCCAGATCAGATCAGTCAGTTCTCGTCATTCAACTCCAGACAAAGTTTTGCTTAAAGTTTGGGGTTATTTTAATCCTTTCCATAATCTTTTCCCCTTTTTCAGTTCAGTTTGGAATTGAAAAACGCATTTCAAAGCAGAGTAAACATGTTTGGGTTTTTTAAGTGTCAGATTGAATTGTTTCAAGGTTTTCAAAATCTCTTGCCACCTGCCGCTTCTTAGGTATCTTTTTCTTGGCTGAAAAAGTGTTGAGTCTCATCCTAACCTGTTAACAGTTTTGATTCCCTTGAAACGCTGTTTTCCAGAAAGCTTACTGTTTATCACCAAAAAAAATTTCAATCTGCCTTCTCTTCTCCCCTTCCTGTGGGCAGCTCAGTTCAGTACCTCTGTGCTTGACTGCCCCTAGTTGTGCCCCTAAGCCTCGTCACTGGGCAGCAGGCATTCCAGCACTCCTGGAACTAAAGCAAAGATTTGGAGAGGAGAAAAGCTAGCAAACTTAGACAGAGAGGAGTAGAAGCTTTGATGGTCTGAAGAGGGAAAGGCCTGGAACACAGAGGGGTTATAAAGAAAAATACAGTAAAGACATGACCTGCTCGGTGAGTAAAGTGTGTGGCAAGTCGACAGTCCCCACTCTGTGCTGTAAAAAATGTCGTAAAAGAACTGCTGAACAAATGAAATTATTTAATCAATATATTCTTCTTCTATTTCTAAAGCCCTTGCTTCCAATAGTTTTTGAGTTCAATAATGTATGTGCTTTGACAAATAAAGAACAGTCAATATTAACAGCCCCCCTCCAGCTGCAGTTAAATTTATTTTAAAAAAAATCTCCACATTTTCACATATAAGTAGATATTTAAAATTGATCAGAGAGTTGAACATATTTATATTAAAACATTTTTTTTTATCAGGTGGTCAAAGCTTTTCTGATCGTTAGAGCCATGTCCTTTAGAACCATAGAATCAACCAGGTTGGAAAAGACCTAACTATTAATATGGCTGTCTTTTGACAGGTAAGTGCCATGTATGCAGACTCTGCATGCAAAAAAGTGGCCTTTGCTCCCTGGATATCCCCCCTTTTAACCACTTCTGCAAGAGAAGCAGATTGCAGAGCTTCCTTATCCTGCACTCACAAAACAAAATGGCATAGTTCATCCATATAAGGGGTGCTGGTCAGTCCTTCTCCTGAGCCTTTAATAAAATACTGCTTCCAAACAGAAAGGGACAGAATAAGTGACATCTGTTAATCTTTGCAGTGTGTTTGTGTGCTGCCATAGCCTAATCTCTGTGAAAATCAAAAGGTTGTAATTTTTTCCTTTTCAAGTACCAATTTAGCAGGCCCTTACCCCCACTTAACTCCTGTCTATGCTGACTGCCCAGGGCAAGATTTCAGCACCATCCAGAAAATGTCAGTCTGCTACCACAGACAATGGGTATCCAACTGCCTGTAACTTCCAAGTTGCCAGGACAAGTTGCAAAGATCACTGAACTCCCAGAGTGACAGGTGATCGATATGCTGAACAATTAGTATCAAATATACAGTAAATGATGCATAATATCATTGGTGAAAAATGTTCTATTTAGGCAGAATGTAGATTGATGTCAGAAAATGCTCTTTAGTGTGTGGAATAATCAAGTCAACTGCTTGATGGATGTACTATATAGTCTATTTACATAGCTTGGATTCAATACACTTACACGATATTTGCATCAGAAACATATCTATAGTCAACCAATGAGAAAGAATACATGATTTTAGCAACATGCTTATACATTAATAATATTACTTGGCAATCTGATGTTTCAAGACCCAGGGTGAATTACTTATTAAAAACCCATATACAGCTATCTGTCTTTATCTTTCTTTCTGTGTGAGCCATAATGGCCTTGATTGTTTTCAAAATTACATTTGGCCAGGATATGACTGTTACATGAAACCTCTTAAACCAATATCATTTCCCTCACTGATAAAATACATTATACTGCTGGGTGCATTGAGCCAAACCATTAACGAAGGAAGCTTAACCTAACCTTTGTGCTTCTGACCAGCCGTACAAGCAAACTAACATTTCAGAAATTGTTTAAAAAGTGGAATTGACATGATTATGAATTTTTATATTAAGTTCACTCATTTCTTGGAGCTTCTCTATCACCCTCACTTTTAATGGTTTGAATATTGCAAGAGATTTAGTTACTTGGGAAGATACAAGGAAACGTACTCCATTTAAAAGTGTTTAGAAACACAGAGATAGGATAAATTAGCTAGATAAGGTCAAATTAAGCAAGGTCCATTTTAAAACTTAGATTCAGGATGCAGGAGAAAAAGGAAATACATGCATTCAGTACAAATTTGAAAAAAAAAAAAAAGATGTGATGGAAGTCATGGAAAAAAATGAAGTCAAATTCTTTATAATAACTGAGGTGCTGTTTCAATAAAGCATCTTAAGCCACACCTGGTTCCAAGAGGAAAGGCTCCTGAGATGTGCAGGCCAAGATTACAGAGCTTGCCTGATAGGAAGCAAGTGATGTAATGTCAATGAGAAACACTACTCTCACAAGGAGTTAATGAAGCCATTTTCTGAAGTTAATACACAACTAGATCCTTCTTCCTCTCCCCTCAGGTCTCCATCATGACATCTCCTCTCAATGAAGAGAGGAGGCTGATCATCATTTTCATGCTCAACAGGAACCAAAGAAGAGAAGTAAAGGAAGGGCAAGACTTACCTGTAAATATGAACAATGCATAGTTTTTGCATGGCAGTTTTTCTCCTTAAGTCTCCAGTGGCTTTACAAAGTCAGGTCATGGTCTGTAAGACCTTGGGGTAATGGTTTGTTCACGACAGATACCAGTGGTAGAGATACAGGTGGACCATCTCGGGTTCACTAAGTGTGAGAAGGCAGAACTAGGGATTCTGGAAGAAATGCTGTGCAATTCATTATACATGAAAACTGGAAAGAACCACAGAGTGATGCAGTCTCACCACTGGCATCTCAGTTCACCAGTCTGAACAATTTCCAGAGGAAAACCATTTCAAAGGCTTGCTACTCTTAATTTTTTCTCTTGCCTTGTTTCTCCTAATCATCCTCTCCTTTGCCATTTCTGCAAACACTGAAAGCGCCAAGTATATTCCAGATGTAGGCAGATATGAGACAAAGCGAAGCACTGCTAATTGTAGGGCACAAAAGGTATGCAGCAGCTTCTGTGCTTGCCAGGACAGAACTAAATTTTGTCTGTACAGCTGCAGTTTTTATCAGTACAGATAAGCAGTTTACAGCAAGTAAAGCACTATTTTCTTACTCTCTGCATGGGAACCTGCAACAGCAGGTTGACTCTGCAAGTGTTATGGGAGGGAAAGCCAGAAAAATGAGCTAAAGGACAGCAGTGTCATACAAAATACATGTCTTTAACCTCAACCTGGGTGCTCAAATCAACACCATGGTAGAAGAGGGTGTTGTAGCCTCTCCAGCAGAAGAAATCCCTGCTCCTAAGGAAGATTTCTTAACCTTTACAGCCACCATTTGTTTTGTTTCATGCTGCTTTAACCGTCTTTGAAACTAAGCAGAAAGAGGAAGGGGAGAGTAGGTCTTCAGAGCTGCAGGAGTTCCTCCCCTCCCCTGTATCACCCCACAGACGCAGCCACTGTGACACACTCGGGCACAGTGTGTAGCCATGTCCATAAGCCCAGTCATCATCCCTGTGTGGTGGCATGCTGTGACAGACAGAGACAGGGACAGGGAAGTGTCAGGAAGCAGCAGCAGGAAGTAACAGGCACACAGGGGAGCAGGGGGTCTCCATGCAGCCACGACATCATGACCAGTTTCCTGGCAGGTTAGAAACAAGAGGCACTCCCCACACCACATTTTCTTCCCACATTCAGAGAAATTCACCTTCTCACAACACATCAGAGCGGCTCCTGATCCCCTCTTTGATCTCTTCTCTTGTCTGGAAATAATGCTTTGCATCCCAAATCTGGCTAATGGCCCCTGCTGAAATAGAGCGGTGCTCTTAGTGCTCTAGTTAGTGCTGTCAAGCAATCTGAAATGGAAGCTGGCAGTTGTCCTTCCAAATGGCTATTGCTATGTGTAGCCCAGAAGCGATAAGCTAAAAAATCTTTTTGTATTTGAACTCCTTCCAATTTCATTCAGCAGGATACTGGCAGGCCACTTTCTGTGTTAATTATTTCTGTCCTGATTGCATGGCCACACAGAGCACTGGATCGACAGTATCACACTTTACCATTTGTTAATGCTTCCAGCTGAATGCAGAAAGAAATAGAAATAAAGAAATTTCACCTACAGACAAATCTCCCAAAGTCGGAGACTGGGAGAGAAGATGCCAGTGGAGTCAGAAGAGCCATGTATCTCCCAGATCTGCACCAATCATTTTGTGATTTTGGAAATCCTTAAGAGCAGAAGAATGACACAGTATATTAGTCATTGGAAAACACTTAATGGGTCTGATCCTGAAATGAATTACACTGGCTGAAATCTGGAATGGCTCCAACAAAGTCAGAGATTAATCAAGAAGAACTTTTAATGCCTGATTAGGAAAGACTGCCTCTGCATTGCTGGCAGGTACAAATGAGAGGACCTAGGCATAAAATTACCTCATTGCTCCCACAAATCAATGAGCTAAATGGCTACATCTTGACATTCGCACCAGCAGTAAATTATAGTCAGGCTCAAAAATCTGGGAACCATTAAATGTGGGTGCAAAACAGACTGAAAACCAGAGTGTACTTGAATCCTGTTAACACAAATATTACCTTCTAATGCTCTCCATAGTGTCATGGCTTCGGGAGAGCACAACTGAATGCAAGAGACAATGTTGTCCAAAAAACACTACCCTTGAAAACTGCATAGTAGAATTTGTACCACAACTTTCCTGTCCTTGGCTTCTCAGCAAGACTACTGCAACATTCCCAGCAAGGGAAAAGGAAATGGATGTTTTCAGCCAGGGAAGCTATGAAGAGGAGAGTTTCCCTTTGTATGGCACTCATAAGTCGAGGTTCTGACTGTACCTGCAGACCAAGGCCAGTCTGAGAATAGAATTCACACACACCATAGCTCTGACATTTTTACAGACTATTCTACTGGCCATTGAGATAGACACACCTAAGATAAATTTATTTCTCACATAAACCAGGACTGTTTGTCCAAAACTGAGCCAAATTATGAGGGGTCTGTGGTGCATGCCCTGCCAAACAGCAAGCACCTATAAAAGGAAATTCAGCACCCTGAACACACAAAACACACACTAAATCCATGTAGTAATGAAACAACTTTGAAAAGTGGAGGTTAATCGGCAGAATTCAGAATAAGAAAAAAAAATAAAAATAATAACAGTTCTGTCCTTTCAAACCAGACAAAATTACTGATATCCTCAATAAATTTTAAAATCAGCATTGAAAGACTCTAGATAAGATGACCCAGACTCTCCCTGAAGCGTAAGCTTCTTATTTTGACAACATGAGAAACAAAGTGGTGGTGAAGAATTCATTAACAAATTAGTTAAAGCAAACCCATAGCCCCCAGCCTCATTGTTTTGGGGTTAAATGGGGCATTTTTGAAGAACAAAACTTAGTGTCTTGAAAGAGACCAGTTCACATTCAAGAAGTCATGAATATGTTCTGGCAGCAGCCTGACAAGTCTCTTTTTGAAAAATCTAGTAGAAGTATGCTGCTCTGCTGTTTCATCAGGACTGCTGACTTCCCACACACAGCTATCGAACTGGTGCTGCTGTAGCAAGAGCACTCCAGAAGTTAATTGGGAAAGATAAATAGCATGGCAAAGCACCAGGAGCACCAACAGCGTGTGGCTTCCTCATCCCTAACGTTTACACTGCCAACATTGCCCTTTCAACCAGAGTTTCCTGAAAGACATTTGTGTCACAAAATCAGAAACTGTCCTTTTCTGGCCTCTTCTCCTTGTACAGTAATTCAGTTGAGATTGTCAATAGTAGTAATCCATGTGGTAATTAATTATGAATTTGTGCACAGTTGCCGGTAAGGAGGCAAGGAACCCTCTGCTGCCCCACACAGCCCCATCTCTCACACAGCACACAGCAGTCTCTGTATCCCCTCTGCTCCAAATCCCAATGGTCTTGGCATGGTAGCTGAACAAAGACTCATGTTTAGCTAATAATAAAAAGAAGAGGAAAGCAGGTTGGGCAGCAATGGCTCTTGCTGCACTGGCACAGGTTTACTGGTATCCAGCCAAGGGCATCACCGGCACACTGACATGTCACCCAGCTTCCCAGTGTGCAACAAACAGACAGTGTGTGCACGTGTTGGCCTGTCTGTAAGATGGAGACAAGCTTATTAACAACAGCGCGATGTCTGTTTTGGTTTAGGAATTTTGTGGATACTGAGGTTAGAATTTCATCTCTTTTACTTCATGGATTTTACTAAATCTCACCCAGGATTTTTAAACACACCCGTATTAGAGAACAATCTCTTTAAACATGAGCTTTTTTCTGACGCCAAAACTTCTCCAGCTGGGATCAGCAATAACAGCAACAGTTTTAAGGTCTCCATAGAGGTTGGTGTAACAGGGCATACAATCTGTGTCTGGGAAGCCTGGGCTTTGCCTGACTTTAGCTAAGCTCTGGGTGCTTGTTGTGGTGAAAGCCAGTGCTTAAATTACCTCAACCTTTGATCTGTAAGTACAAACTGTTTGAGGAGGAACACCATCAGCTAATTAGACTGTAAGCTCCCTTCCCCAGGAAATCTTTTTTATCTCTCTGTGCTTAGGAGTTTGGATGTAACATGGTTTGGTTGCTATCACTTAGCAAATGGGGAGTGTGAGTGAAAAGTAGGTCCTTGTGGAAAACCTGTGTGCACAAACTTAAAAACACCCTTGAAAACTGTAGCCAGGATGATGCACTGTCTATTCAACTTAACTATAGGAAACTTGCCTCATCCATCAGGTGAAATGAAATTATAGTGTGAAACCTCACTCAAGGAAAAGGAACACAGTTGCAGCTTTACAGCTGCCAACAGCAGGTTGGAAGGTGCAGGTTACACTGATGGTTCACCTGTGCCTGGTAGCAACTGGCCTTTTGTGCCCTCTGGCTTCCAGCTGCATAGTATTCCTGTCCTATCAAACTTCCTTGCAAGTACAGGCTAATAGGCACAGGAGGGCTTACTGGCATGTCCTAGTGTGCCCAACAGACCCTGCTGCGCCCAGAGAAAATTGCTCTGGGCACCCAAGGCAGAAGTGCCCAGCCAGGTGGGATCTCTTTCCATAAAAGTGACCTTTTCCAGTCCTTTGCTGTAGATGGAAGTGTAGCCCACCCACCTTTAAAAGAAGGAGAAAAGTGGGATTGGCTGGGTGCAGACCCTGCAGTGGTTGATGCTGGGGCTCTCCTGACTGCCAGCTCCTTGTGGGAGAGAGGGGAAGGCTCAGGAGGTCTCACCTCATGGCAAGAGGCAAGTCCAGTCTCTCAGCACAAAAGTCTGTCTGTCCAATACCTTGCATCCTTGTTCTGTCTCCTCTGGGTCTTGGGGAGAAAAAGTTTTGGCCTTGCGGTTCCACACAGGAGATCTGTGCTGCAGCCTGGGAGAACAAGAGCAGGTAGTGCAGTGCATACTGAGCCACTGAAGTCTGGTTCAAACATACTTCAAAGATTGTGGAAGCCAACAGGGGTCTTATGTATTGCTACTGATATTCACATCAATCTGGAGCACTTTGTCCAAGTCCACACAGCGAGATGTCTACAGAGTTATAAATATACCCCAACTCTCAGGACTCCCACTACCCAGCTCTAAGTCCTTTTACCATTCCCTGGCTATATCTGACACTCCTGGATATTGTGTCTTAATTTCCTCTGACTACAATTCAATTCTCTTCTTTGTAGGAAAAAAAGGAAAAACTCATAGTTTTTCTTGGACACTGACTCAGCTTTTCATCAAGCTTATTCTTCTTTCCATGTGCACATCAGGAAGTGGAATGTCAGACAGGTGGCTGGAGGAGAGAATTTCATCAGATCAGGGGACTGCATTTCTGAAATCTCATGGAAATTTACTCACAGATCCTTACCAACTTAAATCTGCTAGATACTGATAACCCTTTTCTGGTACCCTGCCTTTGTTGTTACCACAGGTTCAGTTCATGTCAGCTTCATGCTTCATTGGTCCATAGCCCAACTCCACACACGGTCAAACCAGGTGTCTTTGCTGAACGGTCCAGGATGTACCCTGTGGCTGGATGCCTTTGAGTCTGCAGCACTGTTACTATAGTTTTCAGTGAGATGAGGACAAAGGTCCACGTGCTCATTATAGGTAGAGCTAAGCATAAAGTCTAACAGCAGAAACAAAGAAAAAATACAGTGCGGTCAGTTTTATCCAGGTTGTTATAGGATTTTATGGAATCATAAAGATCAGTAAAATGGTCTTTGTGTAACATAACACAATTCCAAACATAATAAAACTAAAAATCAATGAACATTCTTTAAAATGAGTGAATACACCCACACAGTTAAAATTTCATTGTATTTAGACATGCAGTAGATGTTCTGATACATCAACTTTGATTTTGCCTTCCCCTCCTCCTAGATATTCTTTTTATCAGGTTGCCTGTATGAAACACATTGAACACAGTGGGGGGGGGGTGGGGTGGGAAGCAGTATTTGGTTTTAAGCATTCATTAAACATCTCTAGCAGTTAATACAAAGGAAGAGTCTTTGAATAAATCTAAAAATTAGGAAATTGTACTTCTGATCTTGACTTCATCCTCATGCATCAACGAACATATTTTAATTTTGTTCATCTTTATTGTGTTTAAACCAAACACTGAAAACAACAACCCTCATCCAACTGTTATATATCATTTCTAATGACAGGGAACCTTTTGTTCTAAATGCACATGTAAAAAGACTTTCTCTTTAATATTCTAGTTCTTGGCTCTTCAAGTTAAAATACTGCTTTACAAGTGATCTCTGCTAATAATGACATACATTTACATTAGAATTCCAACCTGATTCTCTACCTTTCATAATCTACATATATCTTTTGTTTTGTTTGAGACTCTTTTCTTGCAGGCTATGTAGATTTGACTGCAGTAGATTTTTCCCCCAAAGAATATCCAAAAATACATGTCTGCATAGCATAAAGTTGGAAGAACTGTTTGTCACAGTCTGCTTAACAAAACAAGTTGTTTTTCTGTTTGCAGATTATTCCTGACAAGGCATCCAAGTTTTACAAGTGCATTCATTATTAGAAATCATTATCTGAATTTCATAATTTAGGACCAAAAGGGACTATTAGTTCATCTAGTCTGACCTCTTGTACCATTTACTACATTTCACCCATGCTCTAAACTCAAAGACTTCATTAGACTAAAATGTTTCCAGTCCTAAGATTAAATTGTGCTTCACTGGTTGAGAACAAGACAGACAAAGCTGCCAGGTATATCTAAGCCCTCTGCAATAGCAAAGAATTACTTAGATGAGATATGGCCAGATCATCCCAGCAGGTGAGGCTTAAATTTAATAAGCAGTAGGATGTAGACACCTGAAGATCATCTTAGGAAAGATGATACTCTGCACCAGAACAGTCGCCCACTCTGGCTCCAGGACAATTAAGGAAGGATTTGGGTCCCTAATCATGAATGTCTAGTACCACTCGACACTTCATGTGAGGTAGCCTGGTATGTCTGAATGTAGGACAGCACAGCAGCATCAGGGACCCTCAGTCCCAGGAGTGTCAGGGGAGGGCAGGATATGCAAGACAGAGACAAGGGGCAGTAGACACTCTATCTTACAGCTGCATCGGAACCAGAGGATAGTATTCAGCCCCACAAACAGCTCTGAGCTTTGTTTTCAGTTCATAGGGCTTTACACAATAGAGCAGAGCAGCCTAGCAACCTGCTCAGCACCCCCAAATCCAGACACCCATGTTTGGTGAGCTGGCATACTCCCTGGCTCTCTTCTCTGTTGCCCAAATCTCACCCTGAAAGGCTCTAGAGCTTCAGAAGGATGTGAGCAAACAGCCTAGTAAGATCTAGGCAGGGATGCGTGCATGCAAATACTTCCTTCAACTGAAAACCTGACACGCAAGGTTTCATTATGCACATTATCTTATCCAAGAAGTGGAAATGCAAAGATAATACCGACAGCAATGCTGGCAATCCTCCCAAAGCCTGTGACAGGACTCACCCAAACTCCTCCCCAGGCTGGCCGCCCCCAGCTCCCCCCCACCCGTCTGCTTCAGCAAATGGTTTTTTGGTAAGTTCCCACCCACACAGCGGGTACTTTACCCAGTAGTCTGCCTGCCCTAGGGCTTGCTGGGAAGGTTTCTTCCCCTCATGCTTTCCAGTGACAAGTGGAAATCTCAGACATTGAAACAGTCTCCTCATATATACCCTCACAGTCTACCTCAAGCAGATACAGTGGGCCTTGGCTGTTTGGTTCCTGCCTCTTGAAAGCTTTGATACTTCCTTCATGCTCTCGGGGGTTTGCAGACATGGCCTGGGAGAGCAAAAGAGCATGCCCATTCCTACTTAAGAAAACAGGTTTTTTACGGCAAACAGTCAAATTTCACATTGTCTGTGAAAGCCAAGATGTGAAATAGTGTATTCCTGCACAGCTCTCCTCTCAGAAGTGCTAAGCAGAGAGCAGCTCCCCATAGCCCCCACAGCTATGCATTTCCATAAAAAACAGGAATCGAGGCCCTATCAAGTATTGGAGTTCTTTATATCCTAGGTAAAACTAATCTGTATTCCAATTTGAAAAAAGTCTCTGAAAGGACAAAACATGCATGTTGATGACAGAGAAAAAAAAATCATATGTCTGCTCATTGGGGAAAAAAATCCAAGAATATTTAATGTGTGAAAATAGGACTCCAGTTATGCTGTTAAGAATAATGAAATCTAGGGTGCTAAGTACTGTATGTGTCGCTGTACAAGTTAAGCTGCCTGAGGCAGTTTTAATTTCTCTAGCCAATTTTTCTTAAATTTTCTCTTAATTTACGCATCCAAGTATTCATCACCTGTAGAGGAGGGGACTGGATGGGGTAAGCATGAGAGCTTCCCTCTGCAGCCAGAGATGCTCAAGGCAGGGGTGTGCAGCATGTGCCTGGGGCACCTGGCCACAGGGGAGCTGGGCAATGGGAGCAGGGCTTGCCAGGGAGCTCTGGAACCAGAGCAGAGCCTGGGGGCCACATGTTAGCTCCTCTGAGACCTGCTGGGAGCTGCCCCATCTCTGGTGTGGTAGATTTTACTCATAGGCTCAACTAGTCCCTCCAGCTAAAGAGAAATGTTGTGCTGGTCGCAGCAGCCCAGGAGGGAGAGGGGTGTGCCCTTTATTGAAAGAAACAGCCTTGGAGATAACCTCCAGAGCCCAGGGCTTATACTGACACACATCAAAACAAATAGCATTTGTTCCCATGGTTTGGAGAGAACAGTATGGCCAGAAAGGCCAAAGGGCAGGCGGGCAGAAGAAACCTAAGGGCAGAGCAGAGTCAGCCGTCTGCCAACCCTCCCTCAGGCTGCAGGATCAGCCACTCTAAAGGTTTTTCTGGCTGCATAACCTACACCAGGTTGCACTAGACTGACCTGGAGATCTGTAGCCATTGTACTGAAGACACAGAAAGAAAATACCTACAATAGTCTTCCACTGATAATCTAAGAATTTTAATTATTGTTTTATCTTTTTTGAGGCCCTTTGTTTTAGCCTAAATGTGGCACTTTCCAACAGCACACACTCTGGCTGCTCCAGGACCTTCAGTCACTGTTCAGTTGACACTATGTTCCTTTCTCTGGGCAAAAAAAATCCTTGAATATTAACATTTTCAATAGTCTCAAAATGTAAGTAACTCGCCATACAGTATCATGCTATTAACATTGCCTGAGCATTTCACTCCTCCCTATTTTTGTTGTTTGGTTTTTTTATTTATTTCTTGTAGCTACTTTCCTTTTCCAGAACAGACTGAAATTAACTTGTCAAAATTATTAAAATTTGAGAGGCAAACATAATCCAAAATTGGATAGACACAAACAAGTGGCATCAGCAGGAGCGTGCACTTTGGGGGACTACACCAGACACATTTGCATTTTACTGCTGAAATATGTGCATTTACCTCTGCAAATGGCTGTGGTACTTGCTGTAATTTTACTTGCCAGGAGTCACTGAATTTAAGGCAGAAGCCTGCCTGCAGAGCCAGATTTGCTTCAGCCTCCACCTCAGGTGCCCTGCTAGGGCTTGAGAAAGAGTCTTCGGTCACCTTCAGTCTCCACTCCGTATCTGTGGCAGGAAAACATTATTTTAGATTTGCAAAATCTTCACTGTGATTTACTATGCTGAGCTGTCATGGGCTGAGTCTGACTCAGTTGGTGGATTAAAGTGAAATACCTGCAGGAGAAACAGAGGTAGGTGCTGTGAGACAATCCACAGGTACACCCCGGGCAGCAAAGGCTGGTAGTGGCATCCTTGCAGGATGCTCCATGATGAGATCAGAGGTTCCTGGACCAGGGAATGCACAGGGATCAGCACGTGTCCATGACTGGACAAAGCCAGGCCCACTGGTTGCTGCGCGGGCGCTGCCAAACACAGGCAAGGTGCAGAATGCTGCAGAAGTGCCCTGTTGTTCTCTCCACCAGCATCAGCAATGCTGAGGATCTTTGCCTCCCCCTAACCCCTCTGCCACCACTGCCAGCGAGTGGGGCTTTCATTCCCAGCAAGCAAGGGACAGCCACACACAGCCTGCTTGCAGTAACACACATCTCACCCATCAGCTGCCAAGCCTGAAAGCACCCAGTGACCTTTCAGCCAGCTCTCCTTATGTAACAGCTATAAGTCAACAAACTATCAGTACAGTGCCTGAAAAGTCCTTCCTTTTTCTCCATTCTCCTGTGTTTAGGTTTTCCCATGCGTGCAGTGCAGTCATTTCCAGCTAGCTGCATTTCAGACATTATTTGGGTTACAGAAGCAGTGGCTCTGCTTGCTTGAGTCTCTAATCCAACCTCAGGTGATTTGGAGGTTCAGCCAGAGTCCATTTTTATCATGTTCTCTCAAGAAAGGGCTGCTTTTTCTGCACTGCAAAACAATGGCAGGGTCTGACTGTGTTCCTGATTCACAACAGCAATCGGCAGGCTGCATCACCAGCTGGATCCTCTGGACAGTGTGCTTTCACCCTGTCTCGGGCACAGCACCAGCAGGCAGACCCAGTTTATAGCTTGTCCAGAAGGGCAAAATGCACAACCAGCAAAGGCAAAGCCTGCTCCCTGCCCACGCCCCTGCAGCTCTTGCCTGGACTCCTCCTGTCCCAGTGGAAGTTCCTCCCCAGAGGGGGAGCCCTGGAGTGCAGGTCAGACCTTGGTCCCTGATGGTAACACCCCAAGTTATTCCCTGCCAGCCCACAGCCACTGTTCAATGAAGGGAGGTGGCAGCAAGACAAGAGCCTAAAAAGGTGCAAAACTAGGCAAGAGGACCTTGCTGTGGTTTTGTACTAGGGAAATTACTGCACTCATTTTCCTCTGAAAACAAAACACACGTATCTGTATCCTTCATCTCCAAGCCTTACACTTTGTCCAAAAACTGTAGTTGAATTTGTCTATAGGCTATATTGTGTTTAGCCACAAACCAGTGCAGAAGACCAGATTCACCACTGGCATAGTTTGACTTCCATACCTTCTTAATTTTTCTTGCAGTTGTATCCAAATGACAGCAAAGATGGACCTCTTCCATGTCCTCCATTTTCCAAAAACAAAACTCAGAGCAAAACAGATTATGTGTGGTTTTCTCCCTTTCAGTGCAAGATCCTCTCTTCTCCCCTGTTCCCATCAGCAACCAGAAAACGTCCTCAAAACTTTCATGGAAAGATAAGACACGTGAGATAGTATATTATTCTGAATGGAGTTTCTGGAGCAACCAAAGTTTTGAGCTCATCTGCTGCTGTCTCTCTAGTTTGATTCAGAATCTAATTTGTCCAAAATTTCAACCGTGATGAACTTTCCCAAAACAGAAGCAGCAAGCTGCTTCCCACCATCACATACTTGGCTTGTATCCCGCCTATCCATATGCAGCAGATGTAAATATAATTTACTGGCACAAGCAGCTTTCTGCACATGGCATCTTTCTAAGTCTTCTTTAGTATCCATGTGAAGAAATAAATGATTTTATTGATGCACTCAGAGGGCCCAATAACATTTCATAATGACCTATAAGAGGAGGTCTTTCTTAACACGCATCAATCAATAACTCACAGAATTACATCTCATATAATTTTGCTGAATTGTTAACAATTCTAACCAAAGCTATAATGATTCCTATTAGACAACATAAGTCTTCCAGGAGCCACATTTTGCTGCCTTCCATATATTGTAGACCTGCACAGATACAGATTTAGTGCATGCACCAGTTGCATCCGCAGATTTAGGACACTGCCTCTTCTCTGCTGTGTCCAGTCATCGCAAGTAAAGCTTGCAAAGTCTCCTGCTATATTAAGAGATGCTTTGGAGAGCAGATTGGGGCTAATACTGACAATCTTTTTTCTATCTTGTGGAAATAAAGTGGTTAGTAAGATGGTGCTTTAATCAGGGAGAAGACAACTATAAAGTCAGAATGAAATATTTTCAGTGGCGACAACCTGTCTGGTGGCAATGGGAAATCCTGCATGTCAGCACATTCATTCTTGGCTTTATCCTTGCTCGCTGGATGTGACTCAAAGGAAATGCTGGGCTTCAGTTTCTTCATCAGCAAAATGGGGATAATATTTCCACTTATGCAAGTCACTTTAAGTGGAAAGCACTGCATTCATGCAAGATAGCTTTATCGTGCCAGTACACCACAGAGTTTTTCACTTTCTGCCTGGAACATTTCATAAAAATCCCTCCACATATGGAACAGAACAAGTATTACAGTCTTCCAAAAATGTGATTTGTAGAGAGCTGACAGTGCCACTTACATTTGTGCGCTTTCGTGTTTCAAACACAGTCAGGTTTGGCAATGAAATTCACAATCATCTGGCAGCATTTATGAAATGAGCTGACCATACTGCTCCAGGTTTTGCCAGTTCTGTCACAACCTGCCTCCACACCAGTCCTGGCCACAACCTGGGCAGCGGGATGTGGTTGGCAGGCTCTGATCAAAGCCCTGAGCCCCACAGGGTGGGTTTTGGAGCAGAGACATACCATTTAGCACTTTAAATTCCCCTCAGGAAGACTGTGCTGCAGCATCAATTGTCATTCCACCGCTCACCCATAGCAGACGAAGGAAAATGTTGCTCTAGCACCTTGCTGCTTTGCTTCACAGAAATGGTGAGACCTGGGGCTTCAAGCAAGCTGCAGACTCTGCCCTCCATGATGGGGCCCTGACACGCCCCAGCACACCCTCAACTCCCTATCCACTACGAGGGATGGTTTGCTGTTCCTGGCCCAGCACTGGTCTGCCAAGGAGGCACACAGGCTTAGCAACTTGCTGTCCCCTTTTGGTTCTCAGCACAGTGCTTTACCAATATCAGAAGGCTGATATATGCTTCAGTAGTTCAGCTTTGTGCTTTCCCTCCTATATGAGCTTGGAATAAGACTGTAGACGAGTACCAAACATCACATAGCTATCAAAGAAAGAAGAATTATATTTTAATTACTGTATTTATCTCAGAGAACACAGTGATTAGTTTTTCAGATGAAAATAAACACAATAAAAGACTAACAGACTTTTGGTAGCAGAGCCATTAAATTCTCTATCTAAATATGGTCTAGATATCTGGGGTGCAATTAGGACAGCCACGCTGAGTGCTTCTCAGGGTAAGTGTACTGATGCACTCTAACCTGAATCTAATTCTGTTCAAAGGCCAGGCAGATGAATGCTATTTGTGTTGTAATGATTGAGTAGAAATGGGCACCATTACATTTCTAATGCCTTTTGGTCAACGAGCACGTTGGACTTTCAGTGCCTGCCACTGAAGACCTAATTGCTTTTAGGAACTCTTTCACAGAAGACACACCATCACAGCAACGCAGTGCTCATGTGTGAACAAATCAGATCCAAAGTAAAGCGGTGGGTGTCAGGAGGATAGGGCACACGATAAGAGAGCTTTTGTAGCAAACTGCAAGATTCAGACATCAGTATTAGGCTTTACTTGTAGAAAGAGAGCTGAACAAATAATTCAAAATGAATAATTTATTTGATTAATTTTGTCTCTCCTTGCTTGGAGAATATATATAAGCCAATCACACCATCTTGAATTTGTTATTCAAATATATTCAGTGACTTTCTTTTCACTATATTTTTTTACTCTATGGATTAATCAGAATATTTAAAATTAAAAATACACAGTTATCCCGTGATTGGCCAGACGTGCCACACGACACTACTTTTCTTCTGTGACCAAGTGAGTATGCCAGCACTTCTGGAGTAATCCTTATGCATGCAAAATTGAAAATTCAGTTTTGAAAAATATTTGCATGTGCATCTTTGGAATTAACTTGCTGCCAAGAAAACTGTCAGTAAAATCCAGCACCTCTTAAATTTGCAAAATGTGAGAACTAAAACATGCATTTTAACATTTGCATTTATTTTTTTTCTCTTTTTCATCTGGAAGTTTTAGAACATCATATTTTCCCTGAACAGATGCAGCATTGCCTACCAGGACTGAGTTACAGTTTTGAGCCACTCATCTTAATATTAAGTGGCTCATCTGTTGTCCTAAAAGGCTGTAGTTTTCTAAATGCTCAAATGCTACATGCATCATGTACAAGGCTTTCAAAAGTCAGGGTGGTTTTGCCCTGATGGATACGTGCATTATTCCTGCATCAAATAATCAAATAATCCCTCAATTCCTGAATGATTCTAGTTCTATTGTTAGGAAAAAGCCTAAGCAACGATGTTAGCATGAAACATAGTTGAAAGGAAAAGCCAATCCACTCCAGAAAATTTTCACCTCAGTTTTTTTAGTGAAGAGCACCTGTTAAAGGAGACCTCATTTATTAGACCCCTCTTTGAGGACAGAGCCTAAGTTAGGGATTCCAGGGAATGTCTTATGCTGCCTCAGACTTCAGCTCCGCATGTCCGCAAATGTTTACAAGCACATCTATGTACTTCAGGTAGCAATAGCCCAGCTCTGGTGCAAAAGATACTGGGTGGGACTGTATGTGCAAGTGTATGTTTGCCTGAGAACTAATACAACTATCTGCAGGATTTATGTGTTAATATATCCCTTGGTCCATCTTTAAAGCAGCTTCCAAGTGTTATTGTGCAAGGACATGAAAAAAATTTAGGGTCTGTCTAATCTCCAATTATATCTGACCCACTGGTGACTTGGTTTGGGAATGAAACTGAAGATATCCCTTATCACACTTTACAGAAGTATTTAAGTGGAAACTCTGCCCATAGAGAGATATTTGTTAAGTCATCTGTAGCAATCAAAAGCAGAGCTCGACATAACCACTGCTGTCCTGGCTGGAGACTGCCCTCCACTCAAGGCCACTGTGTCCTCTTCTGCCAGGGAGATACAGTCCTGCCTGGCCAAAGAGGCAGCTGGCACACTTTGGGGCACCATAAAATAGCAACAAGCAAAACCCACCCCAGACAGCAGGAGGGTTATCTGCTGGTAAAGACAAGCAGGAGAACAGCAGCTAGCTCTTTTGCCTAGCAAGGACCATAAGTGCAACTATAAAACTATGGTGGGTAATTCATCGAATAAACAGAGCTGGTGCTCCAGTTAGCATGCAAGATGATTTAAATGGCTTAATTTACACATCACAGCAAGTTTTTCCAACTGCAAATCAATAAATTTGCATAGGTTCTTAAAATAATAAGCAACATGCTCCCGCATATATTTTTTAAATAGGTACCAAATTCCTTAATGATAACCAGAATCTCATCATAAACTCAGTTTTTAGTTCACTTGATAGTTGCATTGATAAGGAAACATGAATATATTAAGGGCTAGAGCTAAGCAGCAGCTTCGCCATTCATCTTTGCAGACAGCAGAGTGCAGGTTCCCACGGACCCAGGTGTACAGCCCCCTCCTACCACCCACAGTGCCCCACACAGGCAGAGCCTGCTGAGCACTCACGGCACGAGCAGAGAAAGAAATGCAGCCAAGACATCCTCTGTGTACACCCCTGTGCAGGGGACAGGCATGCAGAGCGAGGGTCAGACAGATGGACAGAGGTTGACTTCCAATAGGAATGGCTGTTATCCAGATCCAGATCCATTTTTTCCACCTACTTTCTCACTTCTTGTTCTCCTTCTTCCCTTTGTTCTGGCTGGGATCAGAAGGAGAAGCTCCAAAATGCCACCGGCAAAGCTGTCCTGGCAGCAGAGGTGTGCCCAGCTCCTGAGAAAGCCTGTTGGCATCAGGGTATCAATGTGATGTTGCCACTTGAAGGTTAAAAACACTTGACATAGGCATCTTGGCACTTAAGGTCTCATCTGAGCTAAGGCAAACTTCAGATATTGCTGAGTTATCCCCATAATCAGCCAGGACAGCTGAAGAGCAGCCTTTGCACTTGCACTGGCTCTTCTACTCCCCTCTCATCTGGGTGCCCCCATCTATGCAGCCACAGCAAGGTCTGACCTCTCTGGGGCTTGAGGAACTGGCATAAACCAGTGAGGAAATCTCACAGCTTTGCTCAATCACAGATAGACACTGCACTGATGAGTCAGTGGGGCATGAATGGGGGGGTCCCAAGGCATGCTGCAGCAGCAGGGCACACTTAGACCACTGGCTGTGTGCAGGCATGGTACAGCTTGGCTTCTGATTTATCAGTACAATCTTTCTGTGCCCAGCTGTAAAAAAAAAAAAAAAAAAAAAAAAAAAAAAAAAAAAAAAAAAAAAAAAAAAAAAAAAAAAATCAAGATTAAAAGATTGAAAGGGAATACTGTGCTTGTAGCTGTGCAATGACTAGGGGCTTTGAAGTTAATTTTTAAGCAGTTGTTTTTATTCCTCTGCTAAAATAAAAAGCAAGGTTTTTAAACAAAGAAACAAAATGAGGACAGAGGATGGAAAAAAATATAGGTACTCACGCCAAAAGCAAGAGAGGTGTAGGCAAGGGCCTTGATGCTTTCACTGTTGGAGCAGGGGTGGCCTCTTGCTCTGCAGGGCCAGGGGTGCTCAAGTGTTTCCCTGGGTTTGGCATGAGTCAGCCTTAGGTACCAACCAGAATTTGAACACTTCTGCTTGCTTTTGCCTGCTTTCCCAAGTGCATGTCATGAGACTGTGGGGTCACCATCAGGCATCTTGAGGGGAATACAAACATCATTCAAGTGTAGTGCAAGACCTCTTCTGAACAGCAAGGACATCCTTTCTGCCCTAGCAGAACTTTGTTCAGGGAGCTGAAGAGCTGGGGCAGACTCAGATGATCATCATCTCTTCCCTTTGCCTAGGGCAGGACTGATACCAGCCTCAAATCTCAGAGCAAATGCCCCTTACTGAGCACCATTGCAGAAGCCTTTACTGTTTCTACTGGGATGGAGCTGCTAAAATTCCAACTAGCCTGTGCCTTATGGGACTTGCCAGAGAGCAGGTCTGTGGGTGAAGGATCATGAAGGCACCTCTGAAGAACAGCTCAACAATTCAGCTGTCTCCCTGCCCTCCAAACATGGCCCCACACAGAACCTGACAGACATAGTCTCCTCACTCGGTCCACTGTTGTTGTCTAGAATGGTTGCAGAAAATTGGTGGATATGGAAAACAGGCCCCTATTATGGTCACATTTCCAGGCAAGGTACTAGCCTGCTGTCCTTCATTTCTTTCCACTTCTCATACTTAATTTGTTTTTTGTTTGATTGGCTTTTTTTTTTTTTAATATTTATTACTCATGGCAGAATGTTGGGTTATAGTATGTCAAACTTGCCAAAACTTCAAGCAGAGAGAATGATGAAAAGTATCTTGAAAATCGTATTTGCCCCTTAATAATTTAATTCTGTAGAAAGGGAAATCAAAGCATCACAAATTGATTGCTGTGAAACAAATTACAATTATTTCCACACATCCAAATAAATCTACTAATTTTAGGCATCTGACTTGAGGCATTAGATGGAATATGCAAATGCATATGTTGAAATGATGGCCGTGTCTCTAGAGCTGCTCGCTTATTTCTCTATTCTTACTAGATGCTCAACAGTTTCAGACTGCTATTGAGACATGCAGTAAATTAGCTGCTCTTAAGCATTGCCTGTTAAAAATATTAAAAAGCATGGCTGTAAAGCACAGCTGACAGTTTTAGGCATCTGACACTGGCTTATCCTTTCTAGAAAGATAAGACTCCAATGTTCACTGTCACTTTGCCCAAATCTGCTTCCAACTGGGTCATACTGTTCGAGCTACCACTAACTGAAGCCCTCTGCCCTGCTCTACCTTTTAGAAAGGAGTGCCATGCCATGAAATGTCCCCCTTGAATACAAGGTTTCCACATACATTTTACAAAGTGTACTTGTTCAGCTGTCATACTGCTTCACATAAGAGAAGTCATCTGATATTGTTACTGACATACTAGTCTAGTGTGGCATTTACTATTAGGCTTTTTATAACTCACAGGGATGGCAGAGCAATCTCAGGTAATCAAAATAAATGAAGACAGCCTGAATAATGCATTTGTTAAATCTAAATAACATACAGTGGACACCTTTAAAGTGTTTTCCAGGAAAATGTGACTCAGGTGCAATATTGATTGAGAAGATAAAGACAGGTGTTTTTGATTCTTATATTATGGATGTAGAGAGGACTTTGATAATGTAACAATCATCTTTTGTTATTTTGCTGCAGTCCAATACAGCTAGAATCAATTTTTCATTGTACTCATTTACTGGAAAAGGGGATAATGGCAAGGACAACACAGCTGTAATAGAACGAATAAGTCATGATTTAATTCAGATGTTGTACTACAGCTACAAGTTGAAAGATATATTTATATACACCAAAACATACAAAGGACCCTGCATGCTTTTGAATAGAAGTCATGGCTCTGCATTTCTATTTATTGGTACTTAGGTGGAATGATGCAGCATTATTATCCTGACAGCAGTAAGAAGCAAGAATCTTTTAGAGTGGAAAAAGATAGCTGTAGGATTATGAGCAATCTTTATAGAAAAGCAAAATAAAGGGCAATAGTAAAAGGGCACATTTAGGTCTTCATTAATATTTGTATTTAAGTAAAAATGACAAGCAGAAAAACCCAAAGAAAGGCTAAGTTCACAATCAATGTAAAATGCTTTTCTGCACAATTGAGATCTTTCTCAAAGATCTCAGGCATTTTGATAAATTTTGTTCCTATGGAAAGTACTCAGAATGATGATAAAATAATGATTTTTTTTTTCCCCTAGCAAAATAGATTGCTTCATGACTTCTTGAATGAAACACAAATCTAAGAGTGATAGTGTTTGGAGCTGGATTAGTCTCCTGGGGTTGCATCCAGTGTATGAAATTTCATAGCTTTTCCAAGGAGTTCAATAGTGCTCTTCTCTGTGGTGAGACACTGTTGAATGACCCCTGAAAAAACACCTCACAGATCGAGCTTCAAAACATTACCACCAAAAGCTGCCAGGAGCTAATTGAGCCTGGTGTAGCCCAAAAATATTCTGCATGGCATATTTCTGCGCAACACTCATTAGGCCCACCTAAATCTGAATTTCAGCACAGACTTCGTAGGAAATCAGGATCCAAAGTCAAGCTTTAGAGTTGCTTTCTGCCTCTCTAATAGACCTGCTCTTGAAAGTCAGACTCTCCTTTTAATGAGCATCTTCTACAGAAAACCAGACAAAAGGGAAAAAATCCTTGCCTGGAATCTCAAGCTTTTCTTAAAAAGAATTTGGCCTAGTCCTAATTCATTGTAAGCTGAGCCCACATTCCTCTCTGAGGACCAAAGAGAAAATGAAGATTAAAACAAGCAAAATCAGAGGAAAAATTAACCCCTTCTGCAGCAGCAACTTCTCACAAGCATTTTCAAGCCTCTTTTTAAGCTGATGATTCAGGCTCAGCTACCTCTCAGCTGAAGTGGCTCAGGGAGGTGTTTCCAGCCTCCAGAGGACATTTGGGATTTACACCAGTGACCCAGCACCAACTCTGTACAGCTCTTGAGACATTGGGAAGCCTTGGCTAAGTCCCTTTTTCCCCTGCCAAAGGAGGCACATGCTGGGCTATTAGTAGGCAAGGTGCAGGGAGCTGCAGGGCTCTGGTCACTGGAAGATCAGGGCAGTTCTGTAGGATGTGGCAGGCAGAAATGCTCTATAATGTGCAGAAGGTGCAACATAAGCACTTGGGAGAGTCACAGATGTCCTACCAAGCAGAAGCCAAGACACCCCAGCTCAGCATGCCTCGCTGCTCAGGAGCAATAGGGGCACTGTCCCAAACATAATGAAGCTGGCCTTAGACCATAATGAGTCTGCTCTAAAACAGCTAAGATTTATAAGCAATCTTAAAGAAAACATGTCTTCAATTTTCTTTACACTGCTGTTTCTCAGCCAGTAGGCTGAAACTTCCAACTTTCCTCCCCAAGCTACAGGGCAGGTGCTGTATGAAGCCTTGACCTCTGGGATTCGCTTGCACCCAGCCAGTCTGACCATGCAAGTTAACCCCTAGAATGGAAAGATCCTGGAGGAGACCACAAAAGCTTTGAGCTGAGCACCAGTGACTGCAGCTCTACTGGCTCTAGCGGGAGGTTAGGGTAATGGTATAAGGATAACTCTATAAAGACATATAAGGATAGCCCTTGTGTCTGCCATGTCTTCCTAACCTTTGTGTGTGCTGCCATGCAAAGAGAAGTTATTTGATTAGGTTTTTCCTGGGCTGAGAAGAGACCAGTATGTCAAAGTCCTATACAAGAGAACAAACAGTCTCAGTGCCTACGGCTGAACCCAACAGGGCCTTCATCTCTGATCCTGTAGCGATCCACATTGCCAGACAGTGAAGAATGGGGGCTACCAGCCTTTCCTTACCATCACCAGTCTGTGGCTGGCTGTTTCCCTGCCACACGTATGCAGTGCCAGGCAGCTAAAGGTCCTCTTCACACACCCTTTTCAAGGTCCTGGGGCATTTGGAGAAGTGAGCTCTTACTCACTGTCTATCTGGTAGCTGTAGTAACACCTGACAATGGAGAACGACTTTATGTATATATTATATATAATATATTTATATGTATATATGTGATATACTCCTTTTAACAGGGAAAGGAAAAAACTGCTGTTCATTAGAAAGGAAATTCCAGTATTCTCCATTTCCCCACATGCTTGTTGATAGAGGTGCTTTTATCAACTTTGTTCCCTTTACCTCTTCCTCCTCTTTATTTTTCAATTCTGTCTTCATTTTTCTTTCTTTTGATTAAAGATTTCTTAATACAGATGTCTACTATTTATTTTAGAATTACATGGTCCAGGTAGGAATTCCCTGTAAAACCAGATCTTTCCTCTTGGGGAGGAGTGGGCATTCAGGTTAGTACTAATCAAATCACATGAACTCACAAGTTAGATTTCTCTCTTAGTCCTGTCTTAGTTTAGAGGAAACACTTAACCAGCTCCAATCTAGTAACCGCCTAAGTGTGGCAAAACTCATGCCCTTCCAAACACCACTCTGAGCTCCCAAAAGACTACTCATGCCCTAAATAAGTAGAGTTAATTTTAAGATGAAAATTAACTCTGTAACAGAAAGATGGGGTAAAATCTTACCAAGCTTTTTATACCTTGCTTCCATGCCACTGTGAATGTGGTCTAATCTGAAACATGTTAGCAGGTCCATTTCTAGGTTAGAAAGAATCAAAGATTGACTTTCTTACATATACAGGTGTTTCAATTTCCTGGTAGGAAAATAAAACTGATACAAAGCACACAAAGGATCCCAATGTCAATGAGAATGTCACTAGCAGTGCAATACATTAAAGAAGATCATTGCAACAAATCAAGTTCCTAAGCGTGACTGTCCCTTTCATGGAGAGAATGGACTGATTCGTTCCCCAAACAATGGAAAACTTTGTGGAGACTCTGGAACAGATTGCTCTGTTTGCTCCATTACTCACAGATCAGCTTGCCCCATTCAGCAACAAAGGCAAGGGCTAAACTTATTTGTTGTCCACAATTTATGAAAAAAATAATCTAGCTCATAGGAAATGAGGTGCTTCAAGAACTCGCTGAAGTGAAAGCATTTTACTGTCAGCGTGGAGTCAGCTTCAATATGACTCATCTGATCTGTGCACTACTGTTTTATGCTATGTTGATCCATCTAGGAATAATTGTGAAGATTTTACTGGATTTTTTTTTACCACTAGAAAAAAAAATGAAACTGTGCTGTCTGACTGTACCTTGACTTAAGTTACAGATTATAGCAGGACATGGCCATTGCATTTTTTGGACATGGGCAGGCCTGTTGTATAACATGTTATCGGTTAGTTCAGTGACACAGTCCTGTGTCCTGAAAGGAAAGTAACATTTCTGCACACATAGCTTTGCCTTGCATCCCTGTCATACCCCTTTTTGATAATTTTTTTTGCCTGCCACCACTTGGCAATAGTGAACCATCATCTAAACATGTAAAAGCAAATGAAACGTATTGTGTGCAACCCATTCAGAACTGTCACAACTAACACCAATGCTTTCAGACTCACAGCTCCAGGAATCCTTCAAAAGGTCAGCACGTGACTTGGAGCTGTCTGAAACTACAAGAGAAATTTCTCCAAAGTCTAGCATATGTAGATCCCATAGGGATCCACATTTGACTCTCTCCCACCATGGAACCTACCAGCCATGTAGTGTGAATGTAGCAGCTGCTGCTCTGCAAGGAGAGCCCACCTCAGCCGTTCTGTGCAGATACCCCCACATCAAAAGGGATTTGTTTTCACACCGCCATCCAGAGGGGGAGATTTCAGGCTCTCAAAGACCAGCTCTGTTTGCATCCTGTTTCAATAGACTGGAGGACTACAGGAAGATTACCCCTAAGACATTGCCAATTGCCCTTTCCCTAAATGATTTTAGTGAAATTTTGTGCCTAGGAGAAACTGTGCATATAAAGAGATCATTCTTCAGCCTGCTTTGGCAAAAGGCATAGAAAAATGGAATGTTCACTTTGATCAGAAGAATAAGTCTTTCAGAGACAAGTTCTGAGGCTCTTAGTATAATCCTAGCAAAAATCCCACGGTAATTTCATGTTTTTCTTCAGAAGAACATTTTCATTGTTAATACATCAGATTTTGCTTTTATTTGGCTTATGCTCAGCGATTATAACATAGATATAGTGTTTGCATATGAAAGAGTAAGAAAGGAGTGAGTGCTGTAGTCTACAGAGGAAGACTTAAGGATAGATGGATGTTTTCCTTGGTAAATAGTATTAGAAATAATTATTCTTAAAAGTATTCAGGTGCATCTCATTTTGCTTCCATGTAACTAAAAAGGAAGCAACTGATTTGCAACCTGGGATTTGAAAAAGCTGAAAAAAAGGCAGAAAATAATTTTTGATGAAGCACTTGTTCGACAGCTGCAGTATCATCCAGTACCTGCTGGACAAGTGCCAGACTACCTGTTTAATGTCTGAAGATTGATATCTTTGGAATTTGATAAATGACAGGTTGAGAAGGTACACACAGTGCCTGGACTACAAACAGGCCTAGGGATGATATCCCTAAAACAAAAACAAGTGCAAGTTTTCAGTTACAACTGGGATCAGCAGTCTGCTGCATTACTCATTTGTTATTTCGGAGTTTCTCTGCAAAGAAAAGGTCTTGAAGGCATCCTGGCAAGTGCCCACTGATAGCTTTCTTGAAAAGAATTTGAATCCAAAGGACTGAAGTCTCAGTACCTCTCAATTTTTCTTCTGGAGAGCACCAGCACTATTTTATCAAAGAAACTGCTCGACTTTGCTGGTATTAACTCATTCTTTGCTTCCCTAATCTTTTTGTTTTCAGTGTTGTCAAATAACATAGATGCAGAGAGAGATGTAGAATTCTAGTCTAAAAGCCAGCTTCCTCTGTTACATCGAGTGTTATCCCTGGGGTCAAGGATTGTCTGAATCAATAACACACCAATCTCAGTGGCCCCATTTAAATGGTGAGTCAGTTCACATAATCCAACCACATGTCAGATGAAAAAGAATGGTTTAGCAAACACTTCGCAGTCATCTGTTTTTTAGAACTTAGTAGTAAATTATTGGGTATCAGTCTACTGTTGCAACTATATATCTTTACACAATAGCAATTTTTCTTAGAGTTTTCTCCTGCCCAGCTGCTTATTCAGTATTTTTATATACCCTATATTTATTTTCAAATACCATTTTAAAATACTCACTGGAATTTTTCCATCTACAGAAGTTTTAAGGGACTAAGTCCAGACACAGTTCACGAGCATTTTTCAGGCAAGAAAAGCGGACAGAAAAAGTTTAGCTGCCCCGCTAATTCAGAGCACAGAATTACTTAACTCTGGTCCAGTTCTAATTTAGAAAGAGCCTTTGCTTCCCAAGGCAACTGCATTCAATGAGCTGTTCTGGTCATGCATGCTTCTGTTGGGAGAATACATACGCTGGTTAAGTGAAACAAAATTAATATATTAACTATTTTCTATCAGATTAGAAAAATAACCTTGCTGCATAATTACACATCCTCAGCACCAAGAGCAGCTAAATCAGACTGGCCTCGGGGCCTCAAGTAGGAGTGGGAGCCCCAGTAGCACTCCATGGAAGACCTGGGAGCAGTCAGGAGGGGACTGGAAGAGTCCTCCCAAATACATCCTGCTTTCCAATAGGGGAAAGGGGTAAAGACCACCCAGACACCCCTCGTCAGGCACAAACCTGAATGGTCAAGCTCCCTGTTCCTGCATCAGCTCTTGGACATGTCCATACTTTTTCTCGCAGTCACTTGAAAAAGTTTTAATGTCTCTCAAGTGAGGGGCATGTTAAAATTAGTAACAGGTGGAGAAGGAAACACAAACCAAGATATTTGGCAGGTAAACCTTTTTTCTACAGAAAAGGCCAAACTCTCTCTAGTGGGCTAGGAGTCTTCTGCCCAAAACAAAAAACAAACAAACAAAACAAACAAACAAAAACAAAATCACAAAAAAAAACCCTAAAGCAATACAAAAGAAGTCCCTGGAATCATGAAAGACAAATTATCTAAAGCTACTTATATAAGTCACTCTTTCAGGTTTTCTTTGGGATTACACACACAAAAAAAAAATTTCCAATACTACATATATATATCTTTTCGATCACACAAATCCAGACAAGCAGTTTGTGAACAGAATGACGACAACAAACACTTTTTCCAGAACATACTAACCAGGTGTGGTGCGTTTTTGAGGATTTGCTCTGGGCTCACTCTGGAAAATACGTGTGAATTTGAATAACAAATTCTCTAGTACAGAAAATCCAACACTTGTGCCAGAGTGACTCTGATTCAATAGTCTTTGCCAACATAAACATCTCAGATTTGGCCTTCAGAAGCCAATGTGCTGCACCTGCATTGCTGGCAAACAGCGGGCAGTAAAACAAGTTCAGGGGAGAGAGGAGCTCCATGCACGCCTGTGTTCAGGGCTGGGAGCATTTGCTGTTTCTGAAGAGCAAAAGGCTGAGCAAGAAGTGAACTCTCCTGTACAGCACATTTTCTGTGAGCACAAGCTTTCAATAGGTACTATATGCATGACAGCACACTTGGTACTTAGGAAAGCCAGATAACTCCTTAGAATTGAAGAAATTTGGCCAGCCACCATAGAGGGGCTTTAAATGAAGGAAAAACCTAAATCAGTACTGGCTGTTAAAATGTTGTTAGAGGACAGAGCAGCATTGTGATGCACATCATACAGCACTGGACATCTGAAGAAGTGCTGTTTTTTACAGGGATTGTCTTAGCAGTTTCGTGTGTAATAGCAAGTTAAATTAATACTGTGGGGTTTTTCTAAGTGGCTGCCTTTACAGGAACATGAAACCTCATGGGAAACAGCAATGCATAAGTTACTGCTTCCCTGTTGAAACTTGCCAGCAATGGAATATATTATGACACCCTGTCTTAAACAGACAGATACCAAAAGTGACATTAAATACAATGAGGGTCTGACTAATGCTAGGTGAAACCTGACACAAACATCAAACCATGAGTGTTTTCAAAGTTGGGCAGGAGATGCAAAATTTGCTAGGAATATTGTGTTTTTAGTGTGGATATCTGTGAAGGTGTGTTGCACTTGCACTGCAGCTAGGTTACTGCAGCCCTGATTTCCTGCTCACTTTCAGCATCTGTAAATCCTAGAGATTAGGAGCTGCCTGGTAAAGCTATGCTCTTACCTCTCAATTGGCTGCTGCGGAAACAGCAATTACAAGTTAAATTTCATCATGCTTAAAAATAATCCTCTTTTTCCCTCTGGTCTAAGGTTACCAGTCTTAGAAGAAGGCAGCAGACAATTAGAAATGAAGGAAACAAAGCCTCAGGCTGGGACATGCATATAGCTTCTGCTCCTCCTGCCTAGGCGTTTCTTCTTGGCTCCAACAGCATCAATAGCAACTTCGCTGGCGGCAATGGCAGATTCGCAGCTGAACCTCAAAAGTTTTCCATAGCTCTCATACGGATCTGGACCTCCCTAATAGCCAGAAACTCTCAACATTGCAGTG
Organism: Pipra filicauda; assembly: GCF_003945595.2. Taxonomy (NCBI): domain Eukaryota; kingdom Metazoa; phylum Chordata; class Aves; order Passeriformes; family Pipridae; genus Pipra; species Pipra filicauda. The sequence goes on along the minus strand of NW_024103829.1, from coordinate 1,698,872 downwards.
AATTTCTGAAAAAAATAATGTCTCGGTCATGCTCCCGCTATGGCAGCCAGAGGAGCAGAGCCACTTGAAGCAGCATGTGCAGCTCTCCCCAGGGACCAAAGAGCTGAACTGCTCCAAGCCAAAGCAAACCTCAGACAGCTCTGCATGTCACACCAAGATACATTCTGTTGCATCATCTTTGGGTTTGGTTTTCAAATTAATCTCATTAAAAAACCAAACCAGTTCTTTTCCTTCTCCCAGTTACAGGAATTAAAACTGAAGACCATAAACTAGGACACTTGTAAAGTATTATTCCAGCTTGTGAGAAATAAGAGTAGTGGTAAGATTGCAGTCTTATATTTAAAATAGCAAACTAAAAATCCTGATCTTTAACATCTTGACAACTGAACTAAGGACTAACGTCATCAGCAGGAAACCAAGCAGAAAGAATAAGTTCTTGGACCAAGGTAACAAAAGCAGAATGAGGAATGCAGCCTCATGACTTTATGTTGTGTGCTAGATTGCAAGCCATCTATTTGGAATGATGTTTTCTTTTTCCCCCTCTGCTAAAAACTTCTGTGTACAATGTAGAGTCATAGCATCCTTAATGGCCACTTCTGTCTTTTACAGCATGAGAAACTTTTTGCTTTCTTTTTCTTAATCCTAAGGCATGTTGAAATATTATGGGCTCACAATTAAACCTTAAAACAAAAATATGAAGTTCTCTTAGTCCTTATAGCTTCATTTTTTTTACTAGATTGTATCATCTACAAATTTGTCCTGTATGAAAAGGAAATGACATTAAAAATTATCAACAACACCACATGGTATAAGTTATTGAACAAAGTCTCGCTGCTTTATCAATAACAAGAACCAGTTCGGAGAACAGTACAGAGAGCGTGTAAAATTCTCTCACTTTACACACTGTATGGTACCATGATGTCCAATTACTTCTAAGAAGCTACCCACATCACTTAATCTCCCCATCACTCTAAGAAAGAGATGACAAAATCTGATGTTTGCTTGCTTGTGCATCTGGGTTTGTTGACTCTTCTCAAGCTACACAAAACCAAGGATGAGCACATTTCACATGTGAGCTTCATGCTCTGCAAGGAATGAAAGGTCAAAGGGTAGCAGGCAAAAGCTATTTGCCATTCAGTTCTAATTCCCCTCATAAATTATTAAACAATCCCTTATGCATTTCCATCTTTGATAGTCTTGTGGTATAAAGTGTAAGTCAATGGATAACCTAATTGCAATAAGCAGAAGTGGTATTTAATGCACTGGACACTTTCAACAGCAAAGTAGTTCTAATTAGTGTTTCTAACTGATGTGACAGCAGTTTACAGAGTGCCAAAATAGTTCCTCATTTGTCAAGTGGGTCCGAAGCTTATGGCAGCTTTCTGATCATCTCCCTTGCCGCAGGACCTGAAAGCACCTTCAAAAAGCTTTCTCTCATTGATCTTTAGTCAGATGCTGACTGAAAGGCTCACAGCTTTGCCAGAAAGAAGATAGATAGGTAGATGCTGCACTAGCATGAAAATGTCACTTACTAAATGAAAAAGGGTACCTGTTTCTAACCCCTCTGTATGCACGTATATGAACACACATGCACACACACAAGCCCAAACCCAGAGAGGCAGTGAAAAGAGGCATTTATTAAGCATTTGAATGTGTGTGTGAAGTATTCTCTGCATAAACTTACCACATCAGATCATGTATGACATAGCCTTATATATATACAAATGATATCACACACTCTATGACTGAAATGGAGATATTTTCAAAATTTCATTAAGCTTTTCACTCTAGATTTTTCATTCAGTGCATCAGATGAACTACATCATTAATTTCAAAATATTTTACTTTCTGTGATTTTTTCTTCTACTATACCAATAGTTCAGCTATCCTGCTGTTCTCTGAGGGAGTAAATGATGGCATGTCAGATAAAGAGCAAGTATTTGCTGAATATGGCGTTAAGAAAGTTGAGAACAGTTTTCTCTTTGTTGCAACTTGTTTTATAGCCATCATTAAATTAAATATTTTGGTTAGTTATGGGATAAACTATGACATATTGGATGTAGCTCAGACAACATTCAAAAGAGCCCCAAAAGCACTTATGAAACTTTAAAAATAGTTTTTAAATTCACTACCAACTGGGTTTGCCAAAAGCAACTCTTTACTGAAATACATGTAGTAAATAGCAGGAGCTGTGCTGATGTGGTACAACCAGAATTTTTTGATGGTACCATTTGTGAACCATAACCTTACTTGGATGCTGGAGATCCAGCACTCCCTGTGATGTTCCAGGGATGTGTTCCAAAAGTCTCCCAGTTTCTAAAATGAGAAGAGGATGTATAAAGATTTGGGACAAAACAGCCAAGTGGTATCTGCACTTTCAGACCACCTATCTCTCCAGTGCCTGCACTAGGTGGCTTCTGGCCAGGTACCTTAGCTCCTGGGGGGGTCTTTCTGGCCATCAAATGTCTGCTACATCCTTGTCCTGCTACATTCCACCAGCAGCCCTTCTTCGTTGGATTTCTTAGGAACAGCACTAAAAAGCCAGCAGATATTTCAGGAGTGCTACATGGAGCCTCCACCAGAATATTGAGGGATATTTAGTACTACTTTTGGCTTCTTATGGAGGGATATCTTGTCCCACTGCTCAGCTTATGTGCTTCCTTAAAACAAAAGCTGAATTGAAAATGCCTTATTTGTGCCATATAGGGGTTAAACCAGTAAGAAAGAAATAATAATGAAGGAATAGCTACAAAATCTTTTTCTTGAGAAAGAAAAGAGATCTTCACAACACATTTTGTATCCAGACTGAATACTGAAAGGGCAACTGCTCCTTCCAGAGACAGAAGACTCAGTACCTAGAAACAGAGACCAAAAGAACACCAAATGAACTTCCATTCTCTTTCAGCACACCCATAAACTTTACTTCAGCAGTTTTTCAGTCCCAAAGATCTGGTGGAGTCAGGAGCTACTTGGCTGATGCCAACACTCTTTTCTCCCTCAAGGCAACAAAAAAAATAATAAGCAAACAAACAAAAAAAATCCAAAACAGCAAAAACCCCTCCAAACAAAACCCATTGCTACTATGAAGAGCTTTGAAGCAAACATGATAGATACAAAAGGATGCCCAGCTGAGAACAAGACTCACTGTCCCAAGAGGTGATCACTCTCTCCCTCTGGAGTCTATCTCTGCAGATATTCCACAGTTTTTAAATATGCAGTTTGACCAGTTGAAGTAACAGTGTCATTTCAGGTCAATCATGGAGGCTGCTACAGATAAATCTCTCCTCTTGCAGGAGACCACAGCTCATAAAATTGTGTGAAAGGTGATATCACTTAGTGCAGCACAGGCAATTAGGAATATGGAAGGGACTGGGTCAGAACACAAGTCAGAAATAATAGAGAGTATGCACTAACTGGAGAAGTTTTTTATTTTATTAGTGCTTCCATGTCAAATTAGTCAGACTGCTTAGGCACTTACTGAGTAGCAGTGGAGTATGCATCCTGAACAAAGCCATGTGCACCTTCACATCTCACTACCTTTGTTTTCTTCTCTCTCTGCTTTCTGCACTCAGGACTCTGACCCTCATGTAGTTCCTGTCTGTGTCAGCCTGGTCACCTTTCAAAGGAAGTGGTGCTGCAAAACATGTCTATGCTCTGCACATTCCATGATAAGAGACAAAAATCAGTGATATACTTCAATGAACAACATCCCAATACCCAAATTACAAGGCAAAAACTTAGTCTAAGCCAAGTGAGTATTGAAACATCTGCACCACAGCACAGGTCCCTGAGAGAGGAAGAAGAGCTGGTGGCGCAGTCTGTGGTTACTAACCCAGGACTTGCATTTGCACTGCTTTGCTCTAATTTAAGGCATTTGCATGCCTGCTTTCAGGCCAGGCTGAGGATGATCAGTGACCCTTCTTCCCTTTGAAATTCTCACATCAATTTTCTAAAAATGATCCAGAACACTATGCAGCTTTGTTTAGATTTAAAAACATTGCTGGAAAACTTTCGCAATGGAACTGCACTCTCTGCTTCTTCTGATGTTTATGGCTTCGAAAAGCAGATAGATTCTGGGTGATGGAGCAGGAAAGCCTGTTTCTGTTTCCCCTCTTCTTGCTTATTTCCCAAAGAACTTTGTATCACACAGGATAGAAGCAGCCAAGCCACTATTTTACCATAAGTTTACGGTACTTTTTTGATAAGACCTATATATCATGGGGTCAGTCAGGCTTCTAAGCCCAGCTTCTAACTTGTGCTTTCCATGCTTTGAGAAGTGTTATCTGGTTTAGGACTCAGACCTCTCTTCCAAGTCCCTGTCTTAATTATTGCTCTTGTATTTTAGGATCTGTCCTTCTGTTGTTTGATCCACTTACTGACATATCCCATTTTGTGTTCTCCCAGCAAGCCCTCCTATCCTTTTATCAACTAATGTCCTATACTTTCACACTAATTTCTTACTAAACAATAGCTCTCCAGTTTCTTTTGTAGCTCTAGATCTGTTATGAATATTAATAGCTTCTTGCAAGCTCTATTTGTGGGAGAGAGAGCTGGTCTTTGATCTGTGGCTTTTTCTTGAATACACTAGTATCTCTGCAATTGGGTTTTGGGTCCCTTTTATGTTTTCCTACCAGATTCCTTTCTTCATTTCCATCTTTTGCTTTTATTGCAGAGTTGGAAGCTGTGGAGGACCTTTATGCATTTTTCTTTATTAAGTGAACCCTCTCATACTGGCTCAATCTATGCCGATTTCAGCCCTCATTGTGGACTATTTCTGTACATTCCCTAAAGACATCAAGCCATTCAGGTGGTAGCATGTAATTTGTTTTGTACTGTAGAATTCCTGCCATGCCTATATGTATTTAGACCACAGGCAAACCAATAAAGTTGTCATAGAAACAAAGCACTTCATGAATAAATCAATTCATAACAAACTTGTAAACTTCGAAGAATCCACTGTGCTTTAACAACACATCTATTATATATACACACTAATCATGTTTGTAATGAACAATGTACATATTCTACACATGTCCATTTGTTTTGTCCTGTTGGGCATCTTATAAATATTATTCAAGTCTTTCCTGTATGTTGTGCATGTCTCCACAGCAAGGAAGGACAGAATTGGATGCTTGCATGATAATGTAGCAGCAGGAATTTTTCTATTTCTTTTTTGATGTGCGCAAGGCGGAGGTTCAGTAAACTCTAAATGCCTTTTTTACAAGCCAGTGAGGATTGAAAGTATCAGTGCAGTAATTCTTTTTCTAGTCACAGACAACTTAATAGCACTTCATCCACTCTTCATGTAATTATAAAAAAGCCCAGACGATGAGAGCCTGATAAAAGAAGCAGATAATATTGCTGAGAGCTGATAATACAAGCACAAGTTCGCAGGCTGAGAAAATCCTACCTTCTTTTACTCCAGTTTAGTCTTACTGAAATATATGCATTTATGTTAGAAATGTTGCTAGAACTGATCATAACACAGTCTTGATTTTTCACTTTGCACATCGTGCTTTCACTAGCACTTGGGTGAAAAGGGTGCAAAATACTACTTCACTGACACAACACTCTGTTTGCCTGGGTGGGAATGGCCAGGCAAAACAGGATGGAGATTTTTTGGAGTGTCCCAATCTAATAGTCCCCTGATTTCAAACGGATGTTCATGTGGTAAGGTGTGTATTTGCTGTGAGTTGCGCAGTGAGTTTGAACTCTTAGCTATCAATGCAAAACCAATGGAGGGATTTTCCTGTGTGCCTATGAGAAAGGTGCCTACGAACAAGATGAAAGTAAAGGAGCAAATGTTTCAGGATGCAGGGGAATAAAAGAAAAAAAACATTATTAAGGGAGAACGTTTAGCATTCGAATTCAGAGGCTGGGTATCTTCCTGCTGATAGATACACATGATTAAAGCACGGTTCCATACAAGGACAGCCTTATGGGCCCTGCCCATATGGGTACCCAAAGGCACAGCAGGTCCCTCCCCAGCACCATACCCTTTTTTCAGTCTCTGCAAAGAAAAGGGCAAGCTGAGGTTTTTATTACAGTGAAACACCTACCTGCCTTCTCTGTACAACAGCACTGATAGAAAAAGATCAGGATAAGAGTCTTAAGCATCTATCCCAGAAAACACGTGCCTGAATAACAAATTTCTAACATAAATTGGTAGTGATACACCAGAGCACACAAATCTGCCAGATGAAAGGTGGAGTCTCATTCTACTGATCTCAGTAATTAAGCAGTAGGTTATAGTTTAATACCACTCTGTAACCCGTTAATGTTATGTAAACTTGATCACAAATACCATTGGCTATATATACCTATCTCACTTCAAGGAAACAACAGGGAAAACACAAACAAATTGGAGCAATATGTTTTATAACTACAAGTTCAAAAACATTTCCTTTCTTTGCAAGCCATTTAATTGCCTTTTCTAGTTCGCCAGGATATTCATTATTTGCCTCGCAGTTAAGAAAATTCCAAGTATTTATTTTGTTAAATTCTTGCATATTTAAGGAGACAAAGAACTATTTTAAAAACAAAACTCCCCAATACATTTAGGTAGCCTATTTCTCTGCAGAATTCTCCCTTATTCAAAATGGGAGGCTGCAGCAAAGAACTTGGCTCACAGACTTATGCTGCGGGTTGGGTGATTTTAGTGTTGCCCATGCACGAGACAAGAGCTCTCATTCAGTTAGTGCTGTCCAGGAATATTCTATAGGGAGCACTGGGAACACAACTAAAAAGCAAAGATCATCAGCTTTCAAATTCACAGTGCCTTCTTTTAACTACATATTTTACACATATGTCATTTCCATAGAACAATACATTACCCAGTAATTAGGTTCATTTACAGAATCAAATCAAAGCTATCTACATTTCTGCTGGGTAATGTTCTTCACAAACAATCCTCTCTCCTGGTTTCTCTGATTATTTTATGATTCCTCTTGCTTCTTGTCAGTACAGATTAAAGGTAACACATACAGCTGGGAACAAACATAATTTACCAGCAATAGCATTTTGTTTTCCTTAATAATTAACAAGTGCCGCTGACTAACCTTCCAGTATAAAATGTGCACCTTATCAAAAGGGAGCGGACACAGGTTAGAACAGCTCACTTGGGATATCAAAATAAGAAGTGTGATTAAAGTATTAAAGATTTAGAGGTTGACATTAAGGGATGAAAGGTGGAATTACTGTAAATATAAAACTGTTCAGCATTAAATGGAATGTGTTGCACTTGAAACAGTCTTTCAAAGTGCTAACATTTCAGCATTAATTATTAATGGAAACTGACAGCTCATTTTTAATTTGAGCCTAATGACAAGGTTCCTTAAGAGATAAATACAACACACAGGCTCAGAGGGTTTGTGGATCTTTTGAAAGGCTCTCTAAGCTGTCTCGACCTTAATCTGAAAATTCCCCATAAAATAACAGTTTGTCAATAGAGGTAAAAAAACCAAACCGGTGAGCACCAGCCTGCCCACTGGCTGGGGACACCTGCTCTACCCCAGCAGAGTGCCACTGGCAGCACTTCTCCTCTCTGCTATGGATCCAGATGGACATGGAGAAGGTTCCAAGGGTGTACCCCCTTCCTCACCAGAAAAGAGCTTGGGAAAATGTGTATCTATTCTTCTGAGTGCTTTTCTTATCACAAATACATTCACCCATCACTAATCACTGAATGTCTCTAAAACAACTACCCATCTCATTTTCCTATTTATCATAATTTTGAGTTATGGCACCAAAACAATGATTTTTAGGATCCAGTTCTGATCCCACCTCAGCTCCATTACTCAGTGGTAAATTCATTGCCATGAAGGATACCAGAAGGACATACACCAAAAAAAAGGACAGGACCCTGGGTCAGGCCAGGCAAAGGTGCTTTTGCTAAAAACTTCTGTTGCTGCATTTCCTCTGTGGGTCTGAATAAACTTTTGAAGTGTCAGCTATCGATAAAAATATTATTTCTGCTATTGAAATTTGTATGATGACATTAAAGGAAAAAATGCATTTTAGGTATGGAATAGGATATATTCAATGACATAGTAAATTTTTTGTTAATAGAAATATTTGTAGTAATACTCAGATGTTTCTTTGGGATGTTAGAAATCTGCTAGGAGTGTGAAGTCCTAAATAAGCAGTCAGAATGAGGGTCAAACTTAGCTCATTAGCTTTGGCAGGTGTAAAGGCTCATGAGTGACAAGGTACTTTCTTTCCAGCTATGCAAAAAAATTGCAGCAAGGAGACTAAGTGAAGATATATGGCCACTGCATTCCTATAGGGGAAGTGAGAAATGGGGAAGATAGAAAGTGGATGGGGCAAGGAGTGGGCAAAATAAAATGAAAAAACACCCCATGTTTTAGGATATGGCTAAGGAAAATTTTCAGAAAAAAGCAGAAGGAACATGCTGATAGTTTTATCTGCTCTTACTGACACATTCAGAATTCCTCAGGGGCTAAAAAGAAACGAGGCAGTTTGCAAGCTGGGCTTTCACTGTGCACAACCCTGTCGCACAATACAACATGAATTAACTTGTGTCTATGAAAAAGCAATATTTGGCAAAAAAGGGCACCGAGGCCAAGAGGCTGTCAAATTAAAGGACATTCAGAGAAAAGCACTTGTATACTGGTTTAATTCCAGCAACAGTGTAAAGGAAGAATAAATAAGGGTAATAAGAAGGAAGTAAGAGAAATCATTGCTTGAGAGTACACTGTGATTTCACCGGAAAGCCTGCTAATGTGAATCTTTGTGGGTGTGTCTTTTCTGTTTACTCTGTGCTTTTGTTCTGCATCAAAGGAATTTGTGCTAGAAGCAGCATGTTAGGAGGATCAAAGTTACAACATGACTTTTGGGAAAAACATTTAGCTAAAACACTCAGACCTTCATTTGTGCTGCTATCTTGGAGTTAGTGTTCACTCAGTTGCTTTTTGGCACATGCAATTCCTCTACAATAGCTTTAGGAAGCCTGATGGAATCAGATGTGTTCCCATTAGTGTCAATCTAATTCTACCTGCTCGTGGTAGTGCCCAGTTAGTGTCTCTGCAGTAATTAAAAATATAATTTGGGAAGCAAGTATTTTTGGTTTTGTTAAAGTATCTTGTGGAGAATTTTCCTTTGCGTGATCTCTGTCAAATAACTAAACACCTGTATTCTGGCAAGTGGAAAAGCTGAGCTAAGAAAAGCTTTTCAGTTTATATACAAAATAAAATTGCTAAATTCACCTAAATGAACCATTTAAAGCAAATTGCTTTCCCAGATATGACTCAGGACTATTTGCCTTTTAGGAGTTGTTAGTGAAGTATGAAATATGCCTAATGAAATACACAGCTATACAAAAGTCAAGGCTTTTTTTATAAGTCATTCTTTAATGAAAGATGAGCCATTTTCTTGCAAGAGTGTTGCCAGTGTGTATATTTCTAAAGCATATTAAGAAATGTACAATCAGAAGCAGCATGCTGTTCTACCTTCTGCTCATTTCCTTGAAAAGGTTCCTGTCACAAATAGAAATGGTATCTGAAAAGACTCAGCGAGTGCATCTTTTCTAGGAAAAAGAAAAGATTTCCTCTTCATTTGAAGATTTGATTCCAGGGATGACAAGGCAGTTTGCAATTTCAGCACGTCTCCTGATTTTGATAAAAGAGAGGAACAACAGCTTCAAAGGCCCAGCTCCCAAGTATGAAACCCTTTTGTAAATTTATCTCAGCTCCTAAATACCTGCTTTAATAAGCTAGTGTCAATACATACACACCACTTGCAACATGAGGGTTCACATACAGGCCTGATAGTTGTCCTGACAGCCTCATCCCATTTCAGCTTTCCCAGAGCCTTCTGGGTTCCCCCATCATGTTTTACACGCACATCAATCACAAACCTAAACTGCAGACTTCCTGCATCCCAACACAAAGGCAGCTCCCCCTACAAAAGGGGAACACACAGGTGTTATGCCATGTTTGGAGGCTGCTCATACCACAACATGTATCAATATTTTCACTTGTCACAAAACAGGATTTAATCTTTATTTTGGCCACCTAACAGATGCATACCAGAAAAAAAGGCTGTAATATACTACCTACACATACTTTTTGGAGGCTATATAGCCTGCTTCTGCACCAAGTACATACATCCCATTTTATGACATTTCAAATAAGGGCAGCAAGTGTTGATATCACACACATCTTATTACATCAGAGTCCTGTCACATCCTCTTGAGGGCTTTTAAACTAGCAACATACACTGTAAGTGGCTGCCTTGCATGCAGACTAAAAAATGTACCCCATTTCTCACCTCTCCTTCCCTCTGCCTAACCTCACAACCACCTCAATTGAACATCTATAGAAAACAATAATGTGACTTGAAACAGACAAAAGAAATCAAAAACCTTACTCTCAGGAACTGCAACAAACCTTAGCTGGCAGAGTCTTGGGCTCCTTCCTCACTTCTCCACCACATAGGACAGACTGCCACCAGCAAATCTTATGTATACTTACAGGGTAATGCCTCATGCCAGGATTTATAAGACAGCAGCAGCTATAAGCTCATGAATCCCAGTATTTTGTTTTTCTAACAATATATTTATCAATAAAACAAATGTGAAGAGCATTGTGCCCACAGTTCTCATTTCTTTTCAGTAAGATCCTCTCGTGTTCTTTTTTGTATCTGCAGTGGGTTTCCAAGAGAGGTTAAATGGCCTCACTAGCTATCTTCTTGCTTGCATTACACAGTTCCCACTCAAGGCCAGACCTTCAGCCAGCACAAACCCAAGCTACATCCCCTGCTGTTATTGGAGCTTTTCTGATGTGATGCAGATGGGGATTTGGCTCCTGCAGTTCTGATGTACATGATAGCCCTTCTCAGTACACGATACTTTATGGAGGCAGCATTAATGCAAACACAACTCCTTGCTCTTTGAAAGCCAGACACATCTCTTACAATCTGACTCCAACAATTTATACACCTGAAGGGACCCAGCTGAAATGGCAACAGGAACCTTTTTTATTATTATTTGATCTTGTCAAAATGAGAAGATTAGAAGGTGTGTGTTTTTGAAGTGGCACACAAAGGCTGGAGTAGTGGGAGTTTAAGAGGCTCTGCCAAGGAAGAAGAATGCAAACTGCATATTTGAAGCACTTGGCAATAGGCTATGCAAGCCCCTAGGAAGCAGTGAGACTTGGGGAGTGAGGAAGAGATGAAACAAAAGCATGACAAGACAAGTCTGAGCCCTGGAGACAGACAGGGAGAGGCACCAGGCATTAGCCTGGAAGGAAAGGCAAGAAGCTCTTTCAGTCAGTAGTCCTGAAGGACAAGGGAACATCAGTGGGAGATGTCTTGGAGACAGCTGAAGACCTGAGGATTTGGGGTGGTGTAAAGAATAAATTTATTGAGATAGGAGCTGTCAAATAGGTGCAGCAGGTTAAATCACATAAGAGCTTGTAGGGGGAGAAATAGTCCTGTAAACCACAAGAATCAATAAAATAGATTTTAAATGGAAAGATGCTGCTTATAATAATGCTGACTAAAAAAATTGAATGGGACAATGAAAACCAAGACACAGTAAAGAAAATACAAATCACTGCATAAATAGGAAGTTCTAGCACATATCTTCTTGGAGAACCAAGAAAAATGCCAACACTCAGCTAGCATAAACTGGCACAACTCCACTGAAAGCCAAGGATATCAGCCTCAGTGATGCCTTCAGACTTCTCTAGGCTTCTTGTGCACTGTCCCCCAGTACTTTATTAACTACATCACATCATATGCGCAGGCATACCAGGCTAACACAGTGGTCTTCCCCCCAACCTTAATGTCCATAAATTGCATTTGAGGTAAGTGGTAGAAGGAGAATAAAAATATGAATATTGACTTTTATCCATTACTGACAGATGCTCCCATAAAGAAAAAAAAACTAAGGAGGCTTACTGTGTAATTGTTCAACACAATGATTTACTGTACAACCCTCCAAAGCTTATCATGTAACTCATTGTGAAACTCCCTGATTTACTGCGAACACAGCAGAGCTTATCACAATGTTTCTGTGGGAAAGACTTGGCACAAGCTTGGGATAGGGTTTCACAAGCCATTAATGATGACTGACAGGTTCATTTCAAATGAGTTATAAAAGTTCTCTGTACAAAATCATCATGCTGTCTGTGTGATAGTCAGATATTTTAACTTCAGTGCTGTATAAACACTCCTTAACACCAAGAAGTTAACCAACAAGCACATATATTATCAGATTGGTTTGATTTGCATTTCTCTTTCATTTTTTATATTATCATTAGAGTCAGCCTTAACCTTTTCATGGTCTACAAATGAAAAATTGAAATATTTCACTCTTCCTTCAGATTGGACTAGGTAAGATATGTAGAACCCTCCAACCCAATTATGAAAAGTTAAATGCTCTCAGATTAGGTAAAATATTTTCAAAATCATAAATCTGCATTCTTGAAGGCTGGGAGACATGCTTAAAAAATGTAAAGTGTGTGACACGTCAGATAAAGCCCAGCATAAAAATAATGTAAACACCATTTAGCTAACTGTTCACCTGTTTTCCTTTTGCTTGGCTGAGCACATTAAACTTGGACAAATAGGATAAACATCAGATCTTTGCAGAACTTCTATGCTTGAGGCAGTCCTGACAATTATATCGTAGTCAAGTACTGGTTGCTACAGATAAGAGGGGAGATACCATCAGATTTGGGTGGCTCTCTTAGCCAGTGCCATGCTAGAACTACACAGAGATAGCCAGTCTGTCTTTCTATACAAAGGACTGAAAAGGAATGGATGAAAATACCACACGAATTACATGGACAATATGTTGAAAGTTAAATGCAGAACTGAAGAGGTCATCCAGCAGCTACCACCAGTTCAGGCCAATTCACTGTCAAATGTTGCATACAACAGAAGGAGAGAAGACTGACTGCTTGCTGAAGCAGTTTGCAGGGGCCAATATCTACTCTAAATACTCATTTCCCCTTTACCTGTTTTGTAAACAGCAACCTGGGCTTTACACAGGATCAAGTGGCTGGGCTTTACACAGGATCCCACTTGACCACACTATGAATTGCACATTATTCTACAGTGGAAAATCTCATTCATTAATCCTGCTAGCATGAGTAAAGGGAAGATCAGGAAATGCCTAATGACCGGTTTACTCCCAACAGCCCAGTGCATGTCATTGTATAGCACAACCACGCAGTCTTCTCTTTTGTTGTTCAAACAGGTGGATGCTAAGAGTTGCTTTCCTCATACTGGCCAAAAGCCAAACCTGTTGTAGGTCACCAGATGCTCTCAGTGCACATTGCACTGTAAGGATGGCCATCTCAGACCCCATGTATCAGGGCAGGTTGCCTTTTCCACTCCCGTCAGGGCTCAAAGCAGCCTTAGAGGGAGCAAAGTATGACCCAAAGAACAAAAATGCCCCCAACAAAACAGGGCTGAGCAAAACTCCCATTCCTAAACCGTGCTCAGTGCTGATATGAAAAAAAGTAAGAGCACGGCCCTGCTGCCATAGCTGTGACCATTCATATTCAGTCAGGTATGAACTTGGTAAATAGACATGGGCTGTAAAAACCGCAGCTGAAAATGACAGCTTGGGTGCATCTTCAACTACTCTGTGCTTCTATAGAAGAGCCTAACTTTAAGTGGCCCCACAAACAGCTCACAGCTGATTAGGCAGTGTGATGAGAGACACAGCAAAAGCATACTAATGGCATGGAGACTCACCCAACCCCAAGACCACAGCAAAAAGCAGGTTTGCTTTACAAACAAGCTAAATTCGCTACGCTATTAAGGTTTTCTTGGATCACACTATGTTAGCTGTGACCACAAGAGGAGTTTTAAAGAAATTTGTTTAAAAAACAAACAAACAAACAAAACCAACAAGCCCAGTTTTCATTGCTCCTGTTGCAAAAAAACATTAAAACAGACCTTGCACTGTTACAAGCAAAGAGCACTGAGCTAGCATAGCCACAGAACTGCCTCAGCTTTGTCTTTTCCATGAGTGATTTACTTCCCTTATTTATACTGGAAAACAGCAGGATTTCCAACTCCTGTAATTAATTTTCAATACTGTGTAAGACTGGGCACCTGATTCCACTGACTACAAAGGGGACCAAAGCACACATTTCAGTTTAAGCATGTGACAAACTGTTTCAAGTAATTGGTGCCAAGGAAGTGTGCAGCAGTATTTGCTGTAGGTGCTTCCACAGCATCACTTTCCTCCTCATATGCTAACATGAATCAGTGCTATCTTGCCTCTGGACTGGCTGACCTATTAAAAATGTATCTGGACATACAGCTGTACCCTGTGATATACAGTTAGCTCTGTTCCGTCAGATTGATTTAGGGAAAGGAATATGCTTATCTGAAAAGGTAAAAATCACAAGGCAGGAAAGGAACAGCTGGCAAGTCTTAAAGACAAAGGGGAGGCTCTCTTCAGACACTTTTCTTGTATAATTTATGCTGTAGACATTTTACTCTGTCTAATTGCCCCATTTCAATCTAATGTCAGTTAATCAATGACTTCTGCATAGCATGGAGGTGAACCCTGGATGCAGAACAAATGCATAAATTTGGTCTGCTTTTTTGCAGGCTCTACTTACAGAGCCTCATCTTTTGCATTTGCTTTCTGGAGTTGAAATTTCTTCTCTTTTGACTCATCCTCAGCAAACACCCACGCTCTCCCTCTTTTGAGTCACAGTGGTTTTTGTATTTTTAAATCACGATTACACTTGTGTAAAATGTAGATTTTTTTTTTTCAAGTATCTCATCGCTGCTTTTTACTATTGTTGTTTTATTATCCTGCTATTTTTATTTGGGAGGTCTGCTTCTCAAACCTATCCAGGTGGTAAGATCCCAGATGTACCATGAAACAAATGTTGTGACTTTTTGCTTCACTTCTAAAGTCTAGATTTCATGCCTTTCTTTCCCTTACTCAATATATTCAACAGTATTTTTAAAATGAGAATATATTATCCCAAGTGCTTAGAGGGACGCACAAGTTTTTTTAATCTGGTAGGCTAATCTATGTAGAGCAGTTGGAAGCAAAAAACATTCAGAGATTATGCCAATTAACCCTACATGTAAGGGATCTGATTTGGCAAGTGCTCCAGTCTACAACTTTGGGGGATGAAGCCCATATTCTTCTATTACCTTCACACTACGTTTAAACACACACGCATCCAAATTCACTTGTAGATATCCTGAAGAACAACACTGTGCCTATCCCAGGTGAGCAGACTCTTGCTTCTCCCTCAAACTTGCCCTATCATAATTTGGCAAAATAAATAGAGATTTGTTCATATTTTTTGAGGAAAACTAGAAAACCTGCCCAAGCAGTAGTTAAACTGAGTGTAAGCCTTGAAACCAATAGGCAATGTTCTTCTGACTTCCCCTGGATGCTAGATCAAGCCTTGTATAGAGTTGGACAAAAGTATGGGCAAACCAGCTAAGTGACACTGTTTTTTGTATTTTTTTATAAATGGTGGAGAAAGGCAACATAAGGCCAATTATTTATCCAATTTCCTTAAATGGCCTACACATCTAAGTTGTTCTGCTAAATATCTGAAGTAGTGCCATAGGTTTCTTAAGAGCCTGATGTTTATTGAGGAGTATTCAGGGGAATTTTACCTTGATCCGTTGTGCTGCAAATCACTACAGCTACCTTGAAACGATCCATGAGATTTTGATCAACTCATTGCCTCACACTTTGTCCAAAGAAAGCAAACTAAGACAAACCATCCAACTTCTTCTCAGCTCCCAACCACCACTGGCCCATCTCTTCTACCATGACCTGCACAAAAGACATGGATGCCAGGAGGCTCATGTCTTCATTTGTGAAATTCTTGAATAATAGTTTAGGTTTGCATACAGAGTAAGTAGACACAAGGTCAGGCAGGTGAGCAAGCACCGATTTCCACAGAAACCTTTTGGCTGCACAGGATAGCACAAATTCAGCAGTAGGTCTGTGTCAGCTCAAGCTTCCTCCAGCTGCATCCTTGAAGGAGCTGCAGCTCTTGTCCCTGTGTTTCTGGGGAAAAGTCTGGAAAACTAGATCTGAAAAGCTATCCCAGATTAGTTGCTCTAGGATATTAAATTTAGCTAATTTTTGTTTTCCTAATGAAGTTCAGCCTTCTAATAAGAAATAGTGGGTGGAGACATGGGACGAAGCGGGTTCCTTCAGGTTAAGTAAACTCTATTAACAGATTTATTTACCTTGACTAACCCATGTCTTCTTCCAGCAGGACAGGGAGGCAGGAGCTGGTGGCAGTATTAGGGCCAATCCCATACCAGCTGATGAGAGCAGGGCAGCTTCAACCTCAAGTCCCAATATCAGGCAAATTCATGGCAACAACGTAGGTCTGGGGGCCAAGATTAGTGGCCAATATAAAGGTCAGGGTCAAAACCAGATACATTCCACAGACTGCCAGACAGGTTCATGCTGATAGGACAGCTCTGTCACCAAGCTTGGAGGTCCATACGCAGGCCAGAATTCACATCAGCAGGAGGCAGGGACCAGGAGCTAGAGACCAGCAGCTCTACAGCATTGTTCAGAAAGAGGCTGCAGCCAAGGGCTGAGCTTAAATCCTGATCCATGGAGAGGGTGGGATGCCCCAGGTGAGGCTGGTCAGGGCCATTAACACCTATCAGTATCTCAGGGCACCTGACACCTCATTTATTGTTCAATTAATTTCTGTGTACATTTACAGCAAAGTGGGGGCTTAGACTGCATTATAACACATGCTTAAAAAAATATAACACATACTTAAAAAAAATACAAAAAACCACCAAAGCAAACCCCAGGTAAGTGAAATTATGGGGAGAGACCTCTATTAAAAATACCATCTGTGATATGGAACCTCAGAGGGGATATGAAGTTTTATTCAGTATTTCCTAGTTGAACTCAACATTCTGCTCAGGGAGCTACAACAGTGCACAATCAAAACCTTCTCTTATTTACCACAACAGACTATTGTATTGTATCACATTGTTGCTGGTACAGAAGTTATTTAATATCAGTTTTGTAGTTGCAAATTACAGCTCTGAAATTTTCAGTATCTTTTATTCAATACACATTGAACTGCTACAATAATTGTTCCAAAATATGTGGAATTTGCCATAAAAGAACCGATCAAGATCCCACTAATTTAAAATAGCCTTTTTCTTTTGCCCATAAAGAGTAGGACTACCTGGGGATATTTTTTCCATTGCCAAAAGAGAGAATCAGATCAACGATAGTTTGGTTCATCAGGAAGATGTATAATGTATTTTATCTTCAGTTTTTGAGAAAACCCTGTGTCAGAAACGTGTACTGTAGGTGGAATAAATTCACTGCTGTATAAAATTAGAAATCATTCTGAGATCACATGTATAAAAACATGGTCAACAATAAGGTTGTTTTAAAAGCTATTTGATTTGTGGTAATATTCCTCTTTTAATACACTATCATTATTATTTTATTGATCTCAAAGTTCTTGATATTTCAAAGCCTATGATTAGAATTTTTTCCATATATGAGGAGAAAATCTGCTGTATCACTTACATGAGCAATCTGAAGTCTTTAGTGTGTGTCACTAAAGGACAAAACGGTAGCAAAAGGAAATAAAAGCCAGTGTCAATCTTCGATGAAATTAACACAATTTAAAGCTGCTCCAGGCAAAACAATGAAATCTGTAATTTATCAGCACAGGATAACATCACCAGGGGAATTATTTAATGATTAACTACAGCGGGCTGGAGCCTGGGGTGAGGTGTGTTGGCTTACGGCTGCGCTTGGAGTGTGTTCTGCCTCAGAATTGAAACACTGCTCATTTCCACGGGAGAATAAGCCCTAGCAAGGGCTGTTCCTGCATGGGACACAGCTGGGGTAAGGGAAGTATGGAGATGACCTCTTCACTGGCTTTGCGAGTGTACAAGTGCTCTGGACTGGCAATGAAAGCACTGACGTATTGGAACAGCTTTAAATGCAAAACCAATAAAACCACTCACCATAGTAAGGGCAGAAGCTGCTCTGTCGCTGCTGCAGATTTTATCACTGACCCTTGTAGAAACAAGATTTCACACCAAGTATTTTTTGCTATAAAGAACTGAAAAGGGGAAAGAGCTTCATGTCAGTATTTAATATTGTAGCGTAAGTACTGGCAAATTACATTTCTGCACTTCATGGAAGCAATCTGCTTCTGTGACTAAACAGATTTTTGTGTCAGAGTTTAATGATGGGGCTCAGAGTGACCTGGGGAAGCCACGGAGAGAGGTGCCACGTTTATCAGCCTCCCACGGGGCGCAGAAACACAGACGGCATTCCAGAGCTGAAGACCAATAACCTGTCTGTACCCTCAGAAATAAGGAAAACAGGATAACTATTAAGTTGCTGGAATCACAGGCAGGCAAAACTGATGTAACCAAGAGCAGACAGCCTTGGGAATGATCTAACATGGTTTGTGAATATATGTACACGCAGCCCTCCTCCTTGTCCTTGTGTGTGGATGGGTTGCTTGGGTTTGGTGACTGCTGCTGGGAGTTCCCCTTCCAGCCTCTTCCTGCACATTTCACAGTGCCAGCAGAGCCAGCCCAGCAGTGCAGGGTGCCTGCACCAGCACCCTGTGGGGCCACCCATGTCCAGGCTGCTCTCAGCACCTGTTTCCTGCTGCCTTGGAGCACAGTGGCCTCAGTGATCCACATGGAGGGCACACTTCAGCCAGGTAAGGTAGAGACATCCATCCCAGCAGTGCCACATAGCATCTGCTATTGGGGGCAGCAGGTAGGATCACTGCAGACCCAAAAGGGATGAATTGCAAGCAGTATTTGCAAAACTCAAAGAGCTGTTGGCTTTTCCATGTGGCTGAACTTCTCCCAGCTGAAGTCTGAGCTCCAGGCTTGGCCCTGGCCCTGTCACTGTGGTTTGGCTGCAGGGTCACTTGCTCTTGCCTAAGGCTGCTGGCTTGGTCCTGGCACCTTCCTAGTCACACAGCTTTAGGATGGTGATTCTGATAGTAGGTGTGTAAAAGACTCCACCACAATGGAGCCACAAAACTTTGGAGCAAGTGTATTTCCTCTGCTGGGAGAAGCACTCTGTGAAGTTATGCCTCTGTGTGGCTTTCCATAGCTAATGAGCAAGGAAGACATCTAATTTGTTTTATTATATTTTGTAGCCTGAAGACAGTGGAAGTGTTGAGACAGAAATATCCTACATCAAATTCTCCATCATGGTAATCAAATAGTGCATGAGTTGTTCATTTAATAATGCATTTTTGTTATAGAGATGCTAAGAGTGTGTAAAGTATCTTCATTTTTAAGTATTATAGTCATTACAAACCATTGGCATATTAGCTATGTGTTACCTTGGTCATTTTGTGTCTGGGTTCTCTTCAAATTTGTCATTTTTATGCATTCTCAAAATTGTCTTCAAACTGGTGGATCCTTTGTCATCATAACTGCTGGAAGAACACCAGCAAAGTTCTTGTTTCTACAATTAACAAAACTAAGGCTGTTTCCCCAAAAGACTATTGACAGCAATATCTATACACAGATTTTACTATTCTCCCTCTAAATCTTGTTGCTGATTAACAGGGTGGGTTTCTTCCTGAGGAATATGTTGTTTTTCTAGTTTGCTATTAGCCTCCACAAATGACTGTGTGATGCAGTTTTGTGTCTCCAAGCCTACAGTAAATGAGAGACATTTTGTAGAATTTTCTTTTGCTCTTGAATTTTTCAACATGCACATGGGATAAGAATGTAACAAGACTCCAATAGAATTTTATAATTGGATCAAAACACAGTTCACCCACATATGAGCTGGATTGGTTGTGATAGATGTCAGGAGAAATTCTAAGGCAATACTAAAATTCTTTTATTCCATAACTGCCAAATAAAATAGTACTAAAAGCCTGTGAGCAAAAGCCTCCTGGTTTGGCTGGGTTTAAATAGGAAAAGAGTAATCAGATAGTGGATGAGGCATCAGTAAAATCAAATTATGTGAAGCCAAATGATACGATTGCTGTACCATCCTCCCTGCCTCCATTTCTATTTCAGTACTGAAGACATTAATCATGGCTAGATCATTTGCACCTTGAATCCAAACCAGGTATGGTATCCCATCTTTGGGAATAACCAAAGGCTAAGATCCCTTTCAGCTGTGTGTAATATCTCCTTGCAGCTTGTCCAGCTGCTATTAAAACCATATCAGATCTGGTCGGCCACCCAGATGCAGAACTGGCCAGAGCATGCATGTTCTTCTGGGTTATTTATTCTAAAGCTGAAATACTGACTTGCCTGCTTACAAGGAAGAGGCAGTAATGTTTCCTCAGGGGTCTGAGGAAACCTGAGGTGCCTGGCCCCTCCAGTCTGGACTGCAGGACCCCAGTGGCCCCACACTGCAAAGCTGAAGTTTCCCCCTGCATCAGTCTTGCCCCACAACCTGACCGACTGCATAGCCCCAGCCTGTCCAGGAGCCTCCTGGCACCAGAGCTCAGCCTCTTTCCTCTGCACCATGTACCCCCAACCTCGTGCACCCCTGTGCTGTCCCACACAGCGTCACGTGTTCTGAGCCAGGGAGCTCAGGTGGGCGAGCTACGGATAACAATAACCCTTCCTACACTGGGAAGCCGACTGCCAGGAGCTGTGTGCTGAGCTGTCTGCCCAGGCACTCCGGGCACCATCTCTGAGACATTGAACTCAGCTTCAAAAGCATCAGTTCAGTAAGACAGACACTGCCAAAGTGCCCCCATTTCTTCACAAAGCACAAGGAGAAGGCATCCTGGAGCACCCACGGTCTGCAATAAAACCCCTCCAAGCAGCATCCTTGGTGGAGGCCGGAGCAGTGGTAACGCAGGAGACGAGGATGAGCTCATGCCGTCCTGCCTGTGGTGCGCAGCTAAAGCCCCGTCTGCTTGCATTAGCCTTTCCTCAGTGGAGATGTTGTCACCCTGACCCGCAGTCCCCGAGGAAAGCAAAGAAAAACAGGGAAGGCAAAGCAATCCCCAGCCGTGCCGAAGCCCCACCACAGCCGACCATTGTAGTGTGCGGTGACTGGATTTTATGTTAGCGATGCAACATAATTAATTAGATTTAGATTAGATGAGAATACATTAGACACAGTGAGACGCTACCTTTCCTGCCTGTCCATCCTTGGAAGAACTGGGCACACTTTCTTTCCTTATGCATATTCCCTTAATAATATATTTGTCACAAGGATTCTTCCTACACCCATCTGGCATATAGATATTTTTCCAAATTTGTCATTTTTTATGTTCCAAAACCTATTTTACTTCAGATGCTTTCATAATGAAGCAGCAAAAACCTGCCATAGCTTGATATATGGAGCAGAAATCACATCTGTGCCAGGCTGTTTTCTAATCAGATAAAGCACTGAGTACCTGCAGTGCTTTTTCTTCTGGTCTTTGAATAGATGTACCTGAGCGACTTCCAGTGCTAGTCTAGCATTGCATTTACAATTACTAAAAAATACCATTCTTAATTTTAGCTTTCAGCTAATTTCAGTCCTTTTAAAGCAAAAGAAAAAGAAGCATTAGAATTGCCTAGTGGTCCCCCGCACGACACAAACCATGGAAAGTCATTCTGTAACTTGGGCATCAGCCCAAACACTTGTGCTTGAACTAGAGTGTACTCAGAAGGGCATTTGCCCCTGTTTCTCCTTTTAATGCTGTCATTCACACCATATAATTTAGACATCTGTTATGAGTGAGGAGTGGACTTCAGTGAGTTCATACCGTACCCCAGACAGAAGGATAAAAAGAGTTGTGATGTCACATTTTCACCAGCACCTCGAGTCTGTGGTGGAAGGAACTTCACTTAACAGAGTCATAAGGAGATGCTCCTACTTTTCTGGAGGCTTCACCTGCCCTGCTGTGCCTGGCTTCTTTGCGTGCACACAACCAACAGGCAAGATGGATTCTGCAGGAGATAATTTCATCTGAAGCCACATTAACTCCCCAGACACACTGTCTGCTCCTCGTGGTACATCCCTGGAGAGGCTCCGTTGGCACAGCAGAGACAGGAAGGCTGATGGTTTGTGGCACTCCCTGGTGCCAAATCCCGGGAGAGAGTTCCTCCTACTTTGAATTTCCTCTGTTCATATAAAGCAAAAGGACAATCTGAGGCATTGCTCTCAGCATAGTTCAAAACACAGTTTGAAGTGTGAATTTTTCAATATTTGAAGCATTGGCTTTTATGATTTATTTATTGATATTCCAGGACAAGCATCACAGAGTGAGGCTGGTGCCTACTCCAAATATAACAACGATCATTAAATGGATAGCAATATTTTCGTAGACATTTTGTCCATTGCTATGCAGATAAATTTTGTCTCTGTATAATAACACAAAGATGATAAGATCGAGCATATTGGAGAAACACTAAAAAAACCCCAACTCTGAAACAATTTGGTTCATATTGTTTCATTTCTGACAACAGTATGCACTTTATGAACAGAATCTGACTTTATAGCGGGTGTGACTCAGGCATAGGAGGTGTGCAGGGTTTGCTGTCTCTTATCCCTTGAGTCCACCTTGTAATATTGCTGGTATCCGTGTGTAACAGATAGTGTTGTGCAGTGGGCTGGAAGATAATAAATAGATGTGAGCTGATGATTTACAGGAGGGTGCTTGGAACTCCTTGAACCACTGGGGAAGGGAAACTGTGCTGGTGCAAGGTTGTGCTGTCAACCTCGCAATAGTTTTTCCTCTCTCCTGAGGGCAATTTCTCCAAGATGTAACTTGCTTCCTGCCTCATCATCTGGAAATTCACAAATCAGAGGAATTGTGGTTAATTACTAAAATGGCTGATCCATAGATTGTTAGCTGTCAGAGCCTGGGGGAGGGGTTTAATTGTTGTTTTCTCTGAAAGGATTTCTCCTAAAGTGATGAAATGACTCTCAGTAATGAAACTTGAAAATAGAACACTTTTGTGATTATTTCCAGTTGTTGGAGAATTGCTTATTTAAAATGCATTCCTTTCTTAAGTGAAGAAACTTATATTTCTCCAAACATCCAGAATAAATTTAGCCCTAAAACATTCATAACAGAGGATAAATGCATATCCAGGCTAACACTGCATGTGATCTCTGATCATACAGTAGTTAAGTTATACAATCACAGTGATTTATGGTACTAAACTGTGGAGCCTCATATCTGCAGGGGTGTGGGTAAAGGGGTGGAACTCTCATCAATCAAAAGACTATACTTGTTCGGCATTTGGATAATTAAGGCAGACAATAAAAAAGCATGAAATAATATTTAAAAAAAATGAAATCAGAATATCTGTTTGCATAGTGTTATTAAGCAATACGGTGCTGAGACATCTTTTCAAAAAGCTTGCCTAGAAATCCACTTATTATCTTGTAGCACTCGATATATGAGTTCTTTATATTCATGCTGAGGGTATTTGTAGAGTAGTTATATAATACACATACTGTCTTCAACTTAAAAAAACAAGATTACAAATAATGGCTATCTTTCCAGTTTATTCCAAGACAGAGACAAAACAAGAAGGGAAAAAAACCAAACCCATAAGCAAATTTAAAGTGCAAAATTCTAAAATTTCACTTATCCTATTGATAGTGCTTTTCTTCCAATTCACCAACCTCAGGTAGAGATAGTCAGGCATAATAAGGGGCTAGCACAGGGGAACTGTATTAATCAAACAATGTTCAAAAAAGAAGTTTAATTAACTCCATATTTTGTAAAAGCCACATTTCATTACTGTTTGTTAGGAAGATGGAAGCATGCACTGGAAGCACTAATTCTAATTATTACTTCAAGTGGGAGTTTTTGGCAGAAGGTCAAGGAATAATAGAAGAATGTGTGAATCTGTGCTACAGCATAGCAGTAAGACTAATCATTTGAATACAGCCAGTTGCTTTTTCTTGGACTGTCTGTGTGCTGTTCAATGTTCTGGATGAATCTAACACAATCAGCCTGTTCTCTGGTGTATATCCACTTCCTGCTGACTCAGGGCAGCTTGCCCCTTCTGCCATTTATTAAAATGAAACATTCCTATTAAAACAACATTTTTCAGAGAGATGACCAAATAGATATTAGTAATGACATTATTAAAACTATTTTGTTTAAAATGAACTGTCACACTTGTGTGTTGCAAAGCAACACAAACAAATCTATTTCATTTAGTGAGAGATTGCTTTGAAGAGCTGGATTTCTTTCTTTCTATTAGAAGGTATTGCAGAGGGGATGTGATGTGTGCTCCAGGAAACTGCTAGCTTTTATAACTATTAGAAAGGAAGAATATTGTTTCTAGTACTCTCCATAGCAAATAATGTATAATTCATGAATTTCATTAACATGCAAATATGATCCATGGCCTCCTATGTTTGTATCTCCTAATAATCTATTAATGGTTTTAAAAGTAAAGGGTAATAGAAACATTTTGTATGAGCAACATTTACTCGTGGTTCTCTGCGTTTGTCTCTAATTGTATAGTATAAGCATGTATAGAATTAAAACAGAAACAATGGAAATTAATTAACCTATAATTCTCAAATAAATATTTATTGAACATAAGGTCACATGTCCAATAACTTGTGATTCACTAATGAAAGACTCCATTATCATTAGATGACAACATGCCTTAGAAAAATTGTGCTGGGGGATGGAAAGGTATTCATACCATAACTACGGCTTGAAATGACCCCTAGATTTGGAAATAGTATTGAGATTTCAGCTCCCCCATCAAACATGGATGGGACAAGAAAACAAAGAAAGTATAATGTGCATCCTGAAGACTTAGACTTTTCAGTTTTCTTTGTCACAGCAGTAGATAGATAAGATTTTATACTGATGCAACCTTATTTAGTGTTTTAGGATCAGCTGCTCTCCACTTCCATGTTCTGACTGAAACTTTAGAGTTGACCATCTGAAAAAATGTGAAAACCCTCTTCTTGCTTTGTCAGAGCAGGCATACAGCATTACCAGGCAAATAATTCCAGATTTTGGCCAGATTTTTTTCCTACTCTGAGCACTTTGTGCTTGCAGGTTTGCATGCTTTGCCTCCAATTCTTTGCAGTGCCATTGTACCCCTGTGCCCGAGTGCTGCCACCGCTGCCCTGCCCTGCACTCCCAACTCAGCAGGTACCCCAGCCCCATCACTGAGCCCCTCACCTTTCCCTCTCCCTTTCTGAAATTCCATGGGAGGGATCTGCCAAGATAGTAATTTCACTTCCATATTTATCAGAAACCACATGAAGAGAAACAGTGGACACATCTGCTCTTTGTAAAAAAATACATTTAAAGTAATGATGCTGTAGGCAACAATAAACCATTTTAATCAACTAATTGAAAGAAACATCCTGTCAAGGACAGTTTTGATGATTTTCATATTATAACCCATAAGCACTGGACAGTATTTTAGACCAGGGTTGAGGACTTTTTCTCTGAGTCTGAAGAATTTGTCTGAGCACAAGGAGAAAAAAAATAATACATCAATCCCCGCAGCATCTCTCTTTATTTTTAATAAAAAATTTTCTCATATCACAGGAATATGGGAGAAATGATGGACTTCTGAACATCTTTTAACAAATAAATATAGTCTTTTTAAAAACAAATGCATATGCGATATAAGAGCCCTTTATTTTACCCTTCCTATGATGCTGTTTCTCAGAGAAATGAGAACAAATTATGTCAGGCTGGGAAACACAGGACTTTTACTCAGTGCCTGAGCTCACCCCTTTGTGGGTAACTGTGTGACGTGCAGATCCTGACCATAAGCTTGTGCCAGTGTTTTAATATTCTACTGTGATGATCTTTTTCAGGCTCACTGTGACTAAAAAGTCTCTTATCCACACTCTTATATGTCACACCTCTACTACATCCTCCTCCAGTCTGAAGCATGGAAGAACACTTCTGTCGCAGAAATGAGAATTGCCTGAAAGCTACAACTGCGTGAATTGGGGAAGCTGGGTGGTGGGTCCAACAGGAGAGAGGTGGCTCAGAAAAGAGCTTATATGCTATTTATATTGACCTATCTGTGTAGAAAAAAAAAATTATTTGTTTAGTAGAGGCTGTCAGTATAAACAGTCACAATCACATTCACAATGAAGATATGCCAATTTTACACAACAAAAAAGCCTGTTGGTACATACATTTCACAGTTCGTTACAGATTTCCCTAATTAAATGAATGTAACAAGTTGATTAGACTTGAGAAGCTCGGAGAAAAGTCAGATCCATTTATATTGAAAAGTAGGACTAAGAAATAAATTATTCACAGTTGATTAGACTAAGACAAGCATTTCTCAAACATTTCTCAATACTTTAGAAAAAGCGACATATTGAACTCTATTTTACTGTGAGGCTCAAAATGGCAATTAACAGTCCTAAGCTGCATATAAAACTCAGTATGAACGACGTTTACAAGAACATTGTGTGTGAATCAAATTACTTTATCTTTGGTTTGAAGAACTTAGAAATAATTGCCAATAAGTATTCATGTATAGGACCAGTTTTTTGAAACAAGTTATTTTAATTACTACTAGTGTCAGGAGTACGTGTAGGCGATTTTATTAGACTTAATGTGTTTAGTGAAGCTCCCTGAACTGTAGCTGGTTTATTTCTGTAGAGGATGAAATATTTAATATATCTTTATTATTCTTACTTTCTAATATTGTATTTATCTCTACATCAAATCCCAACATTTGATGTTTTTGCCACTTTCATGGAGAATATCAGAATGAAGCACAGGGATGTATTACCCTCAAAAAAATCTGAACACCATATAGCTATGGGTTTCTGTATACCCCACTTGAAAAATTAATACCCTCCAAGCTGCTCTCCATTTGTGACCACACCTGGACCCCAGACACAGTCATGAGTGGGAGCCCTTCCATGAAAGAATGTGAATGGGAAAAAAGGGAGAGAGAGGAAAGATCCCTCAGAGGTGAACATCTTGGTCCTGAAAAATTATAGAAATCCTTGATGATTTTCATTCAGCAGCTCTTTCAGCAATGTTTTTCTCAAACATGGAGCTGGGGAACCAAGGCCACATCCTGCCTGGCACAACATGCAGTGAGGGGTCACAGGCACAACGCCACTGCCTCCTCCCTCACAGAGGAGCAGACTCAGCCGGCCCTACACCTGCAGGAGCTCTGAAGGAGTAAGGCAGTAAAGGAAAAACAATGTGGCACTTCATGATAATCCATATTTTTCATCACCCAATTCCAAAGGTATTATCTTGCACATGTCAATCCCATGCGAAGGTTTTACAGACGTCTGCAAACATTCATAATTCAAGGAACACGATAGTTACGCACTTTACTGATGTAATATAAATTAGCAGTTTCCCACTCTTCATTGCCACAATAAATCCACACAGAAAGAACTGTTGGTATATACAACAACATCAAAGAGCCTGGAATAGAAATAGTGAATTGCAGTTATAAAAATAAATTTCTAAAAAGAAGAGAGAAGCAAAAAGGGAGACGAATGTTCTAATCTTACCTTCATCATAATCTTATTAGCATTTCTCAGTGAGTAGTTCAAGTATCAGTCTATACTCTTATGAATCTGTCTCATAAATATGTCAAGTGCAAAGTATAGTTATTTTAATAGTCTGTGTTGGTGGGCCATCATGGATTTAATTAAGAGACAACTAGTGTATGAAATATGACACAAAAGCACCAAACTAAATGGAGAAATGTTTTACTGCAGATTTAAATCAGCGACACAGAAGTAATGATGATCTGGCCTTAGAATCCTACCTAGATTTAATTAATGCAGACCAGCACAGACCTGTTCTTATAGGGGGAAAAAAAAAAAGAAGCATTAAAAATAATGATTTAAGCTATACCATGTTATTTATAAAGACATTTGCATTATCTCCAACTTCATTATGTTATTCATAAATGTGTGTTGGTTTGTGGCTCTTAAATTAATTTTAAAAAGCTGGAAATGCAAGTCCAGTAAAAATTGCTAAAATAGTACTTTCAGCTATCCATTTTTCCAAAATGAAGCATTTATTAAGGTTTCTGCCTTTTTTTGAAGGCTCTCAGAATGCTCAAATGATTCTGCTAAAAAATTGTCAATATCTTTCTAAGGTTGCGATGAAAACTGTTATTTTCCATCCAAATCTGCTCTTTCTCCATCTTTTCAAAGAATGAGGGCATAGTCAGCACTGTGAGTATGCAGGATTAGATTTTTCAAGCACTGCACAATTCTTCCTGCTATCATTTTGGTGCACTGTTTTGACTTGATAGGAGAGATTTGGCAAGATACACTGTTTTTAAGAAGCAATGCAAGAGCATATATTTTCACGTTTAAATTCTTACTACTTATATGAGTTTAACACTATTTTAGAAAGAAAGAATCCAATAATTCCATGAAACTATTCCGATATCTTGAACTGATCTTGCAAAATCATCGACTGCCAACAACCTCAGTTGCACTGAAGTTGAAAGCAAGGCTTACTATTGATTTTTAAGGGCACAGAAGCAGACTCTGAGAATATACAGTTAAGTATATGCCTATCTGTCTCTAGGAACTGATGCCTTGGACAACTACAAGGACCATATTTAGACATGATTTTCATCTCTAGGACTTTGCATTTTATTAATCTGATCCAGCAGGTACTAGTTACTGCATGTTAGCTTTCTCAGTTCAAGAGGCTTCCAGTAACTTAGATCAGAATAACCTTTTATTGGTTGGTTGGTCTAGCAGGCAGTTAAAGTATTCATAGATTTTATTAACCTTTTATGACAACGGAGAAGAAAAAAGACAGTGGCCAGAAAGCATCACTAAGTGAACTTCATTCCTATTTTCGGAAAACTCAGAGCTGTGGACTCTAGGTGCTCTCCAAACACTATAATTTGGACTGCCAGAAATGCAATAAAAACTGTAAATTGACACAAAAATTGAAGTGCTTGGGAGAAATAAATTCATAACTACTTTTATTTTTTGGTGAAGAAAACATCAAACATTTGCAACTCAGCCTGGAAGGCAAAAACAGATAAAAGGATAGTGCCTATAGTTTCAAAATATCTTTCTCTTTAATGAACAGTTGAAAATATCCATAAATCTCTTCCAGTATCACTGTATTTAAAAAGCAGTCAAGTCTTTTGTGCCTGGCATGTTTATAGTAAATCTATTCTCATCTGTCATGTTTGCATAAATTGTCCAAAAGTTCACCCTGTCTTGGCTGTCTTTCAGTTTTCATTAGTATTGAAGTAATTTTTGGAGTAAATGAAGGGGAAAAATGCCCAGAAATGGAGATAATGCATAGAAAGAACGAGACTTT
The DNA here is from genome assembly GCF_003945595.2 of Pipra filicauda. Taxonomy (NCBI): domain Eukaryota; kingdom Metazoa; phylum Chordata; class Aves; order Passeriformes; family Pipridae; genus Pipra; species Pipra filicauda. Next base: position 1,669,617 of record NW_024103829.1, on the reverse strand, counting down.
GGATAACTAACAAGAACAAACACAGCTTTATTCAGCCAAATTCACAGAAATTTGTTTCTCATTGAACTAAACAGTAAGAATTGTGCATGTAATAAATGAATTGTGTGTAATAAGTGTATGAATTGTGTATAATAAATACATGAATTGTATGTAATAAATAAATGTATGAATTGTATGTAATAAATACAGACAATCAGGATGAAATTCCAAATAATATATGATAAGGTAGTAATATAGTGCAAATAGGTATTTATATGGACATCTAACTAATCACATGGCTCCTGTCAGAGGTCTGCTGTGAGCCATCACCTGGATTTAGTGCAGCTTTGCACCTTCATCTGACAGTGAGAACTACAGCGCAGAAACACAATGTTAGTCCCAATCTTTCACCTTCTTCCTCAATTAAGGAGACTTATATAACAAAAATGAAGAAAATAGCATTGCAGAACCGCCATGTGGGTACAGCCTGAAATGTGGGGCTGGCTGAAGCCCCTGGGGAGTGATAGAGGGAGGGGAGGCACTGCACAGCTGAGAGCCCCTACCTTCTCATGGAACAGAGGATTCAGGTGCCTCTAGAGCTTGTCCTGGGTTAGCTGTCCGCTCCATCTGGGATTTTCCTCAGCACCCACAGCCTGGCTGTTTCCTCTCCCAGCCCCAGCAGCTGGAGGCATCCCCAAGGCCCTCCTTGCAGTGCTCAGCTGGGCCTCGTGTGTGTTTGCAGGAGGCAGTGCGAGCACAGCCCCCTTCCCATCCGGGAGGAAGGAACAAACATGGAGCTTTCATCTTCTCAACAAACACTCCCAATTCAAAACTTTCCTCTCAGGAATAATTAGAGCCACTTTGAGTGGCATTGTAACTGCAGCATCTAAACACCTTTTAGATTACTTTTAGCACGAGGCAGTGACTTGATAAAAAGGGCTGAAGATCAAGGACAGCATTTTGCTAAGTCCCCCAAGTAATAAAGAGGTGAATAGGTAAGAAACAACCGTACAGCTGCACTGCAACCAAAGAAACAAGGAAACCCAGAACTTTCCACTCTAGACTCCCATGGAATCAAATCGGAAGATATGCAGGAAGAAGTTTACCCCGGTCTACATTCTGCACAATGTGTTCATTAGATTTTAAAATAATAGGGCACAATATCTCTTAGCCTCAGGGCATAGTTTCCTGTGATTTCCATTAAAAGTCTTGTTGACAGCAGGGTTTGTTCAATGAAGTGCGAACACAACAATGATCTTGCAAAGAGTTTTACAGAGTAACTTACATTCACAGAAAGCTCCCCACACCTCTGTATCAAAAACAATTTGCAGAATTAAATATTTAACAAACAAGTTTGAGATATGCAGTGATTAAATTAGTGAGATAATTAGGTAGATATTTAAGGTTAATGTTTACAAGTAGGTTAATTATATCCTTTCCCAAATTTCTGTTTTCATTTCACTTGACACGTTGCAATAACAGTGAAAGTGAGGCCACACTTGCAGGCATGGCAGGCAAGGCAGCAAGTGTCACCAAAGGCATCTAAACACACGCTTCTGAGGGAACTTTTCTCCAACATACAGTCTTAGAGCTTTATGTTCTTCATGTCCCAGCAGTTCTCCATCTTTTAGGGTGAATTCCTTTGAATAACACTTAAGATCTGTATAAAGAAATATTTTCGACAGGACTTGCAGGATTTCATAGCTTCAAGACTTCATACAGCTCTCTGATGTTAATTACAAAAGAGACAGCGTTTAATGCTCTGTGCTGAATTTAGTTCACTTGCACAGCTCCAGTGTACAAGACAGCAGACACAAGGCAATATAAAGAGCTGAAATTCCCTCTGATTGGACTTTGCAGAGGTTACTTCTCATTTACTGTAATGAAATTAAGAACAAAATCTGCTGCAATGATCAGCTGGATGGTTATAGAAAATCAAGAAGGGAATCAAGTGCTACAATAAAGTTTTAAAAAACTATTTAACAGTTATTTTTGCAGAGGCAACAGGACACAGCATCTGAATTAACTTACATAAAGCTATCTTGCAAACATGTCAAGTCAATGCAGCCATGGGCCCTGAGAAACCAGGGAGTACAGCCATGCAAAGAGTGCAATGCTCCCCAGCCTTGAGCTCAGCCACAAGCTGGTGCTGATGAGAGGAAAGGTGCTGAAGCTTTCCAGTAGCAGAACAAACATTTTTCAAGCATCTGAACACTGTTCCCTCTTCTGCCTGAAAGGGACTATCTGTTTGTTCTCTCTTCAGCATACCAGAGCCCAGGGCCAAACATCCCAAACCCTGATGGGACTAAAATCCCACATATAGGGCTGAGCTTCAAAATGTTCACCTCTAAAACAAGGGAAGTTGAGACCCAGATACTGTCAAACATGATATTTGATATACAGATCTTATTTAGACAGCATGTGTGGTTTGTAACCATTACATCCACCCCAGCACATTTTACAAGACTTTCCTCTTGGTAAACATACAAAGTGTAGTCCACTGAAGGCCTCCCAGCCCAGCCACCCTCCCCCAGTGACAGGCAGCCTCAGAAAAAGTTAATTTGTCATTCATAGTAATTTTTTTGGATTCTTCCATATGGGAAGACAGCTACATTTCACATCAGGGTCAGGGCTGCTGGGCAGCCCATGCTCATGAGCTGTGGGATCTGTCCTGTTCCAGTCCCTTGGAGTGAGTGCCTTCAGCTGTCACTGCACAGCAAGGGTGGCTCCTGGAGAGGCTGTGCTACTTCTTGCCCTAACACAACCCCAGCGCTGCCATCCCCTGGAAGAGGGCCCATTTCTCCCCAGGAGGAGGGTGTTTTCTAGCTGTTAACTGACATCTGCTTTCTCTCATGTTGACTCACGGCCCAACCTTCCCCACACGGACCCCTTGGGAGAAGCACATGCCAGGCAGCCAGGCCCAACCTGCCCAGCCCCTCCATCCTCTTGATTGTGGAGTCATAAAGCTGTTACTAGAAAAGCAAAGCATACTCATTGCACTACAGAGGAAGAGGGAGGCCAGGACTGAGGGACAAATGAATAAAATGTTTTGTGTCAGATTTTCTCCTGCTACCATTTTGTTGAGCATAAGAATGGATATCCGTGTCTTATTACTATCCAAGGAGGATGTGCTTTTCTATACCTCTGCAGCTATAAAAATCAGCCTTCTGAGCAAAAGGAGTCACCTTTTAAACTAGAGTAAGCCACAGCAGCTGGTTCTTGGGTTCTGCACTGCAAGAAACTCACTGCACACTATGTTGAAATTTTAACTGCTTTCTGACTTTTTTTAGGCTGTAAAATCTTACTCAGTGTTGTTTTGTTTTGTTTCAGTTTTTATTTTTCATTTTATTCTAGTATGGTGCTGTTATTCAATACATTATTTGATCAATTTGCCATAGCATTAGAAAACACTAATGTGCTGATGCCTGCTGGACCCTGCTGATAAGAAGGCTCACAAGACAGGAGCTGGTGAAAATCAGTCTCTGTCCTTTTGAAAAATTAGTTGAAGTAATTTCACATTTTTACTTTCCCAAAGAGACACTGCAACCATTTCTCTTCCTTTCTTATTTATTGTTCAGAACACTGCAACATAAGCACATGCTTCTCTATCGCACAGACCTACTGCCACAGACACAGCCCCACTCTGTAGCATTTCCGTGGTGAGCATGGAGGTGGGGATGCTCTGGGCTGCACTGTGTTCGAACAAGTGACTGCTGTGAGTACACATGCAAGTAGAGCAACTGATTTTTGAAAGGCAGTTAGATACCCAACCAGTAATTGTGTGCACAATTACTGTGATTACACATGTAATCACGGTCATTGTGCTTTCAAATGATGCATGTGCTATTCTAAAAATTCGCTGCTGTATTACTAAAATTAATGGGAGCTTTGCCATCAATTTAAACTGATGGAGGATCAAACACTATGCATTGTGGCAGTAGTCTTGATATATCCAAGAGCAAATGCAATTTTTGCAACCCAAATGCAACCCAATTTTCAGTGTTTTAAAACAGTAAAAGAGGGATGAAGACATAGTTTCTTAGCATATCTAGATACGTATTCATTATGCATTTGTTAATAAATTATCATTTTTGACTAGAGTTCTCTATTTGATTCAAACTCAACTGACATTAAGCGAAAACCAGGACTCTGACTCAAGGCTTCTTCCTTTAATGTTTCCAATTAGCTCAGGTTATACAGCCATGCATGCATTTTTTCATGGCAATATCTTTGGGTTTTGACTGCCTTGTCCTTCAAGGGTTAACCAGGATTTTGCAGTGAAAATAGTGTGCAACACAGTAAGTATAGTGATATGTAGTATTTAATGTGTAGTCTTTGTCCATGTTCTAACAATGTGCATTAGATTTCTTACTATTGTCTCTTTTTCTGATTAGTTTACAGCCCTGTAGTTCCAGCTGTTTTATTCTGAAACTCTAAAACCCTGTCACTAGGGAGTTCTGTGTAATTGCCCATAATACGCACCACATTATCCATTTCAGGAACTGTGCTGAAAGACAGCAGCAATAAGGGGTTTTCTAAAGGCAGTCTGGTTTACACTAATGGATCTAACAGGAAGGAAATGCAATTTGAAAGAAGCTGATGCATATGTTCTATTGTTGAATATAATGTTTGATTTAATTATTAACTGTCTGTGATGGAAAGTCAGATCCTGCTCAGTTCTGCTTACAGTTTGGTACTCTCCTACCAGCAAAACCAGACAAGATTCAGTCTAAGGATTTAAGAGTTCTTTGTAAAGTACTGACATATAATTGTCCTTTTATATATATCAGCTGAGGAACCTCAGTTGCATGCTTCTTCCATACAGGCTGGCTTCCTTTTATCAAGCTAAATATACAATATAGAAGCTAACATTCTATCATTTTTCCTTGCAAAAATCAGGAGATTCTCACAGTTAACAATCTGCTATAATTATTTAAATAAATATGATCCAAACTGAGTTCATATTAACTGCTGTTCATGATCTAGTCCTTTATTTATTTTATTTTATTTTACATTTCATGTCATACATAGCATGGCAGTCAATTTAATTCTGTATCACCAAGGAAGTACACAATGGACCCAAGTGAATTTTTAGGAAGGAGTTAAAATGTGCTGGCATGACTATACCTACCTTCTTTTATCAGGAACAGAGTATTTGGCAGCCTATTTCAGTCCAATTCTATAATTGGTGTTTTGTGATGTCTAGTAAATTGTTGCATTGTGTTACAAAGGTCCTTAATTCCATGGGTGGGTGTTAACATGGTGTAAGGAATGAATTCATTATGAAGAACTCTTACCTGAAATTCCATTATCCTTTCCTCACCATGGTGACTCCTATCAAACTCATTCATGTAACGTAATCTGGAAAGAAATAGGTACTGATGCTAAATGGCTGCATTTTCAGAGGAGTTTGAAGGTAAAAAATCATAGCTCTTCTGCATGATTCAGAGAAATACAGTAGTTTAACACCACTAGTAAACAAAATAATTGAGCAACATAATTTGTTTTGTATTTTGTATCCGTCTGGTGAGATTATTATCTTTGACATAATCTTAAACAGATGCAGGACTGGAGTTGAAATTAAACAATAGTGATGATATTTGGAGCGCATCCAGAATGCATCTTTTGTTAAACATACCTGTCTACAAGTGGTGCACATAACATTAGCTTTGTGGGATGCACCTTCCTTTGCAAGCTCCAAAGAGATTGGTTACTTCTGTCGGGGTAACAGAGAGAAGTTAAGTTCCTAGGAAATACACCACCATGCCTCAGACACCTAATTGATTTGGGTATCTTAAGAAAAAGTCAAGGCCCCTTCCATCAGGTATTTGTGTTATTGGTGTCAGTCAGCAGACTTCAGTCAAAGAGTATGAAAGAGCCACTGCAGCAAAATCCATCTCAGATTTATCTGGAAACTTCTGCTTGTAATCTGTTCTCTCTTGTAAGGATCTGAGAAGATTTTAAGCTTTTTAAAAATCTCAAACATTTTGAATATTTTGGTTTAGAGAACTACCTGAGAGCTCAGATCAAAATATATCCAGACTGCTTTAGCCTATGATTCCCGTCAGAGCAGATTTCTGCTGGGTCTTTCCTGGGTCAGAACATCATAGAAACAATCTTTCTTTGGCTGTTTCAGGACTCTTGAAAAAGATTCCTTCTAGAAATCCTTGCCAGAAACCAACAAATTCCAAAATGTGCAGTTTCTTTCAAAAAGTTAACAACAAACCTGCAAAACAGGTATATGCTGAAGTCACTTCTCATTTTGCCTAAAGTTTTTCCTTAGTTTCACTGTTACTCCTACTCCTAATTAAAACTTTATTGAAGCACTTTGCATACTCTAGTGTATTGAAGAAGCAATTGTTGGAGTGAGAAGGAAAACTGTCAGTTCCGAAAATAGCTTGGACTGCTCATGTGTCATTCTCAGTATATGCTGAAATATCCAGAAAAACGTGGCTCATGCTGAGGATTGCATCAGATACCAACACATGTATAAGCAACCCTCTCTCCACCTTCTCCTCCTGAGGCTCATTTTTACAAAACACACGGTTAGAACTGAGCTGTGCCTCCTGCCATTGGAGTAAACTACAGTGGATCAGAGTACAAAGGAAGTTTATTCCCCATGTATATGTAGGATCTGTCTGTAGAGCTCAGCGTGAGAATTAAGAGCAGACACGTGCAACCAGCACACTGCAGGGGATGGGGGGAAGCAGCCTGGTTCATTTTCTTGGATCCCACGACGAGACCTCAGGTAAAGCTACATACGTGCCAAGTGTCAGATCATTTGCAGATCACAAATGCTAGGTTCTTGCCCAGGTCCTGCAAGCTCATCCTCCTATCTCAGCCATGCCAGAACCAATCTGGCCTGAGCATTCCCAATGCTCCCCCAAAGCACCTGTACAGTAAGGATGGTGGGACCAGTCCACCCACCCATTCCCTTCTCAACATACAGCTCCCTGCACTGTTCATGCTTTGTCTTCATCCTGAAGTACTATTCTGTGTTTGATGGCTTAGGCATGTCCAAGAAGGTGACTGAAAAGCGTATCAGTGGCTACACACAAGGGCAATTGAAAAAGGTTGCTGTGAAAATCATATTCACAGGGAGACAGAACTGAACTCACGCAGGTGTTTCTCCATGTCTGCTGTGACTTCTCTAGGCAGCAAAACAGGTGAGTTTGCTGCATGCTAATCAGGAAAAAAAAATCTGAAATATGCATCTGCACATGAGCATCTGTGCAGAGTTTCTCCAAACCAGTTCTCAAGTGCATTTTTTTTCCCTGTATGGGCCTCTTTTGTACTTTGTTGTGCCAAGAGGCTTATTTTTTATAGGTGGAGAGACCCTATCCACCAGCCATCAGGGAGTGCTATTAATATGCAACATCTTGAATGCATGAGCTGAATGACAAGCTGGCAGTGTTTGAGAATGTGTGGTCCAAGTTTATGTCTCTCCCTGAAGAGGCGAAAAGCCCCTTCCTGAACTCTCTGCCAAACTGTGCAAGAAATGAGAGAAAGGAGAATGGGCAACCTAGTTTTCTGCTTCTCTCTTCCTAATATCTTCACCGTGGCGTTTCCTTCACCTGGCCACAGTTAATGTGAATAGCTGATTTCACACAGTTTGCTACTGAGCTTCAATGTCAGAACACAATAGCAGAGTTGTTCTTTTATTGAAAAAAATGCTTGTGGAAGAAATCGAAAATATTTACTAGACTTTTTATACATACATCGTGTTTTGGATATTCATGTATCATTCTCCATCCTGTGTCTGAAATGTACTGACAATAGTGAATTAAATTGAGGTCCTGAATTCTAGACATATTTGCACTTTGCTTCTGGTCATGCAGCGTCACCATGCAAGGCTCAACTCAGTGAGTTTTTGAGCCTGGAAAAACTTGCTGAGTGTTTTATGTGCCTGAATAGGAAGAAAGGATACTGGCATGTCTCATTATGGACTAGTTACAGTTTGATCTAGGAAGAGTAAATAGGTGTTTCTTACTCTCCTCACCAAGAAGATGGGGAAGGATGCGGAGGGAAGAGGAAGAATCAGATAGTCACCATCCCTGGCCTCTAAACCAACCTATGGCTGTTCCCAGACATTCAGTGGGGCTCAAGAGCTGGACTCTGCTTGTGCAAATTAGCTGCACCTACATGGGTGTTCACCTAGGACTTCCTGCACAAGAAACACTCTGGACACTGTTATGACACAATCTAACCATGCTGTGGATTGTTTGTAGTGCTGGTAGGTGCCTTAAAGACATACTTTTAGCTTTCACCAGCTGTTCAGCTTTGGGGTGTTCAGAGGAATTAGAGAAACAATGAGCCACAAATTGAAAATTTGCTTCAGTCTCGTGATAGAAAGCCAGAAGCACAGAGATGGGCCAGCATGTGTCCACATAGCCTAGGAGCAATGTGTGAGCAGAACTGAAAGAAGTCCACCTCAGAATCTTTTCCTTAATGCAGCCATTCCCGATGAGTCCATGTGGTCAAGCAAGGAACTGGTTTTCCAACTCTCCATGGCAGTGTGTAGTTAGGATCTGGTTTTGCTGTACTAGATGCCAGCTGGCTGGGGCCTCACAAGCCATGAGTTTTAGATCAGCATCTGCACCGCAGTATCCGTGCTAGAGCCTGGCCTGATCAGTAAACGGCTCCGCCCCAGCCTCCACACAGAGCAGTAACGGGGACGGCAAACTGGGCTTTTCAGACACCAGCTGTTTCCCTGGCATTGCTGCCTCCCTCTCTGCGTGCCTTTGTCATTCCCTGAATCTCTGCCCGCTGCAAAACTCTTGGAATCAGTTAAAATGACTTTCGGGATGGTTTTCTCTTGCCTTAAAGGACTCATGTGCTTTGTTTTTCCCTCAGTCACAGCAGAACACAGAAAATGGTCTACGTGGAAAATGTGAAAGATGGTTTCTATGTAAATTGAAGGTAATGTCAGCCAAATTAATTTCTTAATTTAATGTCTAAAAATAATTTTGTATTCTGCATTTACAAATTTATATTCTTTCTTATGGGAATCTATTTTCTCTATATTCAAGTCATTTTTTAACTGCTCCAACCATTTTTCACCATTTCATAAAGCAGGTTCATTTACAAATTATGCTTATCAATCACAAGGGAAATTACATCTTTTCTTTCTTATTATGAGATTGAAGTCCTATCCCTTTTCTGGGAAGATTATGTAGTATCTTACCAAAAATTCTTTTTGATTCAGGAAACAGGGGAAGGTAGGGAAGGTCAGACAAATGCTGCTAAAGGAGTAAAATTATTAGCTACAATGCATCAGCTTGAGGAAAAAAACAGTTACACTTTGTGGAGTGATGTGGAACAAGTACAAATACATACTTTTATAATGTTATGACCTTCCTTAAAATTCTGTCAAGTAAATGCATTAAAATTTAGGTGAGTTATTAAGAATCTCATAAAATAGACAAAGTATTAATATGATTGTCCATGCTAATGCCGGAGGGGCTAGCAACAAACTGTCACTGATACTTTAAATTTGGGAAATATGGATTATTACCATCTTGCCTACAGAAATAGTGAAGAGATTTTCCAGGATAAGAGATATACGGGTAATTTAAACTTTCAGACATCCCTCTGTTGTTGAGTTCAGGTAACCTCCCCAAGATCACAGATAGGTGCTAGGTATGGGTCTTCCACAGAAGAGAAAATCAAAGCTTTGAATCATCCATTTGAGGACTTTTCACAGAGAAAGAAGCAAAGTAGTTTTTAATAAAATTCCCAGGTACTGAATAAACACTACAACAGCACGGATACCGGCAGCATGCCCCAGTACCTAGGGGGTACCTGGGCTGTCACCCCAGCTCTGGCCCAGCTCTGCACAGCGCTGTGTGTGTGATGGGGACAATTCCAACTGCGGCAGAGGAGCCATGGGAGTGTCCCTATGAGCACACGGACAAGCCACCTCCTGTGGTAGGCAGCACCTACCTCTCTGTGCTAGAGAGGCCATGTCTGCAACATTAAGCACCCTTTCTCTGGGCGCACTGTGGTGTTCGCTAGTTACAACACCTCTGCACATTGCCGGCATCCTTACAAACATTCTGTTCTTCCTATGAGCCACAGTGGTTTTACACCACCAGGCAGCACTGAAGAGAAAACATCTAGGAGTTAAAACCCACCACCTCAGTCTCCTGCTCGACTTTCCTGGAGGTCAGAAGCCCCCAGATACCACAGACATCCAAAGGCTAGGGGCTATTTTAATGACACCAGACAGACTACACTTACCTTGCTGAGAGTGTCCTCTGATGCCACTACAGTGGTGAAATAACTTTCCCTACACTGTCATCAAGACAGATGCGGACTTCTTCAAAATAATAGAGGTCTGGAAATAAAAGGATATTGATTTAGGCTGTCTTGTCAATCACAAGAAAGAAAAACATCCTATAACATAAAGGGAGTTTGTAACAAAATGTGCCTTTGTTTCTAAAGACCAGCAGATATACGTGGTTTTAATGTTGGTTGGATGGACTATGAGCTTCCAAAAATTTACTCTGAGACAAAGTATTTTATTGGAAACACACAAGAGCAAGAGAACAAGTTTTGCACTGGACCAAAATAAAATGATTCAAACAACTTCATTAGCACCTTGGAAGGAAGCAGCAGGAAAATCTGAGCAGTGTGCTATGCAGCTGGACTGAGCTTGGCAAGCATCTGGTACCTCTCACCTTGTGCAAGTTCCTCAGCCACTGTTGGCCCTCATGTATTGCCCAGATTCTTGATACCTGGTTCTTTTGAGATGCTCCTGACACAACAGGTCAGCAGCCTCCACAGCCTGGATCGTGCTGTGTTGCCCCTCATTCGCAGCAGGAGGAATGCTGCCAGCCCCGGGTATTCTGCATCGCGCTACCTCCGCCAGTAACCCCTGGCTCTGACAGCCAGTGCGGGCACTCACTGCCAGCCCTGCAGCACAGCAAGGCAGCCCAGGGCCCCACAGCAAGGGCTGCATGGGCAAACCCATGGCCTGAGAGACTACAGAGCCTTTATGTTAAACAGAGCTTCAAAGCTGCAAAAATATTAACAGACACCAAAAAATAGAAGCATAAAGGTCCTTTAATAGCCCTATGTTGCTCTTGCCATGAGCTCAAGCGCTTAGTGTGGAAGTGACCTTTACAAAATTATTGTTTATGATCTCTCTGTGTGTGCCAGTACAGCCACAAAGAGTATTCCAATTTATTTAAAAGGTTACATATCAAAACTGAATATGCAGTACAACTGTGTTATCACATTGTATAGCTTTTACACAGGAAATCCAATCTTGGCATGTATGCCTTCTAGCCACTGGGGTTGGATTCCCTCACTATCCAAACTAGAGATGAAGAAGCAATAGGTAACAAAATAATTTATTCACCCTTCTTTTCTTGTTTTTAAATCATCTACAAATCACTTAGAAAACTCCCCATATAATCCCTGGCTTTAAATTACTCACAAATTTCTTCTAATAAACAGTATTTTAGCTTGCACAATATTTGAACATGGGATTCAAGGTACTCAGCACCTTTGCAAACAAAGACTGTTCTGGCTACATAATTTAGTTGTCTCAGTTTCAGAAACCTGATTCAATTTCTTTTGAGTTGTACGACCCTCTTATGGTACCGTATGCATCATAAACAATTTCCCCTCACCTGCTGCTTGTTAGAGACTGGCTGTGCCTGCCGAGGGAGACTGACCCAGCACTGCCTGTTACTTGCCCTCAAGCTGACTCCAGTAAATAGGTGGGAAACCACTTCTCTGCTCCGAGGGAATACCTGTGTGCCAGTGTGTACAGTTCTCTGCTCCACCAGTAAGAAAGTGCCCTGAATCAGCCATAGGGAATGTGCCTTTCACTTGTCAAAATAAAAGATGAAAACAGGATACATTTAATCCAGCAAAATAAGTGGTTAGACTCTTGCACACCACATTGAATAAACTCACAAAATAAAAACTAAAATTAAAAAGCGCATTTCTAGACTGCAGTTATGGATAAGGACCTCACCTAGCCCCTGCAAGATCAGCAGCACAGTGGGCTGCCAAATACAGTCCAAACCTCGCTCAGGCTGTTCACTCTGAGCAGCCTATTTCCCCCATTCAAGGTGGATGAGCTCACCTTCTCTGGGCCAGCCTGTGGGGTCCTGTGGGCACCTCTCTCAGCTTCCCTGTGCATTGGAGCTCAGGCCAGAACTGATCCCACTGAGTTCATGGAGGGGTCAAGAATCCTTCCTTCTTGGAATACAAATGTACGTGTGCCAAGCTGGCCACATCTTGTCCTCTCAACTCACCTGCTGGTGGCTGTTCTTCTGATATGGAAGATTGCCAAACTGTCATTTCTGTCATATTCCTTAGTAAGAATACTCTTTCTGGCTTCAGTTCTTCCTGCAAGTCACAACAGGCTTAAGGTCATGCTTAAACTGGATACACCATGAGAACAGTTTTATACAAACATCTGATTAGATCTAGGACTTCTTACATGAAGTCAGCTTCTATTTGAAACTACATATCTCATTGTGGAGCTCCACTGACAGTCATTGCATGTATACCACTTTTCTAATTTATCCTAAACTATCAGCCATTGCATTCTATCAGGATTTTTGTCTTTAATGGTTAAAAAAAACCCAATCACTTTCTTAAAATTATTCTGCTTGGATATAGTCAGTGATCATCTGACAGCACAAGTGAGGAGAAATTGGCCTCTAAGATTCTCTTCATGCTGAATTACAATTATTAAAAAAAAATTCCTCAAGTGGAAATTTGAAATCTGCACAGTTTCTTATTTTCTTGTATCTTCTTTGTTTCTTCTTCTTGATGAATCCTGCAATTCACAAAGTAAAGGTTCTCCAAAGTGTTCCCTCCAGCCAAAGCCTTCCTGAGGGCTTTCAGATATGCAGTCTCACTGAACAGATCATGAATATCAGGCAGCATGATGTGAAATCCAAATCTCACAATTAAATATATCCCTGAAAAATTATTTCCTGCAAGTATCTGAAATATCTAATTGAAACTTAGCTTTTGCAAATATTCATGAAAGTTAATTTCAAGTGCTTGTATGCTCATAGAGAGCAAATTCCCAAAGAGTCACAGGTATGATCAATTTGGAGTTCATTTCTGAATTTAAATGAATATTCATAGCCATTTTTAACTATTCCTTTAACTTCAATACAGACTCATCAGCACTCATTTGCACCTAGTTTTTATTACTGTGAATCAGAATTAAAAACATTGAAATCAAAAGTTATGCCTGAAAAATACTTAAAAACCACAATTACACCAGCCTTTCTTATCTTCAGAATAGAATAAATCTACCTTCCTTTTTCTAGCTTCCTTTTCTATTAAAATTTGAGAATGATATGTGAAATTTTGAAGTTATTGTTCCGCTGTCAGCTAAAGCCATTTATATGCTTTGATAATAAACATTCCTTTACATAATGGTGTCTCTTCCTCCCAATTCCTTAAAAATTACTCATCTGCAATACTTTTTTTCCCATTTCCTTGGATTCAGTTTAAATGAAGTTTATAAAACTCTTATAAAATTGTCTATTTCAGGCTGATTTCAAATGTTACCAAGTTGAATATTAAAAATTCTTCCACTTATGAAAAAATTGACCATATCAAGTAGAATAAGGAAGATATTTTAGACAAGTTTAAGCAATTGGAGATCAATGAGTTATTGAACCATTTTCCTAAAGAGTAGCAATAGTCATACTTGGTCAGGTTACTTACACGCTTCAGGTTCTCATGTGACTGAAGAACTTGTGGGATATGATATTAAAGTAAAATTGTATTGTTTGAAAATCTGTAGTCAGGGAACTTTCTTTTTTTTCCACATCTTGTGATTTATTCTTTCTCAGGTTAAGGCTGAGCTCCGCAGTTCCTCATTTTATTTGTCTCCAAATTTATCTGGAAACGCTGGGATGACCCTTGAAGCTGTTTAGAAAGATGGGACTGTATTAAAGGTCATATTTTCAAAGATATTCTAGGTGATTCAGAAGTATAAAGGTCTGTCAATCTATAGGATTCAAAATGTCTTAGTCATTTCTAAAAAGGGCATAAATCTGGGACTGTTTGGCTCTTTTGACTGTCTTTCTAACACTACATTGTCAGAGCAATGCACAACAACAAACTGAGTTGCATCACAAAAGCTAAAAATTATATTAGAGTTAATCAAGTTTGTGCTGTATGATGTCAACCATAAGCCTTTTCAAAAAGTCAACAATGAGCCTGATGACCATCATTCTTGAAGAGTAACCAATCTGTTCTTCATCCTTTTCCCTAGAAAACTGGACACATGTAGAATAGTGTCTCTTAAGAATATTTCCTTCCATGCCATAGCACTTTCTGGATGTTACAAATGACATATTTGCAGTTATTAGTTGCATTTATATGGAGCTAATTGATTTACTACAAAAGAATATCGTGGGAAGTATTCGCAACAAACGAGAAATATAAAGAAAAAACAAACAAAATTTTCTTAGATTATCCTAACATCTAAAAATCAATATTTTTCTCCTTACTTATTTTCTTCAGTACCCAGCTTCTGGGCATGTTTTATATAAGGCAAAGTGAAAGTCTTGGCTTTGAAGTCATAGAAAACTCACTGGCCAAGTGCATCAGTAATTCACGGAAATACACATGAAGGCATATACAGAGAACTGGTACAGATCAGAGGAACTGCACAAGCTGCTGTATCAGTTCAGCTTCATTTACTAAGAGGAATTGACAAGATACTCCGTATTGGAGTCTTGAATATATTACTTACAGAATAACAGGTCAAACTTTATTAGAAATTTTTGTTGCTGCCTTTTGCAGATGGAAAGGTCTTACTGCAGGTGGACCATTTATCTCCCCTGAGATAAGACATTCTCATTCCATCCAGCCTGATCACTCTTCACCTTTATTTCTTAGATGATATTCACCCTCATTGCAATAATCACTAATTATCTACAATTCTGAAAATACAATCAAAACATGATATCTCCTTAAATCCTTGTCTATTATTATAATACTGAGATAGTCATAAACCTCCTATGCTAATTGATTAGCTGAGATACGTCGTAGTGGAGGAAACTGGTTTAATGTAGGGTTTAATTCCAACTGCAGAATTCTGCAGCATTCTTTCCCATTCAGCAGAAATAATTTTTGTCCTTGTCCTCTTTGCTTTCTCATTCACCCCACAGTCATTTCCTCAATGATGCAGTTGTGAAGATTGCAGTGGCTGTTAGTCTACACGAAGAAACTGCTACATTCACACCAAATAGATGATATGCAAATATACCATTGTGATTCATCTGTTTGTTTAGGTTAATTTATATTTTAATGAATTTTATCATTGGGAATTGAAGTACTTTAACTTCAGAAACAGAGTTTGTGTAAAACCTTCTACTGAAAGACATAATTTTCAAGCAGGTTTTCAGCCAGCTCAAATCATTGTTGAGATCCTTTATTTAGGAACCAACACTTCAGTAAATAAGACAGAGATACAACTTTTGTATAATAACCCATCATTTTGTATACAGAGTATGGGGACAGAAGAGGAAGCCGTGCCCGCTGTGACAGATAGCCAAGCTATTTCTGAGGTGTAATGCAGCTATGAACCACAATTTGAAAACTATTCTAAAATGACTTTGCCTTTGTTTTGTTGCAGGAGTAGCTTTTTTCAGAAGATAATTTCAAGGAATTTAAAAGATGCCATCCTATTGAATAGACAAGTTCTATTCAATAATTGGGAAATACAGCTAGGGTTGGCTCACATGTTGGACAGAGGTAGGAACAGTCTGATGGGAACACTCACAAGGTGGAAGTGGTCGATGTTCCAGCCTGGTATCACCTGAGATGATCTAAGAAAGACCACCCCACAGATCTAAAAGAACTGTAAAATGAACACAGACTTTACGTTAGCACGTGACACAGCATTTTAGTGGAAAAATCCAAACTCACTTGGCGAAGCAAATTCAGGCAGTAATGAAATTGCTTTGGGAAGGGGTGTAAACCTTGCCCATGCTGGGTGTGACACTGACTAGCCAGTGCCTTCTGAATTCATTCAGAAGCTTAAAGGTATTAATTTTCCCTACAGAAAAGCACTGAATTTGAATTTTACCACGGCTGAATATAGTCCGACATCTGAAAAATCTAGATTTTCTGTTGGCAACACTTAGTTACAGGAAATATGAGCTTTTAAAGAACCCCCCTGCACAACAAACATTTTGGAGCTCTGGTTCATTAGCTGGGGATTAATGAGCTCACTGATGCTGGAAAGCCTGCGCTGTCATGGTCAAGCTAGAGTCATGCATGGTGGCAATTGTTGGCTTTTTAAATAGATTACTTCAGTTTGGATGGAAAGAACATGCAGATTCAAGATCACAATCAGGAGGATAGGGAAAGACAGAATGAGATTAAGAGAAATATCACTAAAAAACCTCACACGCTGAAAACAATGGCAGTAAACTCACAATGACGGAACAATCATTTATGTCATACCAGTTTCAGAGAACATCGATTTAAAAGGTGTAATCAGATCCATTTATTGCCAGGACTAAAAAAATATGGAAACTGTGAAAGTGAATACAAATACATCCTTTGCTGTCTTTTAAACCAGTGGCATAGCTTTACCCAATTAGAATGAAATCCATCTTATAAGAAATATCTAATTAGATATGGTAAACTTATTTTATTTTAAAAGAAAGACATTGATGACTCCTAATTATACACATACATGTTCTCTAAGTAAATTAGTTATTGTCTAAGCCATTATGCCCAACATGTCCTTATACAACAGTGGCATCTAGTGGCCAGTGGTCAGGCTCTGCTCCAGCTGGAAGAGGGAGATGGTCAAACAGAGGAGTAATAACAAACACGACCGGGTTTTTTGTTATTTTAATAGATCGCATTATTTCACATAACAAAATACTTCATGGTTTATTATGTCCGTGTTAATTATAGGCCTTTCAGCATGCTAGCAGAAGGCATGAACGGACCGATACTTGGACACTGGGAGAGGAAAGGGAAAGCCTATCTGCTGTCAGCCCAGTGGAAACCAGGGCTGTGCCAGGTTCTTTCTGCCATGTTAGCAACATTGACATGTTTAGTCTCTTTCTGTACCTCCAGATTTGTTCCCTGGAGTCCTTTTGGTCCAGGTTTATCATTCAAGCTGGGGGAAGCTTTTCTGTCGACTGCACATTCAACAGGGAGCTGATCCTAGTGGATCCATGAAGGCAGCTGATCCCGGTGGGTCCATGCTGTCCTACAGCCCTGGTTGCCCCACAGCTGCACCCTGCTGGCAGCACAGGGGGAACAGAACCCCCCCCCCCCCAGCCACCCTGTGCACAACTGAGGCAATTCAGATCAATTTGTGCACTCAAGTCCGCAGCTCCCCGCATCGAGCTGTTCTGCTCCATGCCCTACACCTCTATTGGAGTCAAGAAAGTCTTTTGCAAGTCACTTTGCTTCCTATTAGCCAGCCAACTGCACACGGGTGAGAATACAGCAGCATGTGCTGCCTCTGACTGCAGTACTAGAGACAAAACACCCAGTGGAATAAATAATTACATTTTACAGACCTGCATCCTGGAAATACTGGTAATTAATGAGAAACAGAAAAAAATTATGTGATGACAACATGCCTTAAAAGCAATGCATCACCACAGCCCTGAATGACCTGTCATCATCAGCTGAGCCATGCATCTACCAGTAAATCTTATTTTATGAAAAATAAGAACTTTATGTTCTAGAACTACTTGGAAGTTCTGGATAACAACATTGTGAGTGTACAGCCTTGCAAGGGACACCTACCACAGCATTCAGTGAAAGCCATATTTTAAAAATTAGATGCCTCTGAGATCCAATACTGATCATAATAGTCAGACATGCAAACCCAGATAGTTTTTCTCATCTCCTCACAGTAACGGGCTACTCCTATTCCCAGAAAAGCCTGATATCAGCAATCCTGACAAATCAGACATCATCAGATTGTCAGATTGGCAAATTGTGATGTTTGAGATAACCAAATAAAATTCAGATTCCACCTCAATTCACAGGAATGCAGAACTATTTCCGAGAGTCTTCAAATATATTCCTGGAAGAATTGTGGCCCTATTTCTTGACACATAAATGTCATAATTTGCACTCATTAAAAGACTGGATTAATTTGGAAGGTCTTCTTTAGTATGTTCTTGAAAAAAAATCACGATACATCGTACACAGATTTTCAGCATCCACTAATTACAACTAGTATTGTCTCATACTTAATTTTCCCTGATCAATGACATTATGGAAATAAAGAAAAACAGACAAAAAATCTTGTAGAAATCAGCTGCTTTGTTAAGTTTTTTTGAAGGTAAAAGATAAATAAAGGGCCGTATTTTATGCACCAAACCTGATCTCTAACCAGTCTGGGATTTCCCCTGTTCCCTGCTGCTGGGTCCCACTTACCCAGCTTTTTCTTTCAATCCAGCCATCCTGAGAAGGGCTGCACTAAGTCAGCATTCTTTGACTGAATTGTTCCAGTGATCAATAGAGAAAGGACAATGATTTATTTATAAAGCAGCAATGCAGCACTGCAAGAATTAGTTCTCTTCTGGAAACGTTTCCCATTTTACACATTTTGTACATAAAAGAATGCACAATAAACTTCAGCATGAATTACAGTGCAAACCACATTTTAACTGTACCCCTTCATTTGTTTCTCTTTTGGAAGTATTGTGTGGTTTTGTTGTTTGTTGGGTTTTTTTGGGGGGGGGGGTGGAAGGTGTTATTATTTATTTATTTAAAGCTTGTTGGATATTGATTCAGCAAGGAACAAGTAATAACCATATCAATTTTCTCACAGTAAGATGTACTGGTAGAAAAACAATTTTATAACTAAACAGGAATGACTGATCTATTGGCTATTATGAGCTATTCTATTATAGATAGATTATATAGCTGATATATATAAATAACACAAGCAAGATCTGTATTTTAGATATGCTTCAACTAACACAGGCAGTATTGCTGAAAGCAAAAGGTCCACATCAGCAGTATAATATACTAGAAATGCATATTTTGCATAGGAAATGGGATATGTGTCTCCAAATTCCTTATTATGTTGATTATTACATTTGGGAGAAATAACATTGAGTATTATTATGGCAGCTTGAGAAATAGCAATGTATCTGAATCTGCAAAAAATACAGCTCGTAACAATCCAGGCACACACTCAGCATTTCAGAAAAAGTAAATGCAATAGAAAGTATGTTTTACATCTTCAAGAAGAGGTTTTTTTCCCCCATTTTGGGTTGCATGTTTCTTCATAATCATCATTTTGGAATATAATGTCAGAATGAAGCACAAAAGAGAATTTTTTTCCAACAATTGGAATTGCCATGGCAACACCCCAGATCTCAGATAAAGTTTGGTCCTGTACTGATAGTCACATTAGCATCTGTTTTTGTGCTAAGCACAATACTGCATGTGAAAATCACCTCGGTCTCTCTAGTTATGTATAAGAAAATGTAATTTGATTATTTCAGAAATGTGAACTATATAATTTTGACAGCTCCATAGAAAGCTTCATCTTTAAAATCACGTTTTTGAAATTACACGAATCATCAGAAGAAAATTAGGTACGGATATCAAAATTAAGAGCAGTTGTTTGCATCCCTAGTCTCAATTATGCTGAATTTGAATAACTGTCCACTGGTCCCTTTCTAGCAGCTCTTAACTTTCCCAAACATATTGATCTTCAGTCTTTGTATGCACATACATATATAAAAAAACTGATGAATTTAAGTGACGCCTTCAAGCTACTAAAGAATCAAAGGAGACTTTTTCTGAGACACCTTTACAAGGATAATTTCCTTACACTAATGCAAAGAATCAGTTGAAGATAAAGACAGACATTTCTTTCCTGACACTGAAAAATCCTGTCCAAACTATAAGGAAATGATAATCCTCTAAATTACAAATATTCTAACAGGTAAATCTACGTATCTCTAGAACATATACATGCCAACGTACTTAGGATATATTCAGGAGATTTTTATCCTGTAAGATTACTCTGCAGGCTTGTAGAACAACCTACCAGAAACAAAACACAGAGGGAGAACCATGACCATTTGAGCCGAAACCTGATTCCTCCCCAAGCAGAAAACAAAACCAGAATATACTTTCTATCAAAACAGCATACAGTTCAGATTTCAATTACTCATTTTCTCAAATAGTGTAGAGCCAAATGGTATGTTTCAAAAAAGCATGATGGAAATACCTAGGAGATAACCATAATTTTCCCAAATAAACTGGCTAACAAGTAGACAGAGCGCCAAATCACTTACTATGAATTTTAACAGTTCTGATGACAAAATAAATAGTACAGAACACAAGATGAGACTGCAATTTTGTTACAAAAATAAGATATTTCAGAAAGATTTGATTCTCCATGATTGGGAAAATGATGAATCATAAAAACAAAACAATACAAGGATGTGGTCTTGGTATACTCAAGCTGGTACCACATGCTCTGCAATAAATACAACAAAGAATATAGTACGCAACGTTTCCAGCTGGAGAGGGAGTAACTCAAACACAAGACCCATGTCTCCTTTCTCTTTAAGGGACAGACAGGTAAACAACATTGGCTGGGAAAGGATCTTGTGGAAGCCTGACATTAAACAAGGCACTCATGGCTGTCTCTGGAAAGATCCTAAATTCTAACATTTTATGAGTTTACAGGGTCTGTTTGAAATCCATGCTGGTGTTTGAAGTGCTACTGTTCTATTCATATTACGGATACAACTTCATGGGTCCAGGATGACAAGCTTAGCTCCTCAAATAAAAAATGGGACAAGCACCAAACTGTATTTAAGGGCAGAATAAGACAATGACCAAAAGCACAAAAAAATGAAAATTAAACCCCGGAGACCAGATGCTGTTGGCTGTTGTGGGGCTCAGTTTCCAAGCACCCAGAAGAACTTTTAAGTCCCTATTTCCTTGCACCAAGGAAGTTTAATGTACCCAAGAGGTGTACATTACTCTTTACTGGGAATCTTGATGCCTTGACACGACAGCATCCTACCCTGACACACAAGTCCTTAGAGTTAGGTGAGGACTTCGTCACTTTTAAGAGCAACAGCCTTGACAGTTGCAAAGCCCTTGGCAGATAAATTCCACATGTCCCAGATGAGGCCCCGACAAGCCAGGAACACATGCTGCACTAGAGTCACTTATACGTGATTCCCTTTTAGTATTTACTGGGGGATACTAGGAAAGAGAAAGGAACATTTTGCTACAATTCTTCAACATTGTTTAACTTTTTTCTTTATCATATTGATTTCTACCTGGCAGAACAGGCTGTAAGCTGTGTGATCCAGCAATAATCATTTGGGTTTACCTCTGCTTTAATGCACAAATTCTAAACTAAAGATCTTTCCCACAGAAAAGGCAAAATATTCTGTTTATGCACATCATCTTTCACTCTCCCAAGTAAGACGTTTACTTTGTAAGGGTAATAACTGGGATCTTTTTGAAGACATAGGAATACTTTGAATCAGCTTTTCCATACTTCACATTGTTAGGCATGAATAATTACTACCTATGATGTGAGGCAAAAAAGTTAGAAAACTGGGAGATAGGAAGAAAGGACAGAAGCAGTGAGACTACACCACTGAGCATCTGTTTTTCTCTCTTCTTGCTGCCCTACAATTTTTCTAGTAGCTCCTGTTGGAAGGGAATAATACATAGGTAGCTGTGTCACTGGTGGCTCTATCTGCAACCATGCAGTTGTGATTTTATTATGCAGTGTTGTGTTTTAGTAGCTATTTGAAAGCATTATTGAAATATCCCATTGCACATTACGATGACTCTTGTACCAGTAACTAAAGATGTAGTCCCCAGGAAGTGCCATTTGTTTCAGTGGAGCACAGCTGCACTACAGGAAAAAGCCTGGGGCACCCACAGCAGTAATAGGGAAGCAAAGGGAATCAGCAGCTTCTGTCTGACTTGAAATAGGAGTCATCTCCTTTAAAGTACTTATTTGCAAACACCTTGCACAATTACATTTTAGAGGAGTCTCCATTTGGTTTATTCTTAATTATTTTTTTCTTCAGGTGTTTTGATTATTTTGCTAATCTTTTCCTTTGCAAATAAGTCTATTCCTTGTAAAAAAGTCTGACAGTTCTTTTTTTAGCATCCAATATGTCCATACATGGAAGTTACACATTGAAAAATGTATGCTGCTTTTCAATTTGTTCTTGTATTCTAATGGAGGAAAAGCAGCAAGTCTTTGAAATGTCTTTCTTCCTATGCAAAAAATTTAGTTTTCTTTTTTTTTTTTTGCATTTTAGAAAAACATTCTGAAATGACAATTGGAAGCAGTAGTTTCTGAAAACCCTTTCAAAGAGGTCTACAACAGCTACTGTATATAGTTATAATTATTTCTGTAGAGAGGCACAAAAAGGATACAATAAAATTCAAGTCAATTCCAAACTCTTCATCTCTTCCTAAAAATCAGGACTACATTTCTGATGACTCCTAATTTAGTAGGTTGGGCTAGGAATCTACTTCTCATGCTGTCAAAGCCGTGTGTTGTGATCTGAAACAGGTCACTTAATCTGTATCTGCTGTTTTCCTTCTTCCTTCCTTAGCTGTCTAATTTATACAGTGAAATATCAGGACAGACTACAACATTGCTGCCGACACAGCTCATAGAAAAATGAGGCATGATCTTTAAAATACAGTATTCATTATAACACTGGCTTTGGAAATGCTTTACTCTTTTACAATGTAAATAAGTACATCTTAGTTATGGAGGTTACGTGTACAGATGTCACAGAAGGACATTTAAAGGCAGGCAAATATATGAAAAAAATAGAAGAATCGGAATGAAGATTAAATTTCATGGGGTAAAAATCTGATCATGAAGGACACTTTCTGCACAGTGCATAATGGAGGTTATGGTGTATTCATTTATATGCCTCAGATGTGTACATTTTCAGTGTGCACCATTTCATAAATTAGAAAAGAAATCTGGATGTCAGAGTTTCCATAAATAACAAAAATCATCAAGATGCATTTTTCTCATGACTTTTTTTCTTTTTATCTGATTTATAATTGTTTAATTTCCTTTGTGTGATCTCGAGATATTAAAGTCCAAACCACCTAGCTATATCACTGGCAAAATAAGTCATATGTCATGCTCAATTTTTAGAGTCATTAGCTATCTGCAGACATCGTCTTATGCAGTGGAGTTAAAAAACCTAAAGAGAGAAAGACAGAATATATCTGAGGGTAAAAAGCCTTTGTGGGTGTTGATGGAAGTATATGGAAGAAACCAGCAAGAACAGTGGATAATGGAAGATTGGTAGCGCAGGTAGTGGGCTTATCTATATGACAAATTGATGAAGAATGAGGAGGAAAACTATGTTGATTTAATGCTGGCAATTTGAAGCATAGGCTGCACAGCTGTTTCAGACAGAAATACCAAGATAAATTCAGAAGCAACCCCTGCTCTGACAGATTAATAAAAGACCAGGAATTATTTGAGCTTCTTAGAGAGAGGGATCACTAAAGAGCCCTTCGAATACCCGAGATATTGCACATAAGAATAAAAGAATAGCTCATCCAGCCCTTGCCTGTCTGTTATCAAGAATATGCTTTAAACTGAGAGTCAAGCTTTTCTAGCAGACATAAAAAAATACATATTAGAAGTCAAAAAGCAAAGAATAAAGCGAACACCTGCTGTTGATACAATTTTAGGGAAAAAAAGTCATTGGGAGAACCTTCAAACAGGACACCTAAAAAAAGACTTACCTAAAATAAAAAAAAAAAAAGTCAGACAGGGTCTTCTGTTTCAACTTATGTTTCTTAAACTCATTACTAGAAATAGGAACAATTATCCACGTAAAGGGAAGACACAGGCTTTTTACATTTCAAAAATAAGACAAACCAACTCCACATAAATATTTTCACCACTGCTTTAGGCGTGTCTGTGAATGCTAAGCCCTTCATTCTCTGGTCAAAAATGAAAGGCCATCTTTCCCTGGTGCTGCCACATGTGTAATACGTGTCCTGCATGCTCACTGCTAACAATGCAAGTCTATATAGTCATTATAAAATATATTTTAGCACATTTTACTAAACAGTCAGCCATGCCTCTTAGCTGAATTTCTGAGGAAAAGTTTGATTTACAGGAATTTTGGCCAGTTCCAGACAATCCAGCACTCTCAGAAAGGTTACACTGCATCAGCAGCTTCCCCTGCTCTGCTCCAGAACCCCTTGGAAAAATAACACAAATTAATTCACAAACCTAAAGATCAGAGCTGAGAGTTAGTTCTGTGTTGGGAGAGAAGCTTGTATGGAAGAATACTTAGGAAGTGTTAAGACTGCAAGATAGCACTGAAAAAAAAAGTAAGTAGCTTTGGTATCCCTCCCCTCCTCCCTCAAAAGAAGGGAATACTTCTTTGGAATACTTCAGTGTGATGGTTCACTAATGAATTATTCACAGAAAGGTAGGACTTGCTTTCTTTCCCAGGGGTTACAGCAATGTCAAGTGAAAACACGTCAGTCTGCCAAGAAACACCAATGGTGTGGAATAATTCTACAGAAGATGACACAATCACCTCTCTAATGCTATGAGCTCTTTTGATGAGTGTATATGAATTACATTCCTACAAAGGATGCCAGGCATTACCAATAATTTGATACTTAATTTTGGGAAAACTTAAAGATTAACAAGCTCCTCTGAGCAACTTGTAAAGCCAGGTTTTATTTTTAATTTATCAGCATTGCCTACGCTTATTATTCATTGCACAGTCCTTTTCCAGCACTCTTTATAGAGTATAAGCACTCTAAGCACTAATTTTAACGCTAAAATGACTTGTGTTGTAAAAATGCCCACCACCTCCTCATCTCAGTTCCAGGCAGAATTTCCCAAACCTCAGCCCAATAGACAATCCCAAATGGTGGGGAAGATGATAGCTCACAAGATCTGACTTGCTCTCCGATATCTGGGGTAAGCCTATTTTTCCCACAATCCCTGTAGATGCGGTAGAGAAAATGTGTTATTTAGGATGCTTTTTGTCAAGCTGTTGGTTCTGATGGTCAAGAAGAAAATTCCTTTATCAGGAAACCTATTAGGAAAATATCTGCAGTGGTTTTTTTTCACCTCATTCACAATATCATTGCTTAAATACCATTTAAAAATAAATTTAATTTTTCTAAACAGGTTGCAATTCACAACTTAATTTATGCCTAGTGCTAGTAAGAGATCTAAAGCATTTACCTTCCAGGACAAAATTTTAAATTCATCTAGTGGACTTGATTCTTATGGGAAAATCTTTGTAGAGTCAATTTGTTCTTCACAATCGCTCTCATCCTCCAGAAAAAAGTTAGAGATCAGAGAGTTAGCTGCATTCATAGGTCAGTTGCAGGGGAGTCTCATAGAAACTCCATCATCTGTCTTCTACTCTTATATTAAGTTTTGGTATTTTGTGTGAGACAGTTTTAACCTAAAACTGAAATGCATGTTCGTGCAAATCTTGATCTGCCCATTATGTACAAAAATTAAGTTACAGGCAAGGAATTAAGAAGGAATTCTAGACTGACCTATGCTCAGACACTATTTCAGCCCAGAGGTGGGGTGAACTGGCCCCTAAGAACACCTGGGCCCTGATGAGGGTGTGTGTGCACTGCCTGCAGCACACTGCTAACACCAGCAGTCCTGTGACAGTCCAACACTCATAAACAAAGCTGGATTCAGTCAAACAATTGCAGGTATAGGAAGGATTCCCTCTAAAAGTTGTTCTTAAGCCTCAAGGTAGAATTAAGGCACCTAAGACTACTTGGATCATTTTTTCTTCTCTCTGATCACTGTGTATTTGCTGTCATGTGGTCAGATACGAGACTTCACAAGCCGGTCTCTTTCTGGTCAGGGAACTCTTGATCACCATCCTTCACTAAGTCAAAATGCTTCTGTTTTGCTTGTATCTCAGTTGACAATGACTTTTATCTTAAAGCCTGTAGACTTACTCCTACTAAGCAACCTCCATTTCCCACCACAATCAGTAGCAATGTTTCTAATGAAGACAGAATAAAACATTTTATTAGTTTTAGGGTCATACATTTAATCTCTGAACAGTGACCCCATATTGTTCTTAGTGGTTTGTTTCTGAAACTGCTTGCTTAAAGCTGAGTAATTTTATCATGTTTAATATCCACTTCAAGGTCTAGCTCCTCTTGACTTTAATTCACCTTACTCCTACCCTTCTTTAACTCTTTTGCATAGATTTCTCTGCCTGTCAGTCCTTTCCGCAATCTTTTTACATTCTGCTAATTAATTACGTGGCTATTCATCCAGTTAGATTATTTCTACAATGTTTCTTTCTTTGTTCTGGATATTAATGCCGGATAGTGTTCAAACTTTTGAATAAAAAAGTTCCAGACCTTCTCCTTATTTAAGTTTCTGAGTTTCTTTGGTAGATTGATTTAATCATTCAGATCTGTACAGTATCAAGCTTTGAAATCCTCAGTTACATGCAGATTTCTTTTACTCTTGTAATTTAATTGATGTGAATCACACATCATATATTCTTCAATCAGCTCATCTAGAACATCTTCATTACTTAAATGAAAAATTATTGATGAAGTGAAAAAAACTGTCAGCTATTATCAGCAGAAATAGCCAGTACTGCTAGCATTTGTTCTCCAAGCTATTCTGAAGAAGTTAAATACTTCCATATGCAGGGCTGCCCATCCATATGGTCACAACTCCTTGTAGTACTTAAAAGCTTTAATCGTGCACAAAATTTTAAAACATAAAACGCTTTAAAAAGATCCCTTTTAGTAAGCAAATTCAACCCTACAATATCCTACAGACTCAAAAAACTAATAGAATTTTTCTATCATTATTTGATTTTGAAGTGCTTTTGATTCAAACAACATAGCTACACTAATGCTATTTCTTTCTTTCATCTGCCTCATAAATTAAGATGTAATTCTATCTTTTGTGATTTCACACCTGTTTTACCACTACATTCTTGTAATCCTTCTAACACAGAATCATAAAGGTTGGAAAAAACCTCCAAGATCATCAAGTCCAACCTTTGCCCTAATACCACCATGCCCACTAAAGCATACTGCAAGGTGCCACATCCACTCACTTTTTGAACACTTTTAGGGATGGTGAATCCACCACTTCCCCGGGGATCCTGTTTCACAACATCCTACATTTTGCTGCTCCAGCATAAAAACATTTTAATTTCTCTTTCCAGGCCATCAGTTTTTACCCAGATTTATCAAAATCCTCCTGCTGACTGTGGCACCTCAGGAGCTGCTCTGGCCTGTTGCTTTCCCCTCCAGCTGGGCCAGAAGCACTTCCCTCATCAAACCACTGGCCAGTTCCTCCCAGCCACTACCCTGCCCAGCCACAGAGGAGAGGCAGGTACCCTGGAGAGGTGGCATAACATGTCTCCCTCGGAGGTGCATCCACTGGCACAGGGATGCTAGAACAAGAACCAGCAAGGAATTCATCCCTCACGTTGCAGAAGCTGGACCAGACTGATCTGACTGTTGTCATGCAGATCGTTATTCTTCTCTTATTTTGCCCGTGTTTCCGCTCATTGCCAACTCCATTATCATTGGAAAACACTTGATTCACTTCTTCTCTTAATGAGAGATAGGTTGGGCATCCAAAAATCTCTCTATCTTACCTCCCCTTTCTTAGCTCCGGACTCATTTTGCCAATTATGCCAACTTCAGCCCCCAGAGGCAGATTACCAAAGCTATTTCCTTATTGTCAGCTTCCTCAGTATGCAGCAGTACATTTTGATCAACTGTGAGATAATCTGTGTCCATTCCACTCTGCATTGTGGTTACCTACAAATTGACTGATTCATTTGTAAATAGGCATAATTTTGTTTAAAAACCATTTGCATTTCAGGACATACTTTTATTCGAGGCTCATTCCTCCACCTTCTGTACTGATCTGTACATTACTTGGGGTTTTTGTGCTATAAAAGTAATGAGAAAAAATGCTTTATTAACTAGATCATACTTTTAAATATGTTGCATAACCAGAGGATTACTGAAACCTTTTTTCTTCAGGGTTTAAGTTTATAACTACTGTGTTTGTTTTTATTGTTTCCTTTCACCTCCTTTCCTTACTCCTATCAGGCATGCTTCTGTGTTCCAGCATGTATGTAAAATTAAGGATAAAGTTAAAAAAGCATCCTCATACCAGCAGCATATCTTCATGGGAACCTTCAGCTAACTTGTTGTCTTGTGAATAAACTACATTGGTTCTTCTAGAGCATAGGAATCATGCATCTTCTTGGGGAATGCTCCTAAAGCCCTCAAAAGGCACACAGATATCAAAGGAGATTTGCTCCAATCTATTCAATGACTCTATCAGCAGAGGACATGGCTGAAGGCAAGAATGGCCTTGCTGTGCTCCAGTACTATATTCAAAATACTTGTGTGTTGCAATATCAGCACAGGTTTCAGACAGAATCCATACAGCTCATAGGAAACTGTATTCGAGATTTTTGGCAGAGTGGGAACCAAATCAAAGTCTCCCACATCTTATATCATTCCTCCTGAAGGCTTGAATGGCTTTCTGAAACAGAGATGCAAATTCATGTGAAGGCACTGCTAAACTATTCCAACTTGCTAAAGAGCTGAAGTAATTCCCAGCTGGTTCAAAACCAGATGAGTTTATCACTAAGATCCTTTCCCCTACACTCAGCTATTGAGTGTGGCATTAGAGTTTGCCCATTTAAGAGGCAGTCTCAAAGAAGCAAGAATCGTTAAACTGGAGTTTCCTCTCAAGCAAACCCAAAGGTGCTCTCAGAGATGCAGTACATGGAAAAAAAACCCTTTCCAATAGTTGTGTTCTATTCATTGCTGGTTTTCTCATGTATATCACATGAGAACAAGAAAAATTTAAAATTCTAGTCAGTTTTACTAGTTCCATGTACAGTTTAGAAATGTGAACAATTTGATAGTATAAATAATTAAGTCAGTTTAAAGAGGAATTCTTACAGAATACCAATTCAACTACAACAGCATATGTAGCCACAGGCTGAAAAATGCAGTCTATCAGCTAGTCATTTGCTCTCTTAAATGATATGGCACAGAAAAAACCCTATTATTCTATTAAGGCTTCAGAAGTTCAATAAAGCCAAAAGTAGCATGCAGCTTTGCTTTGCAGATAAGGAAAGCACAGTTATAAACTTAAAGTGTAAAGGAACTGACTTCTCTGATTTCAAAACTTTTTCAGAGTATGGAGTAAGTTAAGTGTAAATATTGTACTACACACCTCCTGAGTTCTCCCATATTCCTTCCACTTTTTAAAGTCTATAGCATCCTTCTAGCAATTACTTACCATAAAGATGAATAAAGAAGAGAAATTTAATGTATTTAAGCTTTCATCTAATATGACAGGGATTTAATTCATAGGAGATTGGGAGATACACCTACTCTTCCCTGCAGTTTCATCTTGCCTAACAGCTTTTCTCTGTCTCTCAGTGGTAAACAAGTGCCAATGATGTCTAACTACAGAGCTCACTGTAATGCACCAGAACACAGCATTTCAATGCCACAGTCCATCCACAAACCTAATTTTAAACAGAAGTTCTCTTGCAAATCCAGTGAGTCAACATCTTAAGTGCATTATCACATCATTCCTAAGTGAAAAGTCAGTCAAATTTAATAGGGACCTAATTAATCCCATTGTTTCCCCTCTAAGACACAGATCAATCCAGTCCTTTCCATATTCTCACAAAAGAGAAGACTGCAGGAAGCAGTGACTGCTTGTGTTGCTACTGTAAATCACACCTGCTGGAATAGTTCCTTCCTATCTGATCTAGAGCTGCAGTCTGACCACACTGTCCAAAGTCACTGTGTCTTAAGTTACATCATGATATAAAGTCTTGGAATTTAAATGCTTCTTCTGCTATTCTTTTCTAGAATTTGGCAATGGCTCTTGTCTGTATTTTGAGATAAATACTTCTCAGTTTTGAAGAAAAAGAGTCACCAAAATTGAACACAGTGCAAACACACTAAGACATGCTAAGAGGAAATAAAATTAAAAAAAACAAACAAAAAAAAAAACCCCAAATAAAAACAAAAAAACGCCACCCAAAATCAGCACTACTAAATTAATGAAGTCTACTGTCCTGTGTGCTCATGCCGCACCTCACTCACACATTCACTATATAGCATTCCCACCAGATATATCACATGCCTTAGCTAATCCCAAGCACAACATGCACTAGTGAGAGAACAGACAGTAGTTGGCTTGCTGCTTTTCATGTGTTCTGAGCACAGGAAAATAAATACTGTCACATACTCATCCACTAGGAGCAACTGGTATTTTTATATCATAAAGATATTTTGTGGGGGGTTAAATATAAAATTAGGGAATACAAGTAGAACAATTGTCTACTACACTACCAGTTTCCTACGTATGTCTGCTATCAGGAAAATTTTGAGGTTTCCCAAGAAATTTTGCCTAAGTAAGGGGTAAGAGATCAGGCCACAATGTAAAAACATTCATTCTTCCATAAGTCTATTTCAGCTCTTTTGGGGGTTTTGGAAACTCTTTTAATGGTGTTGAAACTATTTTGAGCTATTTAGCAACTTTATAACAAATTAAGTTAGGAGAGAAGAAGAAGTCAAGGAGAGGAAAAATCTTCTTAGACCAACTGCCAAGTTTTCACACAAAGGCTTTTCCACATATTAATATCTGCTAAGGAAACTATCCTAAAATGTTGTAAACACATGTGTTTTCATTCTAGGCTTGATGTCTATGCCAGGCAGGTTCAGTGCTCACAAGGTACCTTAATATTACTCTTTTGTAATTTTTAATTATTCATAAGTCTGCTTCCCTGTCCAATCAAATTGTCTGACAACATACATTGTTCTTTTGGTCAATTTTGAGTCTCACCAGTTTTCAGATTTTTAAAACCACCTCCACTATTAGTCAAAATGCATCATTTGTTTGCAAGGATCTAACAACAGCTCTTCATACCCTGAGAACAGTCTTCGCCTTATGGATTGTGGGGAAAAAAAAAAAATCAATTACAGTCTGTGTAAATGACAAGAGAGGTATCCATGAAGTAAATTCAGAATTTATACCTGAAGACACTGCAGGCACCCTGTCAGGCTGCGTGGATTTTCTTCCAACTCTGGCAGACTGTAATTGTTTACTTAACCTGGATATTGATTGTAGTTAGACTGCTGGCTCACTTCCTTCGGCTGCAATTCTCATTTTGGCAGTTTCACATACATCACTTAAAATTCCTCTCTGCAGCAATGCTGTTCACATTCTTAACTCTGGGTCATAATCTACTAAACATGACTACATTTTTAGTTCTGCATTATGATGATGGGATTTTTCTCACATTTTCTGATCGCTGTAGAACAAAAAGTGGAAGTTTTTAGTAAGAATGACCTTGAATCACTGCCCTTTACAATTAGTATTATAGTTTTATGGAAGAGCACAGATAAAAGTGAGAGATTCTGTGGCAGTGTAGCTGTAGAATACATTTTCCATGTTTTATGAATGACTATATACATATCACTTTCTATCAATTAGTATTAAAATAATAATTAGGTCTCATGTAGATCCAAATTTTATGTCAATAGTTCAGATGTGGCTTTGAGGACTAAAAAAAAATCTTTTATATGAAAACTTTCTTAATAGTCATTCTGGTAGTAATAAACTACGGCAAGAGGCACACGAAGTTGCTGTCTGAAAAAATAAACAAAACTATTAAAACATAATGACTATGAAGTGTTAATTCAGTCACGATGTGTCTTGTCTCCTGTATTGGTTTAAGTAGGCTCATCTACTATAAACCTACTTAGGCTCACCTACTACAAAGCTTTTAGGGTCACTAATGTGTTCATGTGTGAACATGAAAGATTGCTAAATCCTTATAAAGCAACTCTGTAAAGGCGAATAAACCTTGAAATAACGGCAGATCCCATTCCTAAAAGGGCAAACAATGATCACAGAGTCATTACACTGCACCAGCTGAAATACAGAATTCTTCAATTTAACTGGTTTATAAAGAGACATCTGTAAAGAGATAACATTCATATAAGTCACTGTCATTTCTTTTCAGTTATTTAACAAACAGGACAATGACACCTGGTCATTGATAAACAGGATAACTTGACATCCAGTATTATCTGTTTCTCTTTATCTAAAGCTGAATTCCAAATTAGGCATCAGGAAAATTAAAAATAGAAAGAACTCATATTCATATATCAAATTAATTCAATAAGCCTCTATAGATATGTTAAATATTAACATATTTTTGCATACTTTTGGACTAGGAGATACTCTAATATTTCAGGCCCTGAAGTACAGATTGCTAAATATATCATTCATCAAAAAACAAGAACAGAAGCATTTTTGGAAACACGAAACCATTCCTTCAGTAGAAAAGACAGTGCTAAATTAGAATAGATGGACTCTATCTGACAACAGTGCAAAGTATTAACCCCCCCTCAAAAAAAAAATCAATGCTTTCATAACTAATGAAGCTTGGGAACTGTTTTTAGATATTGTAAAAAATATGAAACCCAAAAGTGCTTCACTTGGAATATTTTCATGTCTAAAATTTGGCAGAGTCACATAACTTTAAAGGATAGCACATCTCCAGATATCGATCAGGGCTTTGTACAGCTACAATGCCATAAAAATGATCTGCAGCTATAAAAGAGATAACATGATTATGAGTACACTACATTGTAATTTCCTTTGGGTAGTCAGAAAGGAAAGACAGTCTGATAGTCTCTGAGAAAAATAAGCTTGGAGGATATCCACTGTCTGACAGAAAAATCATTTTACAATATTCCAACTAAAGCACCTTCCCAACTTAAATAACAACAACAACAAAAATAACACTAGAGCTTAACAATTACCTTTCAACCAAAACACAACAGGCAGCTGCAAAGCTAAGCAGCTCGCAATGTATCTGAGAGTTTTAATGTTCCAAATTCCTTGTGAGTTCAGGCATGGAACATAGATAGTTAACCTTATTTTGAGCCATTAGATGGAGCTTACTAGAAAGCTTGCTCTAATAAATGGTATGATATGAAGGTCAGCCCTTAATTTACCATCAAAATATCTTCTAGATGTAAACATAATGACTTCTGCTTATGCACTACACAACCCTGACAAGAATGCTACTTGACAATCCATTTCAGATCTAGAAAAACGTTCTCATTTGCGTCAAGGTGCCGAATGTCAGCAGATTCACTAATACGCTTATTTGCACTGCAGTGGTGGAACAGAGGAAAACACCATGAGCCTCCATACCCTGCCGCTGCCTGGCTAGGGAGCTGGTGAAATAAAATAAGATTTAATCCTGTCCATATCACTGTGCAGTTGGTGAAACTTGACAAAGCAACATTAAGTATTCAAAGTGGTATTGTGGTCTAAAGGGATCGCATGCAGCCTGCACATGAGAGCAAAGGAATAACTTGGTTCTGCTTCGGTGTTTGTAAATTTAATTTGTTCAAGGAAAAGCAACTCTGGAAGGGATTACTAGCTGGGATCAACACTCTTACCAAAGAAAAAGATAAAATGCAAGTAGGAATAATATTGACGTTTTTGCAATACGAAACAGCTTTTTGGGCTTAAGTGAATAAATAAAAGTTGGAGGCAACTGCAGCTCAACCCTGGCATATGAGAATACTGCACTCAGTGTTCCTGAGCAGGAGGGCCTGGAAAGGTTATGTATTTCATGAAGACTGTATAGGTATTTAGAAAACACCATATTTTACAAAATTTAAAATTTATTCAGCAAAATATTGTTAGTATTTTCTCAGTGTAATCACTATTTTTTAAATAAGTGGGGCAATAATATTCATGGCATAACAACATCTGATATATTGACTCTTTATTATTGACAACATCTCATTCCACAGGTTCAGGGAAGGATATCTGTGGCTAAGTGTGTAAATCCCAGGTGCTCAGGAAACACTGAGCCGGTGCACATACACACATTTAATTAAGAATAACCAAGATGCAGCAATGCACTTCTGAAATGATAGTACAAGAGAAACTTGTAAATCCCGTTTGCTAAGTGGGGCTCTGTATTTACACTACCTGCAATATCCCTGAATAGCACAATTATTCAACTGTTAAAAGTCACCTCTGGTCCTACAGCAGAAAACGAGCAACAAATTTCTGAGTCTGTAAAATGCTCCTTTTGCTAAATACTGGAGTGGAGAGGTGCAGGCAATCCCCTGGGACTTGGCATGGGAGGGAAGGTGCCCTGAAG
This sequence comes from Pipra filicauda, assembly GCF_003945595.2. Lineage (NCBI taxonomy): Eukaryota > Metazoa > Chordata > Aves > Passeriformes > Pipridae > Pipra > Pipra filicauda. Next base: position 1,635,391 of record NW_024103829.1, on the reverse strand, counting down.
GTACATTTGCTTACTGGGCCCTTTCCATAGAAATTAGGGACAACTGGGGTAGAGGGTGGGGAGGGCAGCTGAAAGCAACGACAGAACGGTCTCCTATTTTGTTTTAGCAGGTGTCTTTGTGATGACTAAACCTCCAAATAACTGCTAAATGCAATGCATATTTTCCTAGAGTGAAGGACAATGAAAACCTTTTCCTTGCAGATTGATACTTCAAATATAAAGCACAGAAAGATAAGCACTGCCAGCAAGGAAACTAAAAATACATCTTCTTAAGCTTGATTAATGAGCTAATAAAAAGCTATAATAAGAAAAAAATCCAATTAAAGCATCTTGTGATATTTCTCTCAAACAGAAATAAACAACCCAAGAGCATGGTAAAACTTTGAAAAATTAGTATGGATTCATATGACAGCCTTAGTATTCAAGCCTACAGTACATCAGTTTTATACTTTCTTTGACTAGCTGTCTTTTATTTATCATCTCTGATGTGTATTGCCTAGAATTCTGATCCTTGATGAGTTTTTTTTTAATCTTGTTATTGCCTCACAAGTATAACATCTGAATTTAAATACAAACATATTAAAAACTCAGGCATTATATGGGTTGAAGATACTTATTCTATTCAGAAAACTTGCAGGCCTCTGGCACAATGTGTGGTACTTGGAAACAGTGAAATAAAGGTAAACCCCCTGGAAACAAAACTCACCCGTCACCTATACAAAGTCAGAAAACAAACTAGCTACACGCATCACTGATGTACAAAGGACGGAGTAGAAAGCATAGAAAATTTATACTGTGATATTCACTCTTCATCAGTTTCTGGTACCTGAAGGTAATCAGAGGATACAAGAACAGCAAGGACACTGGAAAGGAACTGTAAAAGACATAGGTGGGAAGACCTGTAGATTTGAAGCCAGATGAGAAGCACCTGCACCACAAGGAACCCCAGCCTGCACCATGCAGCACCTGGAAGTGAGTAGCACTCAGCCAAGGGCCCCTGACAGTCTATGAGGAAGGCAGCCCACCAAAGAAACCCCAGGTTCCTCAGAGGCACAGAGCTGGGGCACAGCAAAGAGCAGCAGGGCAGGGACAGTCTACATAGGGTCGTAAAGAAGACTGAGAATCTCGTACCAGAGGCAGTTGTTATTTTAAAACTACAGAAACCGTCTGTTTTAACTTACTGAAACATCAGTGGAGTCTCCAGGATAGGTGCGTCCCATCTCCCTCTGCCGGCTGCTCCCCGCGAGAGCGACCTACTGCAGCAAAGGCTTCTGTCAGCCAAAAGGTGTAGCGAGACACTGCCCCCAGCTCCCTCTGAATTTCATTTTTTAAACAAGAATTAAAACGTCTTAGTACACATTCTCTAATTAGGCAGGCATAGTCTTTTTCTCTTTGCACAGTTCAGTGAACATTTAGCGTTTCTTTTTATCCCTTTATTTCAAGTTGTGTCTCAAGACTTCACTGAAGAGCATGAAATATCAAATGAATTTCCTCATCAACTGCCAGGAGTGTTTCACGAATACTTTTCAAAATACTTTCGTTTGAAGAAGGGGTTTGCGTTTTCTTATTTGACAGCAAGGGAACCAAGATACACAAAGACTATATTGTATCTGCCTGCTTCAGCACCCGCCCAGGATTCCTGAAACTTACATTAACAACAAAGTTGACTTCAGATACTTCAGGCGGCGCCTGTAAAGACGTGCCTTGTTCTACACTGAACCAAGTGTGCCTGGGTGACGTGCCCGACACCGCAGCGGAGCTCCCGTGTGTCCAGCGCAGAATCCAGTCGCCCAGGGAAGCACCGAAACCCCTGCAAGTCAGACCAGCGTCCACCTCACTCCACCTCCCTACTCGTCCCTGGCTCCTGCAGGGAGTAACGCCGGCCATTACTTCCATTTCAATACTTCGAAATTCCGCAATTCTGATGGTTTTACTTAAGAAAAAAAAAGGGAACAGTTTTACTGGTTTAAAATGTTTGGCGTCTCTCTTCGCGCTCCTTTTCTGATGTAATGTGTTGTCAACTTGTTCTCACAAGCACATCCCTGACGCCAAAGCAGTCCCTGGCCCCAGCACCAGGAAGCACACCTGGCCCCAGGGCGAAGGGGCAGGCGAGCCTCCAGCTACAACGACAGACCGGCTGCCCCAGGCGTGACAGAGGCGACGGGCAAGGCGCGTTCGCGGGCTGCTGCTCCCATGGCGGGCCCTGGGCGTCTACCAGGAAGGGAGAGACCAGCCTGGAGAAGGCAGAAAAGCCTGGGTACGTCCCTGCCGGGCGCCCGGAGCTCCCGAGGACAGAGCGGGCGGCTGCCCGGCCGCACGGAGCTCTCCAGCCCGAGGCACTGCACACACTTGTTCCAGCGGCCCCGGCCAGCAAGCGGCCACGCTCCCCACGACCGCCCCGCGGGGGGCTCGCCCACGACCGCCCCGCGGGGGGCTCGCCCACGACCGCCCCGCGGGGGGCTCGCCCACGACCGCCCCGCGGGGGGCTCGCCCACGACCGCCCCGCGGGGGGCTCGCCCAAGGCCGCTGGCCCCGGCCCGCCCAGTCCCCGCCACGCCAGGGGCGGCCCGGGCAGGGGCCCCGCGCCTCCAGGAACACGCCCGTGGGTGTTGGGCCGCCCCGTCCCGCCTCCGCAGAGGTCGCAGCCGCAGTCCCGCCGTCGGGGCCCGCCGGCAGACAGTGCACCTCCCAGCCCGGACCGGCACTCCCGGCACCCGCAGCCCCCGCTCCCTCCCAGCCCGGGCCGGCAACGCGGCCCGCCCGCCGCCGCTTCCACTCCTGCGCACTGGGCGCGCCCCCCAGGCGGGCCGGGGCCGGGGGCGGGCCGCGGGCGGGGGAGCGGCGGGCGGCCAATTGCGGCCCCGCGGGGAGCGGCTGCGGCGGGGCCGCCGCCCGTGCTCGCAGGGCAGGATGGAGGCGGAGGGCCGGGCACCGGGGTCGCCGCTCCTCGCCGGCGGGGAAGGGCCCGGGGCCGACTCGCGCCCCGCTGCGGGTGCCCCCGGCACGGCCCGGGGGCCGCTGATCGCCGCCGCCGAGGTGCTGGCGCTGGACGATGAGGAGGACGACCTGGAGGTGTTCAGCAAGGTACGGCAGCGCCCTCCGCGGGTCGGGCCGTGCCGCGCCGGGGCGGCCGGGCGGACGGGCTGGCCAGCACTTTGCCCCGGCGGGCACCGAGCGAGCCGGGCCGGGCCGGCTCCGCCCCGAGCGGGATCGCGGCCTCTGCCCGCCTGCCCCGCGGCCGGCCGGCAGCCCGCGCTCCCCGCGCCCGGGGAGCGCAGGGCAGGGCTGGTCCGGCCGCCCCCGGGGCTCCGCTGCGAGGGCTGGGCTGCCCGGGGCGCGGGGCTGCCTGGGGACAGCGCTCGGCGGCCAAGGAGCCCCGGGCGAGTTCCCCGGCACGAAAGGCAGGTTCGCTGCTTCGGACCAGCAGCGAAGTCATGACTGCCCTTACCTTAAATGTGTCGTGTAATCTGGACTCGCTGTAACCTTATCATCACTTACGTTCGTTATGTACCATATATGTATCTGTAAATTAAATAAACACTCGTGTTTAGTAATTGCAGTAGTGTTTAAATAAATGTTTGCAAGTTTCAGTTTGAGTTTTCTTTTGAAAGATGAAGTCTCCCACCTTTACATAGGAGGCTTGAGAAGTTAACATCTGTATTTTGATGAAGGGAATAAAATAAATGTAACTGAAATGTATTAGGGTCCATGTTCAGAAACCACACAGTTAGCTAGGTACATGGGTGCCAGTCTTGCCAATATTGCCGATTTTAATTAAATAAATGAAGTGTGGTATGGCTACTATGTATATTATTTTTCATTTTGTACTGATTTGGTTAAGATTAGACTTACCTCTTGCCTTCTCGGCAGTTAAAGAAGACAACATCTCATGGATCTATTTGCCTTATCAAGGCAGCATCTAAAATATAAAGACATACAGAGAGCTATGGTGGAAAAAATATATACAGAGGCTAAGGTGCTGTTCACCCTCTGAGGCTTGTGAACTGCTGTGTGACAGGATGTGTGCCATGGGAGAGAAACAGCAAATACATTTCTGATTTGAAAAAGCAAGAACATACATATATTCAGTAGGACTGGTTGTCATATGGATTAAATGTGTGGTTTTTTATATTTCTGTAGGCAAGATACATTGTTGTGGTATGCATGAATGAAACCATTGGAATAAGGACTTCCTTCTTAGAAGCTATGTATTTAAACTTTGACTCTAGTAGAATTCTTGAAACTCATGGCTTTTAAGGCCAGAAGGAACTATTAGGTCATTTAATAGTTTGTAACATGAAAGACATCAGGCTAAATTTCAACAAGTTATCTGTGTTTTTCTGAAGCATAACTAGGGTCTAGCTGAAATATGTTCTTCTAGGAAAGCACCGGCCCTGGCTTGACATAAAGCAATGAATGATTCACTGAACTTGCATGCAAAAGCAGTGCTAAAATATAATTTTAGTTGTTTGTGCTCACTTTGAATCCTTTTGCTTTTATGAGGTAAGGTCAGGCAGTTCTGCATGAAGGTATCTGCCTACTAACACAGTGTATCAACAGTTATGCTGCTTGCTTGTCAAGAGCTGTTCCCCTTGGGAATAAAAAATAAAAAGTGGAGTTGATAAAAGTTACTGCTGCTATTGGCAAATACCTATATCTTTAAATTTCTACTTGGCTTCATGACAAATATTTCTTACTTATATGAAATCTTTAGTGCTATTAATGCATGCTACATGATAAGTTATTCCCCACAAACAAGAAAAAATGTCATATTATGTTAAAATATGGCCTTCTTTCCAAAGCTTCGACACCTGCCTGTAGTGTATATATAGACCAGAAATCCCTGGTTTGTTTTCAGGTGTAATTTGAGGGCTGATCTTCTGAGCTTATGAAAATCTGTGAGGTTGTTTAGGCTTTACATCCTATTTGTTCATGTTCCATATATTCAAGGGAAACTGACAGGCTAAATGTAGCTTCCAATTAAGTGTTGTAAAACCAATTTTTCTGTAACATACTGTTCCAAGACTACTTTGATTTAAATTGTACCTTAATGGGGTTCCTTATGCCAGTGTCTGTAAGGTAGTGGTTTAGCATTTGCAGGCCAAGCGGGATGGCAATGGCAGTGCAGAGCTCGGTACCTGCCACTGCCATCGACTTCATCTTTGTCAGTTTAGTCCGTGCAGTGTGCCATCTACCAAAATGGTGAAAAATGAGATTCTTAAAAATTGTCAACCTCAATACCCTAAGTTATTACTCAAAATGTAAATACTGGGCTTTTTAATCTATGAAAATCCATAGACATTTAACCTGATAGTGTCATAAGCCATTGGCCTGGTATCCTGTGACATATCTCAAATACTACAGACCAGTATCTTCTTCGGCAGCTCTGATAAACCATTTCATGATGTGGTGTGCATTTCACTTTATCCTAGTTTTCACTACCATTGAAAAAGTTCTGACTTCTTTTCAGCAGAGACAAATTCTAGGAGTTGAGTTATGAGTCACACAGGTACAATGTTTCAACCTGCTTTCTTCCATGAGTTTGGAAGTATGGAGTACTGCGTGTATTGCAATACCCATTCAGGTATCCTTTGCCTTCCTTGTTAAGTGACACCTAGCACTGGGAAAGCTTCATATGGTTGCAAGCTCTGGATCCTTACTGGGAGGTAGGGATGGATGGATGAGGCATGGAGGCAAACCTGAGTCAAGGGCCTGTGCTCTGGGAAAGAGTGTTTAGGCAAACCCCCAGGCTTAATGTCTTCTACAAAGAGCTGCAGTCTCAGCTGTGTGCTCTTTTTTGAGGCCACTCTTGCTGTGTGAGTGTTTTCCTTCCCTTATTTATTTTAGAGTCTTACTGACCAACTGCAGTCAAATGTGAGAGTGAGATAGGGTAACTGCAAGTATTAGAGAAAGGAGAGCCAGAATAAGGCCCTCATACTGCCAGGAGCTCGTTGGTCTCTTGGCCAGTAAATCAAAAGGCCTGACTCGCACACACAGCTCTGCCAACTGCTCTGTCAGGAGTGAAAGGGCTTGGAAGGAGAAGGGACACTCAGGTAAGTGGGGCTAGGGAAGGCATGGGAAAGGACATAATTTTCTGGGACAGGGCCTTGATGCTTTTTGCATGGATGAAGAGGAAAAAGGTTTCACAACACAAGAGCTGGAAGAATTGTGTTTTTCCTGTGCCGCAAAACTCCTTCTGCCCTCATCTGTATGCACACAAAAACATAGTTCCAACCACAAAATTACAGCTGTATAGAAAATTATCATCTTTTTTTAACTGTGTTTCTGTGATGACATCAGACTTAGTTTGCATGAACTTCAAGAACTACTGTAAGTAAACCTGAAGTATCATGAGGATGAAACTTGTTTAAAACTCACATGCATTCATTCATGTGCACATGACTGTATTAAACAAATCTGAAGACCTGCTTATTCTATGGATTTTTATACCTATGTTTTGTTTCACAAACCAAATATTCATCAGCCTTTCCACATAAAAATATACTTTCAGAAACCTGCATGTATAGAGAAAGTTTTAGTAGCAACCTACAAGAAAGAATGAAACATTAAGATATTAATGCCCCATGGAAAATGAGAAAATATGAAACACATTTACCTTGATCCAGTTTAGGCCTTGCAGAGTCATTAGTCCTCAAGTTATATGGCCATTCAAGTCCCTTACACGCTCACATGCATCTTTCTTTCCCTGGAAATTTCCCGTTGTCTCAGCGCTTTGAATCACATGGGCTGCTCTGAACTAGCAGTCCTCATTCTTCATCTAGAGTGTGGCCAGCCAGTGCTAGCGGGCTCTGAAAACAGCTTCTCTGTTTATTCTCCACCACTCAGGACAGTGCTAACTGGATACCAGTATAGAAATCACGTGTAGAAACACACTGAATAAAAGTAAAATGACTGACAGGTGTACAAGGAAGCCACTATATAATATTTAAAGTCTTGTCTTTAGTCTTCCGTGTTGCTTTTGTCTCCCTGTTCAAAGAACTGGTACATAAGTGCTTTCTGGGCATAATTCCCAGTATAAATTTCTCCTCCATATTTGTGGGAGTACATTGATAAATCCAAAGAAGAGGGATGGCAGTAGGCAATGAGCTTAAGGCAGGAAAAGAGCAAGATACCATGTTCCAGAGAAAGTTTTGATCTAGTTGAATTCAAAGGGAAAAAGGAACTCTCCCCAGCTCAGCAGCACTATGGTGGTGTGCTCTTCACTCCCATGAGAGCAGCCTTGGGATGATGCCGTGACTCCAGTTTGTGTGGACTCACACATTTCAAACCTGGCATTCAAGCAGTTTTCTCTTTAACTACATCCCTTTCCTCCTTCCTCCATAGTTAACAAGGCACTGGAAAGGGCAACTCTTTCTTAGTGTAGTCTAACTATGCTTTTAGAAAACTTCTAGAAAGTAGATTAATTTTCAAGTTTGTTATGAAAATACTTCATTGCATTGCATATATTACAAAAAAGTATACAGTATTTGCTATTTAAAATATAGTGATTTCTTTCAATTGCTCTAATTTATTATTTCCAATGGTTTAATAATTTGTTATGCTCTTTCATGGAGTTAGTGATTTCAATTTATTTTCCTAGTAACTGTACCTTTCAAGATTTTAGATTACTAGATCTCATCCAGACTTGCATCTAAGGAAGCAAATGAGATTTCTTGCTTGTTTCCAATTTACACTCCATTTCTCATCACTTGAGTGGTCACCATTGAATGCACTGAGCAGAAGCAGCTGCTATGGGGTCATATTCTTAGAGAGCTGTGTGGAAGTGGTTGATGCTATTAAAAAGTGGATTTCCTCTTCAGCAAAATAGTGGTTTGACTTTTTTTTTTTTTTTTAGAAATTAAGCAGCAAATTTTTACTTCATCCTTACTTACTGTTTTCCTTTAGAAAAAAGAAAAAGATTCATTTATGTATCTGTAATTGTTTTCCATTTCAAATTTTATTTTAAAATACATGCAAACTGAAATATCCAATTACAATAAAAATTCTGATTCTGATTTTGTCTTGTTTTCTTTTAAATCATTGGGTTTTTATCTACCCTGTTCAGGTTATTAGAGATAATTCAAACATCATAAGTCCTCAGCAACTGGCTTTTAACATTTTAATAAAGCTGGTAAGTATTCTACACAATGGGTGCTTGGATTCATAACTAATTTTATCATTCATAGGCAAGTTTTCTTTGCATAACATTCTTCTCAAATGGTAGTATTTTGCTCTTTCAACAGTTTTAGAATAAATCTCATTTCTTACATCCTCACTGAAGTACATACTGAAAAGGATAATAGATTTTCTAGGTACTATATAATTCTTTCATCTGCTCTATATTATATCTGTTCTATCAGATTATTTAAAAGCTTGCCATTTTAGCATCTGAGACATATGTGTTTGTATACAAAGATGTATTGATATGAATATTCTCATGTCTTATCTGTAGGATACATCTCTGGCTGAGGTAAACTCATTCAGTCCTTCAATGCCAATATCCCCCTCATCAATGATAAACCAATATAAATTTGAAGATGGACCAGAATTAAGAGATCTCTTCATTACAGTCGATGATCCTGAAAGCCACATTACAGCCATTGAAACATTTATTACATACAGAGTAGTCACAAAGGTAAGCATCTATTCATGGCTGTAATGGCTTACTTTGATAACACCAGTAGCATTTTTACTCTTCTTGCATACCATTCTCTGTGATATTACTAAATTTAAATTGTACTCTGATTTTACCATGAGTTACAGACAACTAAAACTGTATGAAACTGTGGTAGATTCTGGAAAAAAAATCAGTGTAAGTCTGCATAGGTGCTTACCTGCAGAGGTGCTTACATTATTTATATTGAGAAAATAGTTAATAAACCTTCAATAGCAAAATGAGTGCTATGTGAGAATAACATTTTCTGTTGTGATCTTCAGCAGGAACATGAAACAGCAGAAGGACAGATTCAGTTTGAAAACACTATATTGGCACAAGTATTTATGACTTTTGGATCACTTGCAGCCTATGGGTCTTTTGCCTGGCATAAATGTTACCTGCTACAGTCTTTCAATTCCATTCTTTTCTAATTGCATCCATTATCACATGGTTGTTTGTTTCCCATTTACAGTTGCATGTGATTTCTGGGGAAACTGCCACAATTCTCTAATGAAAAAGTAATGCTGGGAGACAATGAAGTGTATTTTTAGTTGTCCTAAATGCAAGTTATTTACAGGAAATAAGCCTTATGAGTCCAGCCAGGTCTTCTGAGATTACCAGCAAATAATCTGCAGGCTGCATTTTGAGAATTGCATTGTTAATTTATTTTACTTTGAGTTCTTTTTAAAAGATTCATTTAAAACCAAATTTTCAAATGGGAATTATTCATCTTTAAATAAGAGGAGATATCAATTCCTCATAAAATATTTAAAGAGTAGGAAGAGAGCTATCTTCATTAAGTTGCTAGCAATAATTTTCCCTTTATGCATGTTTCTGTAGACTAGAGAACATTTTTTCTTCAGGCAAGTATGGATTGGCCATAAGATAGATTGCTTTTGCCTTTTTTTATCTCTTCTGTCCTTTCTTATCATATTTAATTTGGAGTACTGGCTGTTGATGATAAAGTAATAGCATTCCTCCCACATACCTTGAAAAATTTTTATTCAACAAAAATGTTTAGATTACAAAAGCATGTTTTGACGTTTTTAGAATTTACTTGCATCGCATTATAAATCTCTGTGCAACAATGAATGCTAAATAGCACGTATTAACGAAAACATGGGCTCTTCGTGGCTTGCCTCTAGAAGACAGAGCAGTGATAAAATAAATCTCATGGTCTGACAATTTTGTAACTCTGTAATAAGCATTTTTTGTAGACATTAAAGGTTTGTTGGCAAGTTCTAACAAAGGGCTACAAAGCTGGAATTGATGATGGGATGCAGAATCCATTAAGCAGTGCAAGAAGTGTTATTGCTGTAATATTCTGAAGTTTTCATGTTTTGAACATGGGGATTGTTGATTAGTGTCAGCAGGTCCCAAGGATGTGTGTCAGGTCTTTGGGGTTTGTTCAGAATGCTAAAAAATGGACTTTCTTCATTAATAGATTACTAATCACTTTAAAAGAAGTGCCCTAGAAGTAATGAACATAACTGGGATTGCTAAAAGGAAAATGCAACACTAAAATAATTATTGAAATATTTTGGAAACATTTTGGTAGGACAATTATTATGTCACTGCATGAAGTGCAGTTAAAAGCTTGCTTTTTTCCTTTTTTCCCCAGTAGAACTTTGATTTCTTGCTAAAACACGATGTGTTTTAACTCTTCAAGGAGTTGATCATTGTACTTTAAAATAACAGCAAACAAATAACAGGGGCAAAATAGAATCATGTTGCATTCCCTTCAAGTACTCAGTTTTCTCCAAAATCTAAACCTGCATTGTTCTTTTCTTTTTCTGGTATTGTAACCTAAGCCTGTTGTTTCTGCCCCTGTTTTTCAGACATCCCGTGGTGAATTTGACTCCAGTGAATATGAAGTTCGAAGACGATACCAGGATTTCCTTTGGTTGAAGAGCAAACTTGAAGAAGCACATCCGACACTGATTATTCCTGTTTGTTTGTTTTTATTTGTTTATAAGATAGCTCCAGTTTTATACAGAGATGTTTGAGGTCTTTTTGCAACTTCTGAAGTCTCGCAAACATTAAGCCAACCTATTTTCATTAGCTTTATATGCATGTGATAATTAAAAATCACATAAAGGTATTTATTAGGTTTTTCATGGTGCCATTTGCAATAATTTATGTCCTCCTTTCTTAGTTGCATTTGTGTTCTTCTGCACTGTGTGTTACAAGAACCATATTATTACAAGAACCATGTTATACTTTAGTTGAATATGATAACTTTATATAGCTTTTGGGTTTTTGCATGATAGATTTTACAAGGTATACCTATTTTTTTATTAAGTAGAAGAACTACTGTAATAACCCTAATATTATGCAAATTGTACAATATTATTCTTCTTTTTTCCTTAGCCATTGCCTGAAAAATTCATAATGAAGGGCATGGTGGAACGATTTAGTGATGAATTCATTGAGACTCGAAGAAAAGCTTTACATAAATTTTTGAACCGTATTGCTGATCATCCAACTTTAACTTTTAATGAAGACTTCAAAATTTTTCTTACTGCACAAGCCTGGGTAAAATTACTTTGTTTTTATCTACAGTTATGTGAAACCACCTCTTGTGTTAGTAGAGTGTATCAAGAGTCGCCCTGGCTCAGTATTCAATAGTGTCATTCCATGGCTTGTTACAGAAGTGTTAGAAGAAGGCAGGGATTTATGGAATATACATACCTCAAGATAACCTTTTCTTCTGTGGTTTTGGTAATCATGTATGTGATCATAAATATTGCTGTACCTTCCAAAGTAGTTTTTGTTACTGCATTCTGGATTTTTTTGTGGCAATTTCACAGTATGTCAAGTCTGCATGCTTTTTGGTACACATATAAGCTTCCAAGATTATGAGGAAAATAGTGTTTTTAATTAATTATTGGTTTGGCATGGCACTGTCTTTTTCATCTCTTTGTTGTTTTTTTTTTAAAGTTATACTGGTCTCATAAAAGAATTTCCTGTTGCATTGTTGCAAGATGTCACCAGTTGCAAACTGGAGTTTTGTACTCAGCAAAGCCTGCCTCTGAACTTCAGCAAAGGTTATTCTAGCAACATTTAAAAAGAGAGAAAAAAAAAAAATAGGTGGATTACTTCCTCCAGTGGGAACATTGTCTGCTTTTCTCAATTACTTATTTCTGCAATCATTACCTCTGCTTTCCTGTTCAAAAAGCTAAACTGGAAACTAGTTAACTCACCCTGAGGAATGAAGGGATAAAGGTTCTCTGCCATCTTTAACTGTTCTTGTGGAGTGTGATACATGGCATGCTTGTGTTTGCTCAGAAAGGCTTGGCTCATAAATGCACATGACAGGTACAACTCTGACACTTGTCTAATAATTATAACATAAGATTTGTACACTAAAAAGACACAGAGAGGCTTATGTACGTAGTTTTATTAAAAAAAAAGAAAAAAGCTTTATGAATTATTTTCAGAGAATTAAAAAAAGTACTTGAAAGTAAACAGAGCTTATTCTGTCTTTAGGAACTCTCATCACACAAGAAGCAGGGTCCCGGTTTGCTGAGCAGGATGGGACAAACCGTCAGAGCTGTAGCATCCTCAGTAAGAGGAGCAGTTAAAAATCGTCCTGGAATGTTTACAGAAATCAACAATTACATGGGAACATTTAGTCAGAAAATAAACTTACTAGATAAAATAGCTCATAGGATTTACAAGGAAGAAAGGGGTAAGTAGAAAACAAGTATCATTTTTATTGATTTAAGAAATTAATATATTGGAAAAGTAAATTAGTTTTTATCCTGCCAGGCAAAATGCTCTTTCCAGCAAGGAAGGAAAAAGGGAGATTTATGTTTATACTGTGGTTTTCTTAATGGTTATAGTTTTGACAGATCTTCCAGTTAGTTTTCATAAGTTCTTAATAGGAATAGTTTTAACATGTCATTCAGCTGCTTATGAGGAACTTTGAAGACAATGTAGTAAGTGTGGCTGTCTTTTTACCTGTGCTTTTTGGAAAACTGAATGACCTTTTGTTTTTTACTTTCAGGGCAATCTCATGCTGACATAATGCTATCTAGATTCCAGATCTTTAAACATCTCTTTTTTTGGTTTCATTCTTCACCTTTTTTCTCTTTTGACTAAGTAGATTTTTTTTTTTAATAGCTTTACTGTTGGGCACAATTTCTGTCATGGTAAGCTGTGTCTATTAAGAGTTTTCTTAAGAAGAATGACTTGACCTTATTTTTTTCCTTAAGTAACAGCAGTTTGCACACCTACGTGGAATGCTAAGTGATTGACTTTTCTGAGATTCTGAAATTACTCTGATCTCAGACTATGCCTGTTCAGTAGAATTTCCACTGGGCAGCACTTGAGGTATTTTCTTGTCTATATAATTTGAAAAGCTGCACTGTGTTCCTTAATAACTGAGCCCTCGTGCTTTATTGTGCAGCACCAGATCTCAGCATGTCCTCACTGAATTGGAAGGATCTTATAAAAGGAAAATACATGTTGGTGAAAAGAGTTCCTTTTGATATTGTTCCTTTCAATGGAAATAGCTGAGGTCTGTAGGTTCAAGGCATCAGTATCAAATTCTTGGAAAACCTTAATAATTTTGACATGCTTCCAAATGCTGTAGTTATATCTTCTTCCCATATTTTCTAAACAGCACGTCAGAACACTTATGTGCAGGGCTGCACTGTTGTGGATCGGAACTGTTGATAGCTGCAATGCAGACAACATTCCTGCTTGCAGTACCTTGATGTGGGATTCTTGATTACATCTTCCACAGAGGTTTTTTTGTCCAATTAGTCTCAAAGTAAACATTACACTCTTCATACCACACAACTGCTTTCATCTTTTCTAGGACATTTCTTTTTTTGATACATGACCAGTGCGTTCCTCCTGTGAACATGCAGCTTCCTGGTCATATGGAGCCTTGCCCACGTTTAGCCCTACCAAGTGGCACAGTGAATTCTGGGCCCTCTCTCTCTGCTTACAGATTATCACTTGGTCTAGAGACATAAGAGAAGTAATTTGTTGGATATCCCTGTATTTAAATTATTAAAAACTACTGAAGGACATAACACCTGGAGAACTGGTGGGAACTTTAGTGTTTCTTTTGAAGCTTTTGGGACATAACAAAGCTTCTAGTTTTAATAACCGAGACAGGATTTGGAACATTACTGTTTCAAGCAGCAGAGGAATTCAGGATAGTAGACCCAAATCAGACCAACTGCTGCCCACGGCTGCTCATGGCTCCTGTCGCTCTATATGAAGATAATGTGAAGCAATGCAGGTCATTAATGCAGGGTGTCTGAGTACAACTCTTCAGGTCTGCCTGAGTACGTGTGTCCTTTTGAAACGACTGGGGCATTTTTGCTGATAGATTTCTTGAAACTACTTAATTACAATACGTTAATTGATTAGTTTATTCATAAACAATGAACCAGAGTTTACTTACCTTGGTCATTTGAGCAAATTTAAACACTAGCCTCAGCCTCTTGGTTTGTTCACAGTAAATACGAGGTTGTAATTAGCATCGCTTAGATATCTATTAAAGAACAAAGAGTAATATGTGTATATGTTCCTGTTAAGACTATTTTAATGAAATGAAGGAATACGGCCCCATCCACACCCTCTGGTCAGCATCCGAAGAAGATTTAGCAGACTCCCTGAAGGGCATTGCCAGCTGCATCGACAGGTGTTGCAAGGCTACGGAGAAGAGAATGGCAGGGCTCTCAGAAAACCTGCTGCCAATTTTACATGAATATGTTCTCTACAGTGAAATTCTGATGGTAAGGTTTCTTTAAGGATTGTTTGTGGCTGTAAATAAAATCTGGCTTAGTCCAGTGACAAAGTCTAGGAGAGAATGATGAAAATGATTTTACAGTCCCTGTATTTACTCATTACAAAACATGTGCAGCATAGGATAACTGTCCGTTAGCAGGGAATCTGGTTGGTTCTGTTTCCCTTGCTAATCCAGCCAGAGATGCCCCTTCCAAATAAGAAGAGCTTGACAGTTCTGCTTGGCAGGCAGCCCTTGGTAGCTGTGCTAGGGTGTCTGGTTTTGCCATCTTCAGTGAGCTCTGCATTGTAGCCGAAAGGGTTTGGGAACAGCAGCTGAGAAAGACCTTCTCTGACACGGATAGAATAGGAACTCATTGAGTAACAGATTTTGTGTGGGAAAAGGAGTGGAGAGGTTTTTCCCTTTCTAGGAGCTGTTCCTAAACTATGTTTTCTTTTTCCAGAACAGCAGGGAACTTCCAGTCCCTGCGCCATTATATAAGCATGTTTTGCCATAAGCTACTGCTCTCAGTTCCCTTTATGTATATATTTTTCTTACACTTGGAGAGAATGTAAAAAATCAGACTCCAGAGTTGATATACTCAGTGTTGGTGGATAATCAACATAATTAAGTAACTGAATTCAGCATGTCATAATTCCCACTTTGCTGCCTCCAGAAAGCAGAACATGTGTACAAACCCCTCTTTGTCTAGGTTTTGAGCAATGCCATCTGCAGTATCTGTTCTTCTGTTACTGCTGGGAGTCCAGCTCCTACTGCAGTGCCTTCTGAGTAGGGGCTGACAGTGTGTTGCAGGCCATGGGTAGAGCAAGACCCCAGTTAACTGAGCCTTTGCTGGCACTGTGCAGAGCATTGCCAGTTTCTCAGTAAGGCTCAGCTACTGAGAGGTTAGGAATTACTGCTGCAATGACTGCTGTATTTAAAACAAGCTGCACTGAAAGAGGGGCCATGCTGGTAGGTGGAGGTACTGCTTTGCTTAAAGGTTTAAAGAGATTACCATCCTAGCAATTGCAGCTCTTCTTCGTCTCCCCCACTTCCAGAAGTAATTTTTCAGCATTTCTAAGTCTGTTACCCATGAGTGATCCTAGCCTTCGTGCTACTGAAGAGATTCTGCCTGCCCATGACCTTCTGTTTTGCAGCCTGGCTCACCCTCACCCTTTCTCAGGCGTTCTGTCCAGAGCACAAAGAGGTTTCTGTGGACAAGCCCCAGGGTGACTACCTGGCTCTTCATGCACACTTTACAAGTTGCTGTTCCCCACTGCATTTTTTCTGCTTGTAGTTTTCTTGATGCAGCACTTGCAACACAGCATTAGTCTGCCATGAGGTCCTGTCCAGAGGAAAAACCTTCCTTCAGTAGCTCACTGCTGTTCTACAATTGTCCCTTTCCCTTCATTCACTCTGGATTTTTATTTTTGTTATGGCTTACTTCCCTCTTGGAGTTTGGAGAGGGTAAAACTAATCACACTAAAAATACCATGGGAAGTCACACAGTAATAAACCTGCTTTCAGAGGTGTGTTTAACCCCTCATGTGCAGTGCTGCCAAGATCACATGCAAATGTGCAAAACAAGGTGTGATCAATACAATACAGTCCTTGTATTTTCCAGTGTTGTGAGTTCAGCCTTTAACTGGGGAATGAAATGAATTCACAGCTAAAATATTTACATCTGGACCGGCTCCTTCCTAACTGACCCACAGAATAAAACTGCTGTCCCTCAGGGTACAAATTACAGCATTAATTGTTTATGAATTCGCATAAAGAATTTGAGGGTTTTGTGGCAGGGTACCATTAAATATTACACCAAAAAGCTGTAAAAGTGTAATAATATGTTTTAAAAATATAGTCCCTATGTTTGTCATTAGAAGTCAGCACTTGTCTGTAGTTGTAGCACCTTAATATTAAAATAGTCAGTTTTGTTTTATAATTTGTGATAGCAGCCATTAAAACAGTTTTAAAAGAGGCAAAATAAATAGTAAAAAAGAGCAAGCATTTGTATTATGAAGAAAAGTTGTTCCAGACATTTGTTTTGCTTCTGTGCTTATAGCTAAACTTTTTCTGTATATATTAAGTTCTGAGCTATTGAGCAGATTTATGAGCATTTGTATATATAGCTAATCTTTTACTCAGAATAGCCTAAAGTCAGGTTTACCAATTTTTATTGTAATTACCAGATCAAAAAGAAACACTGAAAAATTATTTGAAAAAAACTCCTAAATTATTTTATTGTATTTGATAAAGTGACAAGATCTCAGAGATATTTTCAATCAAATAAGAGAGCTAGAGAAGGTAGAGCTGCTTGTGCCCTGTGATGTTTCAACATGCCTTGTGCTAGAGGTGAATACTGAACATCTCTGCAGCAGAAGCAGTAAAACCAGTTGTGGCAAGGTAAAGTAAAAGAAGATTTTGAGGTTTGTAATTTAATATGTTCTGCTTCTGACTTTTTTCAAAAGGACTAAAGCCTTGCAACACTTCTGCAAGATAAGCATACCTGAGTGTGCTTTTACAGATGAGGAAGCTAAGACAAAGAGAAATTTATAAGGCTTCATCAAGGTCTCAGAGCAAATTAGCACTGGAAATGGAAATTTAATTTGTTAATACTGTTCCTGTTTTGTAGCTTAACAAGTAATGTTCCTTCCCCTTTCTAATTATTTTTTTTACATTATGCTAAAAACCCAATACCTGATAAGACAGTTTTAAAGGAGGTAATAATTACATATGCTGAAAATAAGCACATATATCAATGGTAGAACAGCTATCATTCCTATGATAACTTTATCTGATTTTTGTTAATTTTTTCTGATTTTTCAGAACTACATTTGGCACTTACAAAATAATATTAAAGGTTAAACTCACACTTTCAATAAGGCCTTGTATACCATTTTTAGTCATTCTACTTTATATTGTAAATTTTACTCAATGAAGATACTGTCATTCATGAGATTTGGCAAACTCATGTTGCTGTTTTGAGATATGAATATATAGTAAGTTGAGCTGATACCAATTAAACTGCTGTTGCAGTTTTGTTCATATAACTAGCAATGATACTGTGTATGTCAGATTCTTGTGGCACTGATTTTGGATTTACTAAGATTCTTGAAAAACACATAAGATAAAATAGAGGTATGGAAAAATAAGTCTTCATAATTTTAATTTTTTTAATTAAAGTATATGTATCATGTCAAAATTATTAAATGGCATCATTCTGTGATCCTACTTATTTTATAGAATAGCCAAGGTGTTTGATGGTTTTCTGAAATAGCTAAAATATGGTGTAGTTTACACCTTTTTTTTTCTTCTTCTATATTAAGGGTGTTTTGAAAAGGAGAGACCAAATTCAAGGCGAGCTTGATTCCAAAGTTGATGCTTTAGCCAATAGAAAGACAGAAAAGGATCTGGTGAGTATGTACAGAAAGCTGAAATCTTCCAGGCCTTATTCTAACTGCAAAAGATATGCAAAAAAAGTGTCCTGAGAAGCCATGTGTAGTAACTGGATGGTGTCTCTGCGATTCTTTGTAGCTGTATGTGCCAGGCAAAGGCAGTCCTGAGAAAGATGCAGCACTTCAGTAGATGGGCTGCTGGAGCGAAAGGCTGGTCATAGTGGGTGACCACTGTGTTTTGTCAACACAGACTGTACCACAGATTATTTTTAGCATTTCCATTTGCTTCCACACTTGGAGTTAAAAGAAAGTAAGACTTGCTGCAATGCTCTTGTAGCTGCTGCTCCATTGATGTAGGAGAGGGAGAGGAGGTGGTTAGAATGAGCAGTTGTTCAATAAGCTTATTTAAAATGAAACATTCTGCATTTTGTTCTATCTAGTTGAGCCGAATATTTTTTTTTAAGTCCAGTATGACCATTCATTCTAGTGAAGTCGGACTGTAACTGGTAGCCTGTGGGGGCAGGCATCCCCAAAACCATCAGCAAGGCTCAGCGAGCCAGTTAAAAGCAACTTTCAGCATGAGTATTGGCATTTTAAAATTTTTGATTGTTGAACTGTCACGCCTAAGTAATGTCCTTTTAGCACAGTGTTAACACAAAGTGTTATACAGTGTAAATAATATATAAAACTGACTAATAACTTTTTAGTACATAAAAGGAGAAAGTCCTTGACATTTCAGATACTTTTTATTTGAGTTGTTGTAATTAGTTTTCATGTAAAGATGAGCTGTTTAGATAGTTTTTGGATTTGAAATTCCTATTTTCATTTGATTTCTCACTGAGATGAATAAATAAGAATATATTACCACTCTCTGGTATCTACTATGGCTATGGTATATTTTGTAACAGTTTGCCTCTGTGTACTGCAGTGGGACATTAAGTAAATACCTCTGTTTGTTTTTTTTTCTTGAAGTAGAAATTCTGTTTACTTATATTGTCCTATCATTTCTCTGCCTCTGTGTTCTCGAAACTGTTTTTGTTTCTTTGCTTTCTTTGCTGCTTCTCCTGTCCTTTTTCCTTAGTTTAAAGTTTGAAACTCTTATAGAACGCACAGAGGATGGTAAGTTGGAGAAGTCCTCTAGGCTGGGAACAGGGTAGCAATGGCAGGTCCATTCAGTGATGAATTCCAGTTTCATACAGCTTGTTTAGCAGGCAGTCTCATTGCTGTCCACCATAGAACACTGCATGGCAGGACATGGCCTCTTCAGGATGTATTCCTGTTATAATCTGATGGAGTCCTCAGGCAAGGTGCATGCACTACCTTTTTCCTGAACTGTTACAAATCAAGAATATTTTTACTTTAGCATAGTATTGATTACACCATGTTGATTTGATACTGACTGGTTTACGCCATCATGAGATGTTTGTACTTGCTTCCAGTAGGATTTTGAGATCAGCTTGCCCAAAGTTATCTTTTTTCACTGTTTCTGTGTTTCAATATCTGCATTTACAGTTTTGGTAAAACCTTTGGACAGTGTGATTACCCAGGTGTTCAGATATTTGCTTTATCTGTCCAATCCCTCTTTTACTCATTTCAGAGAATCCTGTTTCTGAGAGCCTGATTCTCCTTGCAGTCTCACAAAAGCAGTAAAACAGATGTCTGTTAGTCTAATCTGATAATAAAATTCTGTGTTTTCTAATTGAGTGGCAGCTGTATCTGAAGATGTTTTCTTAATTAGAAGGCTTTTTCTATTAAGGATAGTTTGATTGCAGAGAATGCTGTACTGCTATTTTTAACCATTGAAGTGACTTCTAACTGTTTCTTGGTAATTTTTGTACTATTTTAAAATTTTTGTTATGTGTTGAAATATTTTTCTGACACTCCTAACCAAACTGATTTCAAAATAAAAGGTGGTCATAACACAGGCACTGTTATTGGAACTGGTGCCAAACACTGAGTTTGAGTGTCTTTGCACATTTCTATTCCTAAGCAGAACTGTAGCTTCTAATGATCTCATAGATGTCAGATTGAACTTGTCAGTGCAATCTAGTAGCCAGAAATTTTGCTGACAATGAGTGGCATGAACTCTAATCTCATTTGAAGTACATTTCCACCACAGATAAGGAGACTCAGACTGTCATTAGAGCTGATAAAAGGCTGTGAGATCTTTAGCATTGGTCACGGCAAACATTAAATGATTTAACAAACAGGAGGTTGTACAGCAGAAGAATGTAAAACATCCCCAAGGTCAGTGCAGATGAAATAGGCTGGAATTGTAAATTAAACCTTATGGGACATTAACCTCATTGTCTGGGAAAAAAAAAGTTTTCTTGAGCTGTGCTTCTGCAACCTGGCATTTAGGAAGCTGCTTGTGGTGCTGCTAAAAACCCAAAACAATGTCTCCCGCTCCAAAATTTGGTCCATGAAGGCGGCAGTTGTTCAGGGTATGGATGGTTTGAAGACTGTGATTTTGGATGCAGGCTCTGACAGAGATATCTGGGAGGACTTTGGTACCCTCTTGCTTGTCTAGGCCTTTCTACCTCCAGAGCTCTGGCTGTGAAGTTGTTGGGATATGTTGCTCCATCGCTCCCATGCTCCATTCTGAAGGCTACACAGCAATGCTCGTGTATCCCTCTGTGGTTTGGATACTTTTAACAGTTTTAGTACTGCCACTAGCGCTGATAGTAATTCTGACAAAAGGTTGGTATAATGTGCTCTGACAGAACCAGATAAGCATTAAATGCTAACTTAAGGATTCTAGTGTTCAGGCTTGAAACTGAGTAGTAAAGAGATGAAATGCTGAATCTATTACATTCTGAGTATAGCTTATGTTTTAACTCCAGGCTAAAGGATTAATTTAAAACTGTAGGATTAATTCATGTAGCAGATAGAAATTCATGCAATTTTGCCATACTAAGTGTAAAATGCTGTGTCACCAGGTGATTTGGCTATTGGGCCAGGTCTCTTTGCTACAGGTCCCACTCTTCACATCTGGTGGCACTCTGCCCTAACAATGTCTGGCTCCCACCTTCCTGTGCCGTGGTCAGATGTCTGATTAGCACCGTGCTGTCCTTATCTGGTGATCACTGATGTGAGATTTAATTTCTCACACTTGGTGCCTCAGTGAGATCAATGTAAGAAAATGGATTCAGAATCCTATTTAATTTGCAGGATAAATTGTAACAATTTACACCTTGTAAGTGAGGAACACACTAGATAGGTGTTTTTATTAAGATCAAGCCATTCTTCTTTGAATTCTGCTGTCATGGCAGCTGAAGAGGGTGGCATTTATGTTTCTTTTTCATTTTCAAAAAGTAGATATTAAACCTCTCTACTTGAGATGATGGCAGCATAATGCTGCCCTTAGATCTTAAGTCAGACCCTTGCCTTGATACAACACACAGTTCTTTGGGACTTTAGAGGGGGATGTTTAAACTGCATATCCAGGCAGGAATGTAGAACGGGGTCTGCCTATCTATGTCACACTGTAACTACACTGTGGGAGAAATTTGTAGTTCCTAGAAAAGGACAGACAAAACCAAACTGTAAAATAAATTACTTAGAGATATAAAGAACAAGATAAGGGGAAGCTGCTGGAGCCATGACTTCTAAGTCGGAGTAGTTCTTTTTGTGTGTAGACTAGTGCATTCTCATAGAGGAACTTTTTTTTTTGTAAAAGCAGAAAATGGATTCAACTGCCTTTCCTACTCTAAATCATCTTAAAAATGTCACCGTTTTCAGTATTCCGTGTGCATTCATTTTTTGGTGTTTGAAGGAAAAGCAATTAGCATGGGATATGCTCAAAATACCAAATCCAGTTGCCTGTAATTCCTTTAAAGGTAATTCCCCCACATTTAAACTGTGGATTAACTTTTTCATTTTGAATACAGAGTTGGTAGTTGAAATTACCCTTGTCTGTAACTTGATTACTGGTCTGGCTAGGTAATTGAACTTGGGCTTTTCAGTAAAGTAGAAATAAGATTTTGCATTTTGTTCTTGATTAATAACTGGTATTTCATTAATCTAGAAGTGTGCCAAAGAAAATCAGTGTAGAAATCAAGTCTAACTAAAAATGTTTATTATGGAATGGGGAAAATACCCATTCAGATGAATTTTTCAGTTTTACTAGCTAAGGAGTTTTTGGCTACTTTAAGAGCTGAAGGATTCTAGTATGTCAAACTGAATGGGATCCAGGTTCTGTGACCATTTCAGGCAGTGCAGCTTAGTTTGTGTCTAATGGTGGCAGGACTGCTGTTGCACTTGGATTGCTGTTCCCCCTGCATGGTTCAAGCAGGAGGCTGTGCACCAAGACTTTCCACATCCTGCTCTGAATTTTGATGTGTCTGTGTTCTGCCAATAGAAGAACACAGAAGAAGAACACAGAAGAAAATCCTGGAAATGAATCCTGGAATCCTGAACTTCCTATCATTGATAACACCATCTCTACAGAAAGCACGAGTAGCTATCCAAGTTTACAGAGGTGTTGTACGAGGAAAAAAATTATTTGCCTGATAGCAGAATACAAGGAAGCAGAAGAAGTGTATGGGACCTGAGTTGCAATGGAAGCAATACAAGGAATTAAATTTCCTGCTTGATGTTCCTTACTGATGTTCTTGCCTGACCCCTCCTGCTGCAGACAGTCACTCTGCAGTCGCAGCAGATGAATTTGCGCTGTAGCTACAGAAGATGTATCTAGTTCTGTGACTGGGTGCCAGCCAGAACTGACACTGCTGATGAGTAAACGACAATAGGTAACAAAATTACTGAGAAGACTAGAAAATTCATTAAAGAGAGGGCCACTGTGCACTTACTCATGCCATTAGCTGCAAAGTCACTTTGTGCATCTACAGTAATTAGAAGCAAGTAACGTCTGTAGACTAGCCCTCAAGGTTTTGGATCCTGGATCAATGTGGAAGAGTTTCTTCTCTGTTAAAGTCCTTTGGTTTAATTTCTTTCTCTGCTTCTGTATTCCTTTTTCCTTCATATGGTTCCACAAAAAAAGATGACAGTGTGACAGGCAAGAAATCAGAAGGGTTGTGCTTTTGATTTCTGCTGTCTTCTCCCCATTCTGGTTTCTCCCGAGGTTATCAAAGGTTCTGTCAGGGTTTTCTCATTTTTCTTGCCCAAATCTAATTGTACAGTTGATTCTGCTTCAGTAAAGCCCTCTATATTTTACTTTTTAGATGCATTACTGTCAAGTGCTAGTGAAGACGTGCCAGAGTCTGTAACTTCTTAGCCAATAAAAATATCTTCAGGAATACTTGAATTGTGGTCTAGAATTTCTGTTATTAATATTTCAAAAATTATAGTGAGTTATTCATTAGGAATGATGTTTCAATATGATTTTTTGTGCTAAGTTAAATATCAACCTTGCTTTTTCAGTTCTGTTTGCCTCCACTACAGTCAGTTGATTTCAATAATTTTGAAAATGGTGATTTTCCTAATATTTTTTAATATTTACAATTAATATTTAGTTCTCAGAAGAGATTGGGAAACTTGAAGACAAAGTTGAACGTGCCAATAATGCTCTGAAAGCGGATTGGGACAGGTGGAAGCAGAACATGCAGTGTGATATGAGATCAACATTCACTAATGTGGCTGAGAATAATCTCCGTTTTTACGAAGAGGTAAAAACTCTTTCTCATAGCAATGTTATTTTTTCATTGGTTATTTCAGTGCAAAAGTCCATGGATTGCCTGTAAAGAGGAATTTTTGCATTTTAGTTCAAACATTTGTTAACTTCAGAATCACCTTTTGTGGGAAGAGGGAAGCAGTTATCCTTAATTTGACACATTTCAAGCAAAATGTGTTTTGCTTGTGCCCAAGTGGTTGATCTTGAGTTCATCATCGACAGAGGGCAGTCTTGTTTTACTAACCACAACAATTTGGAACATATTTTTCGGTTCAATGTCAGCTGCTATATTTCAGTTTGGAAACATTTTGCTGTAACTGCATGAAAAAGCCTTCTGGAAGGCTCAAACCTGTCTAAATGATCCTGTATGAGGAAAACGTTTCAATATTCTATCAGATTTTTAGTTTCAGCTCTAATGCCACGGGTAATATTCTTGGTAAGAATTTCCATTTACAAGGATATGTACTCAGAAGGAGAACTTGAAAACAAACAACAAAATACATTAAGCATTCTGTGAAGTTTCCTCATGGGGAACACGTTTTTGATTGAAATGCGCATTTTGAAAATATCCCAGATGTTTTTAAAAGTTTTTGAAAGAATTTCTCCTTATTTTAGGAAAAAAAATGGAATACAATAGGCCATCTATTAATCATAAATTAGTATTTTTTGCAGATATATGTTGATATCTGTAACTTCCAGTCCTGTAGTCTGAACTTTTTATGGATCGCCCATTAGCCAATGGCAGTGCCCTGATTTTACAAATCATTTGGTAAAACGTAATTGAAAAGACAGAGCTCTTGATCATCAAGTCTAATTAATTAACATGTGGTCTGTGAGATGCATGGACATTGACAATCTGTTGTTACATATTAAGATCAAAATATTTTCTGAAATCAGACAGCAAGCTTTTGGCATCCTCTCACATTGTCTTCAGTTATTGATCGTTTCTGACTTCTATAGCAGCAATATGTATGATAAAACAGTGCTGAATATATTGGAATATTTTGTTTATGAATGATAAGCTAAAACACAAAAATAATTATTTGTTTCTTTTTCCTGTCCAGAAATGCTTTTTGCTGAATCAGAAGTTTAATTCAGAACACCAAATACTGTACATGAAATTATTATTTTAGCCACAAACTACAGAAAAAGATTCAGCTATTTCTGTAACTGTTGGTGGTTCTTCTTAAATAGCCTCTGAAATACTGGACAAATTGGTTTATACTGAGACATGATTCTTTGTGCTTTTCTTAAATATTGAAATCTGCATAAAATGGGTTTACTGTTACATCTCAGTAGATCTACATTTTAGAAAAAAACGCCTTATCTTACTGCAGCAGTTGCACTAATAAACAACACTGTGCTAACTGTATCACTCCTTGCTTGCAACATGAGGGCTTACCAATATCTCTCTGTTTTATCAGAAAATCATTATTTTAATCCTGACATTCAAGAGAATTTGATAAAATTAATATTTCGATTGGGAGTTTTGATCTAAAATACCCATTTATCTGAGACCTGTGGTTAATGCTGATGGTTAACTGTTGGAGAAGTGATTACTGATTACTGTCAGAGGCCTTTATATTAAAAATTACATGTGTGCAATGCACTCCTGAAAGGAGCAGGAAAATAAACTCTGGCATCTGCTCCAGCTTTTTGAAAGTGAAACTTCGGGAAGGGAATCTCAGAAACCCAGGAAGGAGAATATTATTTTTATCCTTGCAGTAGGAAACAAAATCTTGCCTTAAGGGCTTGAGTCTAACTCATTAAACTTATGCACAAACACAGTTCCTGTTACAGTGTTTTTCTCTTTTCAGTCATTACTTGCATCATTAACATTCTTTCACATGTCTGAAGTTACTCATTCAGACTTTTGATGCACCATTTGATGCTTACTAAGCCTGTTCTTGCTGTAGCATCCCTCTTTTCTTTTTCCCAAAGCACATTCTGTGCATTTTCCCAGGCACCACGGATGCCATGGATGTGATTCAGGAGTCATTCCTGTTAGTGGTCATTATCTGCATCCCTTAAATTTCTGAGAACTACAGTGATGAGAGACAGCCATCTATTTTCTGATGGCTTTTGCAGCAGAGAATCCAGTCCTTCAAGACTGTATAAAACTCAAGCCAGTGTGATCAAATACAACATAGCAATGTGTCAAAGTACACTAGAATTTCTAAAATGTTATTTCCTCTTGGTCAAAATATGGGAAAAGAGTATGACCTTATATTTTTTGGGGTTTTCCGTAATTGTAGTTGCCTAAGGATTCTGCTGTCAAATTATCAAGCATCATTTAGATGTTAAGAGTATTTCATAAAAGAGTATGTCTCCCTTAAGCTGAATTAATGTTCACATTAATTAAGTGTTACTTTAAAGCATTACCTGTAATTGTATTTCTATGGCAATTAGTAGAATTGAATTCTACTAATTCAAAACAAGTAGAGTTATTCCTGTAGCCTTCCAGTTTATTCACTATCTCATTTAATATGCTTGAATAAGAAGTGTTGCTTTGTTTCTACAGCCATGAAATCACCAATCTCTTTGTGTCTCTCAATGCTGTGGTAACAAAGACAACAAATGAAAGCCCAGTGTTGCAAATTTTCAGGGTGCTCCTGTGCAGGCCTATAAAAATGAAAGCTTTCCTGTGATAATGTACATGATTAATTATATTTAAATATGTCATTTAGTAGCCAAGAATTACCATGACTGACCAATCATTTGCCATTCCTGTAGCTGGTCTCAAGAGTTCATAGAGCTCTCTACTTCCTTTTCTTTGCTCTGGAAAAGATTTGAATACCTTCTTAAGTCTACCTGTATTCCACAAAGGCTTAAAGCCAAAAAAATACTGTAATAATAATAACTGTAAATGCATTGCTAAAATAGGGGGGATTTTCTGAAACTATGTAAAAAGGCTTTGATTTTTAAAAGTTCAGAACTTTACTTCTATTTGTGAACTAAATAGCATTGATTTGTTTGCCTTACAGAGAAAAGTTCTTGAATGCAGCATGAGTTAACACTGTACTGTTTATTTTATTCCTTTTCCTGATGCCTTAGGCATGACACTATTGTCGGACACCTTAGTCCAGAAGAGATATCTGCCAAACAGCTGGAATCACAAACTGTCCACAGGGTGGAGCTTACCAGCTGAGAAAGCTGATTGTCACCATGAGTATTTTCATTAATTTAGGTATAGATATTCTATGCAGCATTACAAAAACCAAAATACAAAGTTGTTGATGGTGCTGGTAGTATTGTTTAGGTAGCACATTTGAAATGTAACTGGTGCAAAGTAGTGAAAAACCGGGCAGTGTTGAACTCTGGTTTCAAAGAACAAAACCGATTAAACATATGCTAAATTCTTTTTTTACTATAGTCACTAGGACATTTACAGCATTGAAGAAAAAGAAATACTTCAATTTTTCTCAGCAAAGAACTTTGTTAACCTATTCTGTTCAGGAAGAACACCAGAATAAGTGGCAGCTCAATCCAAAGATAACTAGACATTATAATTCCAGGAAATATATGAGTTTGGTTTTCCACTGCTCATGAGACGCTCTAGTAAATGCAGAAAGATTGGTGGTTTTTCCTAATGTAGGATGATAGTTAGTTTTGGCATTGAAAGAACATGGTTTTTGTTGAGCGGGGATAAACCTTTGTTTTAAAGTGTAGTGTCTAATTTTATCTATCTCGTGTCAAACTAATCCTGTTAAACCTTTCCAGCTTAATCAGATAAAAAGCTAAAGGTACCTTTGATATAGTCAGATTCCCGTTGGTATTGACACACCTTAATCTTCTCCAAAAATATAAATGGTTTCCTGATTGTCTTAAATATCTCAAGCATAATTTAGTCTATTTCTGTGACCTACATTGTTGTATGGACATAAATTGATCCAAAAGGTTCACTAGGGCAAAACAATACTCAGTCTCCATTACAGCAACTTCCCTTATGTACCTCTCGGTCTAGTAAAAGCTGTAGAAAAATAGATGAGATTTGTTGCTTGCCCTAGAGGCCTCTGTAATGATGCATTAACTAGTCATTTGGTTGCGTAGCGGAGAGTTAGCTGCTCATGCATGTTGATCACATCCTACCTTAGCAATGCCTGGGAATTTAGCTAACAAACTTCATGTGATTTTCAAAAGCTCCCACGTGGCTGAGCCCATTTGTCTTCTGTGCATGTCGCTTCAAAGACAGGCTCCATCTTTGAACCCTTATTCACTTCATCCATTACGATTTCTTTTAAATAATTTTAGGAAGACATTTTTTATAGTGGGAATGGCTGTTTCTATGCACTCTATTTTTTGTTTCCTTGCACCCAGAAATTATGAAAATATTTTCTGCCTTGGACACAAACAAGACTTCATTTTCATATTCTACTCCAAAAAATGCCATCATAAAGGGTATTTTTAAGGTATTGACCATTCATAACAGGGAACACACACAGCATGTGACACACTGCTTCTGCTAGCATCCTTACTACATATTCTGTTTTTATATCTCCTTTTTAGTTATATATGCAATTGTACTATATGAAAAACTTTCTGCTGTTTTTTTTCTAAGATTGATGTTGTAGAAAAGATACATGTCCTGCAGCAGTAATCGGAATATTTTAGGTAAAATAGCCTTATTTAAGCTCTTGCTATTTCATTTTGTGTATTTAGGCTTTTTTATTTCTTCCATTGGGCTTTTACAAGTAATTGGATTATGAATTTCAATCCTGTGCAAAGACATTTAATTTCCTCAGTTTGGATTTTCTGGTGGTTTTTTTTCCTTTCTGTGTCCTTTGTGAAAACTGGCTGATCCTCTATTGAGATCTCTGTTTTCAGCCTCCCAGGAGAATGGAGTAGAATCATTCTGTAATAACGTTGAAGTATACATCACTAACAAAATGTCGTTTATGCAGTTCATGCTTCACAGTACGAAAAGCTTGAGCCTAAGGCACAGAGACCTAGTTTTGTTTTGGTATGGTTAATTATAAAACTTGTCAGCTGTAGCAGCACTGTGATGTCTGACAGTGAAATGAGCCACCTCTTACATTTTGAAAAATGTGCTTTGGTTATATAAACAGAGATGAATTAAAAACTGCATAACTTGTGTGAAAAAATGCTTTGCATCTTTGTCTGGAAAGACTTCAGTAGATTGTATCTCTCTGCTTAAGCAATATACTGTGATTGCATTTTAACATGTGCAGTTTGGCTCAGTGTTGCAAAGATAAGACACAGCCATTTTTACAGTGCAGCCAGTGCTGATATATGTATTTTAACTCACTGAAATTGCAGAATGACAAAACACGGAGTTACACGGTATAAATTAAACTGTGGTTCAGGAAAAAAATCTGTCATTGCCAACAAAAGACTCTTCAAGAAGAAGTGATGTTTTCTTGCCCTATATCTAGAAAAAGCCTAGGAAAACAGCTGTGCCTTGCAGCTCTCTAGGATGGTAACCCAGGCTGGGCTCTAGCAAACAGCAATTGATGATTTTGAGCGCCACAGTGAAGACACGTTGCTGCCTCACTGACATTTTAAAACCAAGATGCCACATTCCAACTCAGGCATCTCAGATAGATTCAGCTGCCACAGTGTCACATGAAGTATGGGAGAATCTAATGATCAAACCTTAAAGGCTTTATACAAAAGGTCAAAAAGACCTTTTAAGTCAGAAACCAGTTTGCACCACTTGCAGTTCACTGTTCGTGCCAGCAGTATCTTCACTATTTCTCCCTGATGTACCATTTCAAAATAACATTTATTCAAAAAGTCAATGAAGAAAGCAGATTTCCACATGAATCTTATCCTGTTAGTCCTCTCTTTTCACAGTAATTCAAACATTAGATGTACTCTGAACAGCAGCATAATGTTGTGTGCAATAGCAGAAGTTAGTTGGGGCTTTTGTCAGAAAGATTAGAAAAGAAAGACTGAGGGGGTAGATTCATGGTATTCATAGTCTAGGGGACAATATATGAGTAACAGGAATGATCTCTAACAGGGCTGATAACAACCAAAAACGTATGCAAGAATAAGCTCCCACATACTTTTTCTTTGTGCTCTTTTAGTTCAGTTGGCCGTTTTAACCACTCTCGTTATCTTGCAGACCCACATCTACTTTCTTATGTCTTCAGAGACAAAACCATTGCTGACTTTTGTTTGCTTTTTCTTGTTACTTTTGTCACCCATAATTTTACGGGTATCCCTGGTTCTGCATCCTTCTATCGTCATGGGTTCTCCCAGCTCCAGTCATCCTGTGTGTATTCTTTGTTTTGCTCTTTGAGCTTATACTTTAACATTATTCGTGACTATCAGATCCTCCCACTCATCAGCTTGCACATAGATATGGAGCTATACCAGGACCCAGGGTAATATGATTAAATCTGCATATTTAATGGCAGAGCTTGGAAGTCATTCACAAGAAATGTCTAACAGAGATAGGTGGCTGTAAGTTCAAGCAGCGTAATTTCCACATCTCCTAAGCAATGACAGATGGATGCTACATGTTCCACTGTAGCTGGGCTTAGCAAATTGCTGTGGCTTGAATAGCTTATGGCAAAAGATTTCAGTTACGAAATGATGCTGTTTTCAGGTTACTGATTTAATTCAAAGTTCAGATAAATGGAGTGTGCTATCCAGGTGTTAATATATATTTCCTGAGAAATTTCAGAAGACCTATTTATTGTGAATAATACAGATTCTTCATGAAAAAAAACTGTGTACACTAAGTAGTAAATAAGCTGCAGTGTCTAGAACAACAGATACAAATGTATAAGTCAAAATTTTGTTAGAACATTTCCATTTCAAGAGCTTTTTATCAACAGCATCAGAACAAGAAAATTATTGCATGAATTTCCCTGCCCTGTTCTACTGATAGACTTGAAATAGTAGAAGCCTGGGGCTTTGTCAGCTCACTATGGGTTACCTATTGATAGCCTTGCCATGGCTCTCAACATTAATCTGTGATTTAGAATGGCTTGCCAAGCTGCCAACACTCATTTAAGCCAAATTGAACCGAAGTCATTTGGGGTTTTGGTTTTTTTTAATTTTACTTGCTACAGTCTTGATTATTTAAATAAAAAATTAGTTTTTACAATGATAAATACATTTTTCCATGAGGAGAGAAATGCCACTTGTTGTAAGGATGACAATTTCCCTACTCCCAGCCCCTGCCTTTCTGGTCCCATTTCTTTCCCATTACTCAGGGGAAAAAATGAATCCTCTCCTTATTTAGGAAAAAAATGGTTTAATTTAACTTGGAAGACAAATTTGGTATACAATAGGAATCCACAGAGATTACAAGGGAACTGTGCCTGACAATGTGCTTTCTATTTGGAAGAGATCTTTGCCTGTAACTAAAGGGGGAGATTAAAGAGGAGCATAATTAATGTTAGCATCTTCCATGCTACAACATACAATTACAATGCTCACACTGTGCGCTTGTCATTATGTAGAAGTGACCTTTACAGCTCACTCAGCATGTTAGCTAACATTTTGCATATCACTGAGCTGCCTAGGAAACCATATTTTGCTCTTACCATGGTCCCACAAAAGCAGCTTGTGACAATGTGTATGTATTCTGATTTTTTTTCTCTTCTTTTTCTCCTTGGCTAACAGTTTACAGAAAGCTATCTGCTATACTCATATGTATGTGTTTGGTTTTTTTAAGTGCCTTGCTACATGGGAGTCCTTCCTAGCATCTCAAACAGTGGATCTTCATGTGGAAGAAGATTCTGAAGACAGGCCTTGAGTAATATCTCTGCTTGATCTCTGCCTTTTCCATGTAGTTTCTCCCAACCAAAGTGCTTTATATGAGATCAAATACATTATTAAATTTAACTGCTAAAATCAGTGAAATGCAGAAAACCAGCTTATTGAACACTCAGGTATTCTAGTCCTGAAATACATTTTGAAACATGCTATATATTGCTTTTTATTGCTTAGCTCTGATTTTACATATTTTTATGCATTTGCATACAATTGTTTTCATAAATATAGCATAATTTGGATATAAAGTATTTTAAATATGTAAAAATAGCTTCATTTTAATAAAAAGTTTAATAAGGAAAGTTTGTCATCATTCTGTATCCTAGTCTTTAAGAAGTATTTCAGTATTTTAGCATTCTTCTTATATTCTCTTTCTTGAGTAATTTCTTGTAGTTGTAAAATTACCTCACGTAGTTTTCAAGAACTAGGACTTTAGGATTACATTGATAGATCTTGCTGGTCACTTGATGGCAACATGGTACATAGAGACACCAAACGTACTGTAAGATTAATGATGTTTAAAGTATTGTTAGTTTAGTTTTTAGACTGCATACTTACATGTCTATTAGATGTCTATTAGACATCTTCAATTTGACATTTTTTAAAGGATGAAGAAAAAACTGGCAGTTCATGAAACAGATTGTTTGTACAGTGATGACACAGCACTGATCCTACCAGCACAAGAGCTTCCATTTGGAGTTTGCAGGATGAAATCTTTTACTCCCATGGCTGACCCTCCTGTAATCCTTAACTTCTTCCCTCTTCAGATAGTCAGTGTGGAAGAGAAAGGGTTAAGAAAATAAAAGAGAGTTTTGCATTTGAAATTATTAGCTGATTCACTCATGCAATATGCATTGAAGTCTTCCAGTCATTCAATTATTCCACCCAAAAGGTTTTCCAGTCTGGACTTGTAGTTTCTGCAGTTTTATTCCCTTTGGCCTGAGCAGGCCGAAGGCTGAATGTGGAAAGAATGAGGTGCAGGAATGAGAGACAGTCTAATCAGGGCTCTGGTGTGGCAGAACAGGAGGGCCTCAGCCATCACCTGCACCTTTTGTGGTGGCATTTTGGGAGCTTGCTCTTGTCAGTCACCTCATGGCAGCAGGGGTCAATTCCAGAGCACACAGCTGCTGCTCTTGGATGGCTGTGGAGACCTGTCCAAGCTGGGAAAGTATTTTGTGGTTTTGATTTTAAAAAATTTAGATTGCAAGTGAAACCTGGAATACCATTACGACCTTTTCAGCAACTCTCTCATGCTGCTCCCGTGAAGTAGTAATGAAAGCTCAGCCCTTTTTTTCTTTTTATCTATAAAATGGCAGTTAAGATGCTCCTGGAGTACTGCAGGAAGTATGCATCCCTCCCAGGGTGGACAACTCACAGTGGAGTCTGTGTTAGGAGGAAGGCAGTGTGGTGCCAAAGGCCTGTGCTACAGAGTGTCTTCTCCAGCTGTGCTGGCAGTGGATGCTTGCAGGAGCCAGGGAGGAACAACATGGCTGGACTGTGCTCTTTTCCCACTGTATCCTTTCTGAAGATTTTTTTTTTTAACATCAGAGCTTCTATCAATTAACTTAATAGCCTTTAATAGCTTTCCCTCTGCTTTCTTTTTTTCCATCTAAACTCATAGTATTTACAATGCTGAATGGATTCCACAACTTAACATGTAGGAAAAATCAATACTTTTTGTGATTTCCTAAACCAGCTGCCCAATAACTTCTAGTGATGCCCTCTACTTGTTAAATTGTGAGAAGAGATGAGGACCTGTTTCCTATTTATCTTCCCTGTGCCATTCAAGAATTTACAGACCTCTAGTGTGTTTTCCAAGCACTGCTGCTTTCCCAGAGGAAAAGCCATAGCTTAATACCATATCGTACAAAAGCCACTTCACATCTGTGCTCATTGTTATTGCTATTCTCTGTATTTTCTAGTTCTGCTGCAACCAGTGTTCAAAATGCAGGCACACCAGAAATGTACATGTTGTCATAATTATGCTTTGATTTTTGTCATCATTCTTTCCCACTATTTTCTAATTTATTTTTTAAAGTACCACTGAATGCTGAGCTGCCATTCCATAGAACTGTCCACTAACATTAAGAGCTATTCTGAAGGTTACTGAATAATTTAATTTCCATCAGTGTGTATATATAGGAGAATTGGCTTTTCCCCAGTGAGCATTTATTTGCATTTATTAATACTCAATTTAGCCTGCTGTTTTTAGCTCCTAATCTCTCTGTGGTGTACAGTCCTATAAACGGGACTCCAGCAAGTCAAACAGCAGTAACACTCTGAATACCAGATAAACAAAAGTTCAAGAAATTGAGCTTGAACAGGCTTACCTGGAAGGATAGGAATGTTTCAATGTAACCAAAAATTAATACCGTGTGGCTCATTTAGGCACCTCTAAGGACATGTACTGTCTGGTTAGCTGAAACGGGCAATGCCAGTGTGTGTTGGGTTGATTTTACCTGTATATTCTGCTGGAGCAGAACGTTGCTACATGAGATATTTGGAAATCAAAAGCATCGGACATTTTGCATCCTTGGTAAAAACGCTCATTATGTTCATGATTTCTTTTTCAATTCTTTTCATCTTTAGCTAGGCTATAACTTGTGAGGGAAAGACTTTAGCAGTCAGTTATACAGAGGCCTTCTTTTGACCATGTGTTTGTTCTCCTGATTTTCTCTATCATCATGCAGTACCAAGATCCGTTTTTAAGTACAATCAAACATTCTCCTTTTTGTGACATGCAAATACTTCTGCTACCTAACAGGGGAGCTGTCACCAGTGCAAATAGCTGATAGTAAAGGTAAAACACAGGTAGCTTGTGTGGGTAAGACATCAGTGTCTCTAAGCACTAAGTGATTTTATATGGTTGCCTGGTACAGACTCTGGTACATTATCTGCAGCAAGATGCACGTCTAGAGGAAAAGGAAATAAATGCGGACCCTGCTGGCCCCTGCTGCTGTCAGCCTACACCCAAAATAGTGACCTTTCAAAATGATTTGTGCTTTATTTATTGACATTTTTTCATTTGCCTGATAGCTATGGGCAGGATTTCACTGACAGCATCACTAAAATAAGGCTCATGCTGGCATAAATTAATCATGAAACCAACCTTCCAGCAGGAGCTTTGCAGGCCAGAAGGAATATCAAGTGGCTTTCTTTCATATGTCTAAATCACTTTAATATTACATATCTGCACTGCCCACTGTTTTGGACAAACAGTCCCTTCATGAAGAATGGATGAGGGCAGAGGGGTATGTAATAGGCTGCTCTGATGTGTTTTAAGTGTACTCAAAGAAAATGGCTAAATAAACCTTTTTCTAACAAATAAAGGAGCTCCTATCTGCTACCCAGGGGGACTGACTTGAGTGACTAGAGGATCCAACTGTACAGCCCTTGCAGAAAGCACTTGGGCAGCAAAACTTTCATAAAGCACAGCTTTCAAGTTTTTACTGTGTGAACCTGTTGTTACCTCGCCATCATTTTTACTCTACTCCTGCCATTATTGTGGAGAGAGAAAACCTTATCTATGCAATCCCACAGAGGCACCTTATTGAATACGGTGTGATTAGAAGAAATGTTGGCCAATAGGGTGAACCATAAACTCCTTCAAGAAACCTACCATGTTGCTTTTTCAAGAGACACCAATGTTAGATGCAGCCCCTACCGCTGACAGTGGCTCTGCCTCACTGGCAGTAACTCACCCGAACCTAAAAGGGATAGACAAAAACTTTGGGACTGAAAAGTGAAGGTACATCCTGGTTTAGGTAAAATACATGATTAAAGAAATGCAGAACTGCCAAATTATGTTCTCATCTAAAATATAATTGGAAAAAATGTCAAAAAATATTGTATTCATTTTTCTACAGGCAAAAAGTCATATTTGAGGTTTAAATTTTTTTATCTAGACTGTGACATGAAACTGAATTTCCAGCAGGAATAATTCTTTTGATAATTGTATTGCTTAGAAGGTTAATTAAGGAATAAACATTATTATGTCTGCATTAATAATTAATGAAAAGTTGCCAGAAAGCCATTAACTGTGAAAGCCAAACTAAGAAACTCCCTTGGAATCACAGCAACATTGATTATGTGATGAAGACTCATTGTTTTTTAAATAATTGTTTTAACACCGGCATCTTAAAGAGCAATGGAACTGCCTTTTTGAATTAACTTTTTTAATCCAAAAAATAAGTAGCTGCAATGTTAGAATATGATTTGATTTTTTTTTTCAAACATAAAACATCTCACCAGGCTCTTTCTGCAAATGAAAACAAATAAGATGTTTGTTTTTTTTATTTGTACTCTGGAGTTGTGTTCATTTAAATAATAAATCAAGCTTTCACCAGGAGGT
This sequence comes from Pipra filicauda, assembly GCF_003945595.2. Taxonomy (NCBI): domain Eukaryota; kingdom Metazoa; phylum Chordata; class Aves; order Passeriformes; family Pipridae; genus Pipra; species Pipra filicauda. Next base: position 1,599,862 of record NW_024103829.1, on the reverse strand, counting down.
AAAAAAATAGTATGTAAAATGAGAGCTGAGCAAGATGCTCCCTACATGTTCAACTGTCACAAAGCTCCTTACTTTTACGTGGAGAAATGTTTTTTCACTCAGGCACAGCATTATTTGGCTGTCAGGTTACAAGAGAAAGCCAGAGGTGGTCTAACATCATCATCTCCTACCCAGGAGCCTGCAGGAATTGCTTGGGCCCCACAAAGCTGGTACTAAGCCCTTCAAGCTGGCAGAGCCTACCAAAATGAGCAGCAGCTCACTGCGGATGCAGAACCACTACTGCTTTATCATCTCTTTTTACTGCTTGATTCTTCAATATACACAGCATAAGAGTCCGAAGTTTCTGATAAAAGCAAAAGAGGGAAGTTTATGAGGGTCCTTTTCAACCTAAAAACTATTATATGAGGCTATGAAATAGAGTGGAAATTGAGAGCAATTATATTATGAAGTGAAAAACTGTTACAAGAATTAAGTATCCTCTCCTACTCTTGTCCACCAGCAATACCTTTTGCAATAAACAAAACAACCTGGCAGACACTCAGCTGACATAAAAGCAAAGCTAAAGCAAGGTTAGAGAAAGATTTGTAACTGGGTTTGAGAGAAAACAGCTAAGTTAGAATAGCTCTTTGGAGACTACGTGTTCATTCACTGATGGGACAGTACAAATTTTATAAGTGAATTAATTGTGACAGGTTAACATAGTAAAGTAAGTTGTTCAATATTTATTGGTGCCTTCCAGCATGTTGCTTTATTCCTATTATTGTACCTATTTTGTTACCATCTCATTGTAGGAAAGAAAATTAATGGAGAACTATAAAAGGGGAGGTGCAAAAGCAGAAAAAGCATCAAAATTATAATCAAAATTATAATCTTCTGTGATGATGATTGTGCACTGTGGCATGCAGTTGTTAAAAGAATTTAAAAATATACAAATACAGTTGTGCCTCCTTTTGTCACATAGGGGTACAGCAAATTAAGAAATACACTTCCGCTAAAGGATGAACCTAGAACCTTTTATTTGTATTAGCCTTTTCTTCATATGTGAGTTTTTGCTGGAGCAGAGAGACACTCAGTGCAGATAATCATCAACCACACCCCGAATAACTAATACAGAATGGCAGTACTGGGTCAAACTGGCAAGTCTCAGCCAGGTTCTTATAACCAAGGTAAAAAAAGCCATGGTCTATCTGGTTAAAATGCAGAGATGCCAACAGAAGATGTTTCCTGGTTTTTTAATCTTTTTTTTCCCTTTCCATAAGAGCTGTAAAACCACTTCTGACACTGGTTCCTGCTCACCCACTGAGCACCTTGACCAGGTTTAATAAGAGCTTTTATGGCCACATTAGGACAGAGTACACAGACCCCTGGCAGAGGAGCTGGCAAAGAGCTGGCATGGAGAGCTGGGAGCCAGGCACACACCAGGGAAAGGGAACTGCCATTCTCTTAGCTACTCCTGTGCTGAGAGATGCTGAGGAGCAAAAGAAGGTACTGTACTTTGTCCTTTACTCAGATTCTGGGAGTGGTACAAAGATAACTGTCATCTGTCACTTGGATTGCAGTTTATACACAGATTTCAGAATACAGAAAATTAAAACATAGAACAGAAGGAAAAAATACCTTGGATACAATTAGAAGGATATTTGCTTTCATGGTTTAAATTATATTTAGCTTAGTTTTTAACCCTTAATTTGAAATGTTCCTGTTCCTACTTTATATGGCTTGCTACCTACACGGAGTGTATGTCTGAAGTTTGTGAGGGTTGCCATGGGATTTCTGGCTTCACTGCTTCAAAAGTCATTATCTGCAATTTGACAAAGCTGATCAACACTACTGCTGTATATGTTCATTTTCCCTTAGAAACATTGGTTTTATAGATGACCTTTATGGAAAACAATATTATTTCATCTCTGCTTTTTAATATGTCATCTCATTTATCAAATGTATTTATTCAGAACAAATAAACTGCAAGTCTGTGAAGACTTTCCTTTGTAGTCCCTCTCCAATAACACGGTTACAATGTTAGATTGTTCTAATTAATTGTCTGTGGTACAGCTATTTTATTTATTTATTTGTATTAATTTTAGTTTTAAAAAAATGGGAGATCAGAGCAGAATTGAGTTCCCTGAGTAATTCTAACCATGCAAATGTATTTATATATTATTTGTATTTATATTTTTTTTGGTTTGCTCATTCATTCTGGGATACATGAACATTCCCAATGTGATTGCTGACCACTCCATCACCATGCTGTGTGATCCAGAGTCCATGCAAATGAATGGAAAGACTAAAAGCTGCTCTGCTGTTCTAATACAAAGTCTCCCAATCTAGCAACATTCAAATTATATTAATAGTATTTAAGGAAAATTTACTCATTGTAAAGAAACTAGAGCAGAAAACTATAATCAGTATCTTGACTTACCCTTATATTTGGTGGTGACCACAGTCTTTCTGCCATTTTTTTCTAAAAGGTTGGAGAGTGATTTTTTTTTGGGGGGGGGAGCATTTTCCATTGTCTCATTTTAATTATCTCAGCTGTTTTTCAGCAGCTGCAACACGTGTTTAGAAGGGAAGCAATAAAATCTTAATTATAGGGCAGTGGAACAGCTACAAATGCATATTCTACTGCTACATGTTCTCTGGAAGAATGTAATCAATTCACACTGTTTTTGAATGATGTTTCATATTGTGATCTTGTAAACAGATCTTAAAATAGCCAGTTTATAAAGAAAGCTAAATCTCTATAATTAGGGGAGCTTTTCTTTTTTTCCCAATTAATCCTAAAAGAAAAGGTGGAGGCTGGAGGTACATCAGCTTTGATTTTGAACCCCCCACTGAAGTAAAAGAATGCTAATAATTTGAAAGTGGGTTTGGGGTATTTTTAAGAAAAATGTACAGCCATTAAACAACATACACAGCAACTAAATGTGGTATGTCAGAGATGAACTTAAAATGGTGTTTCTGTAATGCCAAATCACCATGACTTTGTTCATATAATGATCAGTGACACATTGTTTTGGGTTTCAGTAAGAAAACAAGAAAACAGAGTTGACAGAATTCAGCATTTTCTAAATTCATTTTGTACCATATCATTTAACAAGTGGCTAGTGGCTTCTGATCCACACTGTGAGGTCCTGTTGAAAGCTCAAATCTCTTGTGAATTGAATTATAATTCTGGGTTTTAAACATGCCACCAACTGAGGGTGTTAATGTACCATCCACAAAGAAACTCACCTGATGTTTCATTACAACAGATTTTGAGAACAGTTGCAAATCCCTTGCTATGGAGATGGAACTATAGTATATTCAGAGCATATTTCATCCTTTGTAAGGAACTTTGAAGAAGCTGGGATTAATGGATAAATCATAGTTGTAACAGCTCTATTCCAGTCTCTACAGCAAAGTAATTAATATTGCCTAGTGAAAAAAACCAAATTCTAAAGTATCACGAGTTTTACTTTTAAAGTCCAATGGAATTACACCAGCCCTTTGCTCATCCATTTTGCAGAGACATAGCCACTGAACACAGGGGCTGAACATTCATGAACATGGAACAGCTCTACCCACAAGCCAAAGTGGCACAAAGATGCCACTGAACTTCGGATTAATGAGGCACAGCTCCATTTTAGACTGTAAAGTCCCTCTCTCCTTTGCCACTTGCCAGCAAACCTGAGCACAGCTATCAAAAAGCTGATCAACAAGCTTGGAGTTTCCATATTTGCTACATATGAGTGTCATTTTGTGTAGCAAGTGCTTCTCATCATGGTCTCCCATGTCATCAAACTTCTGATGAGGCTCCCTGTCCATCTTATTTAACACTTCCTTGCAAGGATAACTTCATAAGTACGTTAATGACCAGGGAAAGAAAGTATGTCTATTTGGGGAATACTGTGTCTTTTTAAACCATAAATGATGCTCTCAAGTGAACAGAACCAAAACTATTAGAATAAACTATAAATTGTTTTGCCCAGTGTCTGCAGGTTGTGTAGGACACAATCATATCCCCACCCTGTGGCAGAGGGCAAGAAAAGCTTCTCACTTTTCTAAGTCTTCAACAAAATACACATAGTAGGAAGGAGAAAGACTGTCAAGTCTCTTGGCCTTTTCTGTTCTTAAGTTTTATCATGTACTTCTGCAGCATATGGGTATAACTAATTACATTTTCTGAGCAGATGTGCAAGAGATGGATTGATATGCCACGGTTGGTAAATGTCCAATGAAGAGGCGACTGGTGTGCCCATGACAGATTTTGTAAATGAGACATTTACGGAAATGATGAATGTAAAACATTTCATTTTAATGTGTTACTCCTGAGGTTAAAAGAAGCACAAGTCCATTGTCAGTAGGGAAAAAATATGTAATGTGTCTCCATTTCCACTTTTAGAAAAATTATTTTTTTCAAAATCTGTTTGGAATATGTTGAGATTTTTTAACTTCTTTCTTCTCTCACATTTTATACTTACGTTGAAAAAGAAAGGTCAACAGGGAGGGATTTGGAAGGAAAAAATAAGGTTAAATTCCTCTTTGGAGGAATTGGTTTTGGATTGGTTTTGAATGTTAAAATGAAGAGTCAACTGATAAGACTAGTGAGAATCTGTACACTATACACATGAGCAAAAGAGCAAACAGGGAATTAATGTTGTTGCTACTGGATGCAGTATGCCAGAGCAGATTTGACTGACCATTCAGACATGATCAGTGGCATGGCAGCTAATGCTGCTGAGTGCATACCCAAAGCACAACAGAAGCCTTATGGATTCTGTCCTCAAGAAATATAGAATCGCCTTGTCCTAATTCAGTATTAAGATGGTGAGAAAAGACACTTTGCAAAATAAAAATAACACATTATTTTGATATTTAAAATGGTATTTTTCTCCAAATGTTACGACCCTTTTGTAAATCAGTACTTCTGATCATGTAATTCCCTTAGCCAGATCTAGGTATGTTCCCACCTGGCTAACTCTAGGGGGTCTTCTTTTTGTTTTTAGACAGAGCTGAAGGAGGTTGGAGAAGTTTGTGTATTCTCTGTAGAGAACTACTAAAGAGGAAGAGTATTTGCCTCTTGAAGTGACTCATAGTTGTCACCATTTTTATTTCCCCCCATTAAGTCTCTTCATTATTATTCACATATCTCAAATCTCTGTATTCACCTTCTCCAATTTTCAGGTGGTTTTCCTTCATACTTAATTTCTTTCTTCATTTCAAAATCCTTGATTTCCCTCTGACACCATGTAATATTTATTATATTAGTGCTAAAGCTGCATGAATAATTTATCAACTATTTTGCTGCTTTTCCTATTCATGTATGGACCATAATAATTTAATTGAAATATTCATTATTTGAAATGTGTCACTGAATAATTTGTGCAAATAATTTTTGGCCTGTGTATTGTTCAGAGGTGCAACCAAAAACCCAAGTGGCAGAGCCCCAGCTTTCATCCAACTGTCCCCTGATGGAAGCTCTTCTTATCAAGTGTTATCCAGCACCTGCTGATAATGCCCCACTTGCAACTGGCTTTTTGAAAATACTCCTCAATCTTCACAAGTTCTGATATAGAAAAAAATACCAACCAAAGAAGGGCATATTTTTTAGGCTACTTGAAAAGGAAGGGCATTAGAGTCAGTGGTCAAAGCAATCTCATTCAGCAGTGAGTGCTACCTACAGGGAGTTTGCTGCTTGTTTAACTACCTGACAGGCTGTCATGCTCTCTTCAGTGGGTTACTCCCATTGCTCCTCAGCACCATGGAACAGCAGCAGTTACATCAAGTGACAAGTTCCTTAAAAGTGAAATGTTGTATGTATAATTTAAATTCTTCACCATGAAGAGGCACTGGAACAGGTTGCCCAGAGTTGTGGATGCCCCATTCCTGAAAGTGTTCAAGGCCAGGCTGGATGGGGCTCTGAGCAACCTGGTCTAGTGGAAGGTGTCCCTGCCCATGGCAGGGGGACTGGAACTAGATGATCGTTAAGGTCCCTTCCAACCCAAACCATTCTATGGTTCTATGATTCTACATTGCCAGAGATAACATTGATACCAAGAGCAACAACAGTACTGAGGTTTCCCTTGCAGCATCAATGCTGGCAGCAGTGAGAGGGCAGCACTGATCCTGGAGTGGAGATGCAAATTAGAGGCTTCACTTATATTCAGCCAGATATATTTTTTCAGCCAGCAGCAGCAGCCAGGGTATGCTGACCTCTCACTGTTTGCACAAATGAGGGATGCCACACTTTGGGGAGTGAGGGGCTGGGCTTTCAGGAGTTTGAAATTTAGTGGGATCAGGAGGTCACGTGCCCCCGTTCCCCACCTGCAAGCAGCTGGGTTTGCAATCACTGTCTGTTCTCATCCGCACAACGGCCATTTCCAAATAAGCATCCTAGACTATAAATCACTCTGTTAATGTTCCCTCTGTTCTTCAAGAAAACCTCCTAGTACAAACCGCCCCCTTGTATCTCCAGCTTTCAGCTCATTTCTACACCCTATAAAAAAGTGCAGGACTTTCTTGGCTACTTTGGCTTCTTGGTGGGAAAACTGGTGCCAAAGATAAATAAATAGTGGCAACAAATTTTAGTAGTAGCATAATTATTTTTTTCCAGGCATTTCTGTAAACATCTATCTAAATATTGCAATTCCTTAGATTGTCAGCTTTCAAGGCCCAGGTGTGTTTCAGTTTTGTTGATAAAGCACTGAACAGAGCAGTTTCCGCTCTGAAGTTGGGACTCCTACTTGCTACTACCTCTGCACATGTATTTTTGGTATGTCCTAGGGTGAAAGCTATTTGTGTTTCTAGTAGGAGCAAGTGGTCATTGCAAACTCAGGGCTAGGTCCCAGAAAAGTGTTACCTACAAAATGCAGTAAAGCTGTTTGCAAAATACTGTCAGATATAAAAGTCAGATCTCAATGACATTTCTCTTGCAGCAAGGAGGCTGCTTTTAATTTAATTGCAAATTAAAAGTTCAATAATTTAATGCTTAATATTCCCAATTTAGCACTAAATAAACATTAAGTGATATAACTGCTGATGAAGTCCCTGACCAAATGGTAAAAGGAGGGGTGGGGGGCAACATTCCAAAGCATCAGAGCTCAGCCTGTGCTTATGTCAGTTTTCCACCTCCTCCTTCCATTAGCAATGGCAAGTGCAGAGTGCTGACCCTCAGGGTTTGCTTCTCTTGAACAACAAAATGGGGAGTGAAATCAGTGTGGCTGTCTGCTGCAGTCTGTGAGAGCTGCCAGCTTACCTGTGCTCTGCATACACTCTGAGAGTGTGTCCAGGGCAGCAGGGAGTGACAGAGAGGAAGAGACGTGAACCCAATGGAGCTGTGCTTTGAAGAGGACCAAGAGAAGGTGCTATGTTACACACCAAAGCAAACAAGTGCGACTAACTTAGAAGACAGTAAGGAAAACAAATATATTTTTTCTTTCTGAATTTCTAATAAAACCTTGATATTTAGAAATATATACGAGGAAGACCACAAAGTAGACAAATCTACTGAGAAATAGTCTGTAAATCATTGACTATAAAGCTGTGACTTTTTGGAATTGTGTCATTTTTTTTCTGTTAGGCTGAGCTGTCACACACTATAGCCAGATTCTGTGGAAGAATGTGTATCTTGTAATTAATTATTACTTATTGTTTTTCTGTCTGACCCCTGGAGTTGGTTTTTATAAACTACAAACTGTCAGAATCTGACTCGCACTCAGTGCTATGACAGTGGGAAAGATCAGAAGTATTCACTTAACAAATGTAGATGATAAAATAAAATGTCACATTTTATTACATACTTTCGTTCCATCTGTCTGAGCAATTTTAAATGCCAGACTTAAAGAAGTGCCAGCAGGCCATGTCTTTCAGGGATGCTTGCACATGGCTGCACTCGCTTTTAGCATTTCCTTTCTATTAAGAAGATAATTCGGTGGCAGGGTAAACTCCTAGAAGGGTGTAAGAGCACATGTTTGCAGTGGGACACTCACCTATGCTCCTGCCCCTGTGCCACCATCCTGAGGATAGCACTGGGAATCATCACCTCCCAATTTCTCTCTCCCTAGCTCACATGACTGGTGTTCATGGCATTGCCCTAGCAGGGAAGCTGCATCATTTTTTCCATGCAGCTTTTGAAGGTCACCATTGCTCACCTCCATGCTGTTTGCTAATAAGACACTACAAGAGCTTGTCTGTTACTGTGGGCTTTTTCTATCACTCACAGATTTCTCTTGTTTGCCTACCAAATATTGAGGCTTTGGAAAATTTCAGATTATCTTCAAAGTATTTCTGTTTCCATCAGTGAGGCAGAGCAATGGTGGGGGTGGTTAGGTATAAGGTTGTGGTGCTTTTTTAGCTTGTGTGAGCAGCTCCCACCAGGCTGCTCCTGTTTTGTTCTGGTCCTTGTTGGGGACAGTACCTGCCCTGCCTACCAAGACTGTCTGACCAGCCAGACACACTGGGCCCACCCCATTCTCCTCACCAAAGAGGGAAGTGAATCCACATCAGCCCTGAAGTCCCTTAAAGACTGTGTATTTCAAAGTTCACTTCAAACTCAAAGCATCTCTGATGCATTTTCTGCTTCAAAAATGCTGTGAAAAAAATGAACAGGGAAAAAGAATTCCCACAGGAAATAACAGTAGAGGAAAAAAAATTGGGAAATGGAGCACGAGGAGGTAAAATAAAAAATGTAGAGAATCTCTGATCAAAGAGAGGCGACCTCATCACTCTCTTCAACTACCTGAAGGGAGGTTATAGCCAGGTGGGGGTTAGTCTCTTCTCCCAGGCAACCAACAATAGGACAAGGGGACATGGGCTCAAGCTCTGCCAGGGGAGGTTTAGGTTAGATGTTAGGAAGAAATTCTTTACAGAGAGGGTTATCAGGCATTGGAACGGCCTACCCAGAGAGGTGGTGGATTCACCATCCCTGGAGGTTTTTAAAAAGAGATTGGATGTGGTCCTTAGTGCCATGATATAGTAATTGGAGTTGGATCAGGGGTTGGACTTGATGATCTTAGAGGTCTTTTCCAACCCAATCTATTCTATGATTCTATGAAAAGGAAAAAAAAAGAGATAATGAATAAATAAGTAAATGCAACATACTACACATCCAACTCCTGCTCTCTGTGCCAGCTCAGTGGCACTCTGGCTCTAATGCACAGAACTGGCACTGCACAGTGAGGAGAGGTTTCTTCTCCTTGGTACAATCTGACTGGCTTTCAAGGGGAGCAATGATACTACACAGGACAATCTGGTACTGCCTCAGTATTAATGTGAGAAAGGTATGACCTAATGAGCTGCCAGGAGTACCTCTCTAGCTACATCCACCTCCTGAAACAGAATTCTCATTCCATTCATCACTCTTTGCCACTGTCATGGTTTAACTACAGATGGCAACTAAGCACCTGCTCTGCTTCTTCTAAGGCTTTGTCCTCTGTTGGTTCAGGTGGCTCCTGCTACAGTAATTCCCATAAAATGCAACTCACCAATTTAAAGCTATGTCCATTACAATGTCCATTCCCAGTGCCCTTGGACCAGACCATCACAATGAATTCCTCCCCTTATCCCTGCTCTGCCTTGGACTTATCCACAGACTACAGTCCCTCAGGGCTGTACCTGCTGCAGAAGGAGCCTTGTCTATGAGCCACAGTCTCTTCAGGAGGACACCTGCTGTGGCACAGACTTATCCACAGCCACAGTCACTTTGAGGGGCACCTGTTCCAGCATGGTCCTATCCATGGGCCACAGAGTCTTCAGGGATACACCTGCTCCAGTGTGGCCTTACCCACAGCCACTGTTCCTTTAGAGCCTGCCAACACGGCCTTAGCCCTGGCTGCAGTCCCTCCAGGGGTGTTCCTGCTCTGTTGTGGGCTTGTCCATGGCCAAACACTTTGAGGTGCTCCAGCATGTGCTCATGCACAGCCACTGATGCTTCAAGGTGTACCTGCTGCAGCACAGTCGTGTTCTTGGGCCCCAATCCCTTCAGAAGGACACTGCTGTGGCACAGACATAACCATGACCACAGACACTTCGAGATGTACCTGCTCCACCGTGGATCCATCCACAGGTCACAATCCCTTTGACTCGAGTTCACTCTGGAGTTCCAGCCTGTCTGGTACAGCAGCACAGAAACAGCTACAATGTGCTGGCCACCTGCCAGCCCAGGAGCATCTCCACTGCCAAAATCCAAATGTTCCCAGAGTGAGGTGATCAGCAGCACAGTGGAACAGCCAGCAGGGAAGGCAAAAAGCAGCCACTAATGAGCTCTAGACTCTAATACACAAGTGAGTCCTGTGCAAGCACAGGAGCCTGCCAATTAATAGCCAAAGAGCAATAACAGCTATAAATTCCATCTAGCACATTCCAATCAAACCTGTTGTTATTCTATGAAAATTTAAATTGCATTTTGAAGTTGAAATTTGCACTCATTTTCAAGTGTTCATGGTATCTTGCTTTTTTTTTAAAGAAGCATTACTTCAGCTCTTTTTAGGTGCATGTGTGGAGTTAAGCAAAGTTGTGAAGGCATGACCAAAGCCACTTATTCCTCTTGAGCCTAAATTTTCTGTACTGATTTAATTAGAGTTGGACTTCCCAGCTAGGAGTTAAACTTTCATATCTGTTTCTGTGAACTGGCAAACAAGATGGTAAATTGCCTTGGCTGCCTTTGAGAAACCTAATGTATTTTTCAACCTTTCTTTTAAAAGCTGCCTGTACAATGGTAATGGTCAGAGGAGATGATGCTAAGCATTTATCAAGTCAAGGATCATTTAAAAAAAATATCAGGAAATATGTATACTAGAGCCAAATATGCCACATATTTTAACAACTATTAAGCACCATTTTGCTGGAAGACACTGAATGTAAGAAATACTTCATCTTTCTATACAAAATCTTTGCAAAGACCTTGAATTTTTTTTTTCATGTTTAAACTTTTATCTTGATGCTTGATCCTGGCACATAATAACAGAGTCAGGGCCATTGTTTCTGAAATAATATAGATTATAAAGGGAGGTAACTCAAGTATTGGGATTTGAATGGGAAAACTTTGCTGACTCCAGGCTACTATTAGTTTTGCACCCTGCCAGTGAGCAAAGTATGGATTAGACTTGCAGAAATACCCCCAACTGTGCTCATGCCTTGGGGAGGATTTAGATCAGACTGACTGTTCCATTAAGCTCCCAATCTGGTGAGAAGTCACACTAGTAATTTGCATCTTCAGAAAAGAATTAGCAGAGCTGTTGCTTTGAAGTTCAATTATCCATGTACATGTTTAAAGCAGAATATTGGAAATGCACTGTGCTGTTTGCACAGCTGCAGAGAGCTAAAGACACGGGATGTTTGCAGGTTTGCTACCGAGCTTTCCCTGCAGCCAGGGAAACACAGGGCTATTGGGAAGTCTGCAGAAAAGCTAAAACCATGGACAGGCACTGAAGAGAAGTGAAGCTCTGAAGAAAGTTTATAACTTCATTTGTGGACATTGAGGATAAATTCAACCGACCACTTAAGTGTTTATATTATGAGGTGCCAGCTGCAGCTCTATAGTTAAGGCTGAATTGAGCTTTGAATTTAAAGCAGGGGTTCAACTTTGTTATTTCTGTGGATTATGTAGTTTCCTTTTCTTACCCTGTCTCAAAATATACAGTACTTGCTCTTTGGGTACATGATGGATTTCCTACATGCTATAAAGTAAATCAAGCAGTTAAGGGTTAAAATCTGTAAAGTAGATTCCTTGGGAATTTAGATTTTGTTCAGACTACTTCTAATTTTTTTCACATTGTTATTACTGTTAAAATTCAGTTATATAAAAATAGCTGAAAAACACTATGAAAATAATTAATCAATGTTTATACATTACTATGATCAACAGCTAATTTATACATATAGGGGTTATTTCGACATCAAAGCTTATGCGGTCTATCTTCCCTCCTTGCCAGCACTGCCATCACAGTCCTCCAGGTTACAGCTTCCATGCTACAGTTCTCCAGCTCAAAGTAGGGCAACAGATATGCTGGCCCACCTCCTGACGCCCTGTCACGCTGGTGATCTCCTGCCTCCTGGCTGCTCAGGTGGGATTTGCTGCAAGGCTCTGTAAGACTCCCTGCACAGGCACAGCCCTGCACCTTCCCCAGAGGGCTGGGGTGGATGGTGGCTGGTAGTTTGGCACTTTAAAGCCTTGTCCTATGGACCTGCCTCAGCACTCCATGTGGGAACACCCTGTGCTCCAGCCCAAGCAGTGCTAGCCCAAGCTGCAGCTCCCACCTGGCATGCCCCCAGGCACCACCTGTGGGTCTGGTAGCAAAGAGACCACTTGCAAAAGCATCTGAAAAATGCACTGATATTGGTCTGCTCACCTCATTGAGAGATATCCCACAGCTAAATGGGGCTTCAGAGAAGCCACATGGACTAGATTATCCATTATGATACAGTATGCACTGCAAGAAAAATGAATATTAAAAAAATTGGCCCAGGTAAGCTGCAGCTACTGCTGTCTATGCAAGGCACTTGATATTATTTTATGTCATTCATCCTTACATAACTGACACAATATTTCATGGACCACTCACTGCTTGCTGCCACTGTGCCACATGTTGGCTGCTGGTCATTTTTGCAGAGAACAGGAGGGATTGCTGCAAAAGAGACAGGCATGGCACATAATATTTATCTATGAGTGAGGAAGACATTTTGATATGACTTTTATATTTATTGCTAGTGACTAATCAAAGTTCCAGCTTGGCATCTGAGGATCAGCATTTCTAATTTGCTGGCTGCCTATCTCTTAATCAGATCACCATCTTAACATCAAAGATTCTGCAGCCTGTGGCATTTGTTAGAGGAATATATTTCCTCAAAAACCTAAGAGAAACAGACAGATCTCATCAGAAGGAAACAAATATATTACAGATCTCATGTTATCAAAATTAAATGACTGCCTTTGAACATACTACTTTTCCTATAGCAAAGACAATTACAAAGGGAAATACAAGTGAGGAAGGTATTTTGAAATGCAGTAAGTAACTAAGAAAATTTCATGTATGAAAATCAAGGGTCTTCCCTATAATTTCATGCATTGATGAATCTTGTCAAAAGGAACAGAATTCCTTAAGCTTACAATTGTACATGTAGTTAACCACATCAAAATGATAACCCATAGGAATTCAACAGTTTGTCCCAAAACATCATCCTCTTGGATGTTGTGACAAATTATTTGTTAGAAAATAAGCTTAAAATGTTACAGTCAGATCTGTTCAGTTCACAGTGTGTTCAGATAGCTGTGTCTTCTCAAATGAAAAACCCCGGTGAAACAGATAACTATATTTATTTTATCAAAATACTACTGATCCTCAAAGAACTAAGTTTGGGGTTAATCAGATTTACTGCAGTTTATTACTTTTTATGCATGAATTATTGGAATAGCATCAAATCCTGGTGCAGTCAAACCCCTGAGTACACTGCAAATCAATACAAAAATTGATCCAGTCTTTTTCCACAGCACAAGTCTTCCTATTGGAGTGTAAATGTTATTCAACTTAAACTAAACCGCTCAAAAAATTTTAACATTATAGCTGATTTCTGGCAACTGCTAGACACCTCTAGCCTGAGACCACACATTCCCTAACTGCACCACAGTCTCAATACACTGCTTTTCAGCGATTCATATTCTCATAATCTACAGAATCATTTATTGTCTCTCTGTATTTAGCACTGCAATAAATGATGTCTTTTTACCGTATTATAATTTCTTTAATATTCCATGGTGTTCACACTACTATTGGAAAAAATATTTTTCCATAGTTTTTAATATTAGAAGGAATTATGTCTAGCAAAGAAAACAAAGTGTAAGAAATAGCACTGCACCACATTATGCCCTGCTAGGATTTATGTTATTTTCCTTAGTTGTTTATGATTCACACACTATTTTCTGGCTACACAAATCATGTTTGTCAAACTTGCAATATTATTTTCCTGTGATAAAGAAACTTTACCTTGTGTTTTATTACTAACCAAAACCACTTTGACAAAACAACTCAAACCACAGCTCTGTTTTAATAAAATGTTTGTATATTTAGTCTGGCAGAAAGGGGAAACAATGCCACCTTCCTGATTTGCTCACTTCCAATGTGAACAGTTTGAATTGTAAATACTGCTAAACATCAAAATAAGCCCCTAGTGAGAAAAGCCTCAGAGAACAAAGACTTTTGTCCCAAAATGTGCACAACAGGGACTGGCAGCTATAAAGAGCCCAGTTCTAAGTTCAGAAATTAAAAGAGTGAACCTCAACTTGCAATTCCATCAGAAATTTTTCTGAGCCATCCTTATTCCCAACAGAAGGTGATTTCTGCAATACAGTATTTTAGATCTTCCCAATAAAATGTCTAATGAACACTGTAGGGGCCACAATTCCTACTGAAACAATAACTTCTCCTTCTGAAGTGGCTGTGCCAGGACTGGTCCAAGCCCGAGGAGCAGTTGGAGGGTGTTCATTAAATGGCAGGCACTGTTGTGGCAGGACAATGGGACAAGGGGACAGCTGGATGGGTGACAGCTTGAGTCATGGCCCATGCCTGCTTCCAAACACAGCAGGAGCAAAGAGGAGGCAGAAGAAATCACCAGGACAGAAAAATTAGCTCTCAGAAGCCCAAAATGACCTTCATAGAAGAAGATAACCCTGAGATTAGCTCAGCTGGTTAGAGCACAGTGCTAATGACACCAAGGTCACAGGTTTGATCCCTGTATAGGCCATTGAGAGTTGATTTGGACTTGATGTTCCTTGTGGGTTCCAGCTCAGAATATTCTGTGAAATCTGTGAAGTAAGTCTGTTGTAACACCCACATGCACAGAGGGTGCGCTGTGGACATAGAAGTGGTTATGAACAGTACACATTACTCACAAGTGTTAGCAATAACCATTAAAATAAATACTCGGTAATATGTTGGAAATATCTAGAAAAAGTGCACGATTGAGTAAGGATAATTTCCCCATGTCAATGCTAGGACATAAAGCTCTTTCTATTCCCAGTACCCTTAAAAATGAATTGTTTTTTAACTCCTGAAAAGGAAAAAAGAAAAAAACCAAGAAAAAAAACTAAAAAAAATTATTCGCTTGGCAGCAATCTGGTAGCAGAGAGAATTTATTGACACTGAGCCAACAAAACCAAAACCTCCACATGCTCTGTTTGGTTCCTCACCCACCAGACTGTTTCAGGGAGGTGATGTGTGGAGGAGAATTATATCGTTTAATTGGGTATTATTATCTATAAAGTACTAGGTAGGCCCTGAGGTGTAACCTGTAAAAGGAAAAAGCATCTGCAGTAAAGAGCATGACGAACATAATTCTTTGCTTATTTACCATTTAGAAGTATTTTAAATCTTGTTTTTATTTCCAAGTCATCTCAGTTTGCAAATGAACAATGCATCATTATAACAGCTGCAGATAATATTAGAAGAAACGAATTGCAAGTACACTTTGCAGCACTGCACTGAATCATTGATGAGTGCTGGAGAATTGTTCTTCCCTTATTTTAAATGTGTACACATTACCAAATAAAATTAAAATATCATGTATTATTAATATTGTATTACAATACAGTGGGTAGGTTGCATAAAATCCAGAAAATGATAACCAGAAAAACTCTAAAGTTCAAATATTTTAATAAAGTTTGTAGGATTTAACTTGTTATCTGAAAAAATTACAAAAATGAGGTATAGATACAGGATCTACCCTTGATCTCAGAAGGAATTTCATTATATCAATTGCTTTACAGAAGAAGCTCAGCTTTTGTATGACTTATTTTTTTGTGGTTTAATCATTGTAGGCTTCTCCAAATTAAACGTTCAGTTGTTTGGAAAAAGAAGCATAAATTATCACAAATACATTAGAAAGTATTTTTAATAAAATCCTGCCAGGCTCTATGAATGAATGGTGGTGAGGACTGTAAAATGTCATTCTAAAATGAACTCTTGAACATCAGAAAAACATTCTCATGCTTAAATGCAAGCTCATAGATTTTTCTCTAACATGGGAGCATTATCCTGCAATGAAATCATGGAAATGCCATAATATGCCATAAACACAATTTAATACTTTTTTTTTCATTAGCAGAGTGCAGGCACAAAGATGAACTTATTACAGCAGAACCATTGGTGCTTTCAAAGTTAATACTTGATAGCGTTTTCATTTCAAATTGGTTTATTCTGTGGTTTGTAACTTGATAAATTTGCCCTGGACCAAAACATGGTTCTCAAGAATGTCAAGAAGAGGTAGGGACCTCATTTAACAAATTACATTTAAGCATGTATTTTAAAAATAGTGGAAAACATTTTCCATGACTGAATCACGATGGCATGTGACAACCACTCAGCATGCACGGCAAGCTGATAGGGTGGTCAAAATCCACAGAGCAGGTTAAATATTACCTTTTCAGCAGCATAACAAGAGTTACCAATCTGTCCCTGAAAATCATCATCCCTGCCTGCAGGAGCTTTATTTTACCAGTAAGAGAAACAACTGGCATTGGGAAAACATGAATGATCATTCATGCTGAAACATGTGAGCAATCAAGGCACAAAAGGTTCTCCATTCTCTGAAGGGTCACCCATCTGCCAGTAATTCCTATCAGATGCCTGCTCACTAGCTATGGGGTAAGTCACAGGCTTTTGCTTTCTAGTGACTTGCCCAGGTTTCCACAGATGTTAAACCCCCAAAACCTCCAACCATCAGCCTACCTGCCAAAAAACAACTCATCTCTCTAAACTTTTTCTTTTTCTTCCCTCCTCCTTCCAAAAGATATTTCTCTAAACTGGAAGTTTCAAATCAACATCAGAGATTGGCAAATTAAGCCTTGTGTTGTTTTCTTTCTGGTTTATTCAAAGACAAGTAGGGCCAGAAATGTTACTAAAATACATGTGCTAAGTGCATGATGGCTGTATGCTGCAGAACTAGGTTTTCCAGCTTGAATGTTGCATAGCTCTTTCCTGCTGTCCTGTAAGTGTGGGAAATCTCTTAATACACGCTAGAGTTGAAATGAAGATTTCTTTGCTTCAGAAGCAATCTTCCAATATGAAGCTTAATAGTTTTTAAAAATCCACAAACTATGATTTCAAGAAAGGGCTCTTCAGAGCCCATAATCTGTCACTTAAATTCTCAAATGAATAGCAGAGACTGTGCTTTTCATAGGCACAGAAAATCTACTGAACTCCCACTGCAAACTAAAAGCATTTGACACTTTATTTCTACAAATGTCTACAGCAAATCCCTCAGCTATGGTATATAAGCACCTTTTCCTGGCCAAAAGAAATAGCCTCCTGCAGAGACTATTTTATGGCCTGACAGGAGCTGGCTGGGCAGCCTCGGCACTGCGGCCAGCATGAATACCTCAGCGGGAAGAAGCAAGGCCACTCCATTAGGGAGAGCACTTCTTGCCATGTCTGTCCTCAGAGCACATGCTGGAAGGGGAAATTCAAGGCCTGCCTTTTCCACCACCCTTCTGAAATAAGATATAATCTCTACTTTTATACTTTCATTCCTGGGAATCCTTCCAGGCTAATCTGTTCTGCACGGACTGTTTGGGCCGCCTCTGCCCCTGCTAAGTAAGCGATGAGGCACTCATTGCTTTCAGTTCCTGCTGGCTGTGTCCAATGAGCTCATCAAGAGCTTGAGACAAATCCAAAACCTCAAGCTGAGCTCCTCAGCATGTTTGGAAGCCCTCCACTGTGTCTGTCCCACAGTAATGTATTTTCATAGCTCAGCACCCTATGCAATCATATTTCTCTGCATAAAGCCAAAAAACGTAAGCTTTTCAAGCTGAGTCTTGTAGGATCATCCCAGCATCAGCTCTTAACTGCCAGTGCACTGAGCCCAAATCCAAGTGTTTAGCCTAATATTAGACTGTTTCATCCAGATACAAGCACATTCACGAAGATGTGGGCAGTTATACCTTTGAAAAAAAAAAGAACATTTGAAAGTTAAAATGCATTTGAAAACTTTAGCCCAAAGACAGAAAAAAGTAAAATTGCTATCAACAATTGAAAAGCCCAAGTCAGCTGCAGGTCTACTAAGCTAGCTCTACTAGCATCTATTCAGACCTAAATACAAGTTTACAGTAATCAAAAAGAGATCCATCAGTACAAAAATAGCTATCAAATAAAATTAAACACTTTTATAAGTAACACAACTTCTTATAAGCACTTAGAGAACTTTGAGTTTACAAAATAATAAAGAACAACTCCATACGTGTAAATGAAAATGTAAATCAGAATGTGATTTCTCTATGAAGAACGACTTTCAAAGCATAAACTACTCATTCTTATATGTAGTGCTTTCCAGACTGAATGTCCTGCTTAAAACATACTTCCCATATTTCCAGCTCTGTATTCCCCATCTATCCCCTTGTTCTTTCACATTTTATAATAATATGTTTCATGTATTTATCTGATTATTCTTCACTTAGTTCTATTTTATATAGTAAGACAGATACCAAGGTGTGAGAAATCTCTGCAACAGACTTCAGCCAAACCCTGAAAGGCACAGCTAAGCAGGCTACAGATTATGGAAATATGAAACCTAGTAAAGTACTAGATGCCTTTCAAAATGAATTTATGGCTCTTCTTGCCCACAGATGGAGCTTTCCTTGCAGTATTTTTCCTTACATTTCTCCTTCATGCTTCATGAAAGTGTTTCCAAACAGGGTAAACATGAGGCAAATGTCATGCTCAAAAGACAGTCTGGACACAGTTTTATGCATCCAGCATCCTTGTGCAAGTTTTCTAAGGACCTTGACAACAATATGCCTGCCCTAAGCCAGTGAGGCTCACCATCCAGCACTGTGTTGTTGGGTATTGTTTGCCTGGCCCCAGCCTGCCTTTTTAACCACTACCATTTTTGCCCAGTGACTACCCTGGATTGGCTGTTTTAGTGGTGCACAACTATACCAAACTGAAAAACAGGAAGTAAAAACTGTATCAGTCTATTGGTGGCACTGAGTAAATTAAGCCAGGCAGAATATACTTGGAGGTTTGCCAGAATACAAAATGTACTACAAATCTCATCCAAATGGCTAAGATCTTGGATGACAACTCAGGCTAAACTCCATTTAGAAAAGGAAACAAGACAGCTGCAAACTTATATCTGCAACTAAGGTGACCTTGTTTTAGGATTGTGTTAGGTGAAAGAAATTGAAACTCAGGAAAATGAAACAACTATTAAATCATATTTTTGTTTTGAGGAAGTAAAGCTTTATGTGTTTCCTCTATGTTTAGTCTTTTCCATAAGAGTACCAGTAAATCAACATAAGGAGAAATGCATTATTTTTTAACATTTCAAGAAAATTTAATGTGTATTATATAATTTTACTGTCTGCCATTAATGTTCAATGGTTTACTTATCTGCCAACTCAAGCCAAGGTCTTCCACTGGCAGTACCTTGCATCTCCACTTCCCAAGCTTTGATTCATTAGGCTATCTCTGAGGCAAGGTACTAAAAGATGCAGAACACAACTATTACAGGGAGAAAAGAAATCCCTCAGTTCCTTCAAACCAAACTTTCACTTCTCTGGAGTCTCCCAAGTGCTTCAGAAGTACCTGTGGGCTGGGCAGGTGTGGCAGGTAGCAGGTGATTATACTAGGATGAAAAAAAGATCTCTTACCATGATTTGCTTGTAGATACCACAATGAACAATCGCTTTAATAGCTGATGAGTGTGAATCCTCCTATGATGCCTTCTTACAGAGTCCTGTAAAGCTGAGTACCTTATCTGATAAATGGAGCCTTATGTCATTACTCAAAATGCACTCACACAGCTGTAGAACTGATTTCCTGATGTTCCCTCAGCCTCTGCCTAACAAATCTTCCTCCCAGACCTCTTCAGAAATAAATGAGCAATGAGAAACATCAGGACTCTGATACCTAAAGTCAAACTGCATGTAAATTGACAGTTTGTTTGTCTAAAAGGCTCTCAACTGCTGTAATTAGAAACTGTAATGTTATTACCAACAGTGGAAATTTCTATTGCTCAGTCATAAATTGAGTGATTTGGTTATAATATCTCTTTGTAGGAGCATGAGTATGTAATAAGGGAATCAGTGAGTGATGGATTCAGTAGCCATCACCCCCAGCTCCCAAGCTGCTTTTTATCTAGCTGATATGAGCAAGTCCTGGCTGCACACCCATATTCAGCAAAACTCCACTTGATTGCTCATAGTGATCTTGATGAGCTACATTCAGGGAACAGCAGGTCAGAAAACAAATCCCTGTTACATAAATATAATCTATAAATACAGTCAATTTATACTTTTGTACACTGATCATATACTGCAATTTCCTGCATAGGATGGTGCAGCAAAAGGCTCAGTCTCAGAGAAAAGGCAGAAATCTATTTGCATTTATTTGAGTTTACATTGTTTCTTCAGCAAAATATTTGGAAAGCTTCCTTTTTGGTACAGATTTTTTTTTTTGGTAATTTTTCATCTGATGTGCTTATCATGGTTTTTATGGAATACCACATATCCACTGGCCCCAGCCCGTAAAATGGGGAGGAGAATCAGAAAAAGGCAAAAACTGTGGGCTGAGATAAGAAAACAGTTTAATAATTAAAATAAAGTAAAAATATAATAATAATAATAACAAGAAGAAGAAGAAGAAGAATGGAGATTAAAAAAGAGAGAGAGGACTAAAACCCAAGAAACAGAAGTGATGCACAATACAATTGCTCACCACTCACTGACTGATGCCCAGCCCGGCCCCAAGCAGTGATCAGCAGCTCTCAGCCAACTCCCCCCAGTTTATATACTGAGCCACATGGTCAGTTGTACCTGAAGGATGTACGTGACAACAGATGAGGTGACACATGCACTGATGCAGCAACATGTTATGGATTTGCACACAGAGGCAGACAACAGAAAATGAAAAAATGTCGGGAGACCTCTGTGTTTCTGGCATTACTCACTCCACCTGGACCCTGTTGACACAGAAACAGAAGTGTACGGGCAAAACAGCAAAATACAACTGTCATTGTGACAATAGCACTAAATACAAGAGCAGGGCTCCAAAAGGACCACTCTGACAGGTGCCTGTGCCAGAGCTTCCTGAGTGTCATGGCTGTCTGTGCCAGGAGAGCCAGGAGGACACTGCTGCCCAGACTAGGAGGTCTCTCCCTGCTTTTAGAAAGTTTCACATTTCTCCTCCCTCTGCACTGAAACTAGCACTTATGTCCAACAATACAGGATCTGCCAGAACTTCACAGTTCCACCCCTGCCACAGGGAGACAAGAGCCTAGGTGTTGAAAAGTGCAAGGCAAAGCTGCCTATTTGTCTATGATATATTCTAAACCAAACGCTAAACTCCAAATCAACGTCAAACAATGAGGAAGATGAAATGCTTAAACACTGCCAAAGTGTAAAACTCAGTAGAGAGGAGTGGCATTGTAGGGAAATGGAAAATTTTTGAAGATAGGTTAACGTATGCTGTAAAGCTCTTTATGCCATCTAGAAATAAGAGCAATAAAAGACGAATATGGAAGAGTGAATAAGTTCGAAAAGTAATCAAGAGCAAGAAATTGGCAAATGAAAACAAAAGATGTCATCTGTTACAAAGAATGAATGGAAATCACATCTATCTCATACTCAAGGAATAAGAAATGGCAAACTGAAAGCCAATTCTGACAATGCACTGTCCTGGAAGAGGGCTATGCCAGGACATCCTAAAGCTTCTGGGAGACAAAGCTGATAAAATTCACATGGTAATTCTAGTCTCCATCTGGCAAGTGAAAGAGCCTTTTCCTGTTCCAGGGCTAACCACTAGCTACGTGAGCTTGCAGCCTCTTGTAACAACTGAGTCTGTAAGGAAGAATTATACCAATATAACAATACAAATATGCAATACTCATCAGCAACTAAGACCATGGCCCAACTTCCCTCAGCATCTTGTCCTGCTGAAGACATTTGGTGTCCTTTTTTACCCAAGTAGGAGGGAGCATGATTGTGTATCTCAGCTCTAGCTACAGAACAGCAGTGACAGGGGAAGGTACAGCTGTCCTGTGTCCTCCTCACAGCTATTGCAAAAGCTGTGTTTGATAATGGTCTGTGTGCACAGGCTGGAGTAGGGGCAAGAGCAGAGGAGAGATGTACAGGAGAGGAAGAACTGCATTTGCATTAGGTGGCCTACATTTGAGGTCTAATTCAAAGCCTGATCATGGTGGGTTATGGGTTGCCTCTGAAAGCAGGAGGACACAAGGTGGCTGAGGAGCAGTGATGATGATTGGGATTTTCCTGTTGTCTCACATACATCTTTGCTGATTTTTTTTAGTAGCTCCATACAAGACATTTACTTTGGAAAGGGCCATTTGTCATATCTAGAATGCTGCTCCCAAATACCACATGCATTTGAAACAATTAACAAACATATGGTCCAATTTGCAAATGATAAAAAGATATAAGAACAGTGTCACCCCCTCCTCCTCCCCGCCTCCACCTGGAGTTAGACAAACCAGAATCAACAGGAGCAGTATCTAGTCCTTCCCTGACCAGTTTTCTTTGCTGTTATATTGCAGAAGGTATGATACAGACAGCCCTGAACATCTTGGCTTTCCGATTAGTTTTTGACTCATCACAAACTCAGGCCATATCTGTGCCCATAAACGTGACTGTCAGACCACTCCCTGTGGGACCTGCAGTGTCATGAATTAACCTTGTATGATCGCTTTGCTTTACCAGCTGTATAGGAAATTCTCATTCACAGTCTATAAAGTCACTACACATTATATCCTTTAAAATTTCACTTGTATTCAGATTATCTCACATTTTTTAGCAGATTTTTCTCACCACCTCTTCATTTTCTTCTGAAACAACCTCATTTTCTGCTCTTGCTCTACTCCCATTAATTGGTACCACACCACATTTTTTTATTTTTATATTCATATCTGCATCTGAAAAAGCAATTTTATGTTGGCAAAGGCCTAAGTCCAATCCACTTCCTGGTTATTACACAATGTGACACAGCAGTATGTAACATCTACTAAGTGTTGCCTGTGTATTTTGGTGCTGAAAAAATCTCCGGAGCAGTTAATTAGGGGTGAGATAAGAAAGGGTTTATTTGCCAAGATGTTATACGACGCGTGCACGGCCATGCCTGAGAGGTTACATTTTATAATACCATCCATCCAATCCCAGATGTGTCCACCCTGCGGCCCTTCCTCTGGTCCGCCCCGGGTCCACACCCTGAGAAATGGGTCTGGGGTGTATTTTGGGACCCCCCCTTCATCATCTTCAGCTTCATCAGAGCACAAAGGGTACACAGTTACCTAATTTTGACCGTATTCTGTGGTTTAGGCCCTGATATGCTGTAATGTCAACTATCTAGGCCTTGCCTTGACAAAAGACTAAACACCCTGCTGTATTCAGAAGCAGGTTTGATATGGGAAGCATAGAATGCAGTAAGAGGGTTAGGGAATGTAAACAAGGGAAAGGAACAAGGGACAAGGGGGGGGGAAGGGAGGTTGCTCCTTTTTAAAACTTACAATTCTTACAAATATTAGAAAAATAAAATAAAAAACATTAGGGGCTTAAGGCATCATAAGAAATACAAATGCCAGAAGCAGAGTGAGAAAGTGAAGACAGAGCACAGAGCCAGCCATATAACAAAAGGAACAGGTATACTGAAGGCCAGTGAGAATGAAGAAGTTTTAGTACTGTTCCCTTTTGTGTTGACAGCTATGCTTCTCAGCAATATTCCCTCCAACTCAAATCACAACCATAGTGAAGTAAGTGGTACGTTTGAAAATCAAAACACAGACTTGTGATCAAGCAGGTCATAAAGACATTCATAAGTGGCCAAACTCTTGTGGTATCTTCTACCCTACAGTGCTCAAGACTTGTAGCTAATGGCTCTTCCATTGAGCCCATAGAGGTGACTCTTCCCCACAACTACAAGAAGCTTTTAGTTTCAGTTTTATAGCAGTACACGGGTAGAAGTGAGTTTACAATCCAAAGTTTCAAAAGAAATGACATCCATGAGAGAGATTTGCTTAACCTCTATATGCAGATTCCTGGAGAAAAATTTAATTTTATTAACTGTATTAAAATGAAGTATAGTCTTTTAACTTCAATATGCAGGGAAAACAAGTCATCAGGCAGAAAATAAAAAGCAGCAGCATAGTGCCCAACGCCATAGGATTATCATCTTCTCTTAATCTGACAAAGAACTAAAGATCAAACATCTCATGATTATCTGTTCTTCTAACCGAAATGTTAATTGACTGAAATATACACACTATCAGCAGGCAGCATTCCCATGGGAGACCCAGGATGACAGACTTCTGCCACATCGAGTCCTTACTCACTTGGTTTCTTTCCTGAAAAGATGCAGCGTAGTAAATCTCTCACCCTCTAATTGACAAAAAATAGTTTGTTTAGTCTTTCTATTCCCCCTCTTTTGGGCTGGTTTTCATGGTCTTCGAGAGTGACTCCACAGAATAAACATAATACAATAGCAGTGGCATTCTCTGTTTCTCCCTGGAAGATTATATGCTCCAAGCTTACATCCTTATGTTTTTTCTAAGTTCTCAGGGAAAAAAAAAGGATATTAATCTCTACAAAGATCTACCACCTTGTCTGGACAACATGGTAAAGTATTGCCTAAAGGCAAGGGTCTTATCTTCTTCCTGATATTTCCTACTAGGATTAGCTTCAAGTCTCCTGTCTTCAACAAGAGCCAAAGGGCATTTTCTTCTGTTTTGCCAAATAAGCACTTTTTTTCTCATCACATCAGACTTAATTTTAGAATATTTGAATAGACTATCTTTGTCAGTTGCTACTGTATAAATTGAGGTTGCTAAGGAAAGAACAGAAGCTGCTTTTCCTTAAGCAACAGTACCAAATGAGGATGAAACAGCAGAAGATTTCTTAGCAGTAACATGAGACTAAGAGCAGCACTTCTCTTTTACTGCAGTATTTCAAAAACATAGAAATGCCATTCACTAAAGTATTAATATTTTATGTTAGAAAAATAATGCAAATCTACCTCAAATTGGCATACATGCTAATGAGCATAAGAAGGCTTTTCCCCTGCTTCTGAAATTCATCCCCTTCTCATTTTGTAGCTCTAGTTTTTCTTTTAAAGTTGTAGACATGTTTACTCCCCTTTTTAGGATTGTTTGCCTACTTCAGAGCAATCCTAGGAATTCACAACTCAAGGATCTAGCATTTAGAACCACATTAAAGACTGTCAGTAGGGTTACAAGTTCCCTGTAGCTGCAGAAAATATGTATTTAGGTACAACACTGGTATTTAGGGAGAGATTTGCCAGAAAAAGGATTAGGTTTCTTATATTTATTTATTTTGCTCTGAACATTTTCAGATGAGAACACTGGCGCAAAGAATTTGGTTTTGAGGACTAAAGCTCTTTACTGGAGCTTCTACTGAAGTCCCCATCTTAGAGAATGGATTCAGTAATTTCACATTTGGAGATTAGCATTGTGCTCATTCTAAATCACTTTCAGAGCCCAAGAGCAGTCCTCTGCACCCAGTCTACTAATAAAGCCACTGGCACATGCACAATTTAGAGACAGATGATTATTTTGCTGATGTGACCACTTCAGGAAGCTGACTGCTGCACACTGTTCTGGCTGTAGTCACTAGGGGAAGATATTACAACAGCAGAGCTACTCTGAAGGGGAAAAAAAAGGCTTGGGACTTGTTCACGCAGGGGACAACTCAGGACGGTTTATCTGAATTAGCTAGAGATTTACTGTGGATTACTTAGAATCATATAAAACCTCTGAGGGTATACTTTTGCTCAGATTTAAATTGTTCTAATTCAATTAGATTAACCTACTTCCAAATGTTTTACACAGCTAGCAACAACAAACCAGACTAGAAGGCACATAAGGGTATCTAAAACAGTCTGCGGATGAACACAGTCATGCTCCCCTTATACCATGTGAATATTACATCTCACAGCAAAATGTAGTATCAAAAGCTGACAACTGGAATGGAAGAAATTGAGTTCAAGGACACGATAGGCAGAGAACTGGATGTCATCATCATCTTCAGAAAAAATGCAGTTGGAGCCCAGGCACTAGCCAGTTACAGTGCTTCCAGCTAGAATGATCATCAAACATGCCTGGATCATGATATCATTTCAGGCAAGTGGAAGCTAAGCATCTTGGAAGCCTTAATGACAGCTAGCTTACCACCAGCTTGTCTGCGAGAGCATTGAGCAGACATGGGGGACAAGTTTCAGGATATGCTGTCCTTCCTAGGATTCTCTAAAGAGAAAGAACAAGCTCCAGTATTGAGCAGGGAACCAAGTACCTAATCCTTTGTGCTGGAAGTGTACTAGGGTTTCATGATAAGGCACCTTGGTATCAACAGTAAGCCCATTAGAGTCATACCTTAACATGGCAACTTGGCGAGTGCTGAGGAAACAACCAGGCTCATTACAGTCACAGCAGGGTTTCCAATTCCCACTCTGGCAGGGATATTTCTGGGGTGTTCACAGCGTCTTCTTCTCCGAACATCAGGTCAAACCTGGAAACTCTAAGAAGCTTTTTCAGCCATCCTCGCACAGGAGAGAATGACAAAAAGGCAACGCTGTTTTAGGGAAAGTCCCTAGTGGCCAATAGCAAGTGTAAAGCTTTCACACCCTAGGCATGCAGCAGAAGTTCAAGTAGGTAGAGAGACTGTAAAGATTTCCTTTAGTTTCCTTTGTGGAAGCCCCTGAAAACCAAAAGGCCTAGAAAGTGGAGGGGAAGGCCAAAAGCTGGAACCAAACTTGGTCTTCATTTAGCTTTCCACTTGTCCGAAAGAGAACCAGGCAGCTGCTGGCTCCAGCTGCAGTCGTGCTTGTAGTACACTTCAGGGTGAGGACATGGCATCTTGCCTGATCTGTCCAGTATCTCAAAGGTGCTTGAGGGGAGAACAAAAGTGTTCATGCTGGTGTACAGCAGGAAAATCCGGTGTGTTGGGGTTGAGTCAGCTGTCAGAGGCAGAGATGGGTAAAAATGCTTTTGATGTGCTTGGAGGGAGGTGCTGGAGGGCTGAGAGGTCTGGAGGTCTGCTCGCTTTTCTGTCTGCAAATGCTCCTGAGTGTCCCCAAGGCCAAGGCTGTGCAGATGGCCAGCGATGTATTAGATCAAAATAGACCCAGTTTATCTGCTCCTAAAATGTAATGCATTCTGCTTTCTGATGGCAAGCCTCAGAAATACCAGAATTAGACTTCAGAAGAGTATAAAAAGCTCCCTGCTAACCTAATGTGCAAATGGACTGTAGCACTTACTGTGATCTTGGGCAGCAACAAAATTAGAAGGCAACAGCAAACATGAAAGAAAAATGCAGCTGAAAAATACCAACATTATCCTCTTTTAATACATATTGTTAAAATTAACGTTTTTGAAAGCTGAAGAGATAGGAGCCTGGGTGCTATCACCCTATGTCTAATGCAGTTCGTGATTATTAACAAACAGCAGAATACATATAAAAGAGTCTGCAATGGTATGGATATGAGCCCAGCTGGTGTCCCCATATGCCTTACAAATTCCATTTTTAGGAACACAGTGGCATATAACATTAGAGATGCTTCTTAAACATCTCATTTATAAATAGAGCAGAGCTATTTTACTGAAGTACAGACAGAAAAGGTCTACAAGAACAATAAAATCAGCTGCATTCAAAACCACTGAAATGGTTCAACCACACTGTTTCCAGTAGGAACCACTCTGCACCAGAATATTCCCTGAAAGAGGAATGATGCTTATCATAGGCTCATCACTGGGATTTTTTTAAAAGCAACCACCAAAAAGACATTTTAGTCAGAAAATGCCAACTTACTTTTGTTTTGGCAAAACGTTCCTCCTGAAAGGTTTTTCGGGTCCAGAATGGAAGAAGGAAGGCCCAAGCTTCAGGGCAGTGGAGAGTTACAGCTGTGACTGAGCAAATTCTTGCCACTTGTGAAAATTAATCAAAGTAGGGTCTGGAGCCTGGTTGGTCCACATCCTGGGGAGAGTCCTTCACCAACAGGCTGTGGGGACTCTGCAATACAGCTCCTTTTCCAATGCTTTTCAATTTCAGCAGAACCACCTCTAAGGGAAGGTAGTTAACTGTGGCGATTCCTGACTCATTGTGAAAATATATCAACAAATGCATTTGACAAAAAATCATAATTTTGTTATAGGTACACTATCAACCAAAATATATCTAAAGCAGATATCTAAAAAACATACACTACATATGAATGAAAAATTATTTTATTTAAAAATACATTATACAGCAGAGTGTCTCTCTTTTTGTTTTCTCACTGCTGGTTCACAGAGATAGTATGATAAATTTAACCCAAATATTTGCCTGGGAAAGATCCTGAGAAAGAGACCAGTTACAAGCTGATGATATACAGTACACTGAAAAAGAGTCATCTCTTTTAACATAAAAGAATCTCTTGGTAATCTTATAAATCAGATATAAAAAATGCAGGTTTGCTACCATGCAAAAACGAGTGAAGATTTCATTTAAATCTGCACACAGAGAAATCATTAGTACCTTGGACCCTAACTACCTAGACTAAGAGAAGGGTGAGTGTGCCTAACACGGTGATACAAACTTTGGATCTACTACGATTTTGTAAACACAGCTGATAGTCTAATAAAGGTGGATTTTCAATCATCTAAGTATTGTAGTTGTAGCTAAGGACTCTATTCTAAGATTTTTCTCCCCACTGATATATTTCTTCACTCTCTTAATTCTCAGCTTAGCACAATGACTTCGTGACAAATGCTCTATTGCACTGAAAGACGACTTGGCCTTGCCCTGTTTGCCAAGCACTCTTTAGGTAGTTGAATTTTAGTGAAAGTAGAGGTTAAAACAAAAAGTAAAAAGCAGGCATTACCTGATGACTATGTGGGAATGCATTAAAATTCATCATCGAAAAAAATATACCCGCTTCTACATCCTTATGTTTCAAACATACTCTAACAATGATTAACGTACAGAAAATACATTGAACTGTGGAAAATTTAAGGCCTAAAATGCTCAACAGCCTGCACTGAACAATAGTATTCTCAATGTTTCTGTAGTGCTAGCATTTTATCAGCTGTTGCCAGAGGAAACACATGTGTTGCCAGAGTTGCACACATTAAGAATGTCGTCAGCATCTACAATATTCCGATCCATTTGGTGCTCAATTTTTATAGGACAACTTCATTACATATTGTCAGCACGATTGTCTTTTAAAGGGGAGACTTAATCTGATTATTCACAGCGATAACAGAGCTATGATAACATCGCCTGATGTTGAAGAAAAATCAGTTCATCAACACCACACAAACTGGCAGAGGAATTTTTTTTTTCCCCCAAGAACAAGCGCCTGAAACACAAACAGAGATAGAAAGCTTTGTAGAAAATCTGCCTGTCCTGGCCACTTAGGCTGAAGAAAATTAATGAAGCCATTTTGGCTTTACTGTGAGTTTTCCATGAAAATGGAGAGTAGAAATTCAGATGCACTTTTCTCACTAAGCCAGTGACCCTCTTCTTACCTTAGCACTCATTCTCCCAGCATAGTATCAGGGAGTACAACAAACATGAGAAGATGCAGGCTTTCTTAAATAACTCATTTAAATAACTTATGAATAGCATGGTTTCCATCAGATATGCTAAGCTAAGAACAGAGCCCTTAACCTTTCATGGGATATCATTAGTAATAAAGAATATATCAACGATCAAACTTGCTATATTATTTTCATTTCTTTTAACCTAGATACATATATATCATTCAAGACATTCAAGAACTACAAAACAACAATTCAACTACAATTATGTCAGGAAAATATCCAAATAAATAAACCTTTAATTATGATACAATACTTATTACAGTAAAAATTGGCATTTTTTTCTCTTCAAAAGCAGAAGCACCAGTCTTACATGTAACATATTGTTTGAATGATATCTTACATGAAATACAGCGTAATACAATGTGCAAACAGCATCTTCATACATAACATAATATTTGTCTAGTTTTTATACACTGAAATCGCCTCAAATGGAAACAAGTTCATGCTCAATTAAAAATGTAGATTTTAAAAATCAAAGTTAAATCAGAATACAAAGTACTGTTGGAATAGGTACATGAACCATTAAAAACAATGAGAAGCCAAAATAGAGGGTATTATAATTAGTGCTCAGTTTGTCCCATTCCATCATAAAAGTAAACAGTTAATATTTTTGCTAGAAAGTAAAGTGACCTTCTAATATTTAAGAATTCTTCAAAATGTTGGTATCATTTTAATGATGTAAAAATCAAGTCATAAATAGGACTTTTAAAAATTTCTTATTTTTGATAACACTGCAAATATCATGTGTGGGCTGTGAAAAGAGATGAAGTCCAATGGAGTGAATATACATCAGCGTCAACATCATGTGACTTCTGCAAAGGCCGTGATGTGGTTCTACAAGTTAAAGGAAAAACAAACAGATAAAAACCACAAAACCACACAGATAGCAGTCACCATTGTGAAAATTTTTGCCTCTTGAGCTTTAAGGGCAGCCTTGTACTTAGAGATTGTTGCAGGACAATATTTTATTTACAATATTTCCAATATTTTATTGTAAATAAAACTGGTTTTCACTGCAGTGCTCTCACTCGCTCTCAAGACAATTCTTTGTTAACCGCTGAAAGACTGGATAGGGAAGTATGCTGAACAAAGTTATTAGGTGTGACAGTTCTACAATATTTTAGTTTTAAATGTTTTGGATTTTTTTTTAATGAAGTAACGACGTGAATAATTGAATTAGTTGTACCTTTATTGCTACATTATTCGTGATTTAAAACAAAATTCCTAGAAATTAAAATGACCGTTTCTGACAGATTATCATTTTCTATTTCAGTGTAAATAAAATTCTAATATTAATTTTTTAAAGAATAATTTCTCCCCCTGAGCTTGATGGCACTGAATCAAGTAGCAAAATGCTACAATCAAATTGCATTTGTCAGTTGAGAACCATATTAAAAATTTCTTTTTCAGAATCACTACAGTGTCCTCTTCACTTGCTGTGTAAGAACACTTTCCTCTTTCTGTCAATGGGACGATTCTTATGAACACAAAGATGTGTATCAGAATGTGAATATACTATGTGTGACTCTACACAGTAAAACTTCAGCATCCCAAAGAGCTTTGCTACTTTTTCATACTCTAACCCAAGCAAGTGACTCTGCAAACATTCGACAAGTAAAGTCTCAACTGCACAGTGATGTGCAGGATCCAAAGGAAATGTACGTTCCCTTGAGGCACACACAGTACCCTTGACTGCCACCATTTTTTATAAAACATGCAATGCATAAAGTTAATCAAGGAAATCTCAATGTTAGGCCACGTGTTTGCTCCCCAGCACAAAAATGCATGCAGGGTAAAATACCAAGCAAAGCACTGCGGATTTTTCTCATCACTTTGCCTCCTGGAGCAGACTAAAGTCAGAAGAGAGGAGGTGTAAGCTGAAGAGGATGAATTATGTAGATAACTTGGAGAGAGTGGGACCTCTTGTTTTTTGCTTAAGGGAAGTCCTTCAGAAAATCTTTTTATCACACAGCACAAAAAGTGCCAGAGAGAAACAGTGGACACCACCTAAGTTTATATTTCTCAGTTCTTCTTTAAATTGTCAGAATATTTGTCTATCAGTCCGTGCAGGGGAAAGCAGGCAGGCATCTTTGATTTGCACAATAAAGGAAATCAGAAATACCCTGACTGGGAGCATTGGAGAGCTGCTCCTTATCCCCCCTCTCCAAGCCAGGCTGTCAGCTTTGCTCTCACTCTCACTGTGCTGTAACTGTACTGTGTCCAGGAGGAGAAGCTGTCTTCCACCTCCCCTACAACATGCATTTTAGCTCTAGCAATGTTCTTGCTGTATTTTATGACAGCTTTCATAAGAGAATACTACCAAATAGTAAGCATCTATATACAAGCATCTATACAAGTTCTTCTCCAAAACAGAATAAGTATATTTTAAAAAAATAGTAATTATTAAACCATAGGCAGAATTTTAAAAGAAGCATTAGAAAAAAAAGTGTGCCACTTTCTGTGAAAATGTTTTCAGTAAACAATATTAACAAATGTCATTGCTTGCAGATTTTAATACTGCAGAAGAAATGCAAAATTAGATTTCCTAATTAGAAAACAAAAATTAAGAATTCAAAGCATTTTGGTTGGTTGGCCATCTTCTGTTTTCAGTACATAAAAGATGATATAGCAGGCAAACTCAGTGATTCTGGAGTTGCTGTGAGGCTATTATGACATTTTCTTCATAGTATTTACTTTATTTTTCTTTATTTGGACCTGAAAAGTCATCCTGTCAACTTAAACTATCATCAGTCTAAAATTATTCACTTTGTTAACAAGTAAAATGGTCTAAAAACAAGAAATTGGAGGGGAAAAAATTTCCTCTTTATTCTAATCAATTCTTTCAAGTCCTGCTTTGTGCCATCCCTTTCCCTAAGTGACACACATTTGCCTGTGATGCAGAGAACCAACTGCTCTTTCATGTGACATTAATTCGGGACTGGATAACTATTATTTAAGGAAAGGAGAATGTGGTTCATACTCCTGCCAGCTATACTCCCAAAATGAGTGGGTCACCATGCCTGGAAGGACATGCAGAGGCATGGGATATAGTAACAGAAAAAAAATCTCCCTTCCTCAATAAACCCTCAAAGAGAACTGCTAAGCTCCTGATCATGGACCTATTGGTTTGGACCCTAGTAAAGGACTGTCAATTCATTTCCAATGGACTCAGAAGGGTGATGCATAACTAGGTCAAAATTAATCACTTGCTGATGGCAAGAATCACTGATACAGATTCATGCAACTGTCTGGTTATTCATGCTTTTTCACGTTATTGTCTCAGGCAAAACTACAAATAAGCCTTGCTGAGACTCAGCAGAAAAAAATTAACAAACAGCATCCCTCCTTGAATAACTGCATTTAAACTCTCTTAATTCTGCTTAGGTTTACTGTCACAAAGTTCAGTGTGAGATACTAACTACTGTCAGCAAACAGATGCACACAGATGCAGGAGACAAGCGAAAAACATGCACAAGACCTCAGCTTCTCCAACTCCACGGGAAATTATTTTCCCTACAGTACTCAAAAGAATTAGAAATGCTGAGGGTCTGCTCAGTGGCAGCAGTTTCACAGACAGGTCCACCAGTATTTGTACTATCCATTCTAAACAGACAGTATCAGCTTGGTGAGCAAGGCATGCATCATAACCACGCTCTCACACCACTAACAAAAAAGGGAAAGATAAAGGTTAAGCCTTGAGTGCAGGTTACTTGGGGAAATGATCCACACCTGTATATCTTCTGTTAAGTTTTAATTAATTTCTGTTCATAAGCAATGCTATAATGTTAAAGCATTGAAAAAATACATTGAAATGTCTTGTGATTTCCAGTTTTCAACATATATTATATATACTGAACTTTTTTTTTGTTCTGTTATCATCAATTCAGTTAGAAATATTCAGAAACAGTCATCATCCTAAAATTTTTTCATTTTTGACAACAGGAATTTGTAAAACTGTTAGAAGTTTTACAAAGTTTTACAAGTCCTTGTTAAAAGAAACAGAAAAATACTATGGTAGTAGTTCAGGCAAATCATAATTTATCGAACAATAATAATACTGTTATCGTACAATTCTCGGAGTGCGCAGAGTATATTTTACGCTTTTACTAGACAATCACATTTTTAAAGGAAAAAAAATGCATTCAAGTGAAATTCCCCATTTCAAACGTTGCAGACCTGCACAGAACGCTGCTGCCACACTGCATCTGCCTCGGTTCTCACACACGCTCACTCAGGTGCGCTCTCGCGCACATACGTTTATTGCCTTATGCGAAGCTGTTCAAAACGGTCTGTTCCCGATATCCAGGAGAAGAACCTAATGATGCGAGCTTTGAGGGAGTTTCGCTGCAAAGGATCTTCTTGATTGTTACTAATACCTTGATTCTGTAACATCTACAACATGCATGGTTGGGGAGGTCACACTGAATATATTGTTCCACTTCCCATATTTAAATATTATTTTATTTAAACGTTAGACGTGGTGATCATAGTTTGCATTCAAACAGAAATAATTCTTGTACAATGCCCTAGAAGCTGATTTAAGCAGAAGAGTAGGATAGAAATGCAAATTCAGCTGCCTGACATTGAAACAAAATTGCTTACGTTTTTTTATGAGCTGACTCTCCCATCTACGCGTTGAGGTGTGTGAAACAATGTTGTATTATGTCTCCTTTAAAAGACTGTATTATCACGGAGAACCATTATGCCAACAGAAATTTGAAAACTGCCTATAAGCTAATGTAAGCACATGGGCTCTCCTCAAACTTACCTGGAGAAACTATGTATGGATACCTATGTATACTTTTGGACATCAAGCACTACAGTATTTGGATATTTATCAACTAAAACATTTTGAAGCAACAGAAATAGACACAAACCATCTTCCCCATTTGCTCATAGCACGATGAGCTAAAACATCTTTGTGTTTTGCTTTTAGCTGTGAACTCAGTGAGAGGTGTTCAGTCTCCCTGGAGAGCTGCAGGGATCAGACCAGACTCCCTAGGCCATGCTGCTGTGTGATCACAAGGGCACATAATAAATACTATCAGAACTCATTGCAATACCTACACTTACTACTGTTAAAAGGTTTTATCACCACTACCTTTGGCACATACACAATAGAAAAAGAATTATAGTGTCAAACTCAACAAGATTTCTGGGACAATTAACCCTGATAGTAGCAACTGGTACGATGGGCAACAGCAATGTCACATATTATGAGAGGAATTCCAAATAATTATAACCATTAAAAGTTGGAAATAGCAGGAAAAGAGAGCACCTAATCTATCTCTTTCTAGTTCAGTCATGCCGGATAGACAGTCCTATGGGGGAAGTGTAAGAAACCACTTTGTAACAAGGAACAGGGACTGTGTTTTGGAACATGGTTTGGGCACTGCTGACAGAAGTGGCAGTATAAAGGAACACCAAGCAGAACTTGGGGAATTAATGCACTTAGCTGTCAAACAGAGCACTGCAAAGAACCCTCTGTGCAAATAAGTAACACTGAATAGCTACAGAAAGAACTGATTATCAGACACAGTAATTATCTCATCCCACAGGAGATGAACCATAGCACATCTCCTAACCAAACACTTCCTCCTAAAACCTTCTCTCTCACTATTCTATCTACTGCCTCAGTTAGTCCTAAAATTGTCCATGTTGCTTGATTTTTTCGAAGCTAGAATACTTATTTAAAAAAAAAAATAAATCAAAAACATCAAACCAAAAAAACCCTTAAAAACAGGCTAGGAGAATCAGAAGCTACTACAAGACATGCATGGAGTCCTCTGTGAGCCCCAGCCAATTTCAGGTGACTTTTGCATAAAATAACGTCAGACTCCCCTGAAACAGTGAAAACACAGTCTGTGACTGCACTGGATGAAGCTGAGCTTTTAAACTCTTCCAGGTAACACCCAGAATATCCCCATTTCTCAGTAAGTCTTGCAAAAGAACAGGAGTCTGTAACCTTGACTGTGGCAGAATGAGAGCTTACTCTTTGTAGGAGAGTGCCAGCTAACTGAAACACAAATTATCTTGTAAGAGATGAACAGGATCAGAGATAGGAGAGAAGAAGAGGCAGATGGGTGAGTGATGAGGTTTCTTGGCTTCCATTCTTTTCATTAATTCTGAATACGATTGTAGTTAAGGTAAAAGCACTAAGTCTGCACTGCTCAGCCAGCTCTGGCAAGGATTCCTCAAGGAGACACTCTGCAACTATGGCTTAAATGTATGAGGAGTGGGTACCCGTGCAGAACAGCTTAATCATCTGCATGCACCACAATTAAACAGAAGTGTCATGCAAACAGTTATCTAACCTTGTCATTAACCAGCAGCAGCTCAATTCAGAATATTACAAGTACACTTATTCCTATTTAAGTGCACTTCAAATGTAGCTCGACCTCCACCAGAATTCAGACAGTGGCAGGATGGCGAGCATGCCAAGAGCATTCATTCTCCATGGAGAAAGCACTGGAATAGCAAGTAGCAGATCTGGAAACAGAAAAGTAACGTGCTTCCAGGTCTGTGTGATGCACCCTATGCTTATTCATTTAGGGGTGAATTTGTAACAAAATAGCAATGAGTGAGGTCGTACCTGGTGGGCATTTCTAAAGAAGTTGTTCTTTAAAACAGGATTTTTGAATTGCTTGCTCCCAGATACCTATACAGTTATTATTTTGAAACACCAATCACAATCGCATTGTTTCATGCTTGCGCTGCCTTAGCCTTTGATAACTTCAGACAGTTAGGATTTGTGCTACTCTTAGTAGCTAATTTCTGACAGTAAGCTGTCTTTAATATTGGCACAGGAGCTTGCAGACTGAAAATAAGGAAATACAGTTTTAAAATAAGCCAAATGTAAATCTATGTGCGTTCAGAATGTTGAACTAGAACAGTCCTAACTGAAACGTAGTGAAAATCAATTCACACATACCCAGGCAAAGGTAAATAGCACACAAATTATTTAGTATCGCTCCATCTTCAGTGGAGAACAAAGGATGTAAAATAGGAAGGGAGTTAAAAAGCAAAGACTAAGTTAATAATGCTTGTAGTGATGGTAATTAATTGAGATTAACTAACTTAATTTAGACCTTAGTTCCCCGTAAGTATTATTCTTAGTGCCTTTTATTAAACAGGGTCTGTCTTCTATCTAAAACTTTGGACTAAGCACTTATTAAAAAAATAATAAAAATAAAAATATAAATAAAAATAAAAATAAATCCACAGAAACTCAAAATCTAAAGCACTCACACGTAAATAACTTTTTCATTAATTATTTGCTAATTCAAATTTAAAGTTTCTGAGAGCGGAAACAGAAGAAAGCATTTCCCAACAATTAGCAAAGTCTCCACATTATTGTCCTCACATTCCATCCTCTCTGTCTGGAAAGGAGAAAGGTTTTGCAACACAGACAAAGATGAACTATACACTGAGATCTCACCAAGTGTTAGCACCCTGCAGACAGTCTCCAATTTAGTTATCTAGAGAGAAGTTCCATGCCAGCAAACAGCTGCTGTCTACTGCCCCAGGAATACGAGCTCAGAATGAAAGAAGTTTGTTCATATCAGAGTCCTGGGCAGTTCACAAATAGCTTTTGCCACAGCATCTCGAACTAGGCCAAGTCTCAGGAAAAGAACATTATTCATCATGAGTGACAGGGTTATTAGTTATGATGGCTTTTGAGCCACAGAAATGGCTGCTATTGCAGGAGAGCCTAGCATGTAAATAAGACATGCTCTTATTAGTGTGGTATGTCCTAGGCCAACTGACATCTTGTTTTGTTTTGACATTTTACAGAAAGTTTACTGAATGGATTATTTTGAAGATACACACTCATCATGTAAATACTTGTTCAAGCAAATGAGACTCTGACCTCCTTATGACAAGATATCAGCAGAAGTAGCTTAGACACATTTGGTTCAAAAAGGCATGTTGGACCATTCTGAAAAGAAATCTTCTTTCCCTTCAAGGAAAGGAATAAAACGCCCAGGGCCAGCAGAAATTCTTACTTAAGGACAACTTCCACCACTTCCAAGTGGTTAAGACAGACTGGGAAGTGATTAAAAACATTTCTTCTTAAAAGAATGCCATAGAAAAGTACTTTTAGTGCCCTATCCATTGTGGAATTCTTTACTATCTATTTCACTACTTGTTTGCTCATAAAATTGTTCAGACATAATCTTACCTAACACATAGTACAACATCATCTTCAAAAAACAAAAATGGTCATCACAGTAAACTAAAATAAATTTTAAACACATTTTGTGATACTTACTCAAGCAAAAAGTTTTGGCTTGAAAATTATCACTAGCATGCCCTTGTCCAAAATCCTATTTGTTTTGACAAGAGATCATGGGGTTTGTGCAGTTACTATAAGACCCATGTTACTCTCACTTCCAAGTGGGTACCCTGTCCTGGGGTTAGCATGTGTCTGATGATAAAAGCACCACAGCTGATCCAGAAGGGACTGGATGCTCTATACTAGCCTGAGGACATATCACAAAGAAATAGGACAAATGCCACCTGTACCTGAATTGCATAACCCCTTGGGCCCAGGGTTAGATTTTCTTTCCAAGCACTTCAAGTTCTGTGGACTCTCAGACAGTGTTAATCAAATTTACTTCAGGACCACAAGGAAAGAGGCCTCAGATCTACTACTCATCCTGATTCCATGGACTTGGCAGCAGCTACAGCAGTAAACTGGACAGATAAAGAGCCATTGTCCTCATAGACGACATAAAGAGCCTCCCATGGACTGTCACTGAATTAATTCTTCCCTTCTTTTTCCTTCACTGGCATGTCTCCTTATTTTAAATCTGATTACCTCGGCACTCTTGTTAAGATAGTGTGGGATCATCCTTCCAGGAAAGCTACATTTAATTTCATTGTTTTTAAAAAAAGTCAAACATTACCTTTTCTAAAGGGCTTTCTACTCGGGGTATGCTGATCATGGGCATCTGGGCCAGATTATCCATATGAGAATGCTCATGTTCTGGTTGACGTCCTCTGAAGTTATTTACCACACAAACAACCTAGAAGGGATTAGAAGATAAACAGAATAGCTAAGGAACAACTTATTTTTTTGAACTTTGATCCTGACATCCATAATTAGGCAGAAATGACACCAGCTTTAGTCACAGCTTTACAGTAGAAACACTGAAATGTGAAGTTCGTGTTTTACAGAAAATCCTTAATTAATATTTCAAGACAAAAGACTTTCAACCAATTTATTGTTACATGCATCATTTGGGAACTAAAAAACCCTCTTATATAAAGAAAATCCTTTATAAAGAAAATCCATTACTCAATCTGAATAATAGAACACTAAGGCACGAACCCCGTTACAGAACACCAATTATCAGTGTCATGAAGAGATGTCCAGAGCACGTGCAGCAGCACATGGCATTAACCTTAAACTCCTATGAAGACCAGTACCCTTTAAGTTTTGATCAGCAAAGACTTCTTCAAATGGAGAGTGAGAAAGGGAACAAGGCAAGGACCATCCCCAAGTCTAACGGCAACTCTAAATCTGGTCAGGGCAGCAGTGGTTCTCCCACAGGGACTTAGGAATGTGATATACACCAGAAATTAGTGTTTCTACTAATTCAGATGCTCAGCTGAGTAGCAATGTTTGCCAACTGTATTTTCTTCAAAACACAACTAAATTTGATATCATGTTACTCAAAGGAGTTTATGCAATATACATCACAAAATACAAGAAAAAGTGTGGGACAGATTTCTTCTCTATTCTTTTCTATTACTTTAGGGGAATGAACAGAATGTAAAAACTTAAACATGAACAACCAAGTATAACTCCTGGACACCTTGTGTGGAAGGGAACATTTGGAAATGCAAGTAGGTATATTTTAAAGGAGACCTGCAACTGTCCTTGCATTTCTCAGAGGATAGAAAATACCCATCGCAGCCATCCCTGGGAGGGTTCTCAGCCAAGCCAAGTCTTCAGATTCAAGATCTTGAGACCAAGACCTTGTAATCCAAGAAAAAAAAAGCTCAAAAGTGTTTTCACGGAGGAAAAAATCAAAGGTGTACTTAGAACTATTACAAGCAGCCAGGCAGACAAACTTGCAGGCAGTAAACAGCAGTGACTGTTCTATTCTATAGCCTTGCACTGCAGATATTAGTGGAGCTGATTAATAGATTAGAAATAGCTTTCTGACACAGACACTAGTCATCGGGAACTGTGGTTAACAATCAGGTTTTGGAACACAGCTCCAGAAAAGGAAAAGGCTAAACAAAGATGGTGGGGTTTTTTTATAGAGAATAACACAAAATTTCAATGTAAACCCAAATCAACATGAAAGGAATTCATTAGGGTTACTTTAAAGTCAGAAAAACAAATGCTACCTATTCTCTGATCAGTGTAGGTATCACTACCTCAAATTTAATACTTTATACATGAAATCATAACTATATGTTTTTCTGAGGCATATATAATTCCTTAAAGTGGGCCTTGATGCAAAGATTACTTTTTGAAATGCTACAGTCTGGTTTATATGGAAGTCAAAAGAGATCACACGATCAGTCCTTTCATGACTTCACATTTGTGAGAGTATCTAAATATAACAAAGGAAACTGATAACTAATTAAAACCCCTAAAATTAGCAACACATCTTTTGTCATTTAGTGGTCTGATTTTATTTTTTTTTTAGAGATGCAAACTTAAACATTGATTTTTTTCAAACAGAAGTTACACAGATACACACTTACCAAGAAGACTGCTATAGATATTCCGATTACAAATCCTGCTATTACATCTGACCAGTGATTTCGATACTCTGCTACTCTGTTGATTCCAGTAAGGAAAGCCAAGCACATTAAGCCCAAACATAGAACAGGTTTTGCAAGCCTTGTTCCTCTGGCTTTCACTGTATTGGTGATATACATCTGAAAATTAGAAAGGAAGACAGTGTAAGATTGATGGATCTCTTCCACTAATTAGCGGATAAAAGCTCTACATTTTGTTTGAATAGACTCTGTGTATTTGATGCTATTTTTTTTTTTTTAGAAGGGGAGGTGGGAAAATAATTAGGAAATAGAGCACTAGATAAAGTCACCATGCTCTTTTGCTGAGGATATAGAAATAGAAGCAGACCATACAGCAAAATTACATTTTATATGAACCTGAAAAGCCCACAGAAAACCAGGTAAATTAGATAATCCTATCCTATTACTCCCAATCTATGTATTTATTTATTTTTATAAAGGTAAAAAGACTGATTTTCCACTGTGCAGTGCTGACAGTTACAGAAAAAGATCTTTACTCTGAAAGGGGCTACATAAAGACCTTATTTTTATTAGCAAATGCCTTTTTTCCATTTACACCGCTCCTTCACATGACTAATTAGTGATTTGTCAAAAATCAGAGAAAAGGTGAAAGAAAAGTGTCAAACAGCAGTGAAAATTAAACTAAATGCCAGCATTCACTTTTATAAATAATGTGTAATGGTTTCAACCAGTGCTGAACTAATACAACTCTGTACTTCACACAAACCAATCTAAATGCAGCAAGTTTTATGCATCAGACTGGAGAAATCCATTTGCCCTACTTGCAGTCTGACTCTCCCTGTGCAATACTACTGAATTAAAAGCACTGCTTGATGACAGAGAAGCTCTTCTGCCCTAAGGTGCATTAGTGCCTACTAGGTTTAAGCCAGCACTTTCCAAGCTCTGA
Source organism: Pipra filicauda (assembly GCF_003945595.2). Classification (NCBI taxonomy): domain Eukaryota; kingdom Metazoa; phylum Chordata; class Aves; order Passeriformes; family Pipridae; genus Pipra; species Pipra filicauda. The sequence continues at coordinate 1,558,611 of NW_024103829.1, read as the reverse complement.
TGGGCCAATGGAAAAAATGAATATAAAATATTTTAATATCCTTTCTCTTGAATCTTGGCATTAAGACTGCTTGAAAGACTTCTCCACTCTCCACATTCAAAAAAAAAAAAAAATATATATACTTCAACCAACAAGATTTTTGAGGAAAAAGTTTCCAATTTCTCCAATTAACCCCCTGAAATTCTTAAATCTTCAAATTTTAAACAGAGTTCAAGTTTTTTGATGGAGGAATGCAAGTATTTCCTATGGAGCTGCACTAGAGAATCCAAGTGTGTAATGACACACTTGGCCACAAATGTTCCCTTTGAACTTCAAAGGGAAACAGATGAAGAACCAGTACCACGTTTCTGGCCAACAAATGGTTGGGGTTTTTTCTGTACTAACTGAAACTTCAGTGGAATTTACTGTGTAATCAGTTAATGAAGTGCTTCAATAATCCAGTCAAGAACTGGTTTAGAAAGTGTGGATAAATTAACTGATAAAGTAGTGGACAGAATTTGTTCAAAAAGAGCAATATCTGACAATAATTTTGTCCAAAACACTGAAGAAAGATTCACGGTTTAGAGAATGAAACAAAGCTTAATCTTAAAATCACATCAGAGTACTGCAACACAAATCTTCAGTGTACTTTATATGATAAACAGCAAACAAGTAGCAAGCTTTCCACTAATTCAGACAGAGAAAAGGTTTGCAAAAAGAGGTTTGGGATGTATCTCCAGGCCACATGTCTCCTCTCTTCTTCCTAGACCATTTCAGAAACAGTGTTTCTCCCTTTGCTGACTATCCTTTTATCTTAGCTCCTTATATTTTGCAGGCTATCTTCAGTGAGTTACTCTTACCATGCAGAAGGCTGGAAAACAGCAACTGTAATTTCCAGCTTTTTAGCCCCACTGGTTTTCTACAAGCTACGAACAGAGTAATGCACAATGAATTAACTCAGCAACCCTCTATTTTAGTGAGTCTCATTGTAGTCCTGAATACTACCACCATTATCCACATTCACACTACATGTTAGGACATCTGGTGATAGCAAAAATATTTGAATATTTTGAATACACAGTAAGAACAGCTTGGGTGAAGTTGACAAGGAAGTTGTCAGGAAACTATCCTGCATGAAATTCTGTATTGTGGCATATTAAATTGAAATTACTACTGAGAAGGAAAAACCTGCTTATTTCAGTAACCTATAACACCTGGTCATCACTCAAGAAGAATATCTGCATTTTTATTAGGACAAAACACAATACAAATGATTGATTCTGCAGTACTTCAGTCAAACTTCAACATTTGTAATATAAAGCTAAACTGAAAAGTGCTCTGCAAAAAATTCTCAAAATCTTCCCACAACCAAGCATGTCCTTCAAATTCCTACTCAGACAAAAGCACTGAGCAGAAACAACACATTCATGCTGTGCCTCACATGAGTAGTAATGACCTCCATTTGTGAAGTCCCTTCCTATATGTGCAATCAAGATTGTCATGCCCAGTTCATTACTCAAAATAACCTGAGGGTTCTGCCAGCATAGGTACTATTTCTGTCTTTTCTTTAAATAACAGGTACCACTGATGTTAAGAATAGCATTATATTAAAATATTAAGAATCAAGAGAAACAAGGTAAACTTTTCCTGAAACAATGTAATGAAAAGTCGTCTGTATATTTGCAAAACTCTATATAGCAAATGTAGCCTCTTTCCAAGCCAGGATTCACAGATAACCCATTTTTAAACTTGACCTCTTGCAGCTCTAGAACAATATGTTAACACAGTCCACTCAGTCAAAGATCTGATTTGCACTAAGAAAAAAATATCATTAAGCTGTTGTTTTCTTCTTAATTCTGGTGGAAAAGTTATAAATCAGCACAGTTAGTAATTGACAAAGAATAAACATCTTGAAAAGATGACAGGATTTTTCTTCTCTTACTTTTAATAAATATTAATGCAATATCAACAAAGGAAAATAGCTCAGTGATTTTAAAACATTAGTAAGAATGAACGACAATATAATTTTTTACATGGGTAAAGATGTTTACTGAACAACTTCATCTCAGTTCCTTTTAAAGAAAAAAAACTGGGAGATGAGGAATCTAATTAAAGCAAACTTTTAAATTAGTCAACAGCAAGACCAGCGGCAGAGATTTTGTATGTAAGGTAGAGTAGTTAGAATTAATTTAGGAGGTTGCACATTCTTCTGCAACATTAGATCAGTGGTGAATCTTCTCTTGAAGAACCTCTGCTACTGCTTTTCCTTCTTCCTGAAATAAGATTTTAGTATTAAAAGATATAAAGGTGACACCAGCACACAGACAGTGTCAGTCATACAAGGAGGTGGATTGTTACCTGATCACACAATATAACAATATTTACTAGATTTTCAGAAAAACCACAAATATTGACCTTCAGTCTTCAAGATACTGGAAATGAAACTGTCAGAGAATGTTGTAAATTGAAAGAAAAACTTTAAATGAAGTGGGTTTGAAAAACATGCATTTCAAAGATCAAAGACAAAGCAAGCTACCTGTTTCTGACATGACTGGCTCAGAGCATAGTGTAAGGAATAATCATAGCATTGACACTCAGCTTGTGCTGGGAAATATTTCAAAAGTGTCGTGTTGCAAGTCCTATGTGAAATATGTCCCAAATCTAGTGCAAACAAAATCATTCCAAAACACATAATTTTATGTTTAGTGTGGGACAAAGCAGACTCCTGGGCTATGCTGGAAGCTCTTCCTAGGCATCTTTCAGCTGTCTTTAGGCCCACCCACATAAACATCTGCGCACACAAACACACATGGAACAGGACTCAGACTCCCCTTTTAGTTTCAGAGGAGCTAGACATCAGCCTGGGTGCACCAGCCAGGAGAGAGGATACTTTTCCTAGCTGATTTCATCAACCTGGGGCCCAGGTATGCAGTAAGAAGATTCCCTTCATTCCTCCCTGAAGCAGACAGTGTGGGGGACTGGCCAGTCCATTAGCAGGCAGTGAACAATGACTCATGAAGCAGAATGAGGAAGGAATCACAGTACAGGCACCTATCTCAGGCAGCACTTCAAATATAAATTATTTCATGGTTTCTTTTGCTTTTACAGTATGTTATCATTAAAGAAATAATATTGAACTATTCAAGTAATAGAAGAAATGTTATAAATGGTCCACCAAAGGAACTTTCAATATCCATCATACTTACTAGAACAGGGACACTTGGAGATCAAAAAGCTGAAAAAGTAGTGGGCTGTAGTAGTCTATAACCAGGTTCAATGTTTAGTTAGAATCCTGATTGACAATCTAAAATCTCTTCAGCTGCTTCTGTTAATAATTATTTCTAGAGCAAACCACAGTCATATTCTCAAATCATCTGCGTCCTTCTGCAACTACCCACTGAAGATCTTTTTTAGTATTTCTGAAGCCTCCTCCAGCTTTCTCCATATGTTTTGCACTTATTACTGATGACCCCAGACAAAAGCTGGCTTTCAAAGTCAGGGGTCTGGGTTGGCAAAAGGAAAAGAAAGTTCTAGGAATTCTGAACCTTACTATTCGTTTTACCACTACAAGCTCCCCACAGCTGTAACTGTAAACAACTGGAGAAGGAAAGAGGTATCTTTCACTGTACCAGGAATACAGAGGTTGTTATCTTGAGCAACTGAATTGTCAAGAAGAGCTGACTGGCATGAAATATCTGTAAGTCTTTAGATAAATAGTGTGATCAAACTGTAATGTTATTTTATTATTCAGTCTGAAAGTAACCAACACACTCAACATATGAAGCCCATGATGTTTGTGGTACAATCAGTATTGAGGGACACTTTTACTTGCTGCACCAGATACCAAAAAGAAATTCCACGTTCCTAACATTGCCCCTGAAAGACAGCCCAAAGAATCCTTTAATTCTTTAATTTCCTAACAAAAAAATGGACAAAGTTGACTCAATAAGGTGGCTCTGCTACTACTTTTCCTCCTAAACACTCCTGAAAGTCCATCAGAGGCCTATCATGCCTCCATCAGCTTCCCGTTTAGCTGGAGCCAAACAGGCACTTCAAGACAAAGCACAGGTGAAACTAGACCTACAGCTAACAATTGGATCAAGGAAGGACACTGAGGAGAATGTCACCATGTTGCCAGCACTGTGACCCCGACTGCCTTGCTGTCTTTTCCCAGTGACTTACAAACACACTAAACTGTAAAAATGATGCAGCAGAATGTCAGGAGCAAGAACCTTGCAGGAAAGATGATCATAGGTCAAACAAAAGCTCTGCAGAGAAAAAGAAACTCTTTGCAAGCTTTATGTGCTAGTCCTGTCTGAGGCTGTAGATGAGGCCAAGGACTCACAGTACAAAGCAACAAAAGCTGCCTACAGACTTAAGGGCTACGTTATCAAGACATTAAGCCTGTTCCTCTATTATTACAAATCCAAAGGAAGTCTGAAATGTATGTGGTAACACCAAGTTCAGACACTTCCCTACAGACTGGTTGGCTGCCACCTGCTCTTGTCCAATGTAGTAAGAACAACAACAACAAAAAAGCAAAATTTTAGAGAATTGATTAAAATTTGTCTTGAACTACAACTAGCAATAACTAATCCCCTAGGTCTGAAGTACCAAAGGATGACTGGTAGTCACAAGTCTTATATTTAAATCTATGGGAATAGGCTGACTAAATCTTCATATATCACTTTGAAATCCTACCAAAAAAAAGGACTCATGACTTCTCATTTCTGTGTCTCAGTTGTGGAAAAAAACCCAAGTATGTGCATACTTGGCTGCTTCAAAACATCCCTCTACTTGTCCAGGCTGTGTCAACTTACACATAGCAAAATCTAGCTTATACAATTCTATTCTATTTGATAAAGTTGCAGTGTTTGCCTAAATACCTATGTTAGCAAATGTTGTTCCAGCTGAGAAAGGTGAATTGCAATGCTCATAAGAAATGAAAGCAAAAATAAACAAACAAAAGATCTCCGATGAGTTAGAGCAGACACCTAGGGAAAAACGCAGGTGGTAGCCAGCTCGGTTAGAGATTTCAGAACAGATTTACAGTAGTTCATTTGGAATACACTGGTACACTGGGAAAAATAAACCTGAAAGTCCGAAGAAGACAGGTAATGCATTATTGAGAGTATGTTTGGAGCAGGGTAGAGAAAGCATCTAACCACTGTGCTGCCTTTCAACATTTCCATTGCTAAGTCCTTCTTGAAAGAAAGTAATGGAGGAAAACATTTACAGAGAGGTCTAAATATTAGCAATACAACTGTTTGAAAAAGACTGTACTTTCAAGCAGGAGGGGAATTCTGGGTTACCATAGCAGCCACCCACTCTCAAAATTGGGGAAGGGGGAAAAAAGAAGAGTCAAGAACTTAGATGAAAAAAGAAGCTATTGTTAACCAGACAACATGCTAGGTGATAAGAACGTGGCTGCACCTCAATGGAACGAAATAGGAGCATTATTAGATAAAGCACAGGCTTTGTTTCTAAACGGGTTGACCGGTTAAATCACACAAGTCTGACAGTGAAATCACACAAGTCTGATGGCATTTACTTCATCCCTTCAGAGAGCAAGGACTCAGGTCAGCTTGTTGTGTGTTTCTTGTCTTTAAGGTGGTTTTGTTTTGTGCACAGTTGGCTAAAATATCCAGGGAGGATTCTGTAACAATCTCTCCCTCTCTCCCAAATTTCTGTTAACCAAAAAGGAAGTACATTTTGTACCAGAGATTATATGCTAATGAAATATTGAGTAATATATGGAGGTCTTTATGTCCATGCTCTCAATAACTGTTGTAACATGGCTCAAAGACAAGGTTATTGTTTTAAATCTTCTACTCCACTGAACAGTGATGAGAAAATTGTTATTTAGGGCCAACTATCTTGACAAACATCATGTCAGCATAAGGACATGACCTCAAATATTGGAACATGGCAAATTTTTTCCCCCCAGTGTGTAATAAACAGTATTTTTAGCTTCAATCATGCAGTAAGATTAAAAAAAACCAAAAACAAACAACTGCCAATATTGTACCATTGCATCAAGGAGCTACTATAAGAACTCAGAAGTCCTAAGAGCAGCTTATAGTGCTTCAGTTAAATCATGAGTGTCATGCATCATGCAGCAATACAATAGCAACATAGAATATATTTATTTCTGCAGGTACTGAAAGAGCACATAGTCATGAAATGGATCACAGCAGTTTTAATTTTTGATATCACTAACTGTATATTGACCAGAGGCAAGGTTTGCATAAAGTATTCCTTGCTCATGTCAAAAGCCACTGATACTAGGCATTAAAAACTTTACTAATGTCTACTTTTTGTTTTTAAAATGTATTAATATGATTTTCCTTCCTGCTTTGCAGTAGCTGAACAGTTGGTTTCCTTTAGTTACGGTGACTCATGGCAGCAGTGGAAATACAACTTTACAGATGGATGAGAAAAATAGGAGCAATTAAAATAAAAATTCTGAGTATTTTCTAAAATAGCTTGCACCAAATTTAGAGGTATGTTTCAGTGAAGCAAAACCTTAGATATCTCCCCAAATAAAGACAATACTATCAGGAGACTTACAGTTGCCTCAAGTTAGAATAGAATATTATTGATCATCTCTTATTTGCAGATAACACTTGCCTGTACTAACTGTTAATCCACATCTCTTAAATGACATTGCTCACAAGCAACTTTTGGTAAATGTTACAGTCAGTGCTGCAGATTTAATCAACTGGTTCTAAACTCATATGCAGAAGCACAGAGTTGACACACTGCCTGCGGATGGGGTGGGATCTTTGCCACGTTGGCAAATATCAGTTTCCAGATCAATCTGGAATTAAATTGGTTCATTCAGTATATGCTCAAAAGCAATACACACTCGCACAATTACATCTACATGTGTGTACACACACACATACATATATACAACATACATGTATAGGCAGGCCACTGTTCAAATACTGAGGGAATTAAAGGGATGACTCCTGCAATGATCAGAGGTACACACAAACACACACACACTTGTTTGGTTTCCCACTGATACTATGAGGGTGGTCCTGGGCCCATCCGGAGGGCTACAATGGACTGATTACCAGCTCAGGTCAGGTCAGAGACTCCCACAGGCATGTGCTGGGGACAGCACATGAACAAGATTTGCCCCTGCTTAAGACTAGAACGATATGCACTCCAAACTAAGTCAGTGAATACTTCACAGAATTACATGAGTGAGATTCATAGGTCACTCTTCCTCTGCCCTGCCTCTCCTCAGCCTGTACAAGAGCTCTGATGCCAGGCAGTAAACACCACTTTTTATCCCAGCCCTGTTCATCATTCCCTGTAACAGAAAGGAGAGAGGGGGAAAAAGAGTGGATTGCCTTGTAGCCCACCTCATTGCATAATAGCCAAACTGACTTTGCATGAACAGTGAGGTACCTGTAAATGCCAATCCTTGTACCAAAAGACATGCACAGATTTCAGGAAACCTGCAGAGATCAGATGCATATATATGCCCACCCTTCTGCTTCACCTCACCAAAGAATATGGCCATGTGCAACTCTACTATCTGTACTGGATTAAAATGTGGAAAGGAACCACTTATCAGTCAGAGGCAGTCAGTTCCTACCCTTATTCTTTACCACCCAACAAAGCATTGTCCTACAAGCTCTGGAAGTAGGGAAAAAGTAAACCAAGAAACTGTTTATCCTATATCTGTAATCCTTTATGGACAACTTGCTCTCTCTCAGCCTTGGCTTTCAAGGCTCAGAAACCACTACACCTTGTCAGAATTAAGTCCAATGAATCACATTCTCAAAGGCCTCACAGTAAGTCACAGAAGCTGTACATACACAAAATCAGTCAACAGTTGCCTTATCTTCTGCCCATTCCTCCCTCCTCCCCCTCACAGTGTGAGCCATTTGCTCTCAACAACACAGTGACATTAAATAGTACAATATACTTACAGCCAGATACATAGCTGCATATACGCTTAGTGCTGCTTCTTTGGATGGGAATGTCTTTCTGGCTTTCATGATAAGGTCTGGATTTCCAGTACAGGCATGAACGCTACTGATGAACTGTGTATACTGTTTACATCCCAGTGCTGTATAGTTGGGTTTACAAAGTGCAAGAAAATGGGGTGCAAGATTCCCTGTTACTACTTGTCCAGCATTTACAAAGATGTCCGTAGCAAACAGTCCAAATGCGTAAATTCCTAAAGATGGAAACAAAGAGTTAAATTTCCTGACAATTTCACCAAAGGGCAACATATTATATTATTTATCAAAGCAATATACCAGCTTCTTCCATTCAAGAACATGAAAAATCCTCACATGTACTGTACCCTGATCATGGCTCATGCTGGAGATGTTACTTTCCGACACAACTGCAGCAGCAACACTGCAATGTACCCACACACCTGATGGCTCTCCATCTTCCATAGGAGCACGTTCACCTCTTTGCAAGTGGTCTACTTTCCTAGGCCCCCTAGCCATGCATGTTCCCTGTTTGAGGTAGGTAGCTATACTGGTACATAAATTTTGCCTATGTTCATTAAACATGGTGAAACGACAGAAGCACATTCTTCACCCTATAAATCTCCTTGAGAACCAAGGAAGCTAGGCACTGATGGAGAAGTAACTTGAAAAGTTGTAACACATACTGGACAAACATTTTCTTTTCCCTTGCAGCTGTAAAGAAATTAAAATACTGAATAATTCAACACTGCCATTCACAAGTTGTTTTCATCTGCCTGCTACTGGGTAAATCCCTATGCATGGCATATTAATCACAGTATCAACAGAGCAAGCTAAAGACCTATATATTTGAGAAGCTACTTATGCTAAAGAGTTTTTTTAATCAGACATATCAGCAAAACATTAAGCACATGTACTCATTCATTAGAATGTAAATGCATGTATCAGATTACTTAAAAGAAAACAGATTTCTGCTTTTCTGAAGTCCCTCTCTATCCTTGTAAATAGAAAATGAGCTCTGGAAGAACATGCAAACACAGCACTCTGACCAGAAGGCAAAGCCAGTAGGTGCTTGTTCAAATTTCACCTGAGCTATAGATTCCCTCCTGTATTTCCACAGACAAATCACCTTACCTTTCCCATACTCCAATTCACTCCAATATAAAGCAAGTTTTGGCAAATCCCAACTTCATGGGGCACCATGAGGACTCTACCAGATGAACACCACAGCAGCCACAATTTCACAGAAACGTTCATTTCTAAAGGTCAGGGGTTTTTTCTCAGCAAAGCCAGAGAATCAAGGATGATTTCTGGGATCTGGCTGGTCAGCAATGTCACACTAATGTTAATTCACCCTGGGATGCTAGACTCTGCTGAGCAGCAGACTGTGCCTAGCCAAGTCGCTTCACAGAAGGGCCCTTTCAGCAAGTCCCAAGGGTGTGCATTGCCCACATGTAGGTGGACACATCACTTTGTGTGAGCACAATGGGTAGCGATGCCTCATCTGGTAGAACAGCACAGAGCCTTTTGTTCATCCCTGCCCTTCCTCACAATTTTTCTTTTTGCTTCTGCGAAAAAAGGAGGGCCCACCTAGTAGGAAGGAAACTCAGGCACTGATTATACACAAAGCAACTGGAGTGGGAGGAGCGCCTTACCATCACTCCCCACCTCCTTCGGACCTATGCAAGACAGTGTCATCTCTAATGACTTTTTGCACTCAGTGTGACAGCAGCAATCGCCCTCTCAGAAGGCAGGCACGGCTGTTACACAAACACTGCAAATACAGACACAGCTGCACATGCCCTCCCTCCCCCTGTGACTGGGGCACTCAGCAGGATTAGCTGCCCCAAGGCTTCATTCCTCCAGCTGTTTCTCTTAGATACAACCACGAGAGAGAGAAGCAAACAATGGAACTGAGCCCTGCTATGGCATCCCTGCACGCATTAAGAAGCAGTATCTGGGAATATTCAACACACATTTTGAGTGGTGAGACTTCTCCCTCCAAACACGTTTAGAGCAAACTAAGCAGAAAAGATGACTCCTCATATCTACGGAAGTCAATGGGGGAGTTTCAGCCCAAATCAGTGTAGCATGGATTTACTACAGTTTTCTACTAGAGACTATAACACAATATCCAGACTAAGAAAGCACCTAAATTTGCTTGGCTTCAAATACACATTTGTAACCCAATGTCAACTTTGGCATGTGTGTGTGTACTGTCATCCACATATATGGCACAAGGATATCTCCTTTCTTCATTTCACCCCACTCCAGGCCTGCTGATTGTTTCCCCCCATTGTGATCCCATTTTTTTCTATTTTTACAGCTGTTTCTGCAACTATTTTTTAATCCAAACTTCCAAGAAGCTTCGTTTGCTACCTAAAAGGAACACTGAACCTGAATTAAGACTACACACAAAATGTTGTATGGTTATCTGAGTATTTTCCCCAGGTCAAAATTAAGACATAATTGATCACTCTCACCATTCAGATAATGAAAGCAGTAATTTTGCTCATACCAAGGAATCTGATGGTCCTGCGCACCAGTGGATTTATATAACAACAGTCTCCAGTTAATATTGTTTTTTCTTGGTTTTCAAAATCCTTTGTAGCTAACTGTAGACAAAAGACTGCAGTTTCTCCAACGATAATCTTAGGGGAGGAGAAAAAAGGGGAGAGAAACGGTACATCAGATTACAGCAAGTAAAATACGCTAATATTACAGAGACAGCCATCTCATCTTAAAGAAACAAGACCAAATCAGCACAAAAGACAACATAAGTGAATCAAGTTCTGTACATTAATCTTCTTATGAAGGAAGTATGTCTTATGGCTTGATTTACTTTATTTGCCTTAAAAGAGAATAAATTATTACAACCAGGATTTGGAGTCGACATAACATAACCTAGTTTTCAGGATGAGGGGAAAGAGAAAGAAAGAAATCTATTAGTTCAAGAACAACAGATCACATAATGCAGAAGATTTGCACCACAGTAAAGGCCTAATCCTGAAAGACACTGAACATTTCAGTTTTCACACGGCTTTCACTGGCACTCAGCACTTCACAGGGTTGAGCCTTAAATTTTGCACCACAGCAGGTGAAAATTAAAAAAAAGAAAAAAAATCTTAACAGAACTCCTGTTCACATCAGAGGTTTGGTTTGCCAGGAGGCACTTGACAGGGTTTGATTCTTATTTTGCCAGCTAAGTTTATCAAGTCTGGCTTCCTCATGCTTGAACAAAGTGTCACCACTGATATTTTAACACTGTTTCACATTCATTACACCAAAATGAATAAAGTTCTCGTGTCTATATATCATTTACATTATGGTTGGCAAAAAATAAACAAAAATCAAAAGATGAGAAAAATATGTATTTTAAATGTAAAATATCCCCTGCAGGTTGTGTATTTACCTGTACAGCAAAGCATGGCCTTTAATTTATTCAAACAGTTATGGTATTGAGACTTAGCCAAAGCCAAGCCTTAAGCAGGTACCTATCTAAACCTATTATACTGAAGTGTTATGGCACGTAGCACAGGCATAATCAAAAAGTAAAGCAGAAGGGTTAAATACTGACCACTGTATTCCAAATCTGATTCACTGTGGGAATTACAGGCAAAGCTCTTCTACTCTTCTATATGAAAAGTTGTACCTTATTGAGGTACATCACACTTTAATAAACAGGAATGAAGATCAGCAAACTGAAGTCGTAATACCACACAAATACAAGAAACAATGCCATTAAATCTGATTCACTGCCTAGGTTTTCCTAAACCTTTCACCTAAGAGGAAAATACGAACCTTTTAATACATCACAATAGGTCTGAACAGTTCTACACACAGCACTCGTTACAAAAAAAACCCACAACTATGGACACTGACTCATGTACTTTTTTTTTCAGGAAGAATGCAATTAATGACCTTACTTAGCTGTGTGTAGATCTACACAGATAACCCTGGGGCTGAATTGTGACACACAGGAGAAAAGTGCTTCTTACAAATAATGTGACACAAGTAACAAAAATAACTGTGGTGGTAAGTGTGTAAAAAGCAAGATTCGGTTTGTCACCAAAACAGTCATTATCTATTACTTTAGACTGACTTCAGATCCCAGTGGAATTTTTACATCAAACAGAAATTTCAATACCTGAACTAACAAGTATCCTCTCTCTATTTTGATGCAAGTAAATTTTCAGTCTACTGAAGTAGAATTCCTTCATCTATAATTAGCAAATGATCAGTATACATGAAAAGTAACTCAACCTTGAATTCAAGGCCATCCAAATTATGACAACCCAATGAATTCTTGAAAAAAACATAAAAATAAAAAAACCAGTTTTAATATGATTCATAAAGGTGAGAACTGAAACAATATTATTTTCTGAGTCACAGTAACGCCTTTCTTTCCTCTCATCAAGGACTAGGCAACCTGAACACAGTCGGATTCTGTATTTAACCAATTCTTTTTGCCAAACTCAAAAAATTTCAGTAAAATTTTCACAGATTTTGAAACTCCAGGAAAAAGCAGAATTCAGCACAAGGGAAGCATCTGTGATATACAGCGCTCAACCTTTTGCAAGAACACCAAGAGAAAGAATGCCAGCAAGCTCAACTCTCCAGCTCTGAGCACAGACTGAATCTGCTGATCTAAGAATAAAGGCCTTCTTGCATGGTAGGGAAGCTGGGGTTAACGAAAGGCAGAACTGCTCACTCACTTATAGGAAAGGATATCCTCATTTTCAGCAACCTGTCTTCATTGGCTGCATCTAGATCCTTACTGCTGCCAACAATTTTTCCTTGTTACATTTCCCATCTTTGATGGTGACCTGGATGAAGAAAACCCTCTGTTCTGAGAATAGCAGGGAGCAGTGTTCGTTCTTAGCTGAACGAAAATACTCTTAGAGTGGGCACGTATATGTAAGGGTCAGAAGGACACAGAACCCGGCTAAAGACAAAATTTTTGCTATAGCAGGCCTAGTGCTCTACTGTCAGAAGTAATCAGAGTGGGATATGCCACTGAGCACACAAGGCATTCATCTCTATGCTTCTGTGGTTTCATTTTGACAGAATCCTTCTAGAATTTGGCAATAAATACAGGTCCTTTATTTTTCTGTACTGGCAGCTCAGCTAAAGCTGTTCTCCTTCCTCCATCCTTCAGCACAAGCACTGCTCATCTCAATAATCAGCCTATTGATGTTTCAGAAATGGAAAGAAAATCTTTTTCAATCTCAGCAAATCCCATGAGAGATTCTGTTTCTCACTGCAATTCTTTCTCCTTCTCTCCAGCATCACTGGCAATAATCAGCCCTACACGGTAGAGGAAAAGGAGGGCAATCTCCCCGTTGCCCTTTACAATAATTTGCATGCCTGGAATATTCCTTGAAGGAATAATTTCTGTATTCCCACTGGCACAGGAACCACCATTACCGCTTCCACTGCATATGCAAGTTATAATCAGTCAACAAATGACATTTAATTTAACAAAATTATTTGTGTATTTTTCTCTAAGTCTTGGGGCAAAAAGTTTTTGGAATATTCCTAAACTGACAGTGAAAGATTGCAATGGAGAATCAGAATGTTCTGACAACACAAATCTCTGGACAAAACTACACAAGTTCAGGTATAGAAATATAATTTGCAATGGAAAGAAGAGGATATTAGAAGTATCTTTTACCTTATTCTAACAGGGTCATACTACTTAAGATCACTGTACAAATTTCCAGAAGTTATATATATTAAAATTCTTAGCTCACAGATATTTTAACATCTGTTAAAAGCAGAGGAGGCCATTCTTCCCTAAGGGTGAGAAAACCTTTTGACATAAAACTACAGCACGTAAAATATAAGGAAAAGAACAATTTTCAGCTGAAGACTAACAATACAAAGTGCAGGTTTTCCAGTATTCTAAAGAATATATATATAAAAAAACTTACTTTCACAGTCCTTAGATAAAAACACAGGGTACATAACTGCTACAAGAAGGAGCAAGACAAGAATGATCCTTTATTATTAGGGAAGCATGTAAAAAAAATATTAACCCAGTAAAATTTAAGTTATAGAAGAAGTTTCGCCTCTTAACCCCTGATTAATTTATTAGCTGATTGATTTTCATTGTGGTTTTAGACTAGTGATATATTTATTGCCAACCACTTAATACCAGTTCCCTTTCCTTGTTTTCTACACAGGATTCTTATAGCCTTTAGCACACATTCTCTACACTGATTCCTTCCTCCCAAATAAGTCCAGGGTTTTGTCTGTATTAGTCATTTTTCTGAATGCAGGCAAGCTGTTCCTAGTTTTAGCACTGTATGTCAATTTAGAAATCTAATTTGGCCTTCCCAAAATGATCCATCCAGTATATTCTTAACTTGGTTCTAAATTCTGAGCTGTTTTTCAACTTAAAATGTCAAACCTGACTCATTCCAAATATTAGAGCTAGAGCAGCTCTGACATTGTTGATTTTCCAGTAAACTGACTCCATAAACAAACTTCCCCCACTGTCACCTATGGTTTACAACACCCAGCACCTATATAAATAAATGACCTTAAATCTGCACTTCTGAAATACTAATGAGGTTTATTTTATGGCCTACCTTCTCATCTATATCACGTAACTGCCTATAAAACCCCAGGACTCAACTGAGAATTAAACATTCATTTGGATGACAAGATATCTGAGGGTGCATTAGTGCATTTAAACACGATAAATCCTGAAATTTAAGGTTGATAATCTCTATCTGGGATTAGGAAATAAATTTCCATGTATGCAGTCATAGACTATTCTAGCTAACACCTACTTTAGGATATACAAATGTTCATGAAATATTTCACACAGGCTAGGGAACATTGTGGAATACACGATTCCCTCTCTGCCAGTTCTCAGGGTTATGCTGTAGCTACAGCAACCACTCAGAAAGATGAGTAACGCTGAAAAGCAGTTATTACATTAAAAAAGACCACTAAATATTCATCCATGTGCTAAACTTGTCAAGTTAAGAAGAACAGTTTACAATACTGTGCATTGTAATTCTGACTTCTTTTCATTCACTGTATTTCTCTTATTTAGGCATGACTTGAACCCTACTCAAGTAGGCTTCTGTGAGACCATCTTCAAGAAATAACACAGCAAGGGATTGTCCCTTTGGGGAATGAGCATCTTGGGCAGTCCACAGCTCTGCTTTTCTCTTTAGAATGAGTTTTCTCATACCTCCTTATCAGATAAGAAGGGAAGCTGGGAACTGGAGCTAAAAATCTTGGGGATTATTTATGTATCTCTAGGGAAATTGTTGTCAATTAAGTTGCATTGTCTCCCCATTCATTTCACTTATGAGTTCCCACTCATAAGTGTGGTGTAGATCTCTTCTAAAAACATGGCTTCCACATGCTTTATTATTCCTGCCCTTTACCTTATCCTCTCAATTTTTGAGACCATGGGGTATTTCTGGCCAATTTCCTCTTCAAAGATGCCATAAATGTACCAAAGAGCATAGTGGTCTCAGAGTTTGGAAAATCTAGCAGCATAAACCTCGGCCTTTAGTGATGCTGCTCTACTCTCCACTTCAAGCTAAAAACGTTGAGTGAGGTGACAGCCCTGGCAGGAAAAGCAACAACAGTATTTCCAGCAGTAGCAATTTCAAGTTCATTATGCAGAGCTTTCCCTTGAGGCCATTTTCTTTGTGTTTTTCTTGTTCTTTGCTTCTTGCTTGCTTAAACTGATAGCCAATGCCCTGGTTGATTTTCACAGAAGTACATTTTCTTTACTGAAAAATGACCAGTAGTTTTGCAGAAAATGAAAAACCAAATCCTAGACAAATCTGTCTGCTATTGGTTAAATACAAAATATCCCCTGTGCATTCAGCATGGGGATACAGGACCACATTGTATAGCAGCTTCTGAAGGTCTAGAGAAAAGATCTGAACAGAAAATTGCTCTTTCTAGAGACAGACATTGAAAAAAATACTCGGCCTTTTTTATCCAGTAAATTTTGTTATAAAAATATGTAGTCTTTCTGTCTTTTTTTTTTTTTCAGAAAAATATCAAATATCAAAATGTAAATAGATTTCCTGGTATGTATTTGGTCATAGCCACTTACCAAAAAAAAAAAAAATTACATATCTAATAGTGGAATATTATCTGTAGGCTATATATGGTCTAGTGTATAGTCTGTGGTGACCAGTGACAGGACCCAAGGGAGCGGCCTGAAGTTGTGTCAGGGGAGGTTTAGGTTGGATATTAGAAAAAAGCTTCTTCCCCCAGAGGGTGGTTGGGTGCTAGAACAGGCTCTCCAGGGAAGTGCTCCCAGCACCAAGCCTGACAGAGTTCAAGAAGCAATTGGGCAATGCTCTCAGGCACACAGGTGTGGCTCTTGGGGATGGTCCTGTGCAGGGCTAAGGGTTGGACTCAATGGTCCTTGTGGGTCCCTTCCAACTCAGCATATTCTGTGATTTCATATGCTACTAAACAATAATGTTACTTCAGACAGGAAGTATTTTTAATACATTGTAGAGATAGTCAAGAGGCACATAATAACCAAGCATTTATAAGCAGGAAGCCAGAAGAGAACCCTATAAGCATATAATCACAGAGACATGGACAACTTCTTCATTCACTGAATTATCTTCATTCATTACTTAACCATATGAGAGAAGAAACTGAAATGTTTTAAGCAGAGTCTCTAAGAGCTTTGCCCCCCCTTTTTCTTTTTTTTCTTAACTGAGCAACTGATCACGTGTGCAAACGGCATCTCCTCTGGAGCATGTCTGCAGTGCCCAACAGGCAAAGTCTCTGCAGAGCAGCACCAGGGCTGGAATCACACAATGTCAGAGCAAAGTCTGGTTACGTGAAAGGATCATTTTGAGAAAGAGTTACCAGGACCCCTCTCTTCTGAGTGTAACTAAGAGAAAGGCCAGAGCACAAGTCTTGGCACATGAGAGCAGACCCTGTTGCAGCACTTGATGCTCTGTGACAGAAGCAGAGGGATGAGCAGCAGCCCCACAGGGTGCACCAGTCCTGCCAGGCTCCGCCTTGATGAGAAATTCACTCTAGTTCTAACTGCATTCAGCCCTCTTTATTCACCGTCCTTGGCATTACAGCTCCTGCTCAAGCCTCCTAAACCTTTAGTATTGCTGTGAGATGAAGAACATCCAGCTGCTCTGCTCTGCAGTTCTCCCAGCAATTAGAAAGGGCCAGGACACTGGGAAAACAAGCTCAGTAATGCCAGTGTGGCAGCCTGGGGGCCAAATAAGTGTCTGGCAACTGGCTCTAGAACTATCTAAACTACTGGCACAGTTTCACGATACTGAGACAACTGTTCTTGGTGAACACATTGCAAGAGGTAGTAGATAACAGGCATTTGTGAGAACTCTTGCACATGCACCGAGCTTTTCTAATTTTAAAATATAACATCCAAAAGCTGGAAAAAAAAATGTTAATCTAGAGGAAATCTCTACATGTAAAAAAACCCCTAGTAAACAGCAAGAGGAAGAGAGGAAAATTAATTCAAAACTGTTCTAAAAGAATCGATTCACATTTCAAACTGTAAAGTTACTTTAGGCTCCAATACTCCACATAAGATTCTTACAGCAGGAAATTCATACAGTTTTTAAGTTGTTCTCATTTTCTCTTTACAAAAAGCAAGGATGACATTATCCAGAGTTTCCAAGCTCCACACTTTACAAATACACCTCGTTAGGAAGAGGAGCTGTAATATGACCAGAGATCAACTAATTTTAGTCTTCTGATCTCTGACTGATACTTTAAAAAGGTGGTTGTTAAATATAATTATTTCATTAGGGAGTTTGAAGAAGATTTTTACATTAAATTTCTCTTTTTTTCAAGCACTTAACTTTAACCTTTAAAATACTACGACACTTGTGAAGGAAAAACAAAATGTTCGAAGCCCCGTGATTTATCTTCCCTATTAGAAGATGAATTTCATAAATGTTCAGCTATGCACTCAACTGTATCAAGGAAGTCTTCTACTGGACTTCAAGTGACACATCTGAGAAAGACTGTGGTTGGTTCCTTATGACCTGGCCTTGGTAAACTCCTTTCTTTCTTGACTGCCCAAGAAAATGCCAAGATACTTTGTTCTCTCTGTTGAGGGAGATTGGATTCTTAATCTGTCTGTGCATATTGAAAACATTATTCCTTGACAAACACTATACCAACGCTTATACCACCCATTCCAGTGATCATTTCCAACAGCAATGTTATGCTGTATTTTAAACCTTAGGTGATCTACGCAACTGCACTTTTCTATCCAGGACGAACATTCAATTGCAAAATTCAACATAAACGGTCTTTCATCCCTGTTTGAATAAAAACTGATCACATAAAAGGCATCTCTTAAAGATTCTAGTCACAAAGTAGTGGTTTTACAGTCAGCATATGACTGTAGCCAACTGTTCTCAGAGGCTCAGAGGAAGGAGAATGTCTGAATTTCCTCCTTTTCACACTGTCTTACTTCTATCTCACTTCTACTCAAGGCCAGCCACATTTTGTAGATACATTATTCCTGAGATCAGTTCAAGGAAAGCCACTTTCACTGAATTGCCATTGTCATCAAAAAAACTGAAACTGAAGGACCAAATACTACAACAGTACAAGCACCCTGTGTTTTAAAAAAGCTATGAGAAAAACAGGCTGTACATAAGATTAATACCTGTAAGATTCCACAAAAATTGTTTTCTGGATTTTTGTGGCAAAATTTGTGTATCTGCAA
Organism: Pipra filicauda; assembly: GCF_003945595.2. Taxonomy (NCBI): domain Eukaryota; kingdom Metazoa; phylum Chordata; class Aves; order Passeriformes; family Pipridae; genus Pipra; species Pipra filicauda. The sequence goes on along the minus strand of NW_024103829.1, from coordinate 1,539,948 downwards.
AACATACACACATAATTGGTTTTTTACTTATGTTTGTTATTATCAATTACTATTCAATTCCTAATGATAAATTTAAGCAGACAGCTCAGTAAAATAACTACATTTTTTACTAAAAATTATTTTCACAATAAAATAGTTGTCTTTGAAATCACATACCTAGCTCCACTCCTACTATAATGGCCTCTGTATAAGCATCTCTTCCTTTACAGTTATTTTAGGCTACAGTATAATTGCCAACACATCAAATGCATTAAGGTCATTAACTTCTTCCAGTTGAAATCAAAGGTAATAATCCCACAAATTTCAACAGGAGCTGGATTTGTTGTGAAAACCTACGGCACTCTAGATTAACAGCAATACTTAATCCAAAGTCAAGACATGGATCTTAGCTATGAATGCTATCCCAAGAAAACAATTAAACAAAACTAGGAAGACAAGTCAATTTTACAGGAGAGTAATACCAAATATTTGGGAAGAAGGTTGAACAGGTCAGATAAATCAGGAAAAAAAAAGTCCAAAAATGTAATGCCCACTCCTGAACGTATTACCTTAAAGTCATTCTTCTTATATAATACTTTATGTCTTCGCACTGTAAGCATTATTGCAAAGGATCCAGGTGTCATTAAAAATGGGTTTAAAACATTTTAAAAGCCAATGCACAGAAGCATTTGATCCAAAACTATTACTTACTCTGAGCTGTCTCTCATCAGGGTTACTTGTGTGCAATATGTCCACACAGCATAAAACCAACAGTAAAACTACTCAGTAACAAACCCTGACAGTATAAATCCACTCTTCTAGTGCCTCTGAAAGCCAGGAAACAAGTGACCAAATAAAAGCTTTCAAAGAAAAGCACTGACTGCAACTTATACTGACACTTGAGTAACACAAAGAGAACTACCCTACAAAAATTAACTTCTGAAGTTTCACTGACTTCAGGCAGACCCACAAAGTTATTCCCATATCCCAGTCATTAGAGATGCTGGTCAGTGAGAAAGGATCCAAAGAAAAAAAAACAGATCAGAAGTCCCTCTTCTAGACTCACCTCAAACAACTAGTAAGCCCAGATATGAAACAATGTGTGACCATTCCCCTGCATCTCCTTCCTCAGACCTGAAAGCTGTAACTTCAGTGTGCAGTTATTTCTCCTTGAGAATGTTATTATAATAAATTAAGATTCTGAAGTGATGTTTATTAGAAACAGAATCTTAATGAAGTCATCAAAGTGGAGGCAGAGGCCTGTTTATGAGCACCAGAGGCTTTAATAATTACTTACCACTGCTCTTAACAATGCAATGGGAGTGCATTGTTAGCCAGCTAGCTTTTTCACACAACGTTGCATAGCAGTAGTATATCCCATTTGTCTTTATTTGATACACATATATGTAGAAAGACCTTTTCAGTAATGATACTGTATGTCCTACAGACCAAATATGGGGCATTTTCTTCATAGTTTTCTGCAAATATGATTTGCACCACTTTTGTCACTCTTTCAACTCTGCTACACAATGTCTATTTTAGTGCTCCTGCTACAAATCCAGATGGCTGCAGATGTGCAGCTGGCAACACTATGTTGTCTGACCCTGATTAGGAGTTTACACAATGCAGTGCTTGAATTAAGAGGAAGTCCCAAGTGCCCTCATTAGCACAGCAGCCAATGAGCTGAAACAGGAGCAGCAAGAGTGGGAAATTTTAGCAAAAATTTCCTAGTACAGGAAATGCCTGCAAGACAGAGAGGAGATTGTATACTTTGCTGTGAAGACAGCAGAGCATAAAAACAGCCCTTTAAGGCATGCACTGGTATTCTGAAAACTAATTGCAAAGTCTACTGGCCAAAGTAAGCCCTGCTACTCTTCTTCATTATGTCACTGTATCTCCTTCCACTTATAAAGTAGTGCAAAATGCTTCACCTTAACAAGGATCACCTCCTTTGCATAGATCGGTAAAATATTAGTAAACATGTTGCTGCTTTATCAAAAATCTTGGAAAAAAGTTCAAGTGGTGAGAGAAGCATTTTAAGGATGAATGTCTATCTGAAAATTTTTGATCTTGTGAAGCTTTGACACTGACTGTCTTCAAGGCAGACTTTATAAGAGCTGGCTTTTGGTCTTCTCTGTGAAGACAATAAAGGGGTACTAGATAAAATACATATTTGTTATGTAAATGTACGAGCATGTATTTTTAAATCAATGTTGGATGCAATCTCTCATTATTCGAGCAACTTAAATTACTAGAAAAGAAATTCAAAGTATGCTGCCTTGAGAGGTGCTTGCACAGATCTGGTGATATGATAATAATTTAAGCATTCTGATGTAATGAACTAATTCTTTCAGGCGTGACTTTTTTTGCCATCAGCATTCAAAGTTAAAGGTACACATAAACTAAACTATGGATACAAGTCAACCAGGTAAATATGACTATTTTTCTGGCAGCACATGTGCACACTTGCATATGTAAATAAGTTTATTTTTTTAAAGAAATAGTCTCCACTTTACGATTTCCTTCTAATTCTAACCACACAGCGATCACAGTCAATTCATAAGCAAAAGAAATACCAAGTAAAACTGCAATATTAACTACGAAAATAAATGTGGTTCCGTAAAAAGACTCTAGTAGCACCACACACTCACATATAGTATTCCACCTCGGGAAAGCCTTGTGATTTCAAGTAGCACAGAAGCGTGTGATTAAACTCCATCAATACCAAGATAATTAAATAACAATGAGTACGTATCTAGCTCCTGTATAATTCTTTTCATGCACAAATCTTCTAATGCTTTACAGAGAAGCCTAATTTCACAACTACCACTCGACAGCTAGGCAGTAAAGGCTAGATGTCCCTCCTGCTTAAGTGGTCAGATTCCCTTATCGAGGCAAAGCCTGATAGAGCTCACAACCCAGCTCTGTACGTTCATTCTGCCAGCTGCAGACATCCCCAAAACACTCACATGCCCCAAGGTCAGTCTGCCTACAAACCTAATCTGCCTTTGCTAAATGCTCTGGAAAGAGTTCCCATGACTGACTGAAGTGTTGACTTCAGTCAAGCGTGAGCACTTGGCAAAGGGGACCATCCCAACAGCCGGACTGTCCTCACACCATCACACTGAATGTGCTTGTGGACTACAGCATAATGCAGCATAAGCTCCCTTTTGCTCCCTCGGGCCTCTTGGATGCTCAGACTCATGTCTGTGCAGTTTGAATGCATGATGGCAGCAGCCTCAAGCCTGGTCTCATGGCAAAGCCCTGATACACCCCAAGAGGTCCAAGGACACTCCTCACAGGAACAGGAGAGGCAGAAATTGAACAGTGAAAAGGCTCTGGACATCAAGCTCAATCTACGTTAAGTATGATCAAAGTACTATTAAGTATGTGCTGAAGCTCAGGCACATCCACACATTGGTCTGCATAGAGATGAATTTATGCACAGACTTGCACCTGGGGAGGTCAGACATCAGCCGGAGCTGTTTGACCATATGAGGTCCCCACTTGTCAGCAGAGCCCCATCACGGACAGGCTGTGCACCCACTGTGCAAAATACTAAAAAGTAACATATATTGGTCTAACTCTTAATTAAAGCAGGTCAAGCTCAAATATTTCACCTCATGCTCCCCACAGCCTGCAAGTTGCATGTCATTGGTTACTGCAGCTCAGCTGACCCATGACTAAGAAATCTTTAAGCAGAATTAATTCAGTCATGTCTGAGCCCTAAATTGCTACAGACAGGTCACAGAAATCCTTATTACTAACCAAAATAACTAGACTAGGAAGCTGAGTTCCACTTACTGATTCTAATATTTAATACTCGATTTATAATGAGGTAAACTATACATTGATCAAAGAAATCCTCATACTATTGTTCAGAATTTGACTGATAAAAAACCAAAATTTATGACTCTGATCCTTTTTAGAGACAGGATGACCCTACCAACCTAAAACAACAGGTGTTTCAAAATGCTACATAGAGAAAGAAAAAATTAAATGAGAATAGCAGAATACTGTTGAGCTGAAATGCTCTTCATAGCTGCTTTTTCCCTTAATTATTATTTAGAAAACTAAAAACTCTGAATGCCTTCATACATTCTCTTTAACCCTACACGGCTGAGAAGGAAGAAGTAATACCAGCAGAAAAGGAAAAATACTATTTGTAGAGAAAAAAGCCCTTAAAACATAGCTATACTGCATTTATATAATTGGCTGTACATCAAGAAGTATATAGGTTTAATTAAATTCTCATTTAATATACAAAGTATAATAATTTAGACAGAGGATAACTATGATACAATTATACAATACACACAGAATTACAGGTAACTGTATGTTGTCCAGAACGATAAGCAGAAGTGGAATCTACAACCTACTGAGTTTTCATCCAGTATAACCAGAAGGGTTTTTATGGTGCCTCATACCCCAGGAAATGGCAGCCAGAATTAAGAATCAATTTTGAAGCTGAACAATTTGTTACATTAATAGTGGATTTTAAAAAGTCTTAATATATACAATAATTTTTCTATTGCTTATTTCTTAGTGCTTTACATTGAAAATTAATATATTCTGACCCACAGGTAAACAGAAGTTATCTTAGTAAAGCCAGGTTGCCCATCAGAGGTAGCAAGTGTTAGAACTTTTGCTTTCCTAGTCATTCTTTGAACACCTTGTCAGTACTATATGTGAATACAAAGGACTATGTTTTCAACAGATAATTCTTATTAAAATAGCATGTCACATGCACATGCTTTTTGAATGCCAGAGATATGGCATATCCACTTTAGCTGGACTTTTTATTTGCAATCTATGAGGTTACCACAACTCCTCTAAATAAAAACCATTCATGATTAAAGCTGGGCCGTCACGCACTTCTATGAGATGCTGCAAGAGCATATAAAGCTTTTTAAACATTACACTGCTTTTAAGGCTGAAAAAACAGATAAAGCTACTTACAATTCTACTTTGGCTGTCATTTATTATGTATCATATAGACACCCATCTCCTCAATCTTGCAGGATGTACAATGAGCAAGAACTGTTTAGCTGAAAAACTGATTATTACTTCAAGCCTGCTATTTCAGATTACAAACAACGCATACAAATTCCTTCATCGGACAGGATTAGTTGGATTATAAATTTCTCACTTAAATGTAAGTACATCCTTTGTAGGACAGACAAGCATTCAGCTGTTGCAAACAGAACCCTGTCTGCCTTGTTCACATCTGCTTGCCACTTTACTTCCAGGGAGCCCATCAAAGGATGAAGCATATGGCCTCAATCTTGTTAGTGTTTGTAAATCGCATGCATACTAAGCACAGCAGAAATACACTCAATTGGAAGTACAAACATAACTTCTGCAGGCGCTGCTCACGCAACCCATCACATCACAAGAAGATGGACAGATAAAGAAAATTCCTAAGAAAATCCACAATGGTTCTGAGTTTTTAATTGTTTCTCCTGGTTACAGCTCTGTTGGATTAGTGGTTTTATGCTGAGATAAAACCAGCATCAGATTATCAAATCATGTATTTGTCTTACGATGTGTCCCAACAGGCCAATACCAACATCTGGTACACAAAGTTACTGCAGACCTTAATAGTGCAATTTATTTTTTTATTCTTAAGTAAAGTTGCAAAGCAATTATCCATTCACAAAGGAAGAGCATGATATAAATTATCTCTTTGTTTTAAACATCTCCTGCGTTCCCCCACTCCAGAAAAGGGCAATTCCCCCTTTCAAAAAAGTGTTTTTCTCAAGTCCCTAGCATTTTGCAACTTAAAAAAAAAAAAAAAAAAGAAAAAGCTGCTAGTTTTATCTATCTTCCCCACAACCACCTGAGAACAGAAGAAGAAAACTATCAAGGAAAGTAGTTGCAGCTGTGCATACAGGTTGAAGCAGAAATATGATGACACAGATCAGATGGACCCTTACAAGAACAACCTGACCACAGAGCAATCAAATTATTCTGGCAATTCCTTACTCATGTAAAGTTTTAACAGCTGACAAATGTATCAGCAAGAAAAAGGCACACAAAGCTAAAAAGCTTTAGCTAATCAAAGCTAATAATTGCAGTATTATTGAAATAGGTTATATATCAAGAAGCTAAAGAGAGTCTCACACAAATAAAACCATTTCCATTTGACTTCAGAGGCTGCTTAGTCTACCCAATTCATATTTCTCTGGGTGTAAAACTGTAATCTTCTGTTGTATCAGCATTATCATATCAAAAGCACCAGAAGATGTTCAAATACTGCAGCTACCTAGCACAAAAAAATTCACTGTTTCCAGAAAAGAACGCTAGGATAGACTGTACACCTTGCTGGGCGATTCCTCCAACTTGCCCTAGAAGTTGTAAAGATGAAAACTTGACTACCTTGCTACATACACTTAGGATTTTTTGCCCTGTAACACAGAGCTGCTGGCAACTGCTCATCCTTGCATTATTTATCAAGCTTCCTTGATTTGTTTCTGGCAGAAATGACAAAATACTTTTAGTCTCCTTCAGGATGCACAGAGGCCACTTCTCCTTCAAGTAGCAGATCAGGAGAAAAGTCTATTCGATTCATGGAACCATAGAATGGCCTTGGTTGGAAGGGACCATTAAAGATCATCTAGTTCCTACCCCTTGCAACTAGGTTGCTCAAAGCCTGGTTGCTCATCCAACCTGGTCTTGAACAATTCCAGGGATGGGGCATTCACAGAGTCTCTGGGTAACCTGTTCCACTGTCTCACCACCCTCATAGAAAAGAATTTCTTCCTAATGCCTAATCTAAACCTACCTCCTTTCATTTAAAGCCATTCTTCCCCTATTCTATCACCACATGCCCTTGTAAAAAGTCCCTCTTCAGCTCTTCTCGGCTCTTTATGTACTGGAAGGGGCTATAAGGTTTCCCCCCCCCGGCCTTCTCTTCTCCAGCCTGAACAAGCCCAGCTCTCTCAGCCTGTCTTCATAGCAGAGGCATTCCAGCCCTCTGATCTTCTTTGTGACCCTCCTCTGGAATCACTCCAGCAGGTCCATGTTATTCCTATGCTGGGGAGCCAAGAGCTGGATGCAGTACTCCGGGTGGGAGTCTCACAAAAGTGGAATGCCCCTGTGCTTTGGTTTCTTTCCAAACTACCAAAGTGTCCATAGAAGCAAAAGTGACTTGGTATCAACCATGAAGCAGAAAAATAGTCAGCCTAAAACAGGTTGAAGAAACATTTGTGAAGATACTGGGTTTTTTGTGACTAAGGTGAGGAATAAAGAAACATCTCAGGTATGAGGTAAATGTACAGATTCCTGGCACAGCAAATTTACAGAGAACATTTTCAGAAATATTTTTTTTTTCAGAACTTTAATTCTAGATTGTGCTTTTCCTTGAGTTATAACAAACAGGTAACAGTATTTTGATGTCCCTGAAGTGGATCACAATCTAGAACCCATTTTCATGTACAGCACTAAGTTATATACTAGTAGAATAGTTTCAGTGAACTACAGGTTAACTAAAAGCTTCTCCGCCAAGAGCATTTTGAGAACTCAGCCTGATAAAATCTGATTAGTCCCTCATGCCACAGCACACAGAATCACAGATCTGAGAAGGAAAAGAGAGACCAGTAGGTTCAGAAAGAAAGACTGAGAAGGGAGCATGCCCAATCACATCAGCTAGATCTATGTGCTGGAATCAAGTGGTGCATCTCCTTCAGGGCTCTGTATATTCAACTACTCTTGAGCTATGTGGACGTGGAAGTATTAAAAGATCAGCAAAGACATTGAAGAAGAAAGGAGACTTACGAAGCTTGTGCTGATCCTTCAAAAAGCAGCTTCTCTTTTTCAATTTTCACAGAATGATCTTGTTTTTCTTAAGCATCAGGGTACAATAAATTTGATACAAAACCAGTGAAATTGCATCTCACTTTACAGTCTTTTTTTGCCAGGATTCAAAATTTCTTCCTCAAAAGAATGGAAAAAGTTACTAATTAAAGCTAAGCTGAAGGCAGAATGCCTGATTTTTGGCACATCCCAAACAAGGAAAGGATGTAAATCTAAAGATTCCTCCAGTCTACTAAAAAAAAAAAAAGAGAATACAATAGTTAACATCTAAATGGCAGATATTTTTTCGGTGATAACATTAAAAGGATTATCCCAAAACAAATTACTCTTAATTGGTTTACAGAGAAAAATATGAATATGGTAGGAATTCACTGAGGCAAACAGAAGTGCATATTTTATGAATAAGTACTGCGGTCATCCATTTGTTACTTCAAAATAAAAAACAAACAACATTTGCATAACAAAACTGTTTACATATCTTAATGAAAATGTGTCATTATCTCCTCCTGGCTTTTATATGACAGTCAGCATACGTCTTAGGTCCAATATATTGAGTTTTACACCATCTATTGCTTCAACAGCTTTGATATTTTAAGTGATCCACATTAGCATGCAGAATCAACAAGAATCCTTGAGTGCAGTTATTAGTATTTTAAAGAGGTCAAAATTATGCAGATCTACCAGAAAGAAATAATGCAGAACTGATCACTCTATTGATTCTGAAAACATGAGACACTAGCCTCACCATTCTACAAATCAATTCTACTGGAAGCTAAAGGATTAGACTGACGCGTATTTCCCAAGCTACATCTGTCAGAAGTTTAAAAAAGCAACCAGCCCACTGAGCAAGAACTGGCACTTTGGGAAATGGCTTAAATAGCACTGAGCTCTCAGCTAGCAGTTTTATGCTTATTACATATTTGAATAGACTCAAGAGTCTATTTCTTGTCACCTCCACATTTGACTTAAAGATAAAAATTAGGGGAAAAAAAAAAGGAAAAAAGAAAAAACCAAACCTCGTATTGTGAATTTCTCAGTATACCAGAGATTTCAGGATATTACTGCTATGGACAGTAAAAGCACGGGAGCACAGAGCCAGCAGTACTGTTTCAACTAAGTAACAAAGACAAACAGGAGGAAGGGAGGAGGGGAGCCCACAGGGGCACTGACTCTGCCCAAGTCTCATCCTTCCCTCCTAGAATCTCAGACTTAACGGCTTTTCCATTCTTCTGATTGCAATTTCCACCTCAGCCACATTTTACTGATAGTGTGCCTAATGCTCCTTATGCAAACACATCTACTCAAGGCATTACTTTGCTTGTGCGTAAAAGTATGACTTAGGAGACCTTCAACAAATAAAAGTCTTACATCAGACTGGGCCATATACTTTATGTTAAACTGCAGTTGTTTTCAGACTTTTTTTAAAAAACAAACCCAATCTTTTGGGCCCTCAAAATTCTCCAGTGGAAGAACTCAAAAACTACAGATTTGACAGATAAGAAACGGTGCATACACCCTTTAGAGATAACCCACACAAAACCAACATTCTACTGTATCCTGCTTTATTTCATGAAACCTACACAAAAGCTAGTCCAACTGCCCGACCAATTCAGGGCTGACCAAACGCTTGGTAAATACATTGTAATTACTTGACCAAAGGCTGTAGATATACACACCCAGTAAGCACCAAGTGCAGAGCAGGAAATCTCCTTCCTTCAGGCAGTTTCCCCTTCCTATGCTAGAGCACTTGCAAGCCAAGCACTGCAGTAGAGCTAGCAGTCTGCTTCTACCTTGGGACTACATTTTCCCAGATCAGACTCCTGAGCACCTGTGCCTTGACAGCCAGCTGCATCCGTCCTTGGATAGCATGGGGGCAGATGGGAACGGGGAAGCAGATGGACTCAGGCATGGCAGCAATGCTGTACTACGGCTGCACAAATGCACTAGCAGGAAGTAGCACTTTGAAGACTAACCTGAAAGTTCCCATGATTAGCGCAGGGCTCACAATACATCCTTGTCAAAGGACACAGCTTGATATTCACAGCTCAGCATATGCATGTTGCTGCCCTGTGACCAGACACTCAGCTCAACCTCACGGCTTGACACTGAGATCTGCTACAGCATGTCTGATGTAACACTGGAGTTTTGGATGAGCAGCCATGTGACAGCCTCACAGCCCCAGGAGACCCACTGCTGATGAGCTGCTTATCAAGACAGATCCAGCTACTGGTGCTTTACTTTTCCACTTTTCTAATAGCAGACATGTGGAAAGAGGAAAGTCATTGGGAAAACTCATCTGACTTTTGAGCAACTTCATTAAAACTCCATGCAATGAAGCCATTAATTGAGTCACTTTAAGAGAACCAGGCTTACCTTGAAGCACTCTATGGCTCCAATTCACAAGTCCCATGCCTCAAAAAAACTCGGCTGCTGCAAACACCAAGGTAAAGACTTTGTTGCTCTATCTCAAAACTCCAGAAACAGCAAAAAGGATTTTTTTAAAAACTCATAAATCATGGTATTTAGTATGCTGTATTTGAGGACAATCATGATTTTGAAAAAGAATAGTACAATTGCATTTGTAGAAATCCATTTTCTTCACTGGTCTACATTTTTATCTTTACAGACAGAAATTTAGCTTTGTTAAATGATTCATTTTTATATTTCATTTACAGAAAAAAACTACAGAACACGTATGTACAAACTGTCATAGACGAGAAACAAATTAAATAGAAGGCAATCTAATTAATCTCTGAAATCTTGGGAAGAAACTTCAACCACAGCTGAAAACATACAAGTTTCTTTGGTGAAGAAATACTACCTTCACCACTTCTTTCAATGAAAAGAACAAGCAAAGACAATGTGCATATTCTGCACAACTGAAAAAGTGTCATCCTGTGTAAACACTAAAATCCAGGAGGGTTGCCCAAGGCAAATCAGAACAGAATTCTGTCCAAAGACTGAAAAATGTTGCCTTCATTTAATAAAATTAATTATTAGATTTAATGCTGTTGAAGTCATGAAATTCCCAGGAGCTGAATTCTCCATGTAATATAATTAAATAAAAATATTTTTTAAAAAGTACAACACAGGCACCTAGAATGTGGTTTTCCATGCCCTGACATCCCAAAGCATGTCATTTGCCCAAAAGACTGGTGACTGGGAAAGGAAGCACAGTTAAGTATCATTAAATACTATTATTAGCTTTTTAGCAAGGCTAATTATAAGACTGCCAACCCAAAATGTCATGGCGATTTCTCATCTAATCATCTAGCACCTAGGAAATGAATGGAAACTATCAATCCATTTTTCTGACACATATTAGGAAAAACTGATGCTCAACATAAATCTGACATAATTTTTATAACTTCCTGAGCCAAACAAAGGAAATAGAATTAAAAGCAAAACAAACATCACAGGCCAACAAAAGGAAAACATCCCCAACAACCAGTAAAAAATCTCTTCCCTTTCAAATCTCAACAGCATTTGGGGGTTCAAAAGAGCAAACAAACAGGAAAATAAAATGGTAAAGTACTTGACAGTAAAATCAAAAGAACAACAAAACCAAAAGACTACATGACCTGTTTTGCCAAATGATGAGGTTCAATCCCTAGCAAAAAAACCCCAACCAAACAAAAAAACTGAACAAAGTCTCAAATACTAAGGCTGATCCTCTAAAAGATTTTATGTTGGATACCATCTGAGACCTCATGGTGCTACAATGCAGGAATTGTGTCTGGGATTACCATAGCATCACCATGATGAAGCTTTTTATCTTCCTAGGTTTTTCATATTTTCCTGAAAATATAATCTGTGAAACAAATAATTACTATCTTAAAAAGCCTCTTCTTATTGTATTTTTTTATTATTCTAATGCTTATAGTTGATCAAAATAAACTCTTTACAAGGACTTTATGTGTAACTATGCATGCACCTGGTGAGTCTATATAGGATCCACCTCCAATGGTTAAATATTCCCCTCTCACTCTTTGCTCCACAGTATGGTCAGGGATCACTAAATAATGCTAATGCCCTCCTTATCTGACAACACAACGATACCCACAACAGCTTGAACGGAAGACATATCACTGATTTTCCCTTTTAGCTGTTTTAAAAAAAAAAAGGAAATGCAAAGAAAAATCAATGAAATAAATCTCTTTTTAGACACACCTGTTTAGAACTGATTGATAGAAGATCATGTTCAATTAGAGACACACAGGTTTCGTATGCACACACATCAGTAACTGTGACATATGGAGACAACTAAATCAAGTATAACTGCTCCCTGTTCCTTGCATATATCAGTTACTTTCCAAAACCAAAACTGACAGAGGGTTTTTCTCATTAGTACCGGATGACACATCAGTAAGCGGTTGCTGACAAGCGAGTTTCCCCCAGGTTGCCCACACACCTGCAACCGACAGGCGTTTCGAAAAATAATAGATTATTTTTACCAAAAGGAGTCGCACGGGGCTGGTAATAGAAGCACTGGCAGTTACATAAACCGGAGCTAAAAATAAACTTCAGGGGCGCGGGTGGGCAGCGGTGGGGCAGGGCTGGGGCCGGGGGCGCTGCCCCCCGGGGGCGCGGAGGGTCCCCGCCCGCCGGGCACACCCCGCCGGCGGCGCCGCTCCGGCCGGACCCGCGGCCCGCCCCGGCCCGGTCCGGTCCAGCCCAACAAGTCGCCAGAGCGGGGGCGCGGGCGGCCCCTGCTTACCACCAGCACGGGCACTCCTGCGGTCAGCGAGTAGAGCAGCACCGGCGGCACGGCGCTGCGGTCCTCCGGGCCCGGGTAGGGCTTTCGGTACGCGCCCTCGTAGCAGAAGAAGCCTTGCACGTTGACGGTGAAGGTGTCCGTGTATTCGAAGTAATAAGCCAGCATCACGGTCCCTGCCATGATCACCATCTGGAAGTAAAGCATGCTGGTGAGCGGAGGGGGCACTCGCATGTACGTGGGCTCCGGCGGCCGCGGCAGCCCCGCTCCCCGGCGGCGCGCTCCGCCCGCTCCCCGCCGGCATCCACCGCGGGCGGGGGCGGCTCAGCGGCGGCCGGGAGCGCGGTCGGCCCGGCGGGGAGCGCGGCCAGGGCAGGGCAGGCGGGGCCCGGCCGCCGCTCCGGCACCGGCTCCAGCGCGGCCGCGGCTCGTGCGGGGGGCGGGCGGAGCGCGGCGGCGACGGGGGGCGGCTCCGCCCCGCCCCGCCCGCGGAGCGGCAGCCGTGCCGGACCCGGACCCGGCGGGGAGGATCAATCTGGGGGTTCCCCGGCCCCGGGACGGCTCGGCCGTGATTAGCAAGGGAACCCCTCCTACGGGGCGGGAGCACCTGGGTCCCTCTCTACACCCACTCAGACCTGTACGACGGGCGTACACGGGCAGAGCAGCTCCCGCAGGTGTTTGCCGGCCCGGCCCGCACCCGGCACGGAGGCGCCGGGAAGCGGCCCCGACACGGCCAACAGCCGCAGCTCGGACGGGGCCGGGCAGGCAAAGGGATCGCCACTGTTCGCCGGAGTGGTAAAGGTCTCAACATGGAATCACAGAATCAGTTAGGTTGGAAAAGACCTCTGAGATCATCGAGTGCAACCTATGACCGAACACCCCCATGTCAACTAGACCATGGCACTAAGTGCCGTGTCCAGCCTTTTTTTAAACACCCTCACGTACTGTGTGTGATTCTGTGACTCTGTGATTTTGCAGGAAAATAAGTCTTAATTTTTTGCTCTGTGGTTTGCCAGACATTTTTATGTAAGCAGTTTTGGACATACTTTGTAATTATGTATTAGCAACAGAGTCCATCATATACTTCAAAAAGAGATGCCTTTAAAAAAAGCAACCCAACAACTTTATTGTATGTGGTTATATTAAAAAGCCTGTTAATGCATAAGACTAATCCTGAGCATAACTACTTGTTTGGATCATGAGGTATATGAAATACAGCATTTGATTTTTATGATCAACTTGTGCTTCCGGCTCATTACTGACAACAGAAGTTTCCCACAGTCCCACAACTACCCACCCTCACTTCCCAAACCTTCCAAAACCAGGAATGGAAATACATACCCTTTTGTACATGGATACCCATGAAAGCAGTTAATACTCAAAGATTTCATTTAAAGGCTATAAAGAAATTTGTAGCTGGCCATGAAGCTATCCTAGCCCAATTAACATCCTAGAGTAAGAGGAGAGTCTGCTCTGGTGCTGGGAGAAATCATACAGATACAAACACAAAAGAGTTCTACTTAAAAATACATACATAGCACACACCCATACAATTTAGAATAGATGACTGTGCCCAAGGCCCGATTCATCCATATGTGGGCTCCAGTTCGGATTCCCAAAGCCAACAGCTAAAAAGATAAAAAAGTTACTTAAACGTACACACCGCAACCCAAATATTATAAGGATGTGAAACAGTCTTTAAATGGACACCTTAGCCATAAAAAGTCTACTTATCTTAGATAGCAAAGACCGTTAAAAAAAAAAAAAGAGATTTGATTGCTCCATTTTATAATGTGTAATCATTCTCCTAGTATTGTACTTTGGCTTTAACTGTTCATTTTCCTCCCCCTTCTAGAAAATGTTGTCCATATTCAGTGATGTTAGTCTCCATGCATTTATTTTTAATCAGCCCTTGAAGAACACACTTTTCATGCCTGGATTCCACATCCAGTCTATTTTTATGTGTTCTTAACACACTTTCCAGAAGAATCTAAATCATGTCATTCGCATTCCTCTCACCAGACTTAGCTGGATAGCTCCCTACCTTTACAGATTTTTCAGTGAGACATGAGACATCTTGTGGTGAATTCTGCCTAGCACAAAGTTTATATTCCCCATTACTTTAGAGCAGTCCAATACCCATTACCATACACATAAAAATCTTAACCCTGGAAATTGCATACAGGCACCTTCATTGTTAGGATATAAGGTCGGATCCAAAGACCAAAGTCGACAGCAGGACTGCAATAAGCACAAGACTCAGATCTTCAGTTCTGTTTGAGTGGATGCCCCAGAGAAATTCTGGTGGCATATTTCTTTCAAAAATTGCCATTGGGGAAAATCAACCTTTTTCCAGAAACCAGCTAATAAAATAGTCCTGTATTTGGCTATTACAAACCAACTCCTGCTTATAGATATAACAATGGAGATACTGCATGTAGGAATTAGAGGACATAAATAGTCTTGTTTTTACAAAACAGTTTTGAAGCTACTATCAAAATCTCTAAAGGATTTTGGAAAGAATCTCTATAACTAACTCCTTATTAAATAGCAAGGGGCTCGACAACTACAAAACTTTAAAGCAGAAGGTATCTAAAAACTTCAGTGATTTTTTGTCTTTGAAAGCTCTCTAAATTTTTGACTGTTTCTGGAAAATAATGATGAACTGTGTATTTACTTTTATACAGGTAAGATATGTTCTCGCACTGTCAACCTTTCTCAGCCCCTTCTTCCTCTTCTCCTATTTAAAAGATCTTTTTTTCCTTAGAATAAATCTAAAAGGCTTGGTTTATTGCAGCTAATAAAGTTAAAATCTGGATTAGCTTCTGTCTAACTTGCACTAGTTGAAAAACACACATGCACTTGATGCTTGCTACTGTTCTCTTCACAGAGGTCGATTGTTGTAATATATAGCCTACTATTTGGTATGATAATGAAGGGTAGGAATTCATAGGTGAGACAGGTCCAAGCTCCACAAGATGCTTGGAATATTACAAAACCAGACACTAATACCAAACATTGCTATATTTTAATACTCATAACCACATTCCCGTTTTTGCAGATGGACTTCACAAGCATGGCCTGCACACCAGTGATTTGCCTGCATGAATATGTATTTAGCTGATCAAGTAAAACCAAAGATAGCCTTTTATTATAAAAGAGCACAATGTTTATTGACTGCACAGTTGAATATGCAAACATGTATTAAATCAAACAAATAGAAGCATAAGAACACAATCCCCAGTGACTAATGCAACCCACTAAATATATTCTGCAACCACAGTGATATGCAAAGACAGCAGAATGGCAGAGAAAAGCCCAGAACCAACAATTTTTGTTTCAGAAGGCTATTTGTAAAATTATCAGCTGAAACTCATATAACAGACAGACTTGTTTTGAAGTTAACTTCCTTGGGAATAGTGCCACTGAGCTCAGAGCAGGAGTTCCCTTGATAGTCATCATAGATTTATCTTGGTCTCATCATTTGCTACCTAATTTTAAGTGAAATTCCAGACCAGGAGACACAATGTACAGCAGACACAATAAGATACACTGTTTTGCAATACTTTGAAATCATGACCTGCATTACAGGAAGATATTTCCAATTCCAAACCAAATTCACTAACCTTTCATGTGCTTATATCACCACCTCTTATAGTATTTTCTAATTATAAAACACTGCTATGTCAAATGGCAGTAAAGAAACAGAGCCAACCCAACAAAACTATCTCAATTGGAAGAAAATAAGAATTGGTATCAAATCATCCCACTGTTTTTATCTTTCTGTTTACCTCTTTCATGCTTTATCTGAGTGTCAGCAGCTGGAAGCCCCCTGACTATTTCCCTGTTACATCTCCGCACTACTACACTAAGCCAGCCATTTCTGAGAGGAATATTGGATCTGTGTTGATGGCACTTTAGTAGGGAAGAGACAGAATCAACTAGATATTGTTAAGAGATAACTAAAAGGATATTCTAATTGATTAATTAAATTGTTCAACAATACACAGTAATATAAGTCCTAAAGCCCAGGACATTTACTGCTAAAATTTATGTTTGTAGGACCATCATAACGCAAGACAAAAATAATTTCCTAGCAGTTGGAACAGAATCAGCACAGAATCAGAAATGGGGGCCTGCCCTGAACACTTGCAGTAGGATTCAAACAAGTTATGCACCAAATATAAGCTTTTCGTATGGTCTTAGTAGTAGTTCACAGAGAGAGACAACTCCATTAGGTGACTAAGCTCTACTACATTAGGGCAGGATGAATCATCTTCTAAAATGTCATTCATTACATCTTAAGAAATACCAGCCTCTGATGATACCACTTGCAGTGATACAATGATACAGTGACACAAGCTTTGATGACTAGCTTAGACTAGCACCCTTCTTTTAAAGGGCTCTAGTGAGATGTGATCAATTTTGTTTCACTTAAACACAAATAAACTAGCTCTAAAATAGGAATTATACTTTCCAAGAGTCAGAGGGGAAAAAATGTCAAATTGGTAGCAGCATAAGCATTAATATTGTATTTGTATTGCAGTATTACATAGACCTGGACCTCCTTTCCATAGAAGACAACATTTTGCCCCAGTAAGCTTGGGCACCTCTACGATGCAGTGCAAGTATATGAGAGAGTGAACAGATGGAGATGAAATAAATGAGGAGGAGGACAAGGCAACAATGAAATGATTGAGTTTGATATAATGAGTAGCAGTCACAGCACATTAGTTGACTAGTCAGTGTTTACATCAATAATACACTTAATCTTCTTAAAACTGCTTGCTGTATTCAAATTAAGAAGTATTATTGTATACGTGTTCTTCATAGGTTATAACAAAAACTTGGGACGCCAGAGGGACACCATGTGCCTAAGGCCTGTAGTTCCTGAGAATTAAAGCCCACATTAGCATATCTACCACTCTACTGTCATAATAAAAAAATACAGACACAGTTTTGTCAATGGGAAATGACATGAAACACTGGTATTTGAAAGCTCAAATAATGATTATTTAATCTTACCTAAGAAAAACTTAGGAAAAAGCCTACCACTTAGAAAATTGCTACCACACCTATGAAGTTATTTTCATTGATAGACACATTTTTGGTAATTGCAATGCTATATAGACTGTAAACGTGGCAATCTTTGGCATAACTGGCTCAAAACAAATCATATGACTAACCTCAGAATGTTGGAATAAATTACTTCTCTCATTCACACAGAATTCTTACAATTTCTTTTGATGAAAGAAACCCCCTTTCCAAGGTAATCAACGATACCTTGAAAGATTGATGCAGCAGATTACTAAACAGTAGCTGACATAAGCAGAGCACTTGCCTATTCATGGTGCAGTAGTTAAGTGGGAAAAAAAATCACTCAAACCTACCTTGTGTAGGACACTGTATGTACCCATACAGCCAATTTTGTACATAATCCAAAATTAGTTCAGACATTTTACAATGCATGAAGGTTTTACAGACCAATTCTAAAACTCTCTTTACATGTTACTGAATTATTTTCAGTCATTTGAATATGGCAGTTTTCTGCATTGTAATTGGCATTCTCTTTTGTACCTTTTTATTACAAATAGTGAGACTAATTAAAATAATTTATTGGCTAAAGATTCTGTATAGTCATTAAGGGGATACGCCTAAAGTAAATGATTGCCCACTCCTCAAGGTTCTATGTTATCAATATAAAACTTTCATCAATCTGAAACCCCAGAAAAATGAAGGAAGGAAATGATGAGCCCATCAAGCCACCTTTCCTTATGCTGTCACCCCCAACCCCCAGTTTAGCTGCCTTTAGGAACTGGACCCTGGCAGTCCCCAGTGCTTTTACAGACACTATAGACACATTGCTCAAGGATCTGTGAACAACAGCTGAAGTTACCAGAGGGATGGAGATAAACTTCAGTTTTAACTGAATGAGACCTTTTCATTTGCAGGAAAACTTGCGTGAAAAATCATTTCCAGTCTACTTGCAGGACAGCTGTTTTAGTGGCCAGGGTTGCTGGTCTCTGCCTGGATGAAGCCACCCTCTCATTTTTAAATTCCACACTTAACAGAAGTTTGACTACTTTTTATCTCTGTGTACTTAGCATCATTATCTTTTGCTAATTCCGTGACTAGGGAATAAAATATCCTGAGATATTGAGGAGGGGAAGTGTAAAACTGTCCAGAAGTGTGTAAAGAAATGAGACTTTGGCATGGGACTCTGCACGGAACTGTGAGGTCTCCCTTTCATTCTGATGATTCCTCAATTCAGGGGCAGCTGAGTAGTAAAACTTGCAGTTATCTCTTACCTTAACCAAGCTTGACCCTTAGCAATTGTATCACAAACAGGTAAGGTAAACAGGACTCCACTTTCAATCACAAATCTGTACATAAGATTAAATTTACCCACTTACTAACTTTCTATCAAAAGGGAAAGACAAATAGGCTAACAAAATAAATTATGCACCAAAATCACTGCATACTTCCAGCTCTGGTTGTAGTTAATGTATGCAGCTCATCCTGGCAGGAGTCCAACGCTTCCTCTGTAGCAGTTTCTGCTGGGTCAGCTCACACACAGTAGTGCAGTAGAACTACTTATGTTCTTACAAATTATACCAGACATTTCTCATTAGCATTACACCTGAAACCCCATTCCCAAATTGGATATTATCCATTGCTTCATAAGCTTACAATGAAAAGCATAGAAAGAGCAAGTTTAGGATACCTTTAGCAGTGGTTCAATGGAGAAAAGAAAAACAAGCCCACAGAATTTAGCAAACAGAATTACAAATGGTATCCATTGCTACCAGGTAATCGTTCAAGAAAGGTACAGGTAGAGCTCATTATTTTCTTAGATCACTATGAAAATTTTAAATATTAAAAATGGACTTTAAAAAGTCCATTTCATAATACTCATCATCCAGACCCAGCTCTTCAGTACCCCGGTGTAGCCCACAGCATTCACGATCCACAGAGCTACAAGGAATACTTGTATCACACATTTCTCTATGTCACCAAGACATTCATGCTTTCACACACATCTCTACTCTGAAAAATTCTATTTTTCATGAGGTTGCAGCAAATACAGAAAACTCAAGAAAGAAGAAAATTTAAGTAGTCAGCTACAAAGACACAAAGCATTTGTATAGCCCCAGGATACTGCCATGAATGACACCAGACCAGTGAGGACGCACCTCACAGGAATTTCCTACACTGGTTTGTTTCATAAAGTTGCACTTTCCATGCCCACCGCAGGACAGATACCTCTGCACTTTGAGAAGCCCCCACCTTCTGCAGAACACTGCCTTCATACTATCCATTTTGGCTACAAGGCTAAGCTCAGAGTAGGACTAAAAAGACAACCTTTGTTTTAAGGCATTAGGCCTGCTCACACTGAAGTATGTATGTTTCTCCAAATGACTGTATTCCTACAAAACAGTTGTTGCAGGAAGCATCCATTTCCATCAATCATTATTCAGATAGTTTCCTCCTATCAAGGTATCTCTACCCTTGGAGATATATTCAAAACTTCACTTACAAGGCTCTGAGGAATCTGACCTAAAAGTGTGAAGTCAGCCCTGTTCTGAACCTAAAATTTTCTCTGATTCTGTGAATTGCATTTGATTTACTCCAGCCCAGAGATTTGCTGTCTTTAGTCTTAATGGTTATAATCCATTCTAATGGTGATTCACTGCAATTATTGTAATTCACTTGATTATGGTAATTCATATCTAAAAATAAAATCATCTTTCCTCTAAATTGGTGCATTGATACAAAGTGAAATTTCCCATTCAGTTACCTACACTGGTAGCAACAAAGATATCTCTTAATTTTCCCCTTTCTAAAGGGACAATACTATATATATATATTTATATTTATATTTATATTTATATTTATATTTATATTTATATTTATATTTATATTTATATTTATATTTATATTTATATTTATGCTTTAATAAGGCACTACATAAAACCTGTTACAGGATTGTCTCTTAAAAAATAATCTGAGAGACTACACCTTTGAGTTGGTCATCATTTCTTATCACAATTACCTTTCAGGCAAAAACTATACTGTCAAGGATTAGCAGGAGACTCAGGAAGGCAGCAAGGAAGGAAGTAACTTAAACATCGAAAACTCACTTCTGGGAGACATAGCAACAGCCTTTGCTGCTTTGAGAAGTGAAGCCTGAACTGAAAGTAGCAGCTTGAAAACTGAAGAGCTAGGGTAATAATAAAATAATAAATAAACCAGATTTTGAAGATTCTTTGTGGTAACTTGGCACCACGAATTATTAATAACCAAGGCTTTTAAGCTCTGCTAAATTAACTTACTTGAGATTGCTTCTCATTTAAAAATATTCTGTGTTTAACAAATTGCTAGACTAAAGAATAAGAAATTTATTTGGTTATAATATGACTGTCACTAAGATAATAGGGGACACTGTCAAATTATTGTGTAATAAAATATATGCTTGTTTGGTTAATACACAACTCTTTACTTTGATCACTGCTTCTGAAAATTCTTACTCATTCAATGCCTTATTTATCCAGCTGGCCAGCTTAACTACAGGCAACGGACTGTACTAAAAGAAAGAAGTGGCAAGTGATCATGTGGGAAAAAATTATTAGAAAAGGAAAGGTGGGGAGTGACAGATTTGTGCAATGGTACATTTATAAAGTTGGCAAGAACATCAGAAGTTGAAATTACAGGTTTCTTGGGGGAAAATGCAGTAAGTGGGGGATTCTGCAGGCTCCTGCCAGAGCAAAGGGATTAAAAGGTAGCGGCTCAACAACTCGTCCAGACAGTGAGTACACAGATGTGACAGCAGGACAGCATGAAGAGATCTGATTATGCAGAGGCAGCCTAGCTCTTCATAGGCTTGGCAGGTGGTAAAGAGGTAAAGAAGGCTGAATCACTGTGACAGAACCAAGGAATATGAAATACCTTCTGGATTCATTTTAGGACAAGATTAATTGACACCTGCCAGAACTAAGGTTCATATCTCTTTTCTGTTATGACTGCCTACAGACTACTTTTATGGCCTTAAAGCATCATGCAGTTTTTACACTTCTCATATTGCCAGAAACTATCGTTTTTAGAAGCATATAAGGCTCACTTCCTTTGAAGTGACTGCTATGTGGTAAACCTGTAAATGCAGTACAACTAGCTCAGAAATAGAGAGACGTTAAAATATTATTAGTGTTTGGTTTTTCCTCCCCTCCCTCACATAAGAATTCTGCTGATTTATAGAAATTAAAATCAGTGGGAAACCTGAGTACAAAATATAAGAGCTGGAGAATCATATTCTCACTAAGCTAGCACAAAAATTAACCTTTGGGAAATGGAGTGGACAATTGCTAAAAAGATACAACTATCTTAGGACACATAATTTTTATGGCATTAACCTTTTCTTCATAGAGCAATGTCAATATCCAACATGTTGATTACTGCTTCTACAATAACTAGGACAGCATCCAAATTGGATTTAAGCAAATTATTTAGCTTATTAGGCATCCTAATGTCCAGTATTTAATTCCATTAGGAACATTGAAAATTTCAGCTAGCAAAAAAAGGAAAAAAAAAAACAAAAAGAAGAAAAAAGAAGTCATCCCACAGAAATGGGAACAATATCAGATTTGTCCTAGATGACCTTGACATTAGGTTCACAGCCCAAGTCAACAGTAAGTTAAGGAAAAAACATGTATGATGTATTATGTCTGACTTTAAACAATGTATATGATCCAGACAGTTTTAATCATGCACTTTTAATATCTCAACTGTCTTACAATAATGTTGCAACTAGCAACTCCAGAAACAAGGATAACATAAACAGGGAAGCAGAGCAGATTTTGTCATAGAATCTTCCACAAAGATAGAAAAAAAAATCTTGAAAGGAGAAATTTTCGTTGCTGTTGATACACAGCAATTTAATCCTACCCCAGTAGCTATATCTCATTAGTTTTATACAATTAATAGATACTTCTACATAATCTTTTCACTTCAGTTTCCAAGAAAAAAATCACTAGTGTGGGTGTTTTAAAGAACTACAGAGTAATAAAACTTATAAACTAGTTGGGATATTTACACTATAGAAATTCTTAGAAAAGACATCCACTGTCTAAACATATCCCTACACATACTAAAAATATCCCACAGAAAAAGGAAAGTTCAACTACATGCTCATATCCAACAGGTACAGAACTCACAATGCCCTCCCTTCTAGGAGAGCCAGCATGAGTGGTAAACCCCAATGCATTCATTGGATACCAGAATTTTTTTTCTCCCTGCATTTCTCATGGTCAGGGCTGAAAAAGTCATTTCCTTACAGAGAAGAGCAAAAAGCCTGGGAACTTCATCAGACTTCAAGACAAGTCCAGAAAAAAAATCATTCATTGATTAGTTTCCCTCAGAAAATAGTTCCCTTGGATCCTACTGTCCTTGGCATCTGCCTGCCTTGTGCTTTGATCTATTTCTTACAAGTCGAACAGGCGTTATGAAAAGCAGGGGAAACAGCACCCACTTCACGTGACTGGCTCCTGCCATCGCCTCAGTCCCAGCAGGAGAGGATGAACAAAGAGGAGGAGGTGGCTCATTTCTGCATTGCCCGGGGTGACTGGCACCACTCTTACACACAGGACATTTAGGTGCATCTGGTTCTCTACTATACAAGCCTTAAACAATTACCTGCTACAGTACAAATGCTTATTAGAGTGTTACTGGTTTATGAGAGCTAAGCTCAGAAATCGCTTGGGAAGATTACATTACTAATAAAGAACATTTATTGAATTACTATGCTTTCTCCATTTCAAAAAGCAGCTGCTTTCCAATGCTTGCCTTGTCAGTAGAAGACATTAAAAAGTTTCATTAGCACAGTTAGTGCTTTTCATCAGCATCAGTTCATTCTCTCTCAGTTGCATGGCTTTCAGTGAATGATTAATATTGAAATCCTCTTCTCTCTGAATGTTAATCATCCTGTTAGATATGGTTGGAAGTTTAATTTTTCAGGACATTGTCAAATAAAACATGTTGCTGGTTTTGAAAGTGAAATACTATACAGATAGCCAGAGCCCCCACTGTTTCTAACAGAGGACTATTCCTGACTAGAAATGACAGAACAGATATTTATTATATACATTTTTCATTGTAAATTATTACTAAAATGAGTTACAGAAATTAGCAACTGAAAAGAATTGTGAATTAATTACTTTCATGTAAGGTCATTTCAATCCAAAAGTTACTTAAGTGAACAGCACAGTAAATGTAGGCTTATCAATATTTGGCAATAACTTTTACAAAGCTCAGAATCTCAGTTGGCAAACTTTGCTATTTTCACAAAGGAAAAGAAGAATCCATTGGAATGGGAAATTTGCATGCAGTTTTCCTCCATGCTCTTTGTCAGACAATTGATACATCAAACTCAGCAAGATTTTAAAAGGATCAATAATTTTTTTTCTGTTTTTGTAATGGGGTTAGAGACAGTCAGTCACAAGAATTGCTCTGTAAGATGATCTCTTGACATCCTGGACAAATTTGACAACAAAGACAGCCTAAGCAATTCACTTCCTAGTTCAAAACTCATGCATTTTCCTAAAGCAACTTATTTGTGCCACCTGTTAGGATTGTATTTTTATCTGAAGTCATAAACCATGAGTAGTTAATGGCATGCAAGATTAGAAGAAAACAAGCTTTCTGTCCCCAGACTCCAAGAAATATGCAGGATAGTCAAAAGTATATTTTCCCTAAGTCAAAATGCGCCAAAGGGCTATTTTGAATTGAAGGAACAACACTCCACCAAAGACAGCCAAAGTCACTGAAAGCTATGGAGTAGGGTTTTCAGCTATAGTTTATTTATTTATGAATCTAGTTTTCCTATTAAATTTCTGTATAACTTTTCTGTTTCCAGTATCACTGCAAGTTCATACAACTGCAGTCCAGTCACTCACAAACAACTAGTTTTGGCATCTATGCTAAATGCCTTACCCAGTTTTTAAGACTGTTGACAAGCTACTTAGGTACTGGGAACAGAAAAAAAAATAAAGTGAAGAAAATAGTAGGCTGAGAAAATTATACAAAAGAGAGATTATAAATAATGTCCTTCTTAGGCAGAAAATAAATCCTTAAAACCCAAAGGGTAAAGGAGAAACTAAGATTGACCTCCTGCTGTTGAATCAGCTTTGAATTGTCTGAATCATCTTGATTCTCAGCTATAAAAAAGCTCTCAATTCAATGGTGAATAAATTGCATAAGGAGCTCTGCAGAGTGCATAACCAAGGCAAAGAGAAATATCATCCAGGGTCTCCTGAGAAGCATGAAAAAAAGATATTGCTGTATTGTTATAAAACATATCCCAGAAAAAAACTTTAAAAAGGACAAAGCCTATCAGTGTAGTTAAGCACAGTTCAGAACTCTATGCTAAGTCAGAAGTCCCTTGCACATTCCAGTAGTTTTTTCACAAAATTTAGGTAGGTCGATAGGTAGTTGATGAACGTAATTCCGAAGTATCTGAAGTACACAGAAGACAATATTCTCACAGGTACATGTATTAAAGCATCTGCCCACTGCCGGAGTTAATAATAGTCTAATTACAAAAGTTTATGACAGGTGAAAGAGTTATACCTTCTGTAGAGATTCTAGTGTGTATATTTATATGCAAAAGTGGGAAAAAAAAGAGAAAACTGGAAAAACTGTTTAGACTGTTTAAATTACTAAATGATAGTAATACACTTGGTTAATTTAGTATGAGAATACCTAAGCCTAAAATTGCAGAAGTGTGAAAGATTAGCAAAAATTTGCACCTGGTGATACTAAGAAATTACAAGATTAGACCATTAGATTTAGGGTCATTAAGACTGAGTCCAGCAGGCAGTTAGACTGCCTTGTCCCAAGTATTTCCCCTAAAGAGAGAGAGCAAATGTTACCTCACAGCTGTTACCTGGACATCTGTTTTCAGCATATATGTTAGAAAAAATACTTCACTTATCAACAAATAGTTAAAACATCTCAGAGAAAGCAGAAATAAATCAGGTTTTGCATAACAATGGACAAGATAGGGAAAACTCAGGTCAAAGGAAAATTGAACAATACCTTTGGACAATAATTGTCCTTTGGAATCTAAAGTTATGGTCTGTCATAACAGCTGGATGAATTGGTACTGCTGGAGAAACTAACTTAAGATATTGTATGGCTTTGAGGAGGTAAATCTCAAAATCTGATGCTTCCATTAACTTCTTTAATGAAAAAGGTACTATTAAAACAATAAATAAACAAGTGCAGCAACATGCCATTAGAATTCAATGTCTGATACAGAAGACAGGTTTACAGGAGACTGCATAAATGATGTCTTGAACCAGCAGAAGCTCTTAACAGCAATAGCATGTAACAGATGTTTGCACAGTTCAGGTTCTGCCATGCAGATTCAGGTTTAAGCTTGCAAAGTCTTGCAGAATTCACATTTTTTCCTCCAGCTTGAATAAAGACGTGAACTTCTAGTTCTATCCACTAGGATCAACAGATTAAAAGAGGTTCATCTCTTTGAATTAGATTAATGAAAGTATCTGAAACACATGACAGAACACCCAAGTGCATCTTTTCTATCATTTGTGAACTGAATAGGACAGAAATGTTTGGAAACATTGACAGTAGTAGTTCATAAGACTGTTCAGTAGAAAAAAGCTGACATTCTGATAGGTATAAAGCTTAGTATCACGAGAAGAATCAAGTATACAGAGACCCTGCTTCTCTTATCAGAGACCCTGCTTCTCTTATCAATGAAAGTTTCTGTACATCTTATCAGATGATTTCTCTCTCAAAGTTAGAAATTAATTAGGAAAAAAAATCACTAGTGTTAAAAAGGGCAAGAGCACAGAAACTAGATCTACCTGTTCTGACATCAGTGCTTAGCAGCGTTGAGCCTATGCTTGGGAGCAAGCTCTAAAAAGTGCAGAAAACCTTATTCTGCCTTGTTGCAAGAGAGAAACTACTCTAATGTAAATAACTCTGATCTCTGCAGTTTCTTTTACTCCTAACCTGCAGGCTACTCATGAAAAAGTAATATTTTTCTAAAGAGCATGAAATAGAACCTGACTAACATGTATGTAACTATTCCCTGCTGTAACTTCCAACAATCACATTCACATCTCTTTCCTGGGCTAAGGTACTTACTGACCATCTTTCACAGCTTTCACAGTGCTGCCCCTGCTTAGCTCCCAGTCAGGAGTGCCAGGCCAAGCCTTGGCTGAGGACTAAGCCTCTGTTTAACCACTGCTGTAGAGCTCAGGAGAAAGTGCTGCCAGGACATCAGCGGCATGGGGAGCTCAGACACACTTCTCTGAGAAGCAAGCTAGGACTTGTGTACAGTCCTGTGTCATACCCTGTATCCCATTTACACCTGCTCAAATACTCTAATAGTTAAGACAATAAAGGCTAACAGATCTTCAGGAAGTCAGATTTTTACTGTGTTCCATGCAAAATAAATTCTTGAAATACAGGCTGAAAAAGCCACACACTTAGTAAGTAGCCTCTTAGTACTGTGCCTCAGCAAATAAGCAGTTTCTCTGACAGATAGCCCAGTCCTATAAACTGTGCAGACACATCAGGTCACTCCAGGCAATCACTACCAAGTGAGTGACCACTACTGCCACTGGTACCTCATGGCTGCCTTTTAACAGTAGGGAGGACTTGGTCTTGTGGCCCTGTGTCTGCAGATACTTGAACCCAAACCTGGTACCTTCTTTTGCTCACAAGCTGCAGTCCAAGTGTAAGCACAATTGTTGGCTTATCATGCTCTTCATGTACGTGAGCTGACTAATTTCTTCTGCTAGAGAAGTGAGGAACATATAACAAGGCTTTTAGAGGAAGGCTAAGAAAGCTCACAGATCTTTTAATCACCCAAATACCTAAAATCAGGTGCTCAAATATTGCATACTTGTCTTATCCAGTTGTTTTAAAAAAAGAATTAAAAATTATACAACATTTGGAACACCTTTTAATCCTGAAATTATGTGACAGAAATAATGCCAGACAATGAAGCAATTTTCAATCCACATGGAAATAACCTCCAAAATGTGCTGATAAACCCCCCCCCACCTTAATTTATTTAAAAAGCAAAGAAGAAAGACTCCATGGAGAATTAAAATTTCTTCAGAAAAGGTCACTTAAGTCATAATGTTTACACCATAAAAAACTTTTGCTTAACATGCTGCTATTTTCTCTCTCAGTTTATGACATCCCCCACTCTCCATTTATCAGATAACTCTAAATGTATCACAGAAGGATCTATGCATCCCACAGGAACAAAAGCACTGGTTTCCCAGCACTAGTATGAGGTAAGGAGATAGGTACCAAGACACAGAGTCTAGGAAGGAGATTCACAGGGGAATCTTAAAGCTCTGTAAGTTTTACTTCTGAAGCCCAATACCAAGCACCACTGAAACCCCCAGAACAACTGCTACTAAACAGATTGCCTGAAATCCAGGAATAACAATGCCCAATTGCCTCTGCACTAAGGCCCAAGTGGCAGACTCAATACGGCACATGAAGTCTGTGGCTGAGCAGAAAACTGAATGCAAATCCCCCACTCTCCCTCAGCCTAAGAAATGTTTATCTGAAGATGTTCTACTCTGATCTGCAGTCCACAGAATCCAGTGACATCAGTGTGCACATGTAAATCAGGAAAGATTGTGCTGAAAATACAGCTTAATAGTCTCCCTCAGGCTCCCTCATACCAAGTCAGCTGGCAACCCTGGAAGAACCATCAGGATTTTTCATTATAATTAGCATGCATTAAAAGATAAGAAAAATGGTGCTGGATTTTTTTTACATGATCCAAATGCTTTAGATGTAGAAATGCTTTAAGAGAAATGAGAACAACGCCTCTGCCAATATAAACGGGTACAACTACCCTAAACAGAATTGCCAGTGTAAAACATGTCCTATGAAGAGTTCCATTCTCCTCTACACCAATATTTTATTGGGTTCTGAAAGATATATATTGTTATATAATAATATATTTGTTGCAATATAATTTGGTCCAAGCTTGCATCTAGCTCGAAATGGGACAATTCCACACCACAGGCCTTGCATGACTGCAAGGTAATACACACCTAACTGCTAGCATAAGTTTTACTGCAGGTACTAAGAGGCTGTGTCTGCCAGCCCCACACACTCCAGTGCAATGAATGTGCCCCTGGCCACATACAGCTAGTCTGTGCAGTATCCTTATCCATATCCCTAGGGATCTAATCCTAGGTTAGCACAAACAGCCAACCTAGTCAGCTGTTTGTCTATAGTCACAGCAGCCAGGCACTCCAGAATCCCTGCAGGTGGCAAGTTCTGCTGAGTTCATGGTGGGGCTGAAGCGAGCCACTATAAAGGCAGATCAGACAGAACCAACTACACCCAACTACATCTGTGCTGTGCTGCAGCTCCAGCTCCACTGCAGGGCAGACATAATCAGATTGACTTCTGCTATAAACGTGATCTACAAACATCAGAGAAAGAAAATTAATTGTTTATAGTACCTCAGCAAGAAGTGTCAAAAATAGAAGAAACATAAACTGGTTTAGATGCTGCTTAAGTTACTCAACATGTATTATCCCAAAATGTTCCTAACAGACACTGAACAACCTTAAACAAAGCCTTGAACTTCAGTTCCATTGCTCCCTAACTCTATAATTAAAATAATGATACTCACTCTCAAATGTAAGGTGGTTTAAGAATGAAAAGAATTCTAGACTCATGGACTATTGTTATGAAGATTTAATCATCAATATTTATATTACTTTGCTCCCTTGGATTCTGGCACTTTAGAACATCACCATCACTTAAAGTGAAATTGAAGGCATATGGACTCCATTCCCTCTCATGAAAGAATTGGAGAAAAAAAGTACAGTATAGGGACAGGAATTTTATTCACAGCTGCCGAGATCACCAACTGCAGAGAGCAGACCGTGTTGAGATAAACATAAACATGCTGGTAGCTGTTGAGAGCATTTTCTTAAAAAAATATACTCAAGGATTTAGCAATGTATCTACAGTATTTTCTTACCTCAACTAATATCGAGCATGGCAACATCATGTGGTTTCTCTGAGACTGATGCCCGCGATTTGAAATCATGTTCACCTGTGAAGGAAACAAAGTATATAGTGTCCATCTATAAGAAGCTATCCTTGTTTATAATGATGTGCCCACAGCAAACTAGAAAAGGCCTGCTTAAAACACAGGTTTGTACCAAAATAAGGAATGGTGAGCATTACAACAGAGAACTGTTTGTGTGCATTCCTTTATTCCAGTATGAAAGAGCTTCAAGCTAATTTAGATGTTACTATTTTGTTAAATTGATTAGAGCCACTTTTGTTCCAAATAGCAGTATCTATAAAAAGATTTTTACTTAAAATTATATTAAACATATCCCTGAATACTTCAACAAAACAAATCCTTTATCTCTTTTCTGCAGAGCTTTTCTAATTCTATTGACTTCAAAGAAACTTTAGCACGTTCTTAAAGTTTATACTAGAGGACTTTGCTGAAGAGGCATTAGTTGAAGGCTTAAAAATGTTCAAAACTTAAATATTAATCTACCAAGCTTCTACAGAAGCAAGGGAACACAGGACTAAATGGAACTGCCAAGCCGTGAAGTTGTGTCTTGCAGTTTCAATACAGTAGATCTTTAGTTCTGAAGGATCCACAAATTATTTATTCTCAACATTGCAGCTACAAAAAAACTTTCCTAATCCCTTACAAAAAAGTTAAGATCTGTTGTTAAAAATAAAACAAACCGAAAAAAGCAATAACTGCCTGAAAGAAAAACCTGCCCTACTAATCTCTGCCATAGGAAAAGTAGAGCAGAGAACAAAGTACTCTCGATGTAATGATACTACAAATCAGCCCATGACTGATACAGTAAATTGACTAAAATCTCTAGAGAAGCTAGAATCTTCAAGAATTAGAAAACTTCTAAATGCTGGGTAGTCCCTCTAGATTGCTCTCTTCTTCCTTAAAAACACCCCACAAAACCAACAACCACTACTGCTCTGATTACTTCATTTTTAAAACTCTACTTGTAAAAGCTTCCCTCTAGGCTCTTCCTAAAAGGTACTGAAATAGTCCATTAGCTGTCTTCTTTTTTTCTCAGCTGTTCTCCTCACTGTTCTTCATTTATGTCTCACCATTCTCTCATTTTTTATATGCTCTCTCCTTCGAGTCTCTTGTGTTCTCCCTCCAGTTTATCCTTTTCACATACTCCCTTTTAATTCAGTTTCTTGCATGTAGCACATCTTTCAGCATCTTGTATCTCCTTCTCTCTCTTTTCCATGGCCTCCCAAATTCAGCTTTGATTCCCTTTCTTCCTCTGATGCTTTACTAAGCTGCAGCTGACTCTTCTCTTTCTCCCTCCCATGCCCTGCCTATGCACGTGCATATTTTATACAAGGCTTGGGGCTGAAAAGTCCTGGAGGCAGCACACTAAAGAGAAGAGAAAGCAGATGCTTCCAAGCAATATCAGAAAAACTCTGCTCTGTGTGTGTAGCCCGGCTCCCAGCAATGCACCAAGCATCTCTGATGCTCTGCTCCCCCCGTGAAGGTGGCTGGGGCAGCCTGACACTGTGCCTCCCTCCCCTGATGAGTGAGTCAGTAGTGATGTGGAGGCAGAGGCGTTGCTCTGTTCTATGAGACTTATGCATACACCAGCTGGGGTCTCCCTGGGAACTGGGGGATTTTTTGCTGTGACCCTGTGACTCTGGGCATTTTTAGCCCAGTCGTTGGTGCTATAAAACACAGCAGCAGTTATCTGCATTCAGCTTGTGTTTATCCAAAGCAATGAACAAAAAAGCACTTCATAAGGAAGCAAGTATGGCATATATTCTTGAATTCTTTCTCAGATCATTAGAGGCTGAACTTTTTTATCAAGCAAATAGAAAAGGTTGCTCTGCTGTTGATCAATTACTTGTATGCATACAAGGCCAAACTCTGCAGTTCATATTCCATTCAAATCCTCACTCAGGCAAGAGTCCCAGAGACTCCTTGACACTCCATTATACAGTTACATAATATAACCATTAATAATGCATATGGAGATGTGCATGCACAGCTACTGCACAGTGGGACTATAGGCTCAGTTCATTAAGGAGACATCAACATAGCAGTTACTTACTATTTAATGAGTGCTAACAATACATTGAAGAAAAGGGAACCAGCTCTGAGCATTAAGGACCAATACGTGGCTCCTCTGCAGCTATTACCTCAAGAACAAAAAGGGCCTAAGATTCATTGTCTCCAACATGGCATCAAAGGAGTGACATGTTCTTGTTAATTTTGTGTAAGTACTGCAGATGTGTGTCTGCCAATGTCCAAAGCTTTCAATGCGCTGAAATTGGGATGAACTCTAGAGCCTGAGATGTGTGCCAGAATTTTTTCTTTCAATAGCATGGAGATGGGCACTGGTTGGAGCCTGGAACACTCTTTACACAGAATAAACACACCTGATATGTGAAATTGCCTCTCTAGAGGTTGCTGCTATGAGTTTGGAGGAAGATGAGTGAGCCTGAATGAGGCATCAAGAAGCCATCTGTGAGAGAATGGCTGAAATGCTACGAGCATCCCTATAAATATCTCCTGTTAAAGGACTAGTTCTGTTTTAGTGATATGAAGTCTTTTTATGTAACTAGTTACTAGGCAGCCTATGAAACAGTTTCTCTGGCAGTACCACCCTGTATGCGTTAGGCAGTCCGCCTCCCTCCAGTTACAGTTCTGGGGGTATGCCTAACAACAACCTACAGGATCCCTCTCCAGACAAGCCTACCCCTGCTGCATGGCATCACCGCTAGACTAGGGTGTCATATTCACATCTGTGCTGTTTTGGGAAGAAAGTTGCCAAGCACACACCTCCAGGAGGAGCTCTGGACAAGAGCATTTTCCCTCAGCAGCAGCACCCCCCTGCAGTTCTAAATGCGGCAGGTCAGGAGCCAGAGGTGAATTTCACAATTAGCACTGTAGGCTGAACATCCACAGTTTATACAGTTGTTGCAAATCTGCTCTCAGTGTTCCTGATCACATTTGGATCAAAATCCATTCAGTTTATATCTCTCCTCAACATGAGAGAACTGCATTCATGTTTCTAGGGTGGGTTTTTCATAGAATCATTAAGGTTGGAAGAGACCTGTAAGACAATCAAGGCCAACTGTCATCCCAGTGCTATCACTGTAACCCCTAAACCACCAACTCTTAGCTGCTGTCTAAAGGGGGTAGGAATTTGGCAGCAAGACCATGGCCAAAACAGCAGAAAGTTTTTACAAAAAAGCAGTCACTGCTCTGTATATTGCCTAAAAATCAATTCTATAGACAATTTCTAGGCATGCCTACTGACCCAGGTACTTCAGGTTCACAGGGAGACCTCCTTTGAAGATGTGACATCAACAATGAACTCTGGGAAACTCTAAACAACTTTCAGTGTAAAAAAGTAAGATGCCTAGAGTTTAATAACTTCCAATGTTACTCAGAAACAGAAGAGGAAATACTTGGGCTTACAGCTTGAATATGACTTCAAAAAATTTATTTAATACCATATTTCTGCCACAGCCAGAAAAAGGAACTCAAATATCCTTAGTTCTGAAACTGAGTCCCCTAATCTCACTATTTTGCCACATCTATTATCCGCAGTTGCCATTCTTATGTCTGTCTTTCAGCATTTTTGGTGAAAGCCAGTGCCAAGCAGATTTAAGACACTGCTGTAACATTCTAAAATGTCTGTTCCATCACAGGTTTCCCTATAACTTGGAGTTTATCTAAAAATACAAATGGCATCTTCCATGTCATTTGTCTCTTTCCATTTATGGGTGAAGTTCCCCTATCCTAATGCAAAAATACTTACCAATAAGCAGGAGATGTAAGATGCACTCTGAACTAAAAAAAAAAATCTACTAAAATGCATATAGAGCTCACTAGAACTATCGGTAGCACTTACATTCTCCAATGTGGTAAAAATGTAGTGGCTTGCAGAAGGTAAGCAGAGCATGTGTCTATTCTGCTAAGAAAACAGGAAAATAAGGTCACTGTGCTATGAAGAAAATCTTCATGGTAGGAAACCATTTTTATGTGCCAAATCTATATAGTCTTCATAGAGGTAATGGAGAATAGAAAAGATGATGAAATTTTAATGACAAGAAAGAGAAAGAAATATAAATTCTGTAAGAATAAGTTGCTATCAGCTGAGACACATGAGAGAAGAAAAGTTGTGAATCACTCTGATGAGAGCAGGAAATGGCACACTTGGCTGCTTTTGCTACCTGAAAATTCATGAGTGCCACTAACTGGTGAACCTCAGTAATGAACTCAGATGCTCTGTCCCTCTGAAGCCCAGAGCAGTTACTCGCTTTGCCACTTCCTCCAAATAACCTTCCACCTCACAGTGTATCCATCCATAGCC
This sequence comes from Pipra filicauda, assembly GCF_003945595.2. Classification (NCBI taxonomy): domain Eukaryota; kingdom Metazoa; phylum Chordata; class Aves; order Passeriformes; family Pipridae; genus Pipra; species Pipra filicauda. Next base: position 1,506,018 of record NW_024103829.1, on the reverse strand, counting down.
AACAAGGTCCCTGTAACATCTGCCAGGCTGTCAGTGATTGTCAATGGACAGCAACATGTATGTCAAGTGTAAATGAAATGTGGGGGAGAATGTTACTGGAAGATTGGAGGCAGTGCAATAGATACCAACACAATATTTTCCCTAGTGATTTCCATATATGTTGCACAAATGTCTTGTTTCTTCATTCTTTGCTGACCTTCTGATGGGTGTTTCATTTGTGATGATATTGGGAGCTAAATTGTGCTCTTCTGTCTTGAAATTAGATAAAATTTTTCAAAAGCTGTTAAAGAATTGAAAGAGTATTGAGTGACAATCTTATTACCATAAAAGATGAAAGCTATAACCAGAGAAACTATATCCCTCTCTTTCTTAGATTACTCATTATCTGAAGATTAACATTAAGAGGACCTGGAAGCCTGTCAAACACCAAATCAAAAGCTCCCACAGGAGTTTAGATAGTAAAAAGTGTTATCAGTAAGAAGAGGATTCATGGGATTATGTTTGTAGCGACAGGATTAAGTTTTGCCCAACAAGCCGCAGTATCAGAAGTAACAAAGTCATTTTTCTTTTAAGAAGATGAGGGAAGAATGCACTTGTTTTACAAGCAGGCAAATTAATATGGGATTAACCAATAAAAGAATTCCATAAAATTACTCCATTTGTGAAATCAAGGTGAATCTTAATCCTGTAGTTTTGTACTTAAAAGACCCCACTGGAGTGAAGGAGCAAAATCCTGGTGCTGACATGAAATCCCATCCACCACAAACGTGACAATGACCCTCCACCATAATAGCAGGAAGCCCTTGCCACTCAGAAGGCATCTACACAGACACCTTCCCACAGTGAGGCAGCTCACTGTGGGAATCTCTGCAGAGATTCACTAGAATAGTTAGTGCAGTCTAACTGTCTGGAATAATATAGATCTTGGAATGGCTTATTGTCTTCATTTTGCTCTCTGTTTTAGAATCAAAATATTAAAATATGTGGAATGTTTTAAAAAGCTAGTCTTAATATGCAGCTTGCTCTCCAGTCAGGAATGGATTTACCAGACAAGGCAAAATCAGCTTCAGCATTCTCTGTATTATCAACACCCAGTGAGGTATGAATGACACGGGCCATGCGATGGGGAAATGACATTGCACTTGTTCTAAACCCAGTGGAACCAATTCTTGAATCCTAAACGTTTTGAACAAGTAATTCACAAATAAAACATGGAAATTAAAAGGGGTTTGTTTCAATTACACACTGATGACACTAAAATTAATGCTGCCGAGAGTCCCTCACAGTCACAGTTGGGAGTGCTGTGGAGGCGGCGGGTGAGTCAAGCTTGACTGATGTATCCATGATTGTACCTACATGTGAGAAGCATCTTTCGTCTCACAAGTCATTGCCTCACTCAGCGCTCAGTTGAGTATTTAGAGTCACTGCAGTACTTTCTGGCCAACCACACTTTCTGTATTCTTTTCTAGTTTGTGCATTCCTTATCTGAACTCTGGGTCTGATCAGTCACAGGCACTATCCAACAGTGAATGTAGAGTTGGCCCACCATGAGCAGTGGACATTGCCCTGTCTGTCATATAGTGTCATCTGGAATCAGGTGTGAGACAGCTGCTGATAAAACTTATCCGGCTGATTAACGTACTTTCTCTCTGCCTCATTAACAGTATTAGAACAAAATTATAGCAGAGTAAGTGAAGTTATACTGTGGTTTCTTCAAATTTGTTCAGTATTGACATTTCTGTCCTGATTTTTTGAATTCTCTTAATCGCAAAATGTTTAAATTCTGAGTAATGTTGATTAGTTTTAAGCAGATATAAATATCACATATTATTGTTTCTGTTACAAGGATCAATTCCATCCTGTATTAATTAAAATTAAAAGTTAGTTCACATGCCGCCCTGTGAAATGTACTATTTCTAAATATTTTTTCCAGAAAAAATCAATTGCACTAGTGTTCACCAAAAGTACAATAAAGCAGCATAAATCACCCCAACCACATGTATATCAAAACTAATTTGTATTTAAGAATAGCTGCATCTCAAGTTGTCTTAAACTGCTGATCTGCAGAATTCCTGATGGGGATTTTTGGTAAGCTGGGCTGAATACACTGTAATGGTTTTCTTCCCAGTCTTTAGCTGCTGCTTTTCTTTCAACTGTAACTTAAAATATATTAAGTACTTTCCTTATGTGACTATCTAATCAAATTCTGCATGGCCAAACAGATGGCACCGGATATAATTCTTTTTCAAAATCAAAATGGTGCACAATGTCATCAGTATGAGAGACTCTATGAAACTGCAGCATAATGATGTATCAATTATTCCTCATCGAGAAAAATTTGATGTAGGCTAGCATATATTAATCTCTACATGCTATTTCTTCAGATTCCACTTATTTGTTCTATTTCCTTCAGGTCAAATAAACTCAGCTCATGTAAGACTAAAACCTGGCATTATTTCTGACGAAATAAAATTCACTGGTAGTCCTCAACTTCTGCATAAGACCTAATTCGTGCATAATAATATGTGTAAAAAGCCACAATTAAACTTCAAAGAACTTAAGCATGATAATCATCTTTATACTTCATTAAAACAGCAATGACTTGAAATTTTACTGCATAGTTGTAAAGTTCCCAGTTAGCTTATGGAAATTTTTTTTCTTCTTCCTAATCTCTGTTAACTTAAAAAAAATAAATCACAGTAAATATCCTAAAGAAAAAAAAAGAAAGAAAGAATACAATTTTTTTTTTCCACAAGGGAAATTTAAGTAAAGACCAGTAAGTGAAGGTACATGAGTCGGTGAGCTGTGTTCTGGGCCTGCCTGGATACCAAAATACTGCCTACACTGCCTACTAAAGTACATAGGCTGAATTGTTCAGACTCCTCAAACAAATGTACAGTGAAATAGGACCTCTATGTTGTGTTTGCATTTTTTAGTGATAAATTATGTACTTCTTATTCAGGCAATTGGGATACCTCACAAAGGGTGAGTGCAAACTGCTAGATTTGCTATCTATGAAACAACAGTATGTTCACAAGAGTATATAGCCATACTAAAACTTAAGGCCAAGTAAACACAAAAAATAACCTCAACATGTATTTGTGCTTTGGATCTATCCATGAAAGATTCATTGTCTAAATATGTCACTGCAGCCAGTGATTCAGAAGTAGAACACTTCCATCTGGCAACAGATGGTCAAGATGCATCTTATTTGTAGGAGAGTCTTCTGCTAAAAGAACTAGTTCTCTCCACAATCTGTACAATCAGATAAGCAGCTTCTATCTAGTATTATTGACATGAGAAACCACACCAAAACCTTATCTCACAAGTTCAATCAACCCTGTATACACCTACATCCCTGCCTAATTAAGCATTCTTCTACGTATCATAGCCACTTCTGCATTTCACTCCTAATTTCTTAATTGACAATGTACATGTTACATATGTAACCCCTGTGTAGTTTCCTTAACATTTTAGTTGGTGCTATGTATCATGCAATATTTTGTGATGAGCTTATCAGTAGCTGTCCTTACTGAGAGGTGCTTGCAGCTTCCTAGTACCCTTTGCCAAGGGTTTGCAAAGCCATCCCCTCAGACTGAACCCACTGCATTGTTTCACGTGTTTTCAATCACTCACACACAAGAGACAGTGTCTGTGGGAGTGACAGATGGCTGCTAACAAAGTTGGCCTATCCTATTTCCTCCCTCACCATACCAGATACGTGGTGCCCATTGCTGACTTTTCTTCTCTAAAGGTTTGTGGAAGAATATTCCAAGGCTCATCAAACCCTAAACAACCATTCAGTATTTACTCTTTGCAAAAATCCAACAGATTCTGTTTTACAGTAACTAGAAAAAAGAAAAAAGGTTACTTTCACTAAATGAGTTGTTCTTTAGGAGTTGTTCACTCAGCTCTGAGGAAAAGGGCTCAAACATCAATTCTAGTGGAGAGTTATGAGTCATCAGATAAGCAAATTCAGCTCTCCCATTTCTATGTGATATGGTAAACAAGAAAAGAACTGCAGAAGCAATTCAGTGCTTGCTTTGGTCACAGAATCTGAAGCGACTGTTGCCATGGGTACATAGAATCAAGTTTTAAAGGGGATTTAAGGACGTGAAGGAGCAGAAACGACAACACATCATGGAAGATTCAAGAACTGTAGATGCCTGAAGAAAATGATGATCTGAAACACAGAGACACAGAAAAGAAAAGTAGCCACTCATGCGATGAAGACAAGGTAAGAGCAAAGACAGCTAACTGAAACACCACGGGGGAGGAACAAAGAGCAGAAACTGGCAGACACACCAAGGGGGAAAGAAGGGCAGCTAGCTCTGTAAGGAGAGGAAGGGGCAATGAAAATAAGCAGGATCATGAGGCCACTGAATTGCATTATACAGAAGATCATGACAGAGAGGAGAAAATGACAAAAATAATGGTTAAAGAAACAGTAGATGGAGGATAAGGGAAGAAGCACATTTACAACATGAAAAGCAGGCATGTATGGATGATTGAAGATTTTCATTAAAGAGTCTATGAGCAAGTCATCAGAGCTGATCTGGAGGAAAGCAAAGGTGGTGTGGCAGGAGCAAGAATACTTGTCCTGAGCTACAAAAAGTCACCATGTGAGAACAGGAGCATTCTCTAATCCTACTTCATGCTTATAAATGTCACTGCAAAGTTTCATCAAGAATAGGATCAAAGAGCTGCCAGCTGAGAAAGACTGCCTTCTCTGGCCTTGAATGGAATTCTTCCAGCCTCAAGAGAAGGAACTTGTATGAAATATAGGATTAAATAAGCTGCAAGATGACTCAATGACTAATCTTAGAAGGAAGGTTTTAGGTTGCTTGGCTACTCGATAGAGGACTTCTTTCAGAAGAGAGACATTTTAAGGAAGGGACTGTAAGTAGAAACAAAATATTAAATAGTACCATCAGGTGAGTCAGTGACATGGCTGCAGAAATCTGGTTTTTAAAATAAAGTAGTTAAAAAAACCCCAACAGTAAGCAACACCTGAAACATACATGCATAAAAGAAAATAACCTCTAGAGGCAAAGCACGTTGAAATAGCAGTTGTGATGGGGATAGCTGTTCTTCAGTGAAAGCTTAGCTCCAGTGTAGCTTTGAACTTGAGAAGCGCAGTCTGGCCTTTCTTTGCCTTGCTATTACAGAAAAGAAATGTATTGTTTCAGAAACATTTCTTTAATATTTATATTCTTGTGGAAGTTAAAGTTGTGAATGGATTTAGATGCATTCACTGAGATCAGTTTTTAAACACGATTATCCAGATGAACTTTCAGATTAAAATTCACTAAATTCAGAGGAAGGAACATTAGGACATACATTCTATTTCTTCTACATTTTCCTTAAACATCCTTTGATGGTCACAGTCAGAAACAGGGGACAAGCTAGATGGCCCTCTGTTCTACAAACTCTGCATGCCTGTGCCTTCAGCCTGAGAACAGTAAAGTTCTCTTCCTCTCAAAAATAGATTTATTTTGTCTACCACTACTCTCAAATAATCAAAGACAGATCAAAAGAAAGCTATGCTACTATAATATCTTAATGTTATTAAGACATCTTTCTTCCTTTTGAAAAATTGTGTTTTTCCTTCACAGTCAACAGACTTCCAAGTATTTAGGTCAAACATGTTTCAACTGGTTGAGACCTGTTGGAAAGCATCTTGCAAATGTCTTATGCACTGTGAGAGTTTCCCTGTGATAATGAATGTTGCAGTGCCATGTGACTGTTGAAGTCTGTAAAGATGTTGTGTAATTAGCAATATTTATTAAAGTTTCAAATATACTCTAAAAGTATTAACTGCTGCCCAGGGAAAGATAGACACTGCTGAAAGTGGCTTGTGATTTAAAATCAGTAACAATGAATAAGGGAAAAACAAAGGTGTAAGATCAGATTATTACACTGGCCACACTTACAAGGAAAAATATTTAGTCAAAGTATTTTTTAAAGTATTTAGGTAGCTAACAAAGATTACTGGGACAATGGCGTTACTTGAAAATGTGCAACGACCTATACTCATCCGAATGAACCACCAAAAGCTTTAGCATATTCTGGAAGAACAACTGGGTGGGCAAAGAGGGATGCAACCTAAAATGACTTCTACGCAATTTAGCACACAATGTATTGAAAAGTGACCTTTTAAAAAAATTTTGACTATGGATATAGCCATGATCCATCTTTTTTTTGCCTATGGATATAGCCATGATATAGCTGTAGTTTACCTACAGCTATGATTTATATTTCTACTAGGCTTCTGGCTAACTCCCTTGAACAAAATGTACAAATGCTAAACACCACATATTAAAAAAGGGTGCAAATTCATCCCGCTGTCTCAGATACTCACAAATTTTTTCCATGTTTTTGTTTTAACTAATATTAACACAGCATCTGTTCCTGAGGTCTAGATGCTATTGCAATAAAAACAGTACAAGAGATAGATGGAAACACAGATTAACATCTTGCTGCATCTTTAAAAAGAATGTATTATGAATAGGCTTTTATCAAGGTAGGCAGCAGTAGTAATAATAGAACAGGCGGTGACTACCTGACACTGAAATCTGACACTGACATTTGAAGGAGAACTTGAACTGTGATATTTGAAACATTCTGGAAGAGAACTTAATGGTTCTTGATAAAGATTTGGGGGGGTTTTTGCTCTTCTTAGAAATAAAAGACTAATGATCCTTCCTTTTTCTGTTGAAAAGAATTGAACTTTTGGCCTTAATGTGCTGAAAGACAGATCTCAAGATACTGCTTTTTTCTGAACATGTTTGGGGACATCACTTTGGATAGTTTTGTGCATAATTTCAAATACTTGGTGATACAATTTCTTAAGATATAATTTGTAGCTTTTAAAAAATGGCCTTTGAAGCTGTTAACACTGCTGTCCATCCAGACTTACTAGTTAGTGAAGTGCTAGCTTCAGGTGTCCTGAAAACCTGCTTGTTATTTATATACATATACATATATATATAATTTTAAAATGCATTTCCAAGATACAGTTGTTCGAAATGAGATGTTAAGTGACAATTGATCTCCTGGCACTTCAAATAGGTACATTGGAAAAATTTTGCAGAGTATGCTGCATATAAGAATGGCCATAACAGATTAAAAAAGACAGGGAATAAGTACTGCTGACACCACAGGCCCACCAGGTTTGACATGTCTTTGGGTGATCTCACACCAGCTGGTCTCTCACTAATTCCTCACCAGTCAATCTCCACCAAGATGTCTCATGTCTCTCCATTTCAGTTTGTATAATTACTTTCTTCAAATTATCCAAAGGTACACATGATTTCCAAGAACAGTAAGTTTTTCTAATCATTTCTAATGCACACAAAAGAAAGCTCAGAGTAGATGGGTAGTAGAAAGGTAGTAGAAAGCTGAAGGTTATAATTCCTATAAGAAGACCTATTTGTGCTTGGCTTTTATGAATGGTACACCACCAGTGACACATATTAGGAAATATCTCTAGTAGGAAAAAAGATTGCATTGTCACTACGAGAAAATAAAATACCTTGTCAAGGCTGTTTCCTTCCCAGCATGCTAGAACATGGTATTGTAGAAGTATCTTGGAGGAGGGGCTGAGCAGGAGAAAGTAGAAAACAAATTCTGTAAAATTTTACAGTAGGCATTACTACAAGGAACAGCACTTGTTTTAGAACCCTGTGTGGCTATGTGCCTGTATTTGATTTATTTAGGAAAAAATATTTCAAGGAAGCAGCTTAAGCTCTTCCTCTTTAAACTATCTCATTGGGTCCCATTCTGGGTGTCTTGCTTGGAGTGAGGGACTGTGTTATGCAGGAATCCATTATAGCTGTCTAGGGTTATAGCAATATAAATCAGGGACATCAGCAGAAATGCTTTGGTCACTGGTGATTTTAACGGATTAGCTGTTTCCTTTTCTATTTCTGGAGAAAAAGGTTTTGTGCAAAGGGGATTTTTGGTGGCTGGAAAATGAAATATGCTTTTATTATTTTTTTCCTGTTAAATATTACTGAACACCTGTTTAAAATTTTACATTTTTATAAAAATAATGTTCTGAACCAAATCCTACTACTCTGGAGGTTTAGCCAACTGCCTTCAGCGGCACATTCTGTGTAAAGGAAACAAGTATTGTGTGGATCAACATTTGCAATATTTCTTTTGATATTAGCAACAGCAATTTAGAAACATTAGAACCACTATATACGAAAAGACCAAAGACCCATCTAGCTTTATATCTTTTCTGAACAACCACACCGTTTCAGAAAACATCAAACTCCAATAATGAATTGTTTGGTAGAAGGATAAACTTCTTCCCATTCTGAGTAGCTGATCATTTTATGCCCCTATGCTTAAACACTTTTTGTGCTACAGTGCATGCAAATGTACGTAAAGTTCAATATGAAAAAGCATCATAGATAGAATTGAACAGCACTACTGCAGAAAATATCTTCTGTCAAAATTCACAAATCATTTGTGAGTTTGGAATTGTATATTAGAAGAAAGACGTACTTGAAAAAATATACAATATAGACCTTTTTTTTTAAATCCCATATATTGTCTTCCACTATATTTTATTCCCCACTCACTAAGCCCTTGACATCAGCAAAAACATTACTGTTTGCATCCTGCAAGCTTTGCACAGATTCTTCCTGTTAGATGAACGCCCCTAGAAATCAGACTCCATTTTTCCAGGGAAGTTGTATCCCATTTTGCTACAGCTGTGTGATGCTTTGGCTCCTTATTTACATACCAATCCTCCACTCGCTGCATACAAAAAGCATTTTGTAAGCTGTACAAATGCACATGCACCAGATTCCAAAAAAGGCGAAGTCTGGTTTGTGTCCTACACTCTAAAGATTTCTGAAGACACAGAAAGGTTGCGTATCAACCTATGCTCAGCAGAGCAATCTTTAACTATAATTAGTCTTCCTAAATACTAATCAGCATTTCATCTGAGTTCTTATAATATATTCAATTCCCCAATGCATTAAAAAATATTTCACTCCATATTTCAATCTCTGGTTCATTTCTTCCAGAGGATAGATAATTTCATGTAATTAAAAATATTAAAAAGTATTACCACCCTTCTTAGCAACATCAGTTACTCGTTATGCCTGTTAAATCAACATTAATAGAACCAGGTACAAAGTAGCAGGGATCTTTAGGAAGTTTCCATATGCATTAGGCATTTATGTAAACAAACTACCTTACACGCTTTAAATGAAATTAAATGCTTCTGTTGAAGAAAAATATAGTGCTAAAAGTATTTTAAAAAGGTAATGAAAGGAAGAGGCAGGGCACAGCACAGTGCTGGACTGAGGAGAGTCGGGGCAGTGGGCAGCACGCATTTGCCCGCAGAGGGGCTTGGAGCACGGCAAGAAGCTGCTCTCTGTGGCTCGTGCGCCCACACACAGCTGCTACCAGGTGTAAGACGAACAACAGAATAAACATGGAAAGCTCTAATAGCATGTGACTGCTTCTACATTACATGGACTCACTGAGAAAAAAAAAAAAAGTCCAAATGTTTGGGGGTTTTTTTGACAGAGCAAGTTTGATGCATAGTCACTTCTGAATGCACTGTGCCGATGCAGTGGAAAATCCCAATAGGAATTGCCGGTGCCAGCTGAAACAGGATTATGCACACATGATTGACATAGCAATGCAAACCACTGCTGATTGATTTCTATAAATCAATTAGACTCGAAAGACAACAGATTTCTATCTCCCGCAGCAGAACTCCTGTTTGGTTATCCAGACCTCAGGATTAGAAGTGGATGTGGCCCTTGATGTCACTCTTGTTGTGTCCCAGCCACTGCCACCACCGCCCATGCTCGTCCCCCGCAGCCCCAGCCTGGGCCCATCGTGGCAGCCCTGTCGGGCCCCCGTTCCTCACCCTCCTGCCCTGCCCAAACTGCAGGCAGGGTCAATCCCCACTGCCTCCCACCCACTCGCACTGCACAGGGATCCCCCAGACCAACAGAGGAAAAGCTGGAAAAAAATACTAATGGCATATTCTTGCACCAAGAAAAGAAATTAAGGGAAAGGAGCAGAGCCGGAAAGGAGCAGAGCCTGAAAGGACCAACGCTCGCCGAGGGCACGGCGGGGCCCGATGTGCTCCGCGCTCGGCAGAGGGCTCCAGCCCCGCGCTGCTGCCGCTGCCGCCTGTCTGTGCCCGGCGGTGCTGCGGGCAGCCCACACACACCGGAGAAACCGCACCGTCTGTCCAATCGCGGGGCATATAAGCCTGTCTGGAAATCAGGGTTAAGGTATTTGTTGATTTGAAAGAATAAATAAGCTTCATGCTTTCTGTTCATACCATTTTATGGAGATCATGGTTATTCTTAGCAGAAAAAAAAAATCTATGGTGCTCTTGCACTGAGCAGCTGCAGAGACTGAAATAAAATGGCTCATGTGCTTTCTGCTTCTGTGCAACATCCACCACACAGAAAAAAGCAGACAGCAGAGCAGGAAGCATGCTTGGGTTCATGTGCCCGTGCACTCTGCATTAGTGACATACCATAACTAGTTTTGCTTGAGTGAACAGAGTGAAATACTTGTTCTCTCTCTTATTAAAGATGCTCTTAAAAAACATGCCTCGATGTCAGTCTCTGCTCCCATCTTCTCCTTCACTGAGTGCCTTCTAGGCTATAGAAAACCAATGAAGGAGCCAAATGTAGACAAAACTGAGCCTTAGTAGAGATGAGCAGTACTACCTTTCCGGTTGTTGTTAATACCAACACAAAAATATTTCAGCTACTTAATTGAGCCTAACATAAAATACAGAAGCAATCTGACTGGCCTAATTTTGACTGTGTGCTGAGATTACTCCCTTCACTGCAGTACAGTTGCTCCTGAAGTGTGCCACTGCAAGTAGATCATCTCTATTCTAAATTAAATCCTCTTCACAAGCATATTCAGTCTACACCTCACTTTTTATATAGTGCTCTGCAATATATGGGTCTAGAGGGTAATACAAACAATTATTACTTCTTTTTTATTACAGTCATCATTAAATGTTAAAAAAAAAAAAAGCAAGGTTTCTTTGTGCTTAGTACTCTATATTTATTCAGTTAGTGGTACATCCATTGATTATTTTGGGGTCCTTAATTGTACTGTAGAGGATAACTGTACAATAGAGGACAAATGTACACCCTTTCCCTCACTTCTGCTCATACGCTTTTTTATACTCAAGTCTCCAACAAGCAGGCTAATTGAAATTGCATGAATACGAATATGGATATGGATTGATACACATGAAACAGGGCAAAGTGACAAAGGGGTGTGCAGTACACACATACAGGGGCAACCTTCACATACATACAGTATGCACAGCTGAGTTACAGCAGTTACACATGTAGACATCACTTTATCTGAACTGAAAGCTGTCTGTAGCTGTAACTCTAAAGAAGACCCCAAGGACTCTGATGATGTGTTGATCTCCCATGAGAAAATGGCTTTGAATGTAATGTATAAGAACACATTTTGTACTGTTTTGTGTGTTACTATAGGACAGCAATGATATTGCTACTGAATATCATATATTTTTGCCTTTCTTTAAAATCTTTATGTCATTTCTCAATGAGATTGTCCATTTGAAAAAAAGAGACATTTTCGGCTTTATCAAAATTCAGAGAATTTTGCATATGGGATATCTTATACTTTTAATAATATTTTTGTTCTTCAGTATTTATTGTAAAAAACAGCCCTCCATCCCTCAACACAAATTCTAGCAAGTCTGAAATCACACTCAGAAACCCTCAATTTATGACAAGTACCCTGGAGATGAAGGTTTTCTCTGGCAGAGATGTTGTCCAAAATACAGAGATTTTATTCCTTACGTTGTTCAGTGACACATGGAAAATTTATTTGTTCAGTAGGTAAAAACATTTAAAGGCAAAGTGAATTACCTTAATGTCTCTTGTAAAACGACAAACCACTGGTGTAGAGTACTGTTGGCACTGTGAAGCAGCACCTGTAGGCAGAAGATGCCCTGATGTCACAACTGTAACTGCAGGCAAACAATTCAGAACAGGCTAGAAATAGCAGGCTTTCTCGTGACAGCCATCCACATAATGTGGATGCAATGCCTGGCATTGTTATCATCTTTTCTCTTTTGGACTGCAAATAGAAGCGAATTGTATATTTATTTTCCTGCTGAATTTGAAATATCAGCACGAGGTAAATGCAGCATTGGAGTGGAAGTGAAGTGAAGGGAATGTTGCAATTTTTGCATATTTCTAACCTAGTATAAACAGATATTCTTCTGCCTGAAAATTTCATTTATTTCAAAAAATCTATTTAAATTAAAGCAGGAAGATTTGAAACACACCATTCTTAAAATGTGTGTCCCTATTCTTCTCTGGCTGTTTTTTATTAAGCAAATAGAGAGATATGGAGCAAGCCATGAAAAGAGTATATAGACATGTATATACATATACGCAAATGCATGCTCAAATGAGACTTTGAGTGAATATAGACATAAGAGCTTTTCACATTCAGGACTTAAGACTATCACATGTTAAAGTATCTTAGTACTGTAAAAAAGAAGAGTATGTAATCTCAGTAAAAATAACTATTTTAATTACACCGTCAGCAATTTGAAATAGAAAATTAGCATTTTTGAGTTCATTTTAGAGCTAAAGATGAGAGGTGCTAAAAACACACAGTACCATATCATGCAGATTTTCCTCTTTGATTAGCTTTGTTTCTGTGGTAATGGGAGTCAAATCTTTCTTCTCCTTTTTAAATAATAGAAAACCATCAGGTCCAAGTTAGTAATTTCCAAGGGGTCCACTGTCCTATTACCGAGAAAGAAATGCAACAGCTTATTATATATTTCAGAGAAAATGTAGCTCTGCACTGAAACCCTGCATCATACAATGCAGTTAGTACCTGGGAGTTTAAAGTGCAGTTAAAATAACCAGCTCTTTCCAAGAAAGGAACAAGTTTAACCTCCACAGATTTATCACATCTTTTATCCCTGTGAAGTCTATGGGGAACAAAAGTCTCTGTTTTGAAGAAAGGAAGAAGAATGTGTCTCTATTAAGCTGAATGTACCAGTTACCATGGGGGGGAGGGGGCAAAAGCTACCAGCTGAGCCATGAAATCAGTCCTGGCTGCTGTGCTTTCGCAGAAAGACCTTTACACAAACACAAACTGCTGTAACAAGGAGGACTCTACTGTATGAAATATGAGGTTGTGATTTCACATTTCCTATGAAATTTCATATATGTGTGTTTCCACTACAAACATAATTTGACATGACATTAACACACGTTGTAAGGGAATGAATATTTGTGCCTACAAAGTGTTCCAAATCTAATTCTGTATTACAATTTTACTAAGTCAGTTCCTTCACTCAGTGCAGCTCTACAAATTTGCTGAATTGATAACCTTTTCTTTCTGCAATATATAGTCTGAAGAGACATAAAAACAAAGCACTAAACTATGTTCCCAAATCCTACTGAAAATGAAAGAAGCTACTCTGAAACACCAGGAAGCAATATTTGGTTCTAGTGGTTTTTGCACACAAGGTGGCTATGTTTTGAGTAGTTCCTACCAGGAAGATATTTTGAAAGATTCATTAGATACATTGACTTCAGTCCTATGCCATTTTCACTGGCTTAAAATAAAAATGAAGGCAGAATCAGGCTATTTCCCGGTTCAGAATGCAGCTGTTCTCCCTCTGACAGCATAACTAATTCATTTAATAATATTCAAAGCACTGTAAACCAACATACTCTAGCAATTTCCAGTTGTCCATTATTTTTTTTTAGTTTCCCCTCATAATCAGACTTGATTGAGAGAAAATGAGAGGAAAAAATACATACATTATGCATGTGTAGTGCATACCGTCTGATCTACAATGACATTTCCCTACATTCACACAGAATTGTTTTCTCCTGGCTATGCCTCTCTTGAGTTTTTCTTTCTCTTTCTGCTTACAAAGATATGTTTAATAGTAATGATCCAACATTATATGGTACTGAAATGATGTCAGCCAAATCACTGGGGCATGAAATATCGACATCACGATAGCAAAGTCTGATGCTTTGAAAGGTGAATCTAAATTTCAGAAAGAACATATAAAAGACATCTTTAAAAAAATCTCAGGCAATTCTTGACAAAACTGCCCTGTGTGTACAACAAATAAACATGAGCTTTATGGATGTATGATTTAATTTTTTCTCCTGTTTGCCCTTTTTTTCAGCCTAAGAAAGGGACCACAGATCCATTTCAGTAAGCTGGTTACTTAGAGAGACAAAGAAGTGCAAGTCCTCATGAAATACTTTACATTACAGTTTGGCTGAAGTAATTAACTTCACTTTTGGGCCCAGATTTTTCCCTCTTAAGTGCAGTACAATAAAAATCTAAAAAGTGATTATGTTAAAATAGTTGGGTTTTACATGGTGGATCACATATATTGAAATATTGGGTAATGTCTGCTGGCCATAGTTACAAAACTATTTCCTTTACTTTTCAGCTCTTAAGAAAACATGAAGGAACCAAACACTCCTTTTTGTTTATTTGCTCTTGATTAGTATGATCATTAACTAAGCACCATATTTTGAAGGGATTGTGGCTGTTTTAATAAACAGCATTAGTGTCCCCAGGCCCTAAATAGAGCATAATTGCCTAGAAATTTGGGGGGGAGAGTCACTGACTGAAGATGTAAAGGTTTCTTAGTCATTCCAGTGAAATCTCTACCATCTCAATAAAGGCAACTTAATGCAACTGGTCAAGGGGGCAAGGCCAGAACACACAGGTACATAAGCTTCATTTTTGCCCTCCCAAAGTCATTTAGCCATGGAAGTTGTAACCCATTGAGCAGGACCAGTCGGGAGACAAGACAAGCCAGACTTACATGAAGCACAGCTGAGCAGTAACCAGCACTCTGGGGACACTTGTACAGAACAAGTTGCTTGGGCCCAATTCTCATCAACAACTCTCTCACAAACCAGCAGAAGGCAAACAGCACAGGGGACAGTTCAATAGAACTTGAAGGCATTGATGTTACCAGGTATAAGTGAGTAACTAATGCCATCTGTGGCCATTTAATTGTAGGTGAGGATTCATTGGAGGAAAGAGCTCAGCATGATTCCCCCATCAAAGCCTAAGCACTCAAGACTGTAAGTGAGGGCAAATGACTGCTGCTGGTTTTAAACAGGTTTTTACAGGGAAACCATTGAGGAAAATAATGTTTTCCTGTTCTACTCGTTAGTGTAAAATCCATTCCAGATAAAAATAGCACTAAAAGTAGTGTTTCACTCCCAGGAGGTTGAGTAGGTTGAGGAGGTGGAAAAGGGCAGGGGTGAGGAACAGCTGTGAATACTTCCTTTTAATTTTCACATTTAATGAAAAATTAATGCATGTCCCATTACATCAGGTATAATCTGCACTTCTCTGCTCTGTATCCTATTGCAAATCTTCTTTCTTGGAGTAGATTAGCTAGCAGCAAATAACTCAGAAAAATGCCCTCCCTTTATTTCATGAAGTAACCTATTCACTATAGATCTTGTGATAGCAGGGGTGACATTTAAATCTATGCAACTTGCATGTACAGAGCCACAAGGGGATTGTCCTCCCTCCTATCACTAGAGTGCACACAACTCCCGATGTAAAAATCCACAGAGGAATATTATGCTTAACTTGGCAAACTTCAGATACGTCCTCCTTTTTTGCCCTTCTGCACATGCCAGAGGTATGTTTTCATAATTTCTATAAATCACAAGTGACTATAATTTTTTTATAACACCTCATAAGAACCACCATCCATTTCTCCCATATTCAATAGTTTTCCAAAATACAAAAGCTGAACTTACTCAGAACTGATATGCAAGACATTTAACCATTACACTAATAACACTACTGGTTAGCCATATTTTCATAATGGGAACAAATTGGAAAAATAGTTAATGAATATAAAAAAAAAAATCTCAGCACTGCTTTGCAAACCCTCATTTCTTGTCTTTCCCATTTTACCATTTAAAAGACTCATTGGAGACTCAGAAAATATAGAGGAAAAACGTACTTGAGAATAGTAAAAGATGATAAATTATTACATATATATAATAATCTTTACATTTAAAGAGAAAATATGTGACTATAATTCAAAAAACAGTACTAATAATAACCCCTATTTCTTGCTTTGTGAAATTTCTAGAAGAAAAATCTGAATTTCTAGAATTAAAAATCTGTCATTGTATTAAAAAGGATACTAGCCATGGAAAATACCCATTGGAAGGCACAACCTCGGGTTCACTGTCTCCTAGAGAAACTTTAAACATTATGTGTAAGTTTTTCTGGAGACACAGAAGTAGCTAACAATTGCTGTGTTGCCATTCAGTAACAGTGAGAGATTAGAAGAGATTAGATGGAGTAGAGGATGAACCTTTTGTTATCAGCCTGATTCTAAAAATTCTAGGGACATTAGAGGATTCCCATGGCTCCTCTGGGAAGAGGACTCGGACTGTAATGAAAATGTATGGAGAGGCAAAGATCATAAGTATTCATTGTAGGTCTTCAACACCTTTAGAAGTTCCTGAAAAGTTCTAACTCCCATCCATGTTGTTAGAAATTGTACCCAACAGTATCTTTAGTGTGGCAGTAACAACAATAGACTTTCTTCTAATGATCTCACAGTACTGAATTTAATTATGGTTTACATAACACTCATACCATTGCCTAAGACTGCAAAGGACGTTGTCTCCATGTTACAGAAGTGTAAACTTCAGCACAGAGAGCTTACAAGAGACAAAAAAAAAGATGGAAAAAATTTAATGAAAGAAACAACAAATTTTTATGCTCTGTGCCAATGCCAACCTTCTGCTTTTTGGAAGGTGATCCTATTTTTATGGGTTTCAGGAACATCACTCTTGGAAAGAGTCACATAAATGAGTGGGAAACTGAACCACTGGAGAAACGAATGAATTACACACAAAGAATTCTCAAATGTACAAATTAAGCAAACTGAAAAACAGATGAACTTTCTTTAATCCTCTGTGTATAGATGTTACTTCCTCAAACAGATGATGAAAATATTCCAGGCAAGACATAAAATTACTTAGTTGAGAATGCCCATGAAAACAAATCTTTGGAACAAAGAGAGGTAAAGGTTGATCCTTTGTACCTGTCAATGAATCTCACCATATCTTTGATATACCAGGTATCCATTACATAGCTTCTAAATGAAAGATTAGGTCAACAGACTGGAAAAGTGTCCTCGGTGTCAGTTCACAGTACAGAGAGCAACGCACAGAAGCACATTTTAAATGCATTTTCCCAAACATTTGAAAACAATTAAATTGCATGGTATGAATTGGATGTAGAAAAAAACCCAACATATCTGCATATCTGAGAAATCTAGCTAGGCAAGGGATTAGGGAAGCAGGACACTGGTGATCTGTAATTCCATCTCCATGTAGAAACTGTATGTTCTTTCTGCCAAACTTTGCAATAAGAGATACTGCTTTCCACACTTAGTTCCTTATCTTCTTAGCTGGAATGGTGTTTGAGCTGCCTACACTGCAACATCCTACTGACTCCAGCAACTTGAGATTGTTATCCTGGATTCTATTAGCTGGAGGTATCAACAGATACCTCCCCACAGACAGCAGTGGAGTTACTAGGATGAGAGAAAGAGTCTTTCTGGCTACATCTGCAGCCACCTGCCTGGAAAGCTCAGTGCCAAAATACTGGAGGGGAAAGAGATAGAAGGACACTACAGGACGAGGCAGGACAGGACAGGATAGCATGGCACAGGACAGATGGGACCGCCAGGCATACCTTGGACAGCTCCTCAGCATCACTTCAGCCGGCGAGCACAGGACGGTGCCACACGGGCAGCGACAACCTCGTACAGGTGATATTTAGAGGGGTATGGTAAGCACAGGGCACAGACACAAGCAAAGAGAAGGGTGTCACGTTGCTCTTCCCTTCAGGGCTTAGTCACCTGGTGTCTGCTTTCTGTCTCAAATAACTATTGCCCTAAGCAAAGCCGGTTGGCTGGCAATATGCAGGAGACAGCACGACAGGGAAAAGCGAAGAATTGGAGCACTGTGGAAAAACGTGCAGGGAGGCTGGAAACAGACATGCTGAAGGTAAACCAAAGAGGGTGAAAAGATTAAAATGGAAGACTGGAAGAGCTGGATATCAGAAAAGGATAAGGGAGGATGAGGAGGAGGCAAGAAAAGTAAGAAACTATGTAAGAAGGAGTGAACAAGACATTAAGATAGAAGAAAAGAAAGAAAAGGTGTGTAGAAAATGGAGTGATAGAACTGGGATGCTGAAATGGCAAGGAAAATGGGGTAAACACGCAAAAGAGACGTGAACAAGAGATGCACAAACATCTGGAGAGCACAAAATAAAATGAGAACATACAAAAATGTGTAGCAAGAACACACAGAAATGTGGAACCCATATTATGGGTAGTGATACCTGCTCCTGGAACATCACATCAAATCTCCAAACACTACATCTATACCCCAAGACAAATCAATATTTACTGTTTCATCCACTAATCCATTAACAGATGAATGGATACACTTTAACTCCTGGAAAAGTGTTAGTAATTTCCATCCTCTTAACAGTGATCATAATCTTGACATCACAGTGATACAAAATGTAGCATTTTAACCTGTCTAATTAGGATGATAGGGGCATTCATTGCTTTAAACTTTGCTTTCACACCATAAATAAACTGGCTGATGATAGCTAGGAGTCATAAACAATTTTCATCTGGTATCCAAGATGGTGATATGGTTCATCTGCATATTCATCAAGTGGCATACAAGTAAATAAAAAAGTTTTGCTGATTACTTGCCCTACTTCTTCTACTATAGTGAAATTCATAACGTTAGGATCTTCCAACATCAAGTCAGATTATCAGAACTTAATTCCAATGAGAATGAAAGGAAATATTCCCACACTCTTATTTAATTATTAATTAAATACAGAATTTTACATTAAAATGGTAAACTCTTCTGTTGCCAAAGCAGTGTATTAGATACAGAAAAAACAGCTGAAATAAATTATTGCCATTAGAGAGACAGATGAGCCCATCCAAAGAACAGTAAAATTAAGTATTAAGCAGTTACAAAAATAATACTGCCTTCATCTATTTTCCTTGGGTTTAGACATGTAATTTGTCACTGGTCACAGTTTCCTATTTATCACAAGAATTTGTATCCAGAAAGCATTCTACCAGAGCAGGAAGGCAAATAATAGTAATGAAAAACACATGAAAATTACATTCTATCAAATAAGTACTTATATTGATGTTCTGTTATCAAAGCCATTTAAAGTCCAAACAAATAAATCCTTCAATCAATGGGAATTCCTGGGAAAGATTAATAAAACTACACTATTTTATATTTGAATTAATTTGGAATTAATAAATTTTGTTTAAGTTTTGCTTCTTTGAAAATCCAACAGTTTTCTTTTTAATTTGAGTTGGATTAAAGATATAAATAAATATATTTCAGTGTATATATAATTCAGGTGTACTGCTGAAAACTGGGCAGGGTGACATCCCTTTATCCACAGTATGAAGAGAGATTTTAAACAATTTCTGATCTCTAATTAAGCTGCATATCAATTTGAAATCCTAGTACCTAAAATGTTGTGGGTCTTTTAAAGTAATATTTCAAAAGAGGAATGCCTTGCTTTTCATGGATTTACAAGTGTTTGGATGAAGTTAGTGTTTTAGCTCAACACAGTTTTTACCCAAGCAGATCATTAAGGGCTCCCTTAACCTACAGTGTTGCCTCAGGCAATGCACAGCTCCTTGCTTCACAGTGAACTGACAGCTGTTTGTCCATCAATGCCATTTACTCCCATTGGGTTCAAAAGGAGCTTCTCACCTTTTGTAGCTCTCATAGATCTCACCACCTAACTCATAAATCCACTCCTCAGGTTGGAACTGCCTGGGAATGGCAGCTAAATTTTGCTGGAATTTGGACTACACAGCATCTCCCCTCTACACATCTACAAAATTAACAATAAAGACTAAGTCGCCTCTAGTTATGAGCAAAACCTTAGTGCCTCATTTCTTACACTGACTGCACAGAAACCAAAAAGATGTCAGATCTCCCTTTGCCTCTAGGATGACGGATACACTGCAGACGTCGAAAGCCAGCAGCAGAATTCTCCACCAGCCAGTCTACAAGGCAGAGGTCTGCAGAAGATATGGTTACTAAGTGTTCTGAATGCTTCCAGAGTGCATTGCTGCAGGCAACAAAAGTGAGGTACACTTGAGCTGCTTTGGTTTATTTTAGGTAACACTTTGAGCTGTAATTTCCCAAGATTTTATATGTAGCTATGTTCTTTCTAGAATGTGTCAAAGTCAGGAGCAACCACCCAGGGAAGGCCAGGTGCTAAATGGAAGAACATGAAGCTAAAAGCATTCATTAAGTCATCAGATATGTTTAATTCTCTGTTTTTCAACATTTCTTTTTATCCTACCACTTGTGCTTACTGGAGCAGCTACACAAAACAAGAACTTATTGCCACGCTGTGCTGTGAGCTGCAGGCATACACAGTCTCCACTTCTGCTTGTACTATTGCAAAATCATCTTATATCTTCCACATATTCTGAAAACATAATGAGCTGCAGCAGGATAGTTATCTGGGACTGAATCTGGGACCATCAGCAATAACTGCCTACTCCCAAATGCTATCTGAAAAATCTGCAGTTTTTTGTAGGCATGTACCAAAAGACAGACTGAACTTAGATGCAAAATTGACAATTTGAAAATTATATATATTAAAATGCATATGGTCCCAAGCAAGTGTAGAAATATCTATTTACCTAAATGAATTATTTATTAGTAATTGATTAAAAAAAAAAAAGACAAGTTATTCCTGTCTCAAGAATGAGTACAATCACAGAAAATTACACCCATTTAACTCTCAAGCACTCATTGTACAGGCACATCTGTGAGAAGAATATGGCCTACATCACTCAAGTCACAAAAAAGCATCTCCATTTTTTCTGCAAGTTATGCCTAATAGTTACAAACCTTAAAACTCAGTGAAAAGCCATAATGGCTTGAATGTATTTAAGTTATTCCAGTCTGGGGGGATGAAGAATTGCACCAAGAGAATCACCACCTTACATTATTACAGTTGCCATTACACCTCTGTTCAGGCTTTGCACTCTGAACATACTTCTGTCAGACGAAAGTCTGGAAGTTTCTACAAAAAATGAACTTGTCATAAGAAACAAACTATTTGATACAGGAAAAAAGATGACATTTAACTCGCTGCATAGGCCTTTATTCATTGGTAATGTACAGAAACTGTACATTACTGTAACTGGAGTGCATCCAGTTAACTGTGTACAACTACAGTCCATGAGACTACACCTACTGTGCATGGGCAGTATCACTGATCTTCGTGTGTGGGTAAATCCACGTTCCCGGGAAGCACTGTAGCTACTGAATGTGTGCAGACAGATGGTGGATTCCATCACATGACAAGAGAAGGATTGTAATTTGCAATTTTTCATGTCATTGGAAGCACTATAGCTTTAACTATTTGGAAAACTAAATATCCATTTCTGCCACTGTCATTTTATACTCTGTGCTAGTAAATATCCAGAGCATCCCAGTAAGCTGAAGAAGCTTGCCTATTTGGCACACCTCTGCTATGCAGGAACTATTGCTAGAGGTAAGTTTTTAACATCCAGTGCTAAATCCTCCGTTATTTTCAGTACATTTACATCTTTCTACATTATTCTGAACAGGAATAATTAACTGTTCCCCTTTTATGGTGAACACCCGTTGACTGTTTGCATCTACATTCCCATTGTTAACAAACTTTTCTACATTTATTTCAGCAATGGTTGATTTCGGAAGCTTTCTAAGCATGATCACAAAGGGGCTGAAAGCCACCTGACAGCTCTTCAATCACACGTTACAGAATCAAGGTATAAAATTATTGTGTACCCTCTTATACTTTTGCCAGTCTTTATTTTCTAAAGAACACTGTCTCTGTGAATATTCAACTAGTTTTTATAATCCAGGTATTTCTACTCAACTTATTCATAGATCAGGTTTTTTTCTACTTTTAGTCTAATAAGATGATAGACTGATTCTTGTACTGTGCTATTTCTGCACACCATTTATTGATAATGAGTTTTTCTGCTACCTGATTATGTTGATTTTTTCAAAGAAAATGTTATACAAATAATAAAATAGGTATTTCATGGATTTTCCCTTTCTGTTAGTTCAGTCATAGAGTTCTCTGGTGCTATACAGTATAAATAGTTAATCCTGATATATATTGAGTGCTATTGTGGAATTGCATTTTTAGCCAAGGTGACTTCATTCAATTATCACATTGGCTTGAGACCTCATAAATACAACCCCCCCATATTTATCTGCATATATACATATAAGATGTGTTTTTATGCCTTGGTTTTAATAATTGACAGTGAAAATTAATATTTAATGATGGGGGACAGAAGTTTTCTTCAGTTGTGAGGCCACCTAATTTGTGTCCTTGACAATGAACAGCACTATGATTATAGAATTCCAAAATAATTGATGTGCTCATATGAAAGTTAATATTGGACTTCAATATTGTAAAAATAAAATATTTTTGTCACTTTGTGAATTTGGATCATCTAAGAACACTGAATATACACATTTTAGCATTTTAGATATCTTTTCTGCCTATGAATAAGTCACTATCCTGTGTTTTTACAATTCACTTGCTAAATTTCCTTCTCAAAGTCACATGTGCAATTTGCCTTTTTTCTCACAGAATTTGAAACATGCATTTTTCATTAAAATTCTGTATTTTGAGAAGGAGGTTATTTTAAGTTAGAAAAACATGACATCTGAGTCTTGGATATGCCAAAACTATGTTCAGAAGCAAATATGTGCAGTGGTTAGAAAGGAATGGATTAATAAATATCAACAGGCTATTGAAGTCCTAAAAATGTCAGACAAGTATACCAGCCTTTTTCTCACATGCTATTTCATACAGACTGCAGGGCGAAGAGGATTTCTGCTGGGACTTCAGCACTCCATTTAGACAAATGGGCTTTACTGTTAATTGCATGACTGCAGTTTCTCATTCAACCTCTGCCTGAGCTCATGCACCAAATGGCCGATATTTAATTAGCTGGTGATAACTTGCCTAGATTCAAGCAAAATATCTGTGACAGGTCATCGCATAATAATCCAGATTTGTGCTTTATTAATATCTGCACGAAGTTGCTTTAAAGAGCCATTGATATTCCAGAAACAGTCTGAGATTTTCACATTCTGACATTTTCATGCCTTCATGCCTGTAACTAAGATCTTAAACAGATGTATGCCAGTAACCAAGAATCCACCATTATCAGCATCGAAATAAAAGCAGACTGGGCATAATTAATATAGTGGCTCACTGGGCATATAGCAAACATGGATTCTTTTTCCTGCATTCCACACCAGCCAGTCACCAGGCAGCTTCACTAAAAAGCCACATAACCACTCAGTCTGTTGATAAATCTGACTTAAGGGGAAGCAGCTCATAGAAACCACAGTCCAGCACCACACTTCTGAAGCCACATAGCTGGCAACCCAAAACTCGCTTAAGGTGAGAAAGCACAGGCATGTATGCCTGCAAAATACTATGTAGATGTGTTCATCTTTAAACAGTATTTAAAGCCACAGAATCAGAAGAATGATCCTAGTATGACTCATGAAAAACATGCAAAATTCATTACCCAAACCAAACACGACAGTGGAAAAGGCAGCAGGAAAGCCAGGGATCATTCAGAGTCATCTGCTACTTTAAAGCTGTGACCTATATCTGGCAGGCAAAGACAAGACACTAGAAGACAGAGCTTTACAGCAACAGGAGATTATTAGGCATAGTGGAGAAACAATTGCTTGTTGCAATTACAACTTCAAAGCAGAATTTAACTCTCCCATCTGCACCATGGATCTCTTTTGTATGTTTGAGCTTGTTCCACTATGAATCTCCCAATGCTGTCACATGCCATCTATCCAAGAGTACTATGTGCTGCTCACATGGGATCTACAGATGGGTCAAAGAGGAAAATTTTGCCTGATGAATTTTGCATGAAAAAGCAGGGGAAAAAAATCTTGCACTTGAAGGAAGCTAATGCAAATTTAATAATTAAAGGGATGCCCTCGATATCATTCAGCTATCCAGTTTTGCTATATCCTTCAATGTTTCCCTTTCATAACATTTACGAGGTTCATACATAAGGTACCTTGTTAGGATGCTAGAAAAGATGTTGCCGTGTTGTCTGACATGGGCCTTGTCCTGGGAGCCAGAATTTTCTTTTCTCCAAATAAATATACTAAAGTAGTCGCACCAAAGATTAGAAAGCCTGCTCATGAAATTCTTGTAAAAATGTATTTGTCTTATGACTATAACAATCTTTTAAATGGGTAACTGTAAAACAAGCAATGTCCCCTCATCTTCTCGGGGCAGATTTACTTACTGAATAACATGTGAATTCAATACACAGGGGAAATTCCCGCAACCAGACATTTTCCTGAGAGACTAGGAGGGAAGAAAGAAGAATATATATACAAACACACACTGCTGCATATCTGAATTCTGATATGGCAAGCAAAGCAGAACAAGAAACATCTGTCAGTTCTACACAGCAAAGCCCAGCTCCCATATGCCACTCTTTCTCCAGAGAGGATTACTGTTTTAATATGCTGAGTTCACATCATCTATTCCACACAGTCAGTGGGCAAACCAAAAACAAAAAATCCATCTATATAATATGAGTGAACCCTGATCCATGCACACAGTCCCAGAGGAGGCCTTCCTGCAGGGAAATTGTGTGGTGACCAGGGGAAAGCAGGTTTTCTTAGGCTACTAAGCAACAGTAAGTGCAATTGCAGCTGCTGCTGCGGCCTCTGGCCAAACTTCTGCTTACTACAAACCCCCCAGAGCCACTCTCTGACCAGGGGATCTGCACAGCCCTGCACTCACCAGCTCTCTTTAAATCTTTGCCATTTTATTCCATACTGCTTTGCAAGTGGGTTTATTCAGTGATATAGCACTGGTCCCTGCTTATGTAGTATGCTTTCTGTTCCCATGGAAGCAGTGAAACCATAGCCATTGCCTGTGTCCAGCACCTACCAAAGCCTGGGAATAAAGGCGGGCTTTGCTGCAGAGAGAAGAGAGCACCTGGATAAAGAGATGAGGACCTGCAGTTACATTTTATGCACTTTGCCAACACAGTAGACTTTGCTGGAAAATCAAATCACGTTTCTAATAACTGTGGCAGCTGCTGTCTGTCTGACAAGTACAAAGAAAGGTGTTTTCTTCACCTAAAGAAGCTTCACCAGTAATGCTTCTTTAGGGGGGTAAGGTTTTGGGTCAAACTGAGCTATTAAAATTCAGCTTGCAATCACCAGGGACACCACTGATGGCCAAGTTTTCTTTTTGTTGACGGAATAATAAATTGCTCTTAAAAACTTATTCCAGATGAGTCAGAAAAGGCCTATAGTCCACATCTATGAATTTCATCTTTTATTTCCCCAACTTCTTTAAATGTTTCCATGAACTTGATTGGTTTTGCTGAAGCAAAGCACAAACAAAAAATATTATGCTTTATGCTCACATGTTGCCATGTTACAGAGATTGCTTGAAGCTGGGTAAAAAAGCTGTCAGTGCTAGTGCAGATCCTGTACATATGACTATCCTGCACATAGATGCATTCATAAAGTCACGCATCACCACACTTTCTTGTAAGACTATCTTGATTGAAATGGACAGGAGGTGTTTTCTGAATTAGTTACTGCCAACACATTTTCCTTTAGGAGATCATATGGATGAGCCACTCATTGTGGTGGGCTGACCCTAGATGGACACCAGGTGTCTACCAAAGCCACTCTATCATTTTCCTCCTCAGCTGGAGAGGGGACAGAAGATCTAACAAAGGGCTCATGGATCGAAACAAGAACAGGGAGAGATCGCTCACCAGTTACTGTCTTGGGCAAAACGGACTAGACCGGAGGAAATTAGATTAGTTATGACCAATTTATTAATGAATTTATAGCAAATCAAATCAGAGTAGGATAATGAGAAATAAAACCAAATCATGAAACACCTTCAACCCCCCCTTCTTTCTGGGCTCAACTTTACTCCTAAATTCTCTACCTCCTCCCCACTCAGTGATGCAGGGGGATGGGTTAGGGTTAGAGGGGTGTTATGGTTAGCTTCACATTGCCTCTGCCTTTCCTTCCTCCTCACAGGGAGGACTCCTCACACTCTTTCCCTGCTCTAAGTGTGGAGTCCCTCCCATGGAAGACAGTTCTTCAAAAATTTCTCCAGTGTGAGTCCTTCCCACAGGCTACAGTTCTTCACAAACCGCTCCAGCGTGGGTCCCTTCCACGGGGTCACAAGTCCCGCCAGGACCCTGTTCCAGCACGGGTTTCCCACAGGGTCACAGCCTCCTTTGGGCATCTATCTGTTCCAGTGTGTGCTCCTCCTTCTCCTCCGCCTTCTTCACTGACCTCAGTGTCTCAGAGCTTTCTCTCACATAATCTCACTCCTCTCTCCAGCTGCAATTGCTGTTGCACAGCAACTTTTTCACCTCCTTGACCATGTTATACCAGAAACATTACCATTGTTGTTAATGGACTCAGTCCTAGTCAGTGGTGGATCATCTTGGAGCCCGCTGACATGGGCTCTGTCAAACACAAGGGAAGCTTCTGGCATCTTCTCACAGAAGCCACCTCTGTAGTTCCCCTGCTATGAAAACTTTGCTGCACAAAGACAATACACTCATTTACACAAAAGCAATTTCACACTGTTCTATCAGCATTAAGGGAATTTAACAAGGATATAAATGTATGTTATACTCATTTGAAGGCTGCTTATACTTCTTAAGCAATCCAATGAGTTTCTTTGTAAACGGGAACCAATCCCTTAATTTCTTATAATTAACTGTCAAAATAACTGAATGCAACAGCACTCGGGGGAGTTGTGTGTTTTCAGGTATTAATATATAGATGAAACCCTTAGTCCAGAAGCCATATCGTTGCACTCAGCAAGGGATTTTTCTAATTTTCCATCAATATTCATGTGTTCAAAAGAGGACACACAGCAACCTAAATATCAGTCTTGAGAAGCAGAGAAGAAATATTCTTACTCCATTATGTTAGTTCAGGACACAAGGTCCAAATGCCTGCAGCCCTCTCTGGATACTGCATGGTGAAGAAAGGTACAGAGCCTCTGCATTGATTCCATCAAGTGCTTCCCTCTGAGGCTCAGGTAGATAAGAAGGGGGCTAGGAAGGCATTGCTGGCAGCAGAGTAAGGCTGAAATGATGAAGTAGCTGTACCTTGGTGACTTACTCTATAGCTAAGTCTCAAAAAAGAACCTAAGTGAAAGCCCAGAGAGAAGGGTAGGAAATGCACCCTAGCCACGTCCATACTTGCCCATCACTTTAAGACTAGTGTGAGACAGACATGCCACACTCTGGGACCGAGGCATTGATTATCCTTTTCCTCCCCTGTTTGACTAGATAAAGGGCAGAAATTCTTGACAAGGTCTGTCACTGACAAAAAAGTGACTGCTTCACTTCAGCGGACTCATAAATAACTCCTAACTCCTTCTATCAGTACACTCACAAAATAGTGAGCAAAAATCCCAGAGAATTAGCACAATTCTTCCTGCCCTTACAGCAGTCACACAGCTTGCATTGCATCCTTCCCACCAGACACTTCTTTATAATGAGAATTTGTAGAATAGAGGCTGGATACTGCCTTGTGTTTCACTGTGCCTAACTATCACAGATGCACTCTTAATTGGCTTTTAGGCAGTACAATGACAAAATATACTTACTAGTAGGAGTTTCTCCAGTTTCTAAAGTTACATTACAATGTGAGTTTCTCGGTTCATTTTACCGAAGAAGTATCCTAATCCCCCTGCTCTCGCAGAATGAAGCAATCGTGTGTGAAACAGAGGCAGAAAAAGTACTCTTGAGTAATTTTTATTAGTGTGTGCTGATGATTTTTCAAGCCAGATTCATGATTTCACAATAATCAAGGCTCAAGTTGTAAATGCAACTCTAAGTGGATATCACTCATTAACATTCTCCCCAGTAAAAGTTACATACTTGACAAGAGCAAAATCTTACTACAGCTCGTCAAGACTTGCTGTTTTACTTGGAATAACCCAGTGGCAAAGTTAACAAAAAGGGACTTTTTTATTCAAAGGCTAGACCACTGATGGGCAGAAACCACTACCAGACATCCCCACACTAGTGTAATTTCCTGGAATCTAGTGCTGATAGACAGGCACAAACCTCCTCTGCTCACAGCTCTGCTGCTCCCAGCAACCATTCTAGCCACCTCCACTGCCTGGAATCCCCCAACTTGCCTTTCACAAGGTTACCAACAAGTGCCCTGATTCCCAAGCCAGCAGAAACTCTGGAAATCTTTCCTAGCAGGGTTATGACAAGAATATGTGTTGGTATGGCAACACATGTTGCAGCTCTGAAAAGTCTTTTTCAATGATTTGGAGTCAGACTACAGATTTGCCTTCCACACCTGCCTGCAGGCAGGGAGTATGTTTTTGATTTTACCCTCTCATGAAATGTCTTTGCTTGTCTGCTCAGTGCAGAGCATGGATTGGCATATCCGCTCTGGATAAATGAAAAGAGAACAGCTAGAAAAGAAAAGCGGCTCATGACAATTTTCATCTCCATTGCCATAGCAGCCAAAATACTAGCAACCATCTGAACAAGAACAGCAGGTTATTTCCCATTTTCCCCAAAAGAGGAGGGACAGGAAATAAACGACTGCTTGAGTCACACTTCTTGAACATTAAAGCTAAACACCACAATGCAACAAGAAACTTACAGGCACAAGACTTTTGTAGACATCATTAATGCACTACAAAGAATGAAAATGCTATCTTGCACAGAGAAGTCCTGCAGGCCTCATCCAGGGTACCTCTCACTGACATCAACAGGAGCTTGCCTGAGAAAACGCTGCAAACTTTGATCCATAAATAGGATCTCAACACGTTTCACCATGGAAACAATTGTTCAGGTTAATTCTGCTCTCTTCAAGACTGTAGCAGGAATTGCACCAGATACTTCACAGATCAGAGGAATCACGTGCCTCAGTATTGCACATGGGGTTGAGGAGCTCAGTTTGGCTCAGTCCCAGTCACACCACACCCCCTGACTGGCGCTGAGGCTGGGGTGAACTGTCGTTAGCAACTTGGTCTCAAAAAGAGTACACCTGCAAGAAAACATTGGTCGTATAGGAATGCGATTCCCAGGGCCATTCTACTAATCTGTTTCAGAAAAAATATTTCCTAGAAACAAGATAAATGCCGCAGGCTCCCCACGGAGCGTCCCCAGCATCCTCACGCCCGCAGGGATCCTGTCCCGGTCTCTCACGCCTGTACGTGTACACGTGCAAATCGCTTGCTGCAGCCAAAGCTTCCTCGCCGGGGCTCCCCCCGCACCCCCGGCGCGAAGGAGTTAAGGCTGCCGGGACCCCCGCCCGCCACCGAGCAGGCTCCTGACGTCAGCCCCGCGCTCGGCGCAGCGCTCGGCGCGGCGGCGGCGGGCGGAGGAGAGCCCGCGGCGGGCGGGCGGCTGCGAGCGGCCGGGGCAGCGCTTGGCCGCGGGGCCGCCGCCCGCAGCCCCGCCAGCATGTCCGCGAAGGAGCGGCCAAAGGGCAAAGTGACCAAGGACAGCGTCACCCTCCTGCCCTGCTTCTACTTCGTGGAGGTGAGTGGCCGCCGCGCCGAGTGGGCTGGGCTGTCCGCGGGCAGCGGCGCAGGGCTGGCGGGCAGCGGCGCGGGGCCGTTCCGCGCCCCCGCGGACAGGGATCGCCTCGGCGCTCGGTTCGCACCGGCTGATGCAAAACCCTTACGTGATGCTTTGTCTCACCGAAATCAGCATCGAAGCCCCCCATAAGGAGCAGTAATAAAGTAACCTCTTCTATGCGGTCTTTTGAAGCGGGAATTATTTCTAAGAATTGCTCAGAAAACGGGAGGGTTGCTCAGCTAAAGTGTGCTATGTGCACAAGAACCTCTCGGGAGGAAGACATGTTTCAAAGGAGAGCTGGCTTCCAGGCAAACACCGCTCACATTGCTGTGATAGAATGAAAATCATGTTCATCAGGGAATGCTTAGAAAAATAGAAATGTTCTCAAAATTATAATCACTGGTATGTTTTTGCTGACCCCTGGACTATATGCTTCCTCCATCAGAGCTAAAAATGACTGTTTTTAAAGCAGAATGAGGTTCTCGGCACATCTTAAAGAGCAAAACCTGCTATGGCTGCTCAGCTGGTCGCAGGTGGAGTTGCAGACATTGGCTGCTTGGTGTGTTACTTGGAGGCATTTAGCCTCCCTGGAAAGTACAGTCAGTTAGGTGCTGCTGCAAAATCATAAGTAACGTATGACATACATATAAGTATGTAGACAAAGGTTAAGCTTAAGGATTTGTCTAATGGCACACCAGTAAGAGAAAGGTAAAAATGTTTTACAGATTGAGAAAAGTGTTTCAGGTGACCCCACTCACAGGGAAAAAGCCTGAGGCACTCTGAGGCACCAAGTAACTTACTGAGAGAGATTGTGAAATAACGTGAAGAACTTAACGGTAAAATATGGTGTAAGTTAACTATAACTGACAGTCAAAAGCATAAAAACATATACAATACTTAATGTATAAAACATTAAAATAGAAACATTGGGTGAAATATAAAATAAAAATTATTTTCCCTCAGATGCACTTGAAGGGCTTTGGAGGTTCTCTGGGAGATAGAAAGGGTTGGGCTGAGAAGGAGTTTTAGGTACCAGTGGAGTGTTTCTGCTCCCTAAGCACCTGGGCATGGTCAGCAGCTAACCCTAAGTAAGCTGCACCAATTGGAAAGCTTTGCAGAGGCTGGTTATATGGAAGCATCAGGCTCATCCTGTCAATGTAATTAGGCCTGCTCAAGAAAAGCCCTTTGATGGAAGAACTTGTTCTGACATATATCTTACATTAGCTTTGCATAGGAGGCAGAGGTTAAGCTTGGAGAAGCCCCTAAAATAGGTAGAGGCTTCTTTATTCTCTGTGCTCTTTGCTGCTTTGGTAATCCAAACAGGAAGGGAGTCTGCTGTACCTCAGCTTGGGCATAACCCTAATGCAGGGGATGATATAGAGAATCCTGCAAGACAGAACAGAACCTATGCTGTTTGGTGGGCTGTGCTTAGGCCTGCAGAAAGATGGGAAAAAATACAGAGCAACAGCACAAAATGTGTGCGTGCTGCTCTTAAGTGTTGCCTTATATAATATTGATTGCATACTTGTATTTCCCCTAGAAGCTCCCTGCAGCTGGTACAAGGAATAAGACAAAAGATTCTGTGAGCATTGAAGAACTTGCACTGAGTTCTGTGTATAGTTCCCACATGAGGCAGGCGAGTTCTCTACACTGGTGTGGACTCTTAGGACCCTCAGCAAGTTATTTACAGCTACATCTAAAAACAGGTGGAGATTTCTTTGACACCCAGTTGCTCTGAGAGAGAGTCCGAGTCCTCAGCTAACAGAATGGTCTCCTAAGGAACTTTTAGGACTTCTATGTTATACAGTCACAGGAACAAAGTCTAGAGCCTGCAAAAACCCTTTCCCACCAAGAGCAAGTTCTAATTATTGAACTGCAGACTTAGGGCCCTTCTTGAACTGGGAAGTAAAAGCAACATCAAGAAAAAAAACAATTGACTTCAATACACTTGACCCTAACATTGATTAGGAAACTTTTGGTAAGTTATCAGCCCTCTCCCATTACACAGCAGGAGGATTTGAAACCATCTCTCACATTTCAGTTGAGTACTCAAATCACTTGAGTGAAGGGGTAACAACAATATGATAAATATGATATTTAGAAACATGTAGCTTGTGTTACTTGGGTGCACTCACTCTGTACTTACACACACGCACTCTAATTCTAATCAGACTGTTGTGAATGCCTCTCTAAAGATTTGTTGCACAGCAAATGCCAGCACTTAAGAAGCATCAGGTAAAGGACACGATGACTTAGATTTGTCTGTTGTGACTGGTTCAAAGAGAACCAAAGATTAAGTTGTACCCCATAAAGAGAGATTTAATCAAAGACAACTTAATTGCAATGAGAAGTTTCAAATATAAGGGATAGAGGAGTTCACCCGGTGTGGTTGACAGGCATTACTATGT
Organism: Pipra filicauda; assembly: GCF_003945595.2. Taxonomy (NCBI): domain Eukaryota; kingdom Metazoa; phylum Chordata; class Aves; order Passeriformes; family Pipridae; genus Pipra; species Pipra filicauda. The sequence goes on along the minus strand of NW_024103829.1, from coordinate 1,473,831 downwards.
AATATGGATTTCCTTTGTAAGCAGGAGGTAAGTTCCTGACTTAATCTAACAGCCAACTACTTAAAAACAAGACACCCTTAAATAAGGCTTTCTGAATTTTAAGACTTTTATGAATGGGTGATAAAAAACAGGCTTTCAACCTCTCACCTCTGAATGCTGTGAACTCTTTTATTTTTTTTTTCCTCTTGGCGCTCATTCACTTTTATTTTCCCTGTCCTGTTCACAGCAGACAGTCCCTTCCCACTCACTCTGCATTGCAACAAAAAAAGCCATAGCCCATTAAGTTTGTACCTTCAAACAAGAAAATTAGGGTTTGCTGACATTCACTTTCCATCAAGACCTACCTAGGAGGTCTAGGCCAAAGGAAAAGCAGATTGTTTAGAAAATACATTATAAAAAAGTGCCATTTTTTTCTCTTGAATGCTAGACAAAAGGATAGACTTGGAAAAAAGGATGTTGGGTTGAGAAGAAATTCCAAATTCCAAGTGGTAGGAAAGAGATGTGTTCATGTTATACAAATGAAATATATTCTACAGGGTGAAATAATATATGTAACAACCAATATAATGCAGGCATGCAGAACTTCAGAAATAGCAGCAAACAAATGCAGTTCTGACACTGAGGGCTTTCAGCTATTAAGATCCTTTAGAATGTGTTATGAATGAGACTAACTCCTGTAAACAAATGTGTTTAGTGGCAACAACTTTCAGAGTTGGATAAAATATGATTACATAGAATATATGCAGGCCAACTGCCCTGAAGAAGAGGAGACTGAGGGGAGACCTCATTGCAGTCTACAGCTTCCTCTCAAGGGGAGGTGGAGGGGCAGGCACTGATCTCTTCTCTGTGATGACCAGTGACAGGACCCAAGGGAATGGCCTGAAGTTGTGTCAGGGGAGGTTTAGGTTGGATATCAGAAAAAGGTTCTTCATCCGGAGGGTGGTTGGGTGCTGGAACAGGCTCCGCAGGGAAGTGGTCACAGCACTGATCCTGACAGAGTTCAAGAAGCATTAGGGCAATGCTCTCAGGCCCAGGATGTGACTCTTGGGGATGGTCCTGTGCAAGGCCAGGAGTTGAACGCTGATGATCCTTGTGGGTCCCTTCCGACTCAGGACATATTCTGTGAACTAATGGATAATTCAAACTAGCAGGTTTTGCCAACAAAAGAGTTAAAGCATGAAACCAATATGCCCCTCTTAAGATCAGTAGTTATTCTTCATTTATACAGGAAAAGCAAAAGGAGAATTGGGCTAAAGCTTTGACAGACATAGAACTGTAAAGGAAACAAAATGAAGAGACAGGTTCTGAAAAATCTGGATGGGTCATTCCCTAAAAACATCAGAGGCAAATAAATAAGTATTATGAAGTAAATCTTAACACATTTTCAGTTACATATTTGCAAGTTTCATGATTCATAAAATAAAATAACTTGATGATTTATCCTATGTCTCATAAGAATGCTTTAGAGGTTATTTTAAAGGACTGGTAGTACTTCTGCTTAGCAGAACCTCTGATTAGCACACACTCGTTAGAGCTGAATAATTTTAGATTGCCTTGTGCATACTTACCTGAAGGATGTGGTAATCAGCACTACCAGGCAGTTAGGTCTGTTTTATTCCTAATTATGCTTATGTATTTTAGGGTTCTGTAGACTTATGGGTTATCTGAATTTCATTTGCATAGTTGAGAAAGACAAAACTTACCATGAAAATTCATAGCCCCTCTGGCCTAGTGGGAATTTACTTTTCATGGTAAAAAGTCTACATGCCTCTGGGAGAACTTGAAGACAAGTATTCCTGGAATAAGTTTTGCTTTTTGTTAACTGACTTTGTTTTCAGTATATTCAGAGTGTATCATAATTATATTCACTTAGAGAAGAAATATCAATGTCTTGCATTTTAATATGAACCTGGAAAACTTCCAGAGTTACGCAGTTTCCATTCCTGGCAGAACGGTCACACTTAGGAGGCAAGACAGACAGACACATTTCTTCTTGGTGAAGGAAAAAGACTGTCTTCACTCATGCTATCCCACTTCTAAACTCTTGGTTTAAATCCTGTTTTCACAGAAGTGACTATAAATTTTGCCTTTGACTTCAGTGGCATTACTGTTTCATCCAGTGCCTCAGATGTGGGAATGCAAAAGGTCAAGGTGTTGTCAATCTGTGTGACTTGATGCACTTATTCTCCAGCTAAATTGTGCTCCTGTGGCACAGCCTCCATCTGTTGGTTGCTTAAATTCCAGCTACTCAAATCAGAGATATTTCAGACAATGTCCCTTGTGCAGTTATATTTCTTTTTCCTTATGTTGTCTTCTAGACTCTTTGTATGATGCATGCATACAGATACAGGCAGCTTCTTTTCCTGCATTTTCCAGAGCTCAGCCAGGCCTTAATCATACCAGGATTGTTTTGAAATACTTCTTTCAGTACTGGAAGACCACTTATTTTTCTTGTTCCCCAAAGGAGTTGGAATTCTCACCAGCAAAAGCACAAAGATCTGTTATCATTGTAGGACTCCAGGCTGCAAAACTTGGGAGGTCATCAGCTTCCATTGAAATAAGTGCATGTAGAGAATGACCACTGTGTCTCAGCAAAAGATGCTTTATTTCCTTTTGTTTCTAATTTACACTGACAAAGCTGGGTTTGACACATCATTTGATAGCTCAGTGCCACTTCTCAGTTACATCTGGAATGTTTTTCAGCTGTTCAGTCATGCATGACCCACAACGTTTAAATTATAGTCACCTGCAAGTCACGGATAGGTGTGACTGCAAGAGCCACAAAAAGCCAGAGAAGTGCAGTGATTAGAATAAGAGAAAAGGGAGAGTAGGCTGTAGGACTAAATCTTTCTTCCTAAGAACATGATGTTTGGATCTAATGCAAGAATTAAGCTATACTGCTGTGCCTTGAAGGCTCATGTAGTCATATTCCTAGATTGGTTTTCTGTTATACTTAACTGGGGGGGGGGGCACCCCAAAAAAAACCCAACTGCAGAATATGAAACTATCTTCATACTGTCAAAGTAGCATAATACTTTGCAAATAGATGGCTTTTTCTCTGAAAAGAGTCAACCATGTGTGAGAGCAGAGGAAGGAGAAATACACTTAGCTGTGTGCTCATTGAGCTGACCTCGTCAATGTGGCTGACTCAGAGGATAGATGTCAGATTTTTTATAACAGTGCATTAGAGACCAGCATCCCCAAAATATTAAAGGGCTATCTGAGGCCTGAGGAGGCTGCTGTGCTCAAAGCAGCTATATAATTTGTTGGCTAAAGTCATCAGTGTTACATCCTTGACATCATGTCTGTGCGTATAGAAGAGCTGTACAGTCTGCATACTACCACAAAAGGGGAGTGAAAAGGGAGGTGTCGGGCCTGTGCCAAGGCTGTCTTGGGAGAACAAATGCAAATGACACAAGTTAGATGTCCCTTCTGTTTTTGGCTTTGTGCTTGGCAAGTGTAGAGTTTGAGTAGTTCTTAGTGAATGAAGACCCTGCTCCCTTTCCAGTCCAGCAACATGCTCTTGACCTACTACTACTTCCAGTAGTAAAAGAGGGCCTGAATACGTTAGCAATTAAAGGAGATGCATTTTTCCAAATTATTGTGTCTTCCAAAAATTAATAACCCTGCCTGTGATTTTCTTCTGTAATTATTAAAAATCTATTACTCTGCAGCCAAAATTAATAAAACCCAGCTTATTGTGGAACCTCAACATGCACAGTAGCTGAGCTGTTACATTGCTTCTTGACTGATGATCCTGTCACTTAAAAGTTCAATTTGTTGGGAGTTCTGAAGTGGCAAAACAACATGGGAGTAAGTCACTGGAGAAAGGCTGGCACCCACAAGATTAATTTTTTTTTTGTATATATGACAATCAGCATGTTTTAGAGAATACAATAAATTGTAGCATTGTGTAGGGACTGATAGCTTTGTCCCTTAGAGATGGGAGTTTTGAGGAAACTTCTAGTTGAAATTTGGTAACACTGACCTGAAAACAACCACCTTTTTTTGAAATGCTTCTGTTCTTGATTTACCATAACCTTGCAGTAGGAGCATAAAGTGAATTTTGTAATCAACAGTATGTGCGATATCCTAAATCTCATTGTGTGTAGTTATTCCTTGATTACAACTAATCATTGATTTAATTAAACAACAATAATAATAATTAAGAGAATGATTCATCAATTACATTTGAAGTCACACTGAAAAGAAATGCATTGGTGGTATTTTTTTATGTTTTAAATTTCTGCTTAAGGATTTACTTTCTATTTAAACACATACATGCAATTAAGAGAAATATTTGCAAACTATTTTTAGATTATTCCTGCTTGAAAATATTTTGTTAAACAATTTTTATTTTGTTTGTTTCTCCCTGTGTAATTGCTGCTTCACATACATTTATAAAAAAATTTAAAAAGCACTTTTAGGATTACCATGCATTCAGCATGACTGAGATTTCTGAAATAAATAGGAATTGTATCACTGGTATATCAGCTCTATTTTTGGTCTTACACATACTGAGAGCTTTCTATTAAGATCTGGTAAAAAGATCAAGACGTTTGATATCGGTTGTATTTCCAAAGCTAGACTCTAATTGGCAGTCACCAAATAATTAGGTTAAATTCTAAAATCAATGCTGGAAATATGGATAACTTCATTTTCCAAAATGGTAATGATAATAGATTTCAATGACATCTGGGATTTGAAATTAAATCAAATAGTGTTAAGTCTAGGAGAAGAAAGATCATTATATCTTGTCTCTGCACATAAGTTTCACAAAACTTAGACAATGGCAAGGTAAAAATCCTTTAGAGAAAAGACTAATTCCTTGTAGTTTTTGGGACAGATGAAACCTGCATCCAAAAAAGGGACAAGAAGCAGCAGAAACTTGAGTTCAGAGAGAAAAGCAAAAAACCTTTATACAGATGCAAGTCTTACACTTCTGAAAAGCCTGAATGCCTTCTCTTATAAGCCTGAGGCATTTAAGAATTAAGTTTAGAACATAAAAGTAAATCTAAAAATCTGACTTTTATGTGAGACGTCCCCTGCTCTATAGCCATCCTATGCTTAGTACTCTCTCTTCAGAGAGTCAGGAGTTCTCAAAAACAAGAGAAAATGGCAGAATTTAGCTATACTATTTCTTAATATTGACCTATTATGGAAGGATTTCAATCACAGTTATGACCTCAGTATTCATTCCTGTCAGGAGAAGAGAGACCTATCCTCTTCGCATTCTCTCCTCCTGTCCGTTGTGAATCTCACAGCAAAGTACAACAGCCAGGGCAGCTGAAAGCTGCAATCGCTGTTAGTAGCTGGCTGAGAGAAGGAATACCTTGTTTCCTCCAACCCATCACAGCCCTCTTTCTTGTCTCATCCATCTGTTGTGCATTGTCATTTAGACCATGAATTTTTTGGCACAAGGACTGACATCGATGATAAATTTAATAAAATCTTCCACAATACCACAGCCTTGCCATGTTATTATCCTGAAGATAAATAGGAACTCTTTGCTTAGTTAAGTGCTTAGAAATACAAGAGTTAGATATATAACTAGCAGTGTACAGTTTTGGAGAAAGAGAATTTATAGAAGCCAGGGCTTCCCAGGTTCCATCCACTCCAATAAGATTTTGCTGCTAAGGCTTGACCTTCCACTGACCCATTTGCAAGACCTCTGCTGTCATACCAGACCTGTATTCCTGCATTACAGAGTGTGCAGTGTGGTGGAGTTGCAGATGTAGGATAAGAGATGGAGCATATACTGGTACTGGAAACCTCAAGCTTATAAACAAATCACCCAATAATCAGGTAAAGAAATGCAGAACTGCAGCTGGCAAAACTGATTTAAGGGGTAACAAAGAGAACAAAGAACAATCATCCAACATTACTGTTTTTGGTTTTTCCTGCACTGGGTAACGTACAGGAGGTTTTCTCCTTACAAGATCTCTGGGTATTTACATCCTTGTTGAACTCTTGGGAACAGAGAACATCTTTTCTGATGCTTGGACAATTCCTAGCTCAATACAGCAAAAGCTTTTAAAATATTAATAACATATTTGTTATTAATAGCAAAGTCTATGGCTTAATGAAGGCTTTTAACTTACCGTTTACGAAAACAGCAAGAGGAAAAAGAAAAAGAAATTTTTAAAAAATAAATAGACCATAAATCAAACTTTTCCAGCAGCTATGCTGATTATGGTTCAAGGCTCTAATCCAAACAGAGTTTGACCATTTGAGTCAAATTCTGCATTTACAGATGTAAATTACAAGATAAACAGGGATCTTTCTCCATTAGCCAACCCAAGAAGTAAGAGTATAAAGACTTATTAGTTAAAATATGTGAATTGACGTTGGGGGTTTTATTATTCTAATTAGGAACAGGAAAATTCCTATTCCATTTTGTAATTAAAACAATACACATTCTACCATCTAATTATATTTGACATTTTCAAGGTGTTGGGAGTTGAAGTCTGTAATTACAGAAATACTACTGCCTTAAGCAGAACACTGCATAAATATTCATATATGAAATAGCCAGTTACACTGTTTAGAAGATTTTAGAAAGATTTACTTTTTTTTAAGAAATGTTAGGCTTTAAGAAGATGCATTTAATATTTGTATTTTTAAAAAGATTAGAAGAAAAATGTCCTGTGGGATCTGACATACTGTATATAGCAAATTGACTACAAACCTATTCATTAGTATTGTAAGCAGTTATGTTGGAGATTCATAGTCCTTTAAAATTATTTCTTTTCTTTTAGCAGAGTGAGTAATTACAGTCAGAAATAATATGGGAGTCCTGTAGTGAAGTCATAAGACAGTAAAATGCAATTCTTACAATTCCTTGATTTTGTAATTAATAATAAAATTATAGCTTACATACAGTAGTTTAGAAAAAAGTTATCCACATCTTTTATTTTAGTGTCTCACAATAAAATACCACTTCACATATTGCCTATTTTTGATAGTTGAATATTGCCATTTAAAATTGCCTTCCTAAGAATCTCACGATAAAAGTGTAGTTGGACTTGTTGGTAATGCATAGCCTATTGTTCAAAGAAAGACTCCCTTTCCTGATATTGGAGAAATGGAAAAATACACACTAAAGATGGAACTCTGAATGCAAGGTGTTCCATGAGTGTGCCCGCTCTGCGTTTCCATTCTAAGAAATGAACCTTTGGGGACATCTTGATAAAAGAGTGTAATTTCTGAAAAGAAGGGCAATAGGCACTCTGCCTGTTTTGTTGATTTAGCTCATTGGAATGTTTGTGTCCTGTTATAAGATGCTTTGCCCCATGGGGCATGGACCCTGGCTAAGTCTTTATGTATGACTTTCAAATACTTAATAATAAAAGATGTTGCAAATGTTTCAAGAGTTAAATACTGTGCAAAAGGGAAGTTGCAATGCGTGTGAGTTGAAATGCTGTGCAGAATTTCAATGTCCAAGCAAGAGCAGCAGAGACTCAGTGCAAGCTCCCTGCACACCAGGACAGCATGCACTGTGGCAGCCTTCCTTCAGGAGGACACTTATCCCAATCGGGTCCATAGTCTCTGTGCAGGCAGGTGTTGAGAGAAGGGCACCCAGAGTCTGAAGAGTTTAGGGAAGTTCTCTTTCGTCCTGCACATCTGTATAATGACTGGAAGCGGTCTAGCCCATGTTGACTAATCATGCATGCTTGCTTTATGGTCAGTCAGGGGCTGCATCCAGCAGGAAGTGAGGAGCAGTATTATATAAAGCATCCAGTTAAAGAACTGGACTTCTTCCTGTGGTGGGCAGGAAGCAGGACTCAATTTAGTGACATGGTATATAATTATTCCATATATATTTATGTCAGATTATATAATAGTTGTGTATTCACATAACATGTATTACATATTGTGTATGTTATATGCTATACAAAATATGTATGTGTAATATAGTATATGAGTGCAAATAGATATATACACGTTTGGGTTATATATATATACACACACACTACTTACTGAAGCAAACTTCCTAGATCCTGGTGTTATTTTTGTAATGCTCACAGCACTTAAGGATGCCAATACACATTTCCTCCCTTTCTGTGCAACTACAGCCTCTATACTACGTGCCATTACAATGCAATCAACTTGAACACAGACAAGCAAAATTCTTCCATTCTCCACCTCCTTCAGATTTTGCTTGGAACACTTCAAAGACACAATTTAGCTTCTTCAAATCTGTCATTCAGCAGATCAAAGATAAGCTGTTCTTTTAAACAAAAACTAAGTCATATTAAAAGATGTTTCGATTAAATGTAGCTGGAACCCTCCTTCTTTAATCACTCAGTTACATTTTATGCAAAAAAGTCTACATTTTAAAATGCCTAAATGCTTCAAAATCTGAAAATTGCCAGTTAATGCAAGAAACCATTGTCCCTCTGCAATGTATAGCAGATTTTATTAATAATTTTTCTGAAACACATATTGACCCCATTTTACCTCTGCTTTTTCTATTGTATTGTAGAATGGGATGAAGAACATTGATTTTAATCAATCAGTTATTTTTGTAAATGCGAACTGAACATTGCAAGAACAATATAATCTAAGTATGCCCAAAATATGTTAGATCAATCCCTATTTCTCATAATCTCAGATGCTATTTTGCATAGGTACCTTCACTGTAGTAGACACACTGGGAAGGAGTCATTGCATCTTAGTGGAGGAGCAGGAGGTTACTCTGGTGTTGCCTTATTCAGGGAGGACTCTGGAAAATAACAAACAAAATGTATTTCTGAGCATTTACTAGGAGGATACAGAGAATAATCATATCCTGCTGGTCACCTCTGAATGCCCCAACACCCACCCTCGGGGCAGGGCTGCCCTCTCTGTTTGCTTATAAACCAATGGCTTTAAAATGCCTTTTTGCTATTTCTTCTCTTGAATGACTTCCTTCCACAGAGACTTATTGGTTGAATCTGTGCTTTACAGAGCTGGTGGGAAGCAGGGGTGAATTTATCCCCAGAAGGGCCAACTCTGCTCTTAATAAATTACTGGAAGTAATTGCAAAGCATAAAATCACTAAATAGAAAGAGGATAAAAGACCATAGTCATCATGGTTCCAAACAGACTGAGTCTTGCCAAAGTTAATTGCTTTTCTGATAGAATGGCAAAATGGATGTGCAAAGGCAGAACGCTATTTTATCACATATTTAGATTCTAGGGAAGCACTGGATACTGGTTTTCATTAACTATCACTTTGAAACTTAATACAAACTGGCTTTGATGTAATGACTGTCGAACACATGACACAGAGTTGCTCAAGGACCAAAAAGAGTGATTGATGAACAGCAGAATGCCGAGGCCCCACATGGGAGATTGCAGTCCTGGTACTTTTTTAAAAAAAAAAATTAAAATCAAAGTTTGTCTATTAATGATTCATAGATGAAAAGGATAAATTATATGTGCTGAAGATTGGATTGGGTGTTTTGACTAGCTTGGTAGAACACATGCTTATTAATATCAAGTGAACAGTATAATATCTCTAGAGAATTAATTATTTAAAGATAATAAAATGGATATGACAGGAAGCAGTGAGATGTAAATAGCAAACATCACAGAGATTTATTAACAGACTCTGTTGTCTTTGCAAAAGCATTGCTATTCCATTTCCAAACAGTAATTTGTTGCTTTCTTCTCTTCTAGTTGCCCATATTGGCATCTTCTGTTGTTAGCCTCTATTTTCTTGAACTTACTGATGTCTTCAAGCCAGTTCACTCTGGATTTAATTGCTATGACAAGAGTCTGAGTATGCCATACATTGAACCTACACAAGAGTCTGTTCCCTTCTTGATGTTGCTTAGTCTGGTTTTTGCTGGACCATCAATTACGGTAAGTTTGAGGTGCTACTGTCACTTAATAAGGATTTTGAACAGAGTTTCAGTTGGCGTAAAGAAAATAGCATCTTTGGTTTCAGTTAAGCTGCAGACTGTCATCCAGGCTAATTACCTTAGGATTTAACATTTGTATTTCATTCTTCTGTAGCAAAAGGAGACACACTCCTTAAAACATCTCCTGTAGCACTTCATCTACTCTCACTATCCTGACTGTGGACATTAATATTAAGAAACAGCATCTATGATTGGGTGATAATAGCTTGAATCATTCTGTTACACTCTACAAATATTTGAACTTTAACAGACAGGACATCTCCATACTCTGAGATACAAAAAATTCAAGATTTTGTTGGAAATAGCCCTGGATTTGCCACTTTTTTTTAGAACTAGCTTTATTTCATAAGAAGGTATATCAGTCTTGTCAGTGAACTCAACAACATTTTCCCAAATAACACTGGAACACCTCTAAATTTCAGGTTAGTCATTAAGAGCAGGCAAAAAGGGGCTGTTTTAACCATTCACCCAAAGGGAGGAGATGATTTCAGCAGAACAGAGATGTCCTGTCAGAATATGAGCCATATATATATATATATATATATATATATAAGAGGGAATTAATTTTGTCTGCTTTTAGCAGTTCAGATAGGAACCTTATTCTCACACCATTCCTGTCTGGCAAATGGAGAGAGAAATTCACCTTGAGTGAGTGATTCCATGCACCTAAAAAGCTGAATCAACCTTTTGAAAGGATCTCTTCTCTCCCCTGACAGCAGTGACTACACATCTCAGATAGGCACTTCTCAAAGGCCAGCTGCAAATGTATCTCTGCTGCCAGCTTCTCTGAATTCCCTTAAATTCAACCAGTTCATTCCTTTTATAATACTATCCAATTTACAGTTAAAAAAAAATCTATAAAATATGATGCCTCTATAAAAATCATCAAGTGCTGTTATCTCTTTGCTTTCCAGAATGTTTTTTCTTTATTTGTCTTTTTTTTTTTAACTGAACTATTCTTACTGCATTTGATTTTGTTACTTTAGAAATTATTTTTGAAGGATTCTGCACAAGCAGCAGGCTAAAAATTGCGCTCATTTAGCAACTGGGAGCTAAGACTCTCTGTGATCCTGGTGCAAAATGATTGCTACAAACACCAAATACTGTGATCAAAACCAAAACATCAGTATTGTGGTTTGGCTGGATTTCTTAAGGTTAGACAGTGTTTCTGTTAACAGCAAAGTGGACTTTTTTCAAGTAGCTACAGAAGGAATCTTTCTAGACTCATTTGGGCCACAGTAGAGGGGTTAAACCTGATTTTTACTTTGGAGAGTTTGTTTCAAGCCTAGGTAATATCAAACACCTTAAATCAAGATAAAAGATGCCCATTTCATTACATAGTATTTATTAAGGGCTGTGATTACAGCTAAATTATTTCAGCATTGCATGAAGTTTTGCAATAGAAAATGTCATTCTTGCTTGAATCATTCTACCAGCAGTACTGAAAATTGACCAAAAACATGCCATGTGAGGAACTCAAACCCACACTTAAGCATGCCTGTAAAAATAAGTTTGGTAAACAAAATAAATCCAGAAGCTTCAAAGTTCAACTGGCTGAAAGCTGAAGGCCTTAGGAAGGTGTAATTCATTAACACTGGTGTGAGCATGAATGTGATGCTGAATGTATTAGTTGGAGACTGGGGAGTGATAGTGCAAAATACACAACTTCCGTTAGTAAAGGCATGAAGGTATTAGCTCCTTATTTTTCAAAGTAAAAAAGGTGAAATAAAAAAGTCTGGGATTTTTTTGTCCAAGTGGTCCCTTTTTCTTTGGAAAAATAGGCCAGTGAAGCTCAGTGAAAAAAGATTACAGTTGTACCATTGTCATCTTATAGAGTTTAGCGTTTTACAAATTACTTTTCATTAACATTTCAATTAATTATACACTTCATAAAGCTTGTAAAATATAGAAAAGAAAGCATGAGCTATGTGAGGAATTGAGGATCTCCAGTATATCCAAGTCTGTGTCTACACTTCAGGTACATACTGCAGTATGAGGCAGAAGGTCATCAAGACTCAGTAAAATACAGGTGTGATTAAGCCACATTTTAAATATTATCAAAGAGTGTAAATAAGAAAAAAGAAAAGAAAAATTGTGTGTGAGGAAGAAGACAAGCAAATTCCAGTCTCAGTCCCTCCTTATTAGAAATATAGGAATAGGAAGTAATAGTAGAAATATTAGGATAGAAAGTAATTTTTTTCTGTATTATTTTTGTTGATATAATAATTTTCCCCATATATAAACCCACTCACTTTAATTATTTTTACAAAAAAAAATCTAACATTTTATAATTTATTTTCCCAAGCCATTATTTCAGAAAGATCTGAAATAAGGCTTTGGGGCTTTATGTTGTGGTTTTTCCTTTGGGCTTTTTTGCTCATTATTAGTGAGTAGCAAATGCTTTTGAACAGGTCTGTTCTGTAGACCTGAAGGGTTACAAAAAGTAACTACCTGTATTATTGACATATGTCTTATAGCTTGTGGCATAGATTAAATTTTGTATATGTATTCACAAACCACAGGAGACTTCAGTGTGGAACAACTGGACTTGAAGAAATTACCAAGATGGATGTTTTAAGTCTGGAATATAGATATACCTGAATTGCAACATGACTGCCATTTGCTTCAAAGAACTCTGAATCTGATCCTCTGACAGATTTGCTCTCTAGTTACTCCTTCAGAAATATTAGGACCAGTTATTTAATGGTATCAGTGTAGGTTCAAACTCTTATCAGCCACTGACTAAAAACCTGCTTAAAGGCCCTTTCTAATAGAGATCACTAGGAAATTAGATCACATTAATTTGGGAAATCAATTCATGCAAGAGAAATTCACTGCTGGCAGTTTCAGTCCTACCGCCTCCTCAATTGTGGGAGTTGGTTTCTTTGGAAATACCAGCCTCTGAATTTTCCTTGACATAGGCCTTGTAGTTTCCTACTTTTTTCCTCTCTCACACAAGCTAATCCATCTATCTGCTGTTTTCCCTGTACCAGACGTTCACTAAAGCTTGCATAAAAACTATTAGAATGTGTCAGGCTTTTAAGTTTGAAGTACTACTAATTTCTCTGGGAAGCTTCAGATCTAAATTGATCCAACGTAGACAGATAATAGTGAACATAGTTCTCGGCTAATTAGAATTCCTTAAATAACCCTTACCACTGAGTTTTCAATGTCATAAGACAACCTTCAATACTTTGATTTTTCTGGCAAAGAAATTTCAGTTTATTAAAACTTTAGCTAAAAATAGAGTTAGACTATGCTTGTCCATTTTACCTCCCTTCTCCTCAGGTGAGGGGTGTTAGTATGGACAGACTTCACTGGTAATTACAGCAGATTCAGCACAATTCTCATCCTTTGGCACCTCATTGCATTGTAAGCTTTGTGCATTCCATGTATTAGTTTTCAATGCAGCTGTGGCTAGGCAAGCTGAACCTCCTGTTAGTGGTGAGAACTGCCTCATTAAGTTCAATATTTCAATCCAGCCCTTATTCTGAACTCTGTACAAACCCTGTACAGATTTCCAAGTTGTTGTACTATTGAACAAGGCAAACAATAAAATCTGAGACTGCAAATGTATAAATGAGTCTGGATTTTCCAGCAAGTAACACCATTTTTCATTCATATTCTTCCCTTTATAAACTGTTGTCTAGGACTTTGGTCATAATCTGTTTTGCTTGGTGTGGTCAGAGGGACCATAAGGACAGAACTTTTTCTGCTGCTGTGGATCTGGTTAAAACCCTAGCCAAATTAAACAAATACAGAAGAGCAGGCTGTCATGTAATTAGAAGCTGCTAGGGATTGCTAGGCTTGCAGCCAAGACTGAATTCTAAAACCACCTCAAGAGCACTAGGATATTGCAGTGGCTGTGGATTATTTTAGAGGTGAGATTTTACGATTATTGCTTTTTTATTGTAGAAGCATTAAGCTTCAGCTGTAGATCAAGGCCTGGAACCACTGAGCACAGTATACTGTATGCTATTTGCATTTAATTTCAGGCCACCTTCTTGCCTGCCCTCACTCAGGCTAAGTTGCATTGCTTTATGTTCACATATTGATACAAATCTTTTAAAGGGATGACATTGGTTGTGCTACAGTTATATTTCAGCCCTTTAAATTCAATCAGGATCTTCTGAGTAAGTGCTACTTTTAATTTAATGGCTCCTTTGTCATTGCAGATAATGATAGGAGAAGGAATTCTCTACTGTTGCCTGTCCAAAAGAAGAAATGGGATTGGAACAGAGGCCAATATTAATGCAGGAGGATGCAACTTCAATTCTTTTCTTAGAAGAGCTGTCAGATTTGTTGGTGGGTTTCAAATGTTAGTCAAAAAGTAGAGCTTTCCATATACATTTAATTTTCACCATGCAGGTTTCCTTCTCTGAAACAGCCTTTCAGAACAGAACTGTCATGGGCATACATCATCTTCTGCTAGAAAATGTGAGAAGAAACTGTCAGACTGCAACAGAGCAGCCCCATACTCAGTAATGCAGCACCTACACTCTCTATTTTCCCTTTCCTCTCCTGTACTACTGTCAGTATCTCTAAAAGAATAATTTGTTTTTCCTTCCCTGCCCACCTTGAGCTGGCTGCCTTTTAATGATTTCAGTGTATAGTTTCCCCTGCCTGTCTTCGGTGCATCATAAGGATTCAACCCACCTGTCACGATATTCAGCCTGACAGTGAAAACTTGTCAGAAACTCAGTAGGTTTGACATTCTTTTTCTGGAATGTGTTTATCTTCCTCTCAAAAAGGTCTGGAATCTGGCAGCTTAAATGATAGAGGAACATGTTAAATTGTTTTGTTTTACTTTGTTTTAATTGTCATTAATGAGAAACTGTCCTCGAAAAGGCAACTGGACTTTGATCTCCTTTTTACAGTTAATTCCCTGTACCAGTGAGAGGCTAAAGGAAAGGTTTACTCTGTTTCAGAAATTCATTAGAGAGGGCAGCCTAGGCAAAGACAACCAGCAGCACAGGAGACTGAAAACCTGGTAGGACAACTATTCACTGGGTTTCTGTAGTCGTGCAAGCAGGAAGGTAGTGACAAGCAGGGTTATACAGTCTGTGACCAGCAAAGCATCCTCTTAAGAGCAGCAGTGAGGAAGTAAGCAGAGGGTTGGTACATTACAACATGAGCAAGGATACCCCATGTCCACTTCTTCTCCTGTTTGGTATTCCTTCACCAAAAAGACAAGCTCAGAGACACATGAATATCATTCCTGATTCATACTCTGGATTTGCAGTTTCTTTCATATTTTGATGACTTAAACATTCTTCCAGTTTTAGGATGAAAAATAGATTTATCTATATGAACACAAGTAGGGAATTCTAGGCAAATCTTTAGGAGAAATGCATTTGAAAATGTTTAGTAAAGCAATTGCTTTACTTCAATTGCCTTGTGAATTTGGCATTATTAATCAGACAGAAACACTTATCCTTTATGAAATAGACTTAAAATGTGGAATAGTGGCAAGGACACAACACTCAAAAAATATCAGAGGTGTGAAGGTAGCCAGAGTTATCACCAGCTGGTGATTCTGTGGTAGTAAAAAGAGAACAGGTCTTCTGACCAATGATCTGATGGGCAGCAGGCCATGTTATTTAAAGCTCACATTCCAGTGGGAAAGTACAAGGACTGGATGAGCCCATGTGCTCTCCTCAAATAGTTGGCTATCTTTTAGTCAGTTCAGAAAAATTCTTTCCAAATTGAAGCAGCTCCAGTGTAGTTCACTTTTATGAAAGGATGTTGGAGGACATCAAGCCATTAAAACAAAATATTAAATATCAACAGGAAGAAAACAAGCATAAATTATCTTATTTTTTTATATTAAAGAATTCAACTTTGCAACAAGCTTTCATTAAAAAAACCCTCTTATTCTTGACTTAAATTCAAGTTTAGTGACACAAGCCAACAGAGTTCTGTGGAATGCATTTTGCACTATTAATTAACCTAATTAATGCATATAATAAAGTTAACAAGCTGTGTTGATTTCTTTCCTAGGTGTTCATGTGTTTGGTCTTTGTGCAACTGCTCTTGTTACTGATATTATACAGCTATCAACAGGATATCAGGCACCATATTTCTTGACTGTTTGCAAGCCTAACTATACATCCTTAAATGTATCCTGCTCAGAGAATTCATATGTTGTGGAAGATATTTGCTCAGGAGCTGATCTCAATATTATCAATGCTGGAAGGTTGGTTCTATCCTTATTTGTCTACATTTTTAAGTATTCATGTATTTTTTATTTTCTGTCCCAATTTCAAGATTTTTTTTCCTAGTTAAGTCTGAATGAGTTTGTCAGTTTTTTATAACAAAGGTGAGTGCATAAATGTCTTTTTAGTGATGTTCAATTTTCTTTTTAAAGATATTAGTCTAACAGTGGGCATCTGTCTTCGCTCCTTCAAAGGAGACAATTTCCTATACCATTATTAATATGTATAGCATCTACTGTAGGAATTATAGTATAAGTTCTCGAGTCCATGAGGTTAATTTGACTTCAGTAATCGGAGTTTGTAAGGGACTCGTTCTGAGATTCCTAATGGCCTTCATTTTTTATTTGTACTTCCCAGAAACTCTGGCTCCAAAAATTTGCCTCTAAACTCCCCTAGGAAAAGTATAGAGAAGAACACATAATTGTCCAGCTGATTACATGAAATCATTTTTCTGCAGCATCCCCAAATATCCAGTGGTCCCTATTGTCCATCTTTCCCTCTATTTATCATCAAAGAACCTTTTCAGTCATTTCTGTTCAGAATCCTCTGTCATTTCTGATGTTCTGACTCATAGTATGGCTCTCAGTATGACTCTTTCTCTTCCTTGTTCTCCCTCTACACATCCTCATGCATGAGCATTAGAGTGATACACTGTCATCTGAGTTCAGGACGTGTTTTCTTTAAGACCTTTGTTCACCTTTTCAATACAGAACCATACAAAAAGGCTACATATTTTTAGCTTGAATTATTTTCATTTTAAAGATAACAAATAGAGGAACAAAAGCAGTGACACCATTAGAGAGTTCAGAGAGTGCATTTAGTCTATGCTTGCCTTGAAAGCATAGGAATAGAAAATAAAGAGAAAATTGACTGTAGCGTAGTGACACACCTTATATCCATAAAAACGCCATCAAATTAAGGTTAAGTTCTGAATGGTACTAAAGTTCATAGAATCAAATCTACACATTAGTTCCACAGAGACTGTAAGTAGATTTATGCTTCACTAAAACCTGCACAGAGTAAAGGAGTTGATTAGCTATTATAAACATTTACTTTTTTTTCATGTCTCTTTTCGGTCCTCAACCCTGAACTTGTTCCCCAGGGATACTATTTGTGAAAGGTTTGTTCAGGGAGGAAAAAAAAGGAAGAATTTAGGTCTGTCTCTAGAAATGAAAAAGGAACCCTGCAGATTTCATCTTGGCCAGAGTTATGAGTCTGCTGGAGCCATGGGCTCAAATTCAGGTCAGCAGTGTGCGGCATTCACACTGAACTACATGCACATCTTTGACTGCCAATTAATTATGTAGAACAGACAAGGCAAAATGCATAGGAAAGAAATTCAGAAAGTAGACTGCTGCTTTGCAGAAAAAATGTCTTTGAAGTTAAAGGGCTGTGCTTCAGTCTTTGCTATTTTAAACTAACTCAGGTGTTGCTGGGAAAATGGCTGTACATGGAGCCCAGTTAGGGTGGCAAGATCCATCTGTGAAGCCAAGGATTGTTCAAGTGTTTATCCCAAGCTGAGCTTTCTCAGGTGAAAAGTTGCTGCTGTGACTTCTTCACCAAGACAGCCAGCATGTTACATTGTCCATACCATTTTAAGGACATAAATGTACAGATATAAATGGCTATGCATCCTCACTGCATCTAGAGCTCAGAGGTCACAGAAGTTTTATGATCTAGATGTCCACTGTAGAACAGTGTTACTGAATGCACCCCCAGCTTTTTTTCCCTCTACTGCATGAAAATCTCTCCTTCGTATTCCCATCACTTTTCTTTAGTTGTTTTTAGAGGATTGAAATGGGTCTATAAGAATAATATTAAAATGTTAGACAGGCTCATGTGATGGTTCTCTGTAGCTTCTAATTACACAAATCCTCCTTTTGTCAGAGAAGTAGAAGCTAAGCTTTCACTTTTTAATTTTCATATCTGAAGTTTCTGACTCAAGACCCAGTCCACGTCATTAAAGTCTGCAGGTTTTCAGTGGGAGCAGAAGGGCCTCAGCAACTTCAGGAGTAGACCTGATATGGCCTACTGTCTTACAGACTTTGGACACATTTTCATTTATTCTCTTGTTCTGGGCATCAGGAAGGGACCCAGTTATTTTTAAAATACCCTCTCCATGTTCTTGTGCTCCATTCACTCCTGTCATGTTATAAAAATAAACCTAAAGACAATAGCTAATAAAGATGTAGTTTGCCTCTCTCTGAGAAGAATGTCACCCTGTCATCCCCCCATTATTAAAGCAACAGAGCAGGGGCATGAACATGATGAATGCAGTTGCATGAAATTAGGGCCTGATTATCAAAGTATATGAGTTCTTACTTTGAAAAGAGTCAAAGTAAAGTCAATGAGAATAATCATAAGATCGAAGTTCATGCATTTAATAAGTTTTATATTTAGGTACTTATATGGAAAGATATTTTTGGAAATAAACTTACAGATACTTCTCTGAATCAATAAAGCAGTTTGTACCTTGTTCCCATTGCTCTCTTAGTACACTCACTCGGTACACAAAAAGAATTTCACAGTAAATATTTACTTCAAAATAAAGGCATTTCATTAACATTGGTTCTTTCTCCAGAATACAGAAAAAAAAATTAGAAATTAAATGTTACTCATAGATCACATATTGCTTAGGAAGTGTAAGACGAAAATGACTGTACCACCCAGTGTTTTTTTCAATGAGCACTAGCACAATGAATTTGAATTGAGAAGCATAATTTGGTTGTCCTTCCTTGGCAGAAAGTCATTCCCTTCTCAACATGCCACCCTGGCAGCCTTTGCAGCAGTGTACATTTCGGTGAGTAACTAACTCTGTTCAGTTTCCTTTTTACAAGACAAAAGTCAGAAAGCAATTTGCTGTATATTGTAAGATGGTGTGTTGCCTGGATATCTTGGGTGGATGTAAGTTTTTATCCTCCCAATTTGAAAGCAAATAAAACTACTAATAGAGCTGGTTTTATTGTAGCTGGTAAAAAACAAGGAAAAGATTCAACTGCTTCACATCCTTTGTTAAGAAGCAATAGAAAGTGTAATGTTAAAGTATATTTGATGCTTCATATAATCCACATATAAAATGCAGTGTTTATCTGTCTTATAGAGTGATATATTAACTTACCATTCAAATTACCCTTTATGCATGCTGCCTTTTCTTTATTGCTGTCTTCCTTGATTCTCTGCTTTTAAACTTGAGGCATCAAGGGCTACACATTCATGTGATGTAGTTTGATTTGACCTCCATAGAATTGCAGTTTGGATGAAATGGCACAATCACTCCCAGGGGCCTTCAAGGTGCACCTGCAATGCAAGTGAATAAAACCCATCAGTCACTAGCAGAGAACTGTAGGATGTGCTGCAGCAATCACAGCTGATTCTCCACATCTGACCAGTATGGCCTACAATGTTTGTACAAGTGACAACTTACTTGAAGTTTAAAACGAAATTCCATCACTCATGCAGTAAAAATCAGAGGAAAAAACCAGTGACAGCTAATCACATTAGGTAATAGAAATTGTGCACATACTGGAAGCTTGCCAGTATTTATTCTGCCCAGGAAAAGGCCAAAATTTGGAATAATACTGATGAACCACTCCACATAATTTTTGTGACCTCCCTGACATTATGGTCCTCAGTTGAGAAATGGCTCTCTAAAGCATCTGGTGGTAGCTTTTGTTAGAACAGGTTATTGCTTTCATCTGGCATGACATCTGGCTTCTGTATTTCACAAGCAGTGGCTCTTTAGTCACATTTACAGAACACTTAGGCTGACTGTGAACAGTATTTAGGCATAAAATCCTTATCCTGATTGATGTCAATGAGCAACGCTGCCTGTGTTTTTGGAAATCCATTCCTTGTGATTTTAGATCTTTCAACAGCAAGTGAGCAAATTTTAACAGGGCTGTAAAATAAAATTAAACTGATTATTTGTGTTATTACTGTGTAATAGTGATCTGTGTGTGAAAGAAACATTCAATGCAAGAAATTAATACCCTCTTAGGTAAATTTAAGTTTCTTCAACTGCTTCTTCATTTATTTCTTTTTTCTAGATGTACTTCAATTCTACGTTAACAGACTCTTCAAAACTTCTGAAACCACTCTTGGTCTTTGCTTTTATCATCTGTGGAATTATATGCGGTCTGACTCGTATCACCCAGTATAAGAATCATCCAGTTGATGTTTACTGTGGTTTTCTCATAGGAGGAGGAATTGCTCTCTATTTGGTAAGTATAATAGTCATAGTTAAGTTTTAGCAAATAAAACTGATAAGGCTGTAATAGGAGTACTGGTATTTTTATGAACACTTTCATCATGGTCACATTCCATAGCTATAAATATAGTCAAAATGTGTTGAAGATGATGAGTTAAGGATAATCACCCTAAAAGCAGACAGGAAAAAGCAAATATATATTTTAGTAAAAAGTCCAGTAACAGTGCACAAAGTGGAATATAGTCATCTGGCACTGCATACAGAAACAGCTCTAACTTTATGTGCTTTGTTAAATACTTCAAAATACTCATCTTTTCTACTCCACACTTAAAAGCGTAACACAAGAAAAATATTGGATTAATTGGTATTTGTTGCTGACCTGAGTTTATATTGCCAGTGTTAGATTTATGATCTCAAAAAATGGTTGAATTAGTATCAGCAACTCAGCTGAGTAAATTGCTGAACCTACAAGAAATTAAAGGCAATATTATACACTCGTGATTCTTTGGAGCTCTTAGGGTTAGTATGCAGTGGAAAAAGGATGGCCAAATCGGATTATTCCTCTGCTGTTCCTCTGTACTGGGTTGAAACAGATGGAGCACCTTGGAAGGGTCCTGTTAGGAAGTGTGTAGGATAGGCCTGTTTGTATCCACCAGTAGGAAGCTTGTGAAGCATTTGCTTTTGCTTGCTGCTCTCCAAGTGTCTCCAGCAGGAGTGCTGCTGCCTTGGCTGCTCAGTACAGGTGCCTGTGAGCAATCAGAGCTTCTTCAGACACCATTTGTGCTCGACTGTGGGCAGGTGAACAGAAGCAGCCAGTGGGATGATTTTGACCCCTGAGAATTCAATGATGAATTTTAGTATAATAGTAAAATAAGTTCATTTCTTGTCCCCTTTTTTCTGTGATTACGTAACCTAAGGTACATGAAGATGGTCTACAAAGGTGACCAGGGGAAAAACTGTCTTCACAGTGGCAGAAGAAACAGCAGCCACAGTAGTAACAGAAACCCCATGAGCTACTAAAGTCGTTTCTGTGATTGCACTGTGAGCAGAACGGCACTCTGTTGAGAATATTGTTTCAAATTGTGAACCTGCTGTAGACTCTCATAAATGGAGCTGTTGTTCCCATGTTTGAAATCCACAAACAAGTATGCTTTGTTAGGTCTTCTTACACTGTTGCATGACAACATATATCAGAGTACATTGTCCTGGATACACAGTATTCTGTAAATCTGCCCTGAAAACTACTCACCAGTAAGAGGAAGGGGAGGGGAAATAACGTGAACATGCAGATAATTCTGAAAAGAGGTAAAGAGCAAGTAACTCAAGTGACTGAGTCAGGTATTTGACCCTTTCATGGAAGGGTCACTCCTTCGCAGAGTCTTTTTATTAAGAAAATGTTGTATAACTAAATCTTATTACAGTTCTGCACAGCTTGGAAAGCAATTGATTTAGAGTTGATAAATTGTTCTGTGATGTAGGTATTGTATTACATGGTTATTATGCAGTAGAAAGGATAGAATCTGTTACAGCAGAGAACAACTCAAGCCATTACAAGATTCAGTAAATCAAAGCAGACAATGGTATAGTTGTAAAATAGCTTTGCCTCAGTGACTGCAAACATCTATTTTGTTATTTTCCTAACAAAATGTTATTTCTGTGGCTGCAGCTGTTGCTTGATAAAAAGAAGAAAACTCATGGAGGCTAAATCTTTTCCTTAACTGTTTGTTGCCATGAATTATATGCCCTAGTTATCCTAGTGAGACAACTTCATACATATCCAGATGTACCAGATTGAGGACAGAATTTGGACTAAGGATATATTAGTGAGGAAAGTGAGCATACTCTGTCACTTTAGCAGGAGTAATTATGTCACTCAATGTCTATTTAAAGGCAAAAGAATGTAATTAAAGTAACTTAAAATGTGTCTTTTTCCATAACTGATTGTTGATGCTTCTCTTCAAATATCAGGGTCTGTATGCTGTGGGGAACTTCTTACCAAGTGATGAAAATGTGTTTCACCCGAATTTTCACAGAGAAGCTCTAAGGTCTTTGACAGACCTCAGTCAAGATGCCAACAGAATCCTGCCAGGTAAAAATGGTCCCGGCAGCGATGGCATTGTCTCTCACCGTACAGAAAGCATCCTGAATAGAAACCACAGAGATTCAGGGTCTCTGACCAATCTCAAGAGAGCGAATGCTGATGTAGAAATAATAACACCACGAAGCCCAATGGGAAAGGAAAACATGGTTACTTTCAGCAACACTTTGCCAAGAGTCAACACACCATCCATGGAAGATCCAGCACGACGAAATGCAACAATACACGCATCGATGGATTCTGCCCGTTCCAAACAGCTGCTTTCCCAGTGGAAGAACAAGAATGAAAGTCGAAAGTTGTCACTGCAAGTAATAGAGACCGAATCTGGCCAGTCACCACCAAGGGCTATCGAAATGAGGTCAAGCTCAGAACCCTCCAGAGTGGGTGTAAATGGTGATCATCATGGCCCAACTGGCCAATACCTGAAAATCCAGCCTGGCAGTGTACCAGGTTGTAACAACTCAGGTCTTTCTGGTGGGCCGAGGGTCTCTATCCAGTCACGTCCTGGCTCATCCCAGCTAGTACATATTCCTGAAGAGACTCAGGAGAACGTGAACACATCACCCAAAAGTAGTTCAGCTAGAGCTAAATGGCTGAAAGCTGCTGAGAAGAGTGTTGCATGTAGAAGCAATAGCCAGCCAAGAATCATGCAAGTAATAGCCATGTCTAAGCAGCAAGGAGTGCTTCAGGGCAGTCCAAAGGGTTCAGAGGGAAGCACAGTCACTTGTACAGGAGCCATCAGATACAAAACCTTGACAGACCATGAGCCAAGTAGCATTGTTAGAGTTGAGGCCCATCCAGAAAATAACAGACCTGTAATTCAGATGCCATCAGAAGGAGAAGGAAGTGGGTCATGGAAATGGAAAGGTCCTGAAAAAGTCACCCTCCGTCAGACATATGAGCTAAATGATCTTAACAGAGACTCTGAGAGCTGTGACTCCTTAAAAGACAGTTATGGGTCAGGTGACAGGAAAAGAAGCAACATAGATAACAGTGAGCATCACCATCATGGTATCACCACGATAAGAGTCACACCAGTGGAGGGAAGTGAGATTGGCTCAGAGACTCTGTCCATTTCTTCTAGCCGGGACTCAACACTTCGGAGAAAAGGTAACATCATTTTAATCCCTGAGAGAGGGAGCAGTCCAGAGAATACCAGAAACATCTTCTATAAAGGTACATCCCCCACACGAGCATACAAGGAATGAGAGGAGACATATCCGCTGGTCCATACCACCACAAAGTAAGCACATCTTGACACAGGTTCTGCTCTCTTTGTTTTGAGCTGATATTTACCTTTATGTGCCAAATTATTGACCAGCAGCCCAGCGCTGCTGATGTGCAATGTGCATGAGCCTGTGGAAAGCATGTGGTGGGGGGAAAAGCACAATGCCAGAACTAATGTGAAACATTTTCATGCAGCTTGTTTCTTCAGACTCAAAACATTTATCTGAGGGTGATGATGTCAATCAAAACAATGGTCTTGAACACAGATACTGTGTTTCCTGAATGTGCCAACTTTTTATTTTATATTTGTGTCCAAAATTGACTGACTTTTTCACAGCAAAGGCTGTATCAGTGTTATATATTCACCTTTGCAGAATTTGCACCAAATCTTTAATACAGGATGGTGCTGATGATAACTTTACATGTTTTGAAAAATTGCATACTTATTAGACTCTGCAAACATGACATATTGATGTGCAGTTACTTTAAAAGTAATATTGCTAATACTATGATGATGCTGGCTGCATTCATTTAGCGTAGGAAATATTTACAGCTTTGTTATAGTGGATCTGTCACATTCAAAGATTGCAAAGGTTTTGTGTAGTTCTTTAAGATGTCTACTGCAACAAAAAATGTGTGGGTGACATTCCATTAGAATGGAATGACTATCTATTTTGAATAGTTTGCTGCTACTGCTCAACTTTTGTTTAAGAACAGGTGCTACTAATGAAGAGGCTGCTTCTTAGTGGGCTAACTTGTAGAATTGTTTTAAATTATGTTTTTTAAGGGGTCTTATCAAGTACTACAAGTAATTCAGATTTTACATTTTTAAACTTCTTATTCTGTCCTTCAGCGACCCGTCCGTGTTTTTATTAGTTTTTAAACATATAATGTAGGACACCAATAACTGCAAGATGTGCGAATGTGAAAGGCGAGTAAATAAAAATAAACAGCCACTTTCCTGACCAGCTTCCAAGGAGACAGGAATTAATACAGCAGCTCACACTTAGGAGCAGTCATTCACCTCACTTGCTTAGTATGCCACAAGAACAATGACAAGTTTCACCCCAATCACCATCATTTAGGGGATTTGTGCTTCGCTTTAAAAAATGGAATGCCTTCATATTGCAAAATCACTGAATGAGTGTTGCGTTGTGCCACTACTACTGTTCACCTCCCTGAGACACCCTCCAGAGCCTTTTAAGCATGATATTTTTTTCCCACCACTGCCACTTAAGAATATGAAAGTCTCTGCACCTGAGAGAACATGGAATATTTTAGTAAATTGAGCTTTGAATATAATGAAAGAACTTGCCTGCTAAAAATCTCCATTGCCAAAAATTATTGAAAGGGTAAGCTCTGAAAGGAATAAGCATAGCATGTCCTGGGCATGCCAGAAGAAGTGTCTCATTACATTTAGCTCTGACTTAAACCATGAAGGAAGCCGGGGCAGTGCTCGCCCACTGCAGTTCCTCATTCTCTCCTATTTCTATCTGAAAGAGAACTACTATCAGACACCTTCTAGACCCCCTAGGAGGGGGAGGGAATGGCTTAGTAGTCTCCTCAGTGAATAAATAGTAGCAGATCAGGTCTGTTCTCTGGCTTCTTGAGGGGAGTGTTCTGGTTGAAGTCCTCTTCTGATTTAGGGTATCAGAGAACCAGATACATACTACATAGTCAGAACCTGTCTACACACCCTACCCCACAGAACTCTAAGGAAAAGCCCACCCTACCCCAGCCAAGTAGGAGGTAGAAGGAAGAATCACCCCATTCAAGAAGATAAACAGCACAACACACAGACCAAAAAAAAAAACCTAACCCAAAAAAGACCTCAAAACCAAAACAAAATCCCAACCCCAACCCTAACCCTAAGTAATTTCACAAATATCAGGATGGTGTTTGTATAGAAGAAAAGATTGAGAGTCAATGGAAAGCTTTATATACCTTCCCAGTTTTACAGGTGCTCCAGGCTTAGCTGAGGGCTTGCTGTCAGCCAAATGTGCCAAGCAATGCTTCCCTCACCTGCCCATCACCCAGTGCTGTGGATGAGAGCTGGTCCTTAAGGAAATGACCACACTCTCTCTGCTAGTGATAAAAGACGATCCCATCATACTTACAATGAGTGGGAGAAAGTATTCTGCAGGTTCCATGTAAGAAGCTACCCAGGAGGCTTGCAGCATATTGTGTACGTTAAAGGCACAGTATGTTGAAGACACACTTTAAGGCACAGAGCTGGGAAAAATAATCATAGATACCAGGGGAAAACGAAAAAAAAAGTAGGTTTTTAGAAATAAGTTCTCAGACTCTAGCATTTTCAGGATTTGTTTTTTCTTTTCAAAAGGATGAATATTTAGTCCTTGGTATTTAATATCAAATTTTGTACAAGATGCCTAGGAATTACAAACACTTGGACTGTCATGAACATGAACTAAAAACTTTGGTTTTAGTTTAGTCTAGGTACATGATAAAGCAGGTAGGATTAGCTTTAAAGGAATGGGTAAGACAGAAACACTGTTGGCCTATCAATGCAGGGAAATAAGATGCAATTGTTTGTTAGTTTGTAAGTGCAGGGGAAAAGAACATAAGTAGATGAACCTGGAAATAATGGAAAATTGAAATGGAGAATAATGGCAATAAAGCAAAGATTAGAAAATGTTCCCTCTGGCAATTTAGCTGTTTTGGAAACAGCAGGATTCCTGGTGGGAGTGTTTGTTCTTTATTCCTTGGTTTTAGTCGGATATATTGGCATATGTGTTGCTTTTATTACTCTAAAACTTGCTGCACTATTTCAAGTGCAGTGTAATATTTTTCCTAAGGTTTCCTATTTCTTAAGAAAAGATTTTAAAGCTCTTGTGTAATCATTGAAATTGTGTTCTATACATAAATATTGATATATTCTTTTTTACTCAAAGTGCCAAAGGCTACTGTTTTTAATAATGGCTTATCAAATTATATTACGTTAGAGAGCAGAAATGTAATAATATATACATTGGAACTCAGACCTCTGCATGTATATTTGATAAGGAGCCTTTTGTAAAATTACTCTTTGTTTACATTCCACTGGTACCTTAATTTGAAAATTACTCAAATAAATTGACAGGTGACATCTTCTTAGTGTTCTGATTTTCTTACTTGCTAACAGGCACGAATTTCTTTGTTAGGCTGTGCTTTACTGAGAAAAGAAAATACTTAAAATATGTTTTTAATGAGAAATCTCTATATAAAGTATTGTGTTTAATAAAATGTTATGCAATGTTTTCAAATGGAAAAGAATTTGTAAATTGCTATAAATGTATTTTGTTAAATAAGTACAGATCAATGCTACTGTGTGAGTTTATTGTGCTAACATCATGAAATAAAGATAAAATTCCTCATTGATGTTTAGTCATCTCTGTGGTGAAGCAAAGTTTTGTTCCTCCCCAAATTATTTTTCAGTATCAGATACCTCATGACGTAAAAATGGTCATCAATGGGAAACCTCAAGACGTTGCATAGTGGTAAGAAGTTCAAAGAAGCAGTGTCCGAACAAGTTTGTCTCTATCTAAAAAACATTTTATATGAAAAGAAAGCAAGTGAATTGGGAATGTCTGCTAGATCATTCCAGAGCACCAGCTGCATTGCTAAATCCCTGATGCATCTAAAACACTTTGCTAGCGTTGGGTGGAGCTGCCAGATATGGTGAAGCCAACCTTGGATTTGTGAATGAGACAAGGGCAGATGTCAGGAGCAAACCTGAGAGGATGGGCTCTCCCAGGGGAAGAAGTTAGGATGCAGGAGTCAGCAGGTGACATACACCCTTTGCTGGCAACAGTGAAAAATGATATGTGTAACAGCATACTGTCAAAAGCATTCTTACCTAGAAGCCACACAAAGTAATGTGGTAGGCAAACAGCAAAGATTGTCTCCAAGCCTGTCTTTTAACACCCTGAAACAGGGCAACAGCAGGCCCCTAAGTGCCTGGGATGGAAGGCATGGCTGTAGCTGAGGCATGCACCAACACTGCCAATGGCATAACAAGGACCACAAGGACACACAGCCCCTACAATGCATGGCAGCACAGCAAACTGACTATGAGAAGCTTTTCCCACCCGTGCCTGGGCCTTTGTGCAGGCTGACACTTTACACTTGTGTGTCCTTCCAGCAGGTGACTGCCACGCTGGGGTGGCACTGGGCAGCTGCTGTCACTGCTGCCTCCAGCCAGGCACTGCTGTGCTGAGCAGTTCAGCAATGTCACACATGTGCTGTGCTCCCTGCAAAGGCACGCGGGGATGGACTGATAGCGCCCCAAGCTGTGCTCCAGATCTGGGTCACTTGGCAATCCCTGTCCCATGACTTTCATGACAATTTAAGATGGGGGCCCTCAGGCAGTACAGAATCAAAAAACGCTATGTCTTCTCTCAAAGAAAGAGGAGTGTATGTACAGCTATCATACTGTTCCCTCTGTGGTGACTAAAGGAGCTCTCTTTGCATAGTTGGGGCAGGAGAATGTCCTGACCCCACAGCAGGAGTAGCCAATTTCAGGAGAGGCCTCTCCTTTGGCCAGGAGCAGATGCTGGTGTGGCTGCAGCAGACAATGCCTTGGGTGAAGCTTGTGAAGAATGAGGGCTGTGGCCCAAGGTTATGGTGTCCCACCCTCTGGGACATGTATTGGTAGCCTGGGAAAGCTACAGACAGCGCTGTCCCAGATATGGGTCAGAGAGACCCTGAGAAGGAGTGCAAGAGAGTAAAACAGCAGGCGAGGGTATGACTGCTGAAAGCTGACATCTAATACAAATCTAATGAGTTCTCCTCTGGGAATGACTCTTTCCATGAATGACAAAGGGGCCTAGACAATCAGTTCAAATATTTTAAAAGACACATTTTAAACATCTAAAGTTAGGCTAAAAAAGAACTCCCCGTCTGAAGGGTTACCTTTGAAGTAGAGGTTATATTATAAAATTTGATTTAAGATAGCACTTAGTGCCGTGGTCTAGTAACCACAGTGGTAGTGGATCAAGTATTGGACTAGATGATCTCGGAGGTCCCTTCCAACCCAGCTGGTTCTATGATTCTATGAGAAATTACCTCTACTGACAAACCTTGTCATATTAAACCATTCTGGCTACAGCAACACTGTCACACATTGAGACCTCACTGTGATCCAGACTGATGACTATATCTGATCATGCAAAGGAGTTTTCAAAAGTATGATTGATTAAACTGAAACTTAAATCTGTTTTGTGGGGGGTTTTAAAAGATCTTCAGAGGTCTTCATATAAGAAGTTGCGTAAGAGAAGACACTACTGGAATCAGTTTGGTATAGATTTATGAAGACCTTTTGTGTAACGGATCAGTACACAGCTAATTTGGCAGGAATATTTTAAAAGCATTAGAATCCTGGTTCATAAAATCATGAATAAAATCTCTTCACAAACCTTACATCACAGAATGTATCAAATACTGGACAAAGCTTGCAAGTGTCTCCATACTGCACATTCAAAATGAAAGTAAGGGAATTTCAGCTGCATACATGTGCATACAAACACACAACACAAAGTTAACGTGTTAAAGCCAGGGTTTAGAAGGAGAAAGCTGAACAGATAATTTAAATGAAGGAACAAGTTGTGGCAAGGCATGCATTTAGTTATACCCCCATATATGAAATCTGTTCTTCCAGTGGTTTTGCCATAAAGGGTAATAGGAAACTTGCATATTCAATGGTTTTATCAGCATAGCCCTGCTAAAAAAAAAGAGCTAAGATGAAAACTTACCCAGAACTAAAGCAAGTCTTCTCAGCCCTAGAAAGCACCTCTCATGCTTGAGAAAAAGAAGAAAAAAAATTATCCCCCCCCAAACTCTCCCTACCTTCAAAGGCCAACTGTCATTCAGTTTTTCCTACTATATTACTTTTTCAGTGCAGCTCAGAAAGAAATGAGAGTCATGGGGATTTGTGGATCTGTCAAGTCTCTGCAGCTACTAAATGATGCATAGGGAAAAGCTCTGCTCTCTCACCAAATCATTCAGAGCAGATTGGAGCATATCTGAGTGCAATGTGATCTTGTTTCAAACAGTTTCTGCTCCTGTTTCAAACAGTTTCTGTTCCTATTTCAAACTGAGCTTGTGGATTACAATGCCTGTTCCTGCCCTTCTCAGGGGCTAGAAGACTAGCTCTGCTAAGTGAGTAACATCACACAACTGGGAGCATGTTTACCTGTAAAGTATATGACAATAGAATCAATTCTTTGCAAACAATACCTGTATTTAAATTTTCCCTAAAACAAGCTATAATGTTTCTTTTCAATTAGTACAATCTCTGTTTATCAAATTTTTCAATATGCATTCTTTTGATGTTCCTTCACATACACATTCATGTGAAGTTCTATGCCCAACCTATGTAACTCATCCTTTGGGCTGGTCACCCTGATATTTGTATGCTTTAGTCCAGAAGTGGTGTGGATACTTAGCAGAATGTTAAGTGTACACTTTTTTTTACAGAGCATCATCAGGGTCTGAAAAATCCGATCCCAGGCCCAAAAGAAGTATTAGCTAAAACCTCTGGATAGTGTGAGTTGCAATGTCCTCTGATACTCCTTATCTTTCTGTATAATTTGAGACAATTATCCTCACTCTTATCAGAGGGGAGAGTTTTCACAGAAGCAGTTCCAACATCCTGTATCTCCCAACACTGAGTGTGCACCACCCTGGCAGGAGAACAGTTGCAGGCTTTGGTCACTTCTAGGTTTTAGTTTCCTGAGAACTACTATGGGTGTGATGACAAACTAATGCCTTGGTTTACTGTCAGAGACAATGAGGTTTCCACCATTTAATAATGAGCAGAAAAATGGAAGAGAAGCATGCAGTTTAAATGATCAAGACAGCTAAGACTTCGTATGGCATGTTCTGGTTGGTAACACAAAACAAATGTGCTGTGAGCTCTGTACGCCTAACAGATTACAGCCTTGTCTAACCTCCTAAACCAAGGTGGACCACTGGAAGAAGTTTCTTAAAATGCCTTCATTTTTAATGAGATTTATGAAGGAGTCCTCCATTCACTAACCTCTTTTGTGATGCAAGTAGAAGAATTCAGATACAAGTTAACAAAAAACAACCCCACCAACTTGTAACTTATCCAAGAAAAGAAAGTGAGTCAAGAGAAAGTTTAAGGTGTTTTCCAACCCAAGCAGTACCGAAAGAACAAAATCACAGTTTTTAAATTTGCACATTTAGGCAGTTAATTAGTACAATCAGTGCTTTCTTAATCCCTCTTCAATTATTCATCAAATAATTGAAGACTGGGTCACTGTAAAATTATTTCCTCCATAGTTAAGATACAAAATGTGACTAGTTTACAAAGCCCTTCAGCTCTTGTCATTGGGAAGGGGCAGGGGAGAAACCTAAGGAACTGGTACGAGCATGTCTGTGAAGTGATACAGAAGTTATGTGAATATTTTCTGAGATTCAAGATTAAAATTTTTGAAAATTACAACAAGGAAGGGTAGCTAATCCAACACTGGACATGCAACTAACACAACTAAAAGACTTCTGAACTTGTGAGAGGAGTATTTTGCCAGTTCAAGCTCACTGAGTGGATTTTTAGCAAGGATGGTGAGTTGGGCAGTAGCAGTTGTGTGCCACTAAGCTGTGTTAGACCGTATAAACAGTCTGTCATAAAGGAAAACCTGTGGAGGGACACAGCAAGAGATCTGCTGCCATAGAAACAAATGTAGCTGCTAGATATGCTGCATCACTGCTACACTGAGCACAAACCATGGATCAGCAGTATACCACAAACTGCATCTAATTTTCTTTGTTCAAGAAGAATTTCAAATTTGAAACAGATAAATGATGATCAATTATTATATATAATACAACATAGCTGCACAGACTTAGCATATTTTCTAACAGAACTTAATAACTAGTGGAAAACCAGAGATAAAAAACTCAAAAAAAATTAAGGATTAAATATCATTCAGAAGCTTTAATCTGATGTCCAGAGTGCTTTGCATTCTCTGAAAAATGAAGAAAGCTGCAATGCCTGATTGCTCATTTCTTATCCAAACATTACTCCTCCAGGGTAATGTAAAGGGTGCTTTACTTTTGCGGGTTTTATACCTATTTGTCAGAGTCCAAATTCCATATTTCTAATGCATGACCATCTCTCCTATTTTAGTTGATGGTACTTTTCTAGTACATAAGGAATCCAGCTACCAGAACAATACACTACAACACTACACATTTCATCTTCTATTATAGCTAGCCTTGCACCAGCCTTGTAAAGACACAGCAGCCTGTTTCACCTACACTGCAACTGCTTTATGTGGAATCAATGAACTCTTCGAACAAATAAAAATGAGCCACTGTCTAAATCACTGCAGAAACTGGTGTTTTAAGTTTACTTTTAGAAAAAATGATAATGACAACAGTGCAAGGCTAAAACATTATTTTTTGGTTGTCAGTATCTCATTTATAATTCTATAGTGAAGTGCAAATGTATTTCTGCTTTTAAATTATGGCAACATGCAGCTTTACATTATCCAGAGAGAGTTTAGCACTGATATATAGCTGATATATTGAATCCTGAGCCCACCTGACTCTCACTTCCTTGAAAGATTGGACTACATAAAACAAAGTAGTAGTATAATAAATTAGAGACAGAGAGGTAATATCTGTTATTTCTATTATATTTAGGGCACAAAGATGACATTTGGCAGATGCTATAATCTCCTGCAAGTGTATTAATCCTTACTGAGTGCTGCCAGTTCCTGGTAGAATTCTGATGTTATCACTTAAATAGGAAAAAAATGATATGTTTGAAAATTATTCAGTTTTGCTCTCTTCTGTGAGACAAAAATAAAGTGTTCCATTTAAAGGTACTCCTACACGGTTTTCACTGCATAATGGTACTCTGTAGCAGCTTACACAGTAATGCTGCTTTCTACTAAGAAGCATGAATTGACCTTATGTAGACTGCAGTAATTGTTTCCTGCATTAATGAAAAGTTCTTTCATATTTCCAGAACAGGAAATTCAATTCAGTTAAGATGCTGTTAATCCAGAAGTTCAGATATTTGCAATATTTACACACCTCTGGTACCAATACCATAGAACTACCTATGGAAGCCTCTGGATATGAATATCACGGATGTATCACTTGAGAGTAAAAGTGTTAAAAGTACTTTCAGTATATGTCTTTTTAACATATTCTTTCCAAATACACATTTGGAAATCTAGTTGATTCTGGTGACTCTTCCCGTTGCAGAGAAAAGGACTGCTGTTTGGCCCAGCAATGTTGGTCTATGGGAACATATTACACCACATCTC
Organism: Pipra filicauda; assembly: GCF_003945595.2. Classification (NCBI taxonomy): domain Eukaryota; kingdom Metazoa; phylum Chordata; class Aves; order Passeriformes; family Pipridae; genus Pipra; species Pipra filicauda. The sequence continues at coordinate 1,440,877 of NW_024103829.1, read as the reverse complement.
TGTTAACTATATTGTCGCTCCACTGAACACAAAGCTCAAATCTATGTCTTCTGCTCCTAAGTATTAATACTCTGACTGAAGTCTTAAAAAAAAAGCTCTTTGGGTTGGCCTTGTTATTACTCCTTGGTGCTTGGTCTATAGCAGAGTAATGAGCGCTTATTAAGAGGTGAGATAAAAGGACAGAAGATTTGTATATTTTATGCTGTTTCTTTTCAAACTGTCATCACCTGAAAACAGATAAAAACACGTAGTGGTTCTTGGGACAGAGAAGACTCAGAGCAAGATCCTTTATCATAGCGGATGTTAAAAATTTCTGCAACTCTGTATGTTAACTAACATATCGCTCAGTCTTTTCAGTGTCTGAGGTCCACTGAATTGACTGGTACCAAATAAATCTTGGGGAAATGTATACTGTCAAGATTGAATAACTTTGTATGTATCAGGGAATCTTCTAGCTGTTTCTACCACGTACAGCTCTGCCCAGGTAAGCAATCCTGACATGACATAATGTCAAAACATGGCAGATGCATGGGCACGTACATGATTGATGGGCAGATTAAAGATAATGAGGTCTAGAAATCTTTTCTATCTCCAGTTTCTTCCATTCTCCTTTAATGCTCTTAGAAAAGTGGAAATCCAAGTATTTTTAAGTTTTTTTACCATCTAGCACTCCTCACCATAGCATTGATACCATGTCCTAATAACCTTCCTTCTTTTCTCACAAAAACTACAACTCCATGCAAAAGGTTATGTTTCTTTCTTTCTTTCTTTTTACCATATAATTACTTTCCTTTTTTCTTAGATTGCACATGTTTTGGGAAGCACAATCTGTCCCTGTGTTTGCCATTACACAGTGAGAAAGATCATGATAGTAATCTGTATAGATATCCAAAGGGCACCCCAGAGGCATCACTCAGCACAAACTGTTACACCACAGCCCATTGAGACACTATTGGGTCCTACTGTATCAGCAGTATGAATCACCGGCAGCATTGTGCCCCTTTGTCTACAGAAACAAAAGCTGACACACATTCTAGCTGGCTGATATTGCTTCAAGGTACCTATTCTGATTGCTCTCCATTCCTTCTCTCCCTAAGAAAGAGCAAAAAGATCCTAGAGAAGCGAAGTGCCAATAATGTGCAGTACCATCACGTGTAGCCTTCAAAACAGCACTAACAAAAATCAGCACTAACAAAACTATGAGTGCAAGCAGGGGTTAATTATTAACCCACACTAACAAATGAAAGCAGCAGCATTTCAGCTCTTCCCTTAGTGTAAAAATTCAAAACCTTGAAATGAGAAGTGTTCTAAGCTTGAGCCTAGCAAATGTCCTAACCCTTTCTGTCACCAATCTCCTTCCTGCCTGTCAAATCCGATTGACTGACAGGCAGTTTGTATGAGCCTCTGTACTATGTAAGCTCCAGTAATTCCTTCTTTTAGAAAGCTTTTCACTCCTGCTCACTCTTAGAGGCAAAAAAATGTCTCTGTGTGAATCAAAAAAGCAAATTTGGCAGAAAGCAACCCATCAACTCCCATTAGCACTACTCTTGGGTATGGCAGCTGGGATGGGCCAGTGGCCATAACTAGCCATTTTCTCATTGTTTCACTTTATCTCTCAAGAGATAGTGATGAGATCCTATTAGCATCTAAGTCCCATCAGACTATCCTATATCAGACTAAGTCAAGATTGTTTGGACAGATGAAGCTACAGAACTAAAAAATACTGAGAGTGACACTTGTTAGGACATGAATCGGTCATTTCTTCAAGGAAGAGGAAGGATTATTTCTCTCTTACCATTCCCTAGCAACAGAGAAAATGAGGGGTTCTTTTTCATTTATAGAAGAGCCTTGATTTCAGCATTACTAGAAAATAGAAGCATCTGCTTGTAACCAAGGCATCTTCTGAATAGCACAGGACCTTCAGTTAAAGTCCTAAGAGCTTTTTAGACCTTACGTCTTATTATGGCAATTATTTCAGATAAAAGGAAATTACAAAGCCTGAGGTATGGGAAGGCTTTCATCACACCGTGTAGAGCTCCTATTATAATCCATCCCTAGGAGAGAACTTGCTTGACAAATACTATAAATAGGAGCCTACATAAGAGGATAAATAATTATTCATCTGCTGATAAATTCTGACATATCATCCTTCCTATGCAGCTTGATCGAAAGACATAATCAGAAAGTCCTTGATCTGTTAATGAGCAAACAGCACTTTAAATCTAAACTACCTTGAAAAATACTGAAAGCTTTAGAATGTTACTTTGCATTTTTCCTTTTGTCAGTGAGGTAGTATCACTGAACCCTAAGCATCATATGAATATCATACTGGGGGGTTGCTTTTGTTTGTTTGTTTTTTTTAATTTTTCACCTTGTTAATGTTTAGCAGAGTTATTGTCATTACCACTAAATTCAGCCTAAGTTCTTAAGCACTGCTTTTTGTTGGGAAGGCTGGTAAATGCCTCAGTTGAGAGATAGAGTTAAAATGAATAATAATTATTTACTTGAATATACAAAACCCCTAAAATTTCTTACCAACTGCTACATTTGTTCTTTAAGTCAGAGTCATTGTGTGAATTTCAGAAGGACAAGCAGGTAATATTGAAGGAAAAAGACAAAAAAACCTGAAATCTCCAACAGTAATGCCATTATGCAATCATTGCTGTAGACTCCAAACCAAGAATTTCAGCTAGTCTCATTCCTTACAGAGACTGAAGAATGTTCTAGTCAAGACAGTCAGGTGACTATACAGGTATGTGTCACTAAATAGAACCTAGAAATGGAAACAGATACAATCTCCACAGCTTCTTTACTTCTGTCTAGACAATTTGCAGGAGAGAAGGTGCTGAAGATGAATGAGAGAAGTATTTCTCCTTTTCTGCCAGAATAATTATTTTATAATCACTGTGCTGCAGAGAGTTTGGGGCCTGCTGTGGTAGTAGATCTGAAAAATCAGAATAACACACCTCTAGTGTAGAAAAGGATAATGATTTTCAAAAGATTTAAAAATTCATGAATGTCTAACAACCTGTATCCCAAAAATCTTCCACTGAATCCATGGGTGGATAGTGGGGGAAGTAATAAAAACGTTAACCATGTAATACGGTCACATTTTTTTAGATATTTATAGATAGTTTGTGGAACAACTTAGGGTTGGGGTTTTTACCATTTTTGCCCATGAAATGAAACATTTAAAATAAAATTATAATAGTTCATGTTCAAAATGAACCCTCCATGCCAGATCTCTGAAGCATTACGATGCTAAAAATAAAACGTTACCAGGGAAACTGAATGGAGCAGAAATTAGTGATAGGACCTGATCTAAAGCCACAGAAATAAAATGGGAATGGGATCAAACTACACTGAAGAAAATAAATCAAAAATAAAACAATCTTTCAACAGCAAAAGCTTTACTCTGTTAGCATCTCTGGTTATAAAACAAAACCAAAAAGATCTCCTAGTATGGCTTTTTCAACTGTCAGAATGTCCTCATAGAAGGGGTGGGTGGGGGGTGTGAACAAGACTCTCAGTATCTCTTTGGCACCTCCTTGGACTACACGTGGTCCCCAGGCCTGCACTGCACTGCTTCTCCCCTTAAGAGCTAATAACGAGTCCATTTTACATAACTAAAATTTCATCTGTTCTATTGTTTATATTAGCAACTCTTCCATCTTATGATTATAAACTCCTTCTAGGGAAAGCAAAAGGTGGAAAAATATTCAGGATACTTTTAATTAAGAGTCTAGATACTCTAATTTTAGCAGACAGACACATGCATTCATAAGGAATATAGAGTCACCTACCACAAAGTAAAAAACTTCAAATTTCTCTATTGCTGAAAATGTTAGTCTACTGCTATAAAATGGGTAAATAGCTATTTTCAGACAGAAGACATTGCTTCAGGACTAAATTATTTACAGAGAAGTACAATGACTCTAGACTTGACATCTCCATCCTACATTTGCTAATTTTATCACCCATCTCAAGCTTATTTCCTCACTTCACCCACAACTTCACCCACAACTTCACCCACAACTTCACCCACAACTGTGGTACTGCTGTGAGGTATCTCTGCCACAATATCCATTCCCACTCAGTGATGGCAGAAAGGTTCCCCTGTTTGTGTTACATCTCCCCAGCCAAAGAAACCTTAAGAGGGCAAAAGGTTAATACTCACAAAAGCAACTGCCTGGCAGCTGAGCATTATTTTCTCTAAAATGTTATTGATTTTTGTTTTCTGAAATCTGACAGAAAGGTTCACAACATAGGGGATAATCAGTGATATTTAATGGCTATTCATTTTACACATTTTTCATTCTTGGTCCAGATTTCTATTTCCAACCCAAACACAGTTCAGTATTACTGTTAATATTAATCATTTGTTCAGAGTTGTCATTGTGAGCTAAACCTTTTCAAATTGATGCCCCAGGTTCCATAAACAAATTTACAAACTCAAGCGTGGATACTTGAGTGCAGAACATAATGACCCCTGGTTTACATTTAGACAGGGAAACAAATGTATATATGTATGAATGGGATTTTACAGGTATTTGTAGTCTGTCTACACAAAATTAAATGAAGTTATAAAACTTCATCAGCCTGTTTTCCCTTCTGTACTTCCAGCTTTTTGCAGATGACTGCAGGACATTTCCTTTGAATGATAATTCACATCTATATATCCTGTTACAACACATAAAATAAAGAGGGTCTGAATTACTTTTATTAATTTCAAGACCTTGCCCACAACAATGCATATTTTCTGAAGGCTCTGAACCCTATAATCCCTTAAAATCTTCTAAAACTACTGTAAGCCTACCTTATTAGCTTATTGTTGCTAATTGCAATGTGAGCTTTCATTTTTACTTGCTGTTACAGAACACTGGCTTGTCAGTAAATAATACAGTTGAAAAATTTCAAAGTTTGAGGACCTGGCCTAAATTCAGTGTCTCTAAGAACAGGTCATAGAAGTAGGGCACATCGGACTGGGCAGTCAGTGGGGAGAGGGAAATATGTCACAACTTTCTTTGGGGAATGCAAGCAGTGCCACAGGCACAGTAGCAGGTGACCTGCCTCAAAGCTGTAAATTCAGCCATAATTAATTTTCAAGGATCTGCTTTCAAAAGTACTCATCTGATGTTTAGCTTCCTGACACCACTGCAACCAGCTGTGTTCTATAAGAAATCTCAGAGGAGATATAATAATTAATATATTTTTATTAAAATTATTAAAAAATAATTAATATAATAAACACTGTTGATATCCAATGTTTACCTGTTTCTGATAAAGGGACACACCAGAATCTCCCAAATTTACTATTTCAGTCTCTTACAAGTGGGATCACAGCAACTGAGACAAAGTCCTTCATAGAATCATTTAAGCTGGAAAAGATCTCTCAGACTGAATCTATCCATTACCCCATCACTGCCAAGGTCACCACCAAGCCATGTCCCTAAGTGCAACATCTACACATCTTTTAGATATCTCCAGGGATGGTGACTCAACCACTTCCCTGAGCAGTCAGTTCCAATGCTTGATAACCCTTTCATTGAAGCAATTTTTCCTAATATCAAATCTAAACCTCCTCTGATGCAACTTGAGGCCATTTCCTCTTGTTCTATCACTTGTTACTTGGGAGAAATGACTGACACCCATCCAAACTCCATTCAGCCGAAAGAACCCCAATTCCCTCAGCTGCTCCTCATCAGACCTGTGCTCCAGACCCCAGCTCTGCTGCCCCTCTCTGTAAAGGGCTCAGGACTGGACACAGCGCTCTAGGTGTGGTCTTGCCTCTTGCCCATTACAGAGGACCTCTCAGCCACCTCAGCACACTGCCAGCTCTTGTTACAGAGACTTCTTGTCCCAAGCCCCTCCCAAATCTCTTCCGCAGGCTGGACGGCTGGACAACATATGTCCCTCACACTACTTCTCTTCTAAGTCACTTCTGTCCTGTAAGTTACAGGCTGAACCCAAGGAAAAGTGGCCTTGATGGCAAACACCAAGGTCTGCCATTGTCACAAGGTAAATTAATATGTCTACTTCATGTCAAGGGAATATTAAACAAAAAAATGCACACCTCTATTTTTGATGTTTTGTTGACATGTAAATGAACATAGCAGTGACACTTCTACATTTTATTTGTAAGCCATAAAGCAGAGTTAATCTTGAGGGTTATTCTGAAGCATTCAAACAGCATTTTATTTAAGTAAGCAATCTGTTATAATGCTATAGAGCACAGGACAGCAACATAGTATGCTACATTTGCCTTAAGAAGTTCACTTTGAAAGGTATTCAAAACAGCAAACCTCTGACTTGAGTAATTCCATTACAAGTTCAATTGTTCCTTCAGTATGAAGTGAGTTAATTTCTCTTTTAAAAACTTCTTTTTAGAAAAGCAAAGGTCTGGTAAAAAGAATTGATTCAAAATATATACATTCCCAACTGTTGTTTAGACTATACATTATATATTTGCTATTTTTATTGTTATTAATTTTTATATATATATATATCCATTACTTCAAACTTGAACTCAGTCTAAATGATTTTCAAGCACTTTTCAGACTTTTAGTACCCTAAATGCAAGTACAGCTGATGAATATGTCAATGCAGCCAAATGGCAGCAGCTGTCTAGATTCCACTCCTGGAAGGCTACCGGAAAGGTGGCTTATCAGAAAGAATGAGAAAATCCCATGATACCTAGCTTTCATTCTATGAATGTTTTTTTTAAATGCAGTGTAGTGGAAAAAGAAGGCTTACTGAACCTGAAAAAAATCAGATTTCTGCTTGAGATGAAAGGCAAAGTAGAGTCAGAGATGGAATAGCTTTGCCCTTGCAAGAAGCTCACTTGATTATGGGCAATATCTACTGTATGTTCACAAAATGGTCTGAGGAAAAAGACCTGATTTTTGAAACAGACTGGACAGTTTGAGAGAGGAAAGGCATTGGTTACTCATTGAAAATTATCTCTTTCTAGGCAGCACTGTAGCAGCAGCCTCACTGGCTGCAGGACAGACAGACAGATGGCTGCACATCAATCTGCTGGCTGAAATAATTATATTGTCAAGAATTTCTGAGTTACTAACAGCACAATACAAAAACAGCAACTAAAATGTACCCTCCTACAACTGTACCAACACATATATTTCTATAGGTACTTTAGCTGAAATGTCAGCCTGGCACAAAGCACCTCCTGCATTTGTGATTACCTGCTATTACAAGAGATATATATCACTCAACATTTCTGTAAATCCAGGACTCACCTCCTCCTTTTACTCACCACCACTCCTCAGCATTCTACACATCTGTAACTCAGTAAAACAAACCTCAGCATTCTTCAAATCTCTAAGTCAGTAAACAAACAAAGCCTATGGAATTCTATCTTTGCTGTCAGCTATGGCTGATAAACACGATACACATCTAGGATACCACATTTGGTTTTCTCGATGTTTACAAAGTTCTTTGAGATTCAATAATTGTATGTGCTTCTGTATCTTCTACTAAGGGCTGACTTCAATGTAAAAACCAAAACTGGTCTTCAAAGGAGCTTCAATGTGAAAACCAAAATTGTTAAAAGAATCAGTGCTAGAGAGGCTTGATAGAAAAAAATACCTCAGGGTGTGGAAGACCAAGCAGAGATATCAATACAATAATTGATAAGAAAAGCCTCAGCTGCTCAACTGTTCATGGTTCAGAAGGTTCTCAAACAATGCTTTTGTGGTAATACACAGGGCCTGATGCAAACTGAGTTTAATGCAGCCATACTAAAAGATGGTGATTTCCTAAACTAGAGCCACCTTTTCTTAGTGTCTGATTCAAGAACATCTACCTTGGAATTTTCTGACATTTTCTTTGCAATTTATTATCATCTACAGTTTTTTCATGGATGGGAAAATGATAAAAACTTTCTTCTTCAAAACATACAGCTCTGCTGCTCTTCAATTCTTGCTATTGAGTTCAGAAAACTGCAGCTGCCACTATGAATACATTAAGGCTTCATAAAACAGCTGTCCTTAAATATCTCATCACACCTCTCCACAGACAAGTATGGCATAAAGCCATATTTCTGTTTTCATTCTTTTCATCCATGTCAGTTAGAAATGAACAAATTCATACAGACATTTTGTGATAATTCTGATGAATTTTGTTATGCTGGTGATAACTTTCACTTCAAAGTGGAATTGTAAAGCACCCAAAAGAAAGACACTAGTCTCAAAAATTAGCAAAGCAGACTTTATATTTCTGGATGGTTCCTAATGGTTAAAAATGCAGACTGCTTTAGGATGGCACCAAAATATCAATGTTAACTTCCTTTTTCTACTTCCAGATGAGACCTTGTTTATTGATCCTCCTGCAGAAAACCTCTAAAAGGCAACTTAGGAAACACAAAACATTAAAAACCTGTTTTTTCTGTCTCATTTGAAGCAGCAACACAATACTAAAAGCAGCTGAGTGCCTGAAAAATTAAGGATTTACAAGAAAATTACTTCAACCAGTTACTGTTTAAAAGACACAGCTTCATCAAAACATAAACTAGATTAAAAGCAAATATAAACTGTGCATTCCTGTGACTACTAACATATAACTAACAAAAATTAAAGAAACAGAGCAAGTTTTTCTACAAGAACAAATCTTGTCTAGTATTTCCCTGCAAAATTAGACAGATTTGTCAGGAAAACTGTCAGTTCTATTAGGAAACTGTACATGTGCCTGAAAATCTCAAAGAGAAGTTATTCTAATCGCAAATTTATAGCACAGGTTGCTAGTTCTAAACGTCCTTCTAAAATACCCCAATTAATAACTTCATTGTTCATGACAACGTGTCAACAAAATTACAATGAGTAACAGAGAATAACCATAGTCTGCAACTGTAGGGAAATGCATCTGAATTCACCATTAGGAGGATGTGGAGTATGCCAACCACACACCTTATCTCACCCACAATATAGGATGACCTACAGGTTTAGCTTAAAACTTCTAATTTCCCTAATGAAATAAACTTAGAAGAAATAAGGGGGGAGAAGATGGCAGGGAAGAAAAAGGAAAATACAGCAGGTTTTACCCACAGATTATTTTTTAAATGAATGTAAGATAGTGAATAGAAAATCCTCCAGGCTTCTGCTCAGACAGTACGAAGACTGCTAAAGGCACTAATTTACAGAAGTACTTACAGCAACCTGGTAGGCAACTTTGTGTTAAAGAAAATGAAACAAGCAAGCAAACAGATGTTACAAAGAGAGGATGTGAAGATATGCAGATTTAATGTTATTGCAGAAGTAACCTTCTAGTAACCTTCTGCTTTGGTCTAGCTGACATAATCACTATTAGCTATTGTCAGCGCAGAATACTGATTTAGTGTGGGGTAACGTGCTCTGTACCAATGTTATTTATGTCCTCTTTCTTCCTTTTCATTTGTAGATGTTTCAGAATTGATGACACATGGCAAGAAAAAAATCACATCTGTCATGGGACTAATTTTTGTTGTTATAACCACAAAACTCAATATTTGTCATCTTTTAACTGGTCTTAGTTATGATTAAAATGGTTTCTAACTGTAATTATATAATGATAAAAATACTTAGTGTGTTTTCATAACGGATTGATTGAAATCACACTTGCTTTTTTTTTCCTATGGCTTTGTCATTCCTTTCTACACAGCAGAAAAACAAAAGCAAGCCAGCATTCTCATATAACTGATGAAAAGGTTTCTCTGGTTTTTTACCCCTCTCTCCACCTACTCCATCTTCACAGCTGCCAGCTTCCTCCTAACCCCTTGCTGTTGCTGGCAATGTTGATCACAAGAGTCAGAACCATAATTTCCAGAAGTATAGTTTTCAGATGGGTTGTCCATCAATACAAGGAGATAGCCATGATTTAAAATTCCCACTTCCTAGCAGAACATTCCCACACTATAATGCGAGAATGAAGAATTCTGCCTCTTTCTCTTCAACATACTACATTTCTTGTATTGAATTTCACACTAAATTCATTCAAAACTTCAGACAAACCTATTCTAAAGACTTCCTTCTTTTGTAAAAAGTAATAAATCTTAACACATGATAGTCACCTATTTTATGTATTACAGAAAAACCCCAAAGAAAACAGGTTTAATATATACTGGGGGGAGGGGGGGGTGTCACTTAGAACATTTTTTTGGGGGGGGAGTATTTTTTTATGTTCTTCCTTTACTTTTAGAATAACATATAACCAGTGTTTTTATTATGTGGTTCTAAATAAAACACACATTAAGGTGAGTTATTTCTTTGGCAGATCAGATGGCTCATTTATATATGAAATTTAATTTATAAAACTTTTTAAGCACATCCAGAGGCTCAATAGATTCAATAATGTATTTCCATGGATCTCAACCATGAAGGACAGGCTAGGGCCAACATACACGCATAAACAGGCTACTGTGAAATGAAATATGGAGGTTATCAGGCATAAACCAGAAAACAATTCATAGATACACTTTTACTCCATCAGTGGTAAAACTCTGAGTAGCTTCAGTTAAAGCAGTATGGCTGTAAAATCAGGACCAGAACAGTATTCTACATAATTTAGATATCTCTCCCTACCGACTTTTGCCTTGAAAATGAAAAAGCAGGTGTGATTCGAGTAGTCTGTTGTCCTCTCTCCCTTGTCAAAACATGACAGCTACTCATGTGCAGTCATTAAACTACAGTATGTCACCTAAAAGTGAGAATTTATACAGTTGACAGGAAACTGTAGTGCCCGGGATGTAGCTGCTGATATCCAACATTCAGTTGTAAGGTGATTTGCATCACAATCCAAACATAAATTCCTACTTAAGAATTACTTTCTGTTTAAATAATCCTATAGTAACAATGTTCCCAGTATTGCCAAAATAAGGAAATAGGGTAATAATGATAATACACGGCAACTAAACAACAAGGTAAGTGCTTCTTCTTTTCCCTACACTTTGTACAGGCTCTGTCACAGAGCAGCTATCAACAGTAACCGCCGCAGATTTTTTATAACATTTTCACAAATGACTGCAAAAACCACAACACATTAGAAAACCAGATGCCATGCCTATGGGAACATCAAGACTTTCAATACTTCAATATTCCTGTCCAAAAATTAACAATCCAAATTGTGTCCAGTACTTTATGCATACAGTTATTTAGTAGTCTGTAATATGAAACCTTAGCTTTGCTGAAAAAGATCTTTAGTCCCTTCTCTTCTGCCTTCTACTGGAAGAACTCTCCTAAAAACTGCAGTTTTTCCTGGATACAATAACACTAAAAGCACAAGCCTGACAGCTCTGTAAGAGTAGGTGCCTGTCATATGCAATGACAGATATTCATCCATACACCCATCCATAACAACACAGCCTAAAATTATTACTTTTAAAAATCATTTGGTGTTGTTAAAATGTCTTATGGAGAAGGAAATATAATTTTTTAAAAAATACAACCCTTAATGTTAAGAACCAGTTAAAACAGAATTCTTTACAGTGCACACCTGTTCTCAAAATCACTTGAAAAGCCAGAACTCCAAGGAAAAAGACACTTTCTCTTCCACTTTTATGAGCCTGAAATGTGTTTTTTCTTCTCTTTTTCATAACCGCAGCAGTCATCAGAGCTAAAGTAATATTATAGTAGGTTGGCATGTCTTAAAAGCCTTGATTATTATCATCAAAGTCACTGGGAAAAGTTAAATGTAATTAACAGCCAAGTTGTCCAACATTAGTACTAAGCTACAGTGGCTTTGACCTGATCCTTTCTCCACAGAAGAAGCAACAGTAAGGCTCCCAGCACTGGTCAAAGGGCACAGGATCCCCTGATAATCTCAGAAAAATTTTATAACTAAGGAGGAGTGTTGTCTTCAGTCTAAGCCATCACAGACTAAAGTACCTGATCCTGGACAGTTTTACAGCCAAGAGGTTTTAATCTCAGTTCCCTAGAATAAAAACTGCCAAAAAAAGTCACAAATCTATCAATGATTTCACTTACCACTATTATCGGAGCTTCATTAGCAACATGCATAAAGAATGTTCTAAGTAGTAAAAGTGAAAAGTGGAGAGGGAACTTTAAATACATCAGAAAGGTCAAAACCCACATTAAGAATATAATTTAGGCCAGCTAAAAGTCCTGAAGTCTTACTTTTTCATCAAATAGATACATCTAATATATACATATTAGCATATATAAACTGATATGGAGATGCTGGGTTTGATGAGAATAAAAGAAAAGTAATTACTCAATTTTAGTCTATAATTAAAACTAAAATTTGAGGCTTCTGCAAATAGTAGCAACTACCTTTTGTGTGTGTGTGTACATATTTGTCTGTATACCCTTGGTGTCTTAAGTCAGGAATAAATGCTCATTTAAAACAACCATACATTGTACTACCTCACCATAAGATCTCCATGACTATACCACACCTCACTGTGGGGTAGGAAAATAATGTTCTTTAACATTTCAGTATCATTAACCATAAACCATGACATGTTGTTTTCATACTGATCCGATGTTGTACCAAAGCTCTGAAATCTTATGGAAGCCCACTTTTAGATATTTAATTAAGTAGGTTGTTCTCCCACTTGAGAAAAACTCTCCACATTTTCAGAGTTGTGTTTTTGGCTGTGAGGTCAAAATTTTAAAGCACGAATGCCACATGGACAGCTGGTGTCCAGGTCCATTTAAACATCCAGCTTAGATTCATGGTTCAAGTAAAGGCATTACATTTTACCTACCAATTCTAATGAAGCACAATTTAATTTTAAAGAGCACTGGATGCTTGCACCTTCTATTGAATTTTACAGAAGCATTGAATGACATTTAGTTATTATTTGGATACTTGAATTTGCATTGACTTCAAAAATAATGAACTTCAACTTAAGAACAGCTAGAAAGGATTATCTGAGTTGGGAAAGATCAGAATCTTTAAAGAAAGATTAGAATTATTTTACAAGATTTAGTCATTACAGGACTTTCCTAGACACTTAGCAAATGCACAGTGATTCTGATTACGTCCTCAAGGAATCATATAGCCTAAAGTCATGTCAGATTTGTTTTTCACAGTGGGCTGTCCCAACAAGTTCTGATGAACTAATAAAATCTCCTTTTGCTGTTTCTCAAAAGAAGGCACCTATAGGCAGCTGTGAGGGGCCAGGGAACAGAAACTGAGAGATTTATGCTAATCAAAACTCACTTTAATCTTTAACACCCTTAAGTGAGGATTTACATGAAATCCTCTCCCTAGTATTTTAATTCTAAGCCAGAAGGAACACATCCTGATCCATGGTGTCCATGAGACAAATTTAATCCATTTGAAGATCAGGATTCATCACACCTACAAAACACTAGTCATGTTATGGTGTGAAACAGCAAAACTTTCATTAAATATTATTCTTTGGCAGAAAATTTGACATCAGTCTGCCTGGGAACCCTTAAGATCTTATACCAGTCTAGTCTATTTTGAAGAGAACCTACTGAAAATACAGCCAATGGAGCCTGACAAATTGCTGACCTACAATAACTTCTGTTCTTCCACAAAGACACTAAAACACTACTTGAAGAAGTCATCTCCTTGTCACAACCAGCATGGCATTCGCATGGCATAGTGTGCCTGGAGGAGACAGCCAGAAGAACCCAGCATTGCCACATAAACCGAGCACTGTGCCTCAGAAACATAAAAATTTCTAAAGCAGAACACATTTGGTATGTTTGACACTTTCTTGTCCTACTTCACACAACCAATCCCCTACAAAATGCTTAAGTGTTGTTTCTCAAGTGAATGCTTAAGCAAGAGTCTGAAGCTTCACTTTTCTAGAAGCACCATAATTTTAAAAACAAGTGTGGAAAAAATTATGACAGCTGATGGGCTTTATGAATTAAACTGGCAGAAATTTCTGCTGTAGCAGAACAACAGATCCTTTAGAGCTAATTTGTGGGTGGCCTTCTGTATGTAGGTTTGTTGAAGGCCACGGTATATAGTATGCAATACACAAAAAGAATACAGCTATAATTCTGGCTTTGATTCCACAAGGAAGGATCTGAAAACTAAACTAGTAATCCCAGTAGTTACCCAGAAGAAACGAAGCCATGGTTAAACTTCAGGCAGTATCATGAGCAAAAGGGTTGTCTTATAGTACATGTCAAAGGTCTCCAGGACCCATCCCATGTCTCAGATAAGAGATGCAGCGGTAGCTCATCTAGAAAACAGCTACAGAGAATGCCCAGAGAAGCTGCTCCTGTACTGCATAAGTTGCCTGTTTACTGCAATCAGACTGTATCTTACATACGTGGGACTGACACATGACCCTGCTCCCCTGTGACCTACTGACAAGGCCCCCAAGGCTCTCACTGTCTCCTGCTGCAGAATGCCTGGTAATCTATATAGGTATATTTATTCTCTCACCTCTGGGGTCCTATCTCTACCAGATCACCCTTCACTTTCTCCAGTTGACAGAAAAATGCAGGTTTGTAGAGTGAGGAATTCTCAGTCCCCAAGGTTGTGCCTCAAATGTGATACCTGGGAGATCTGACCTGTCTCCGTGAGCAACAGCAGGAGTCTGCAGAGATCCAACGCCCCGTGAGCAGTTACATTAGGTCACATCCCCCTGTTGCTCTGTAATCCCGACTGTTTGCTGATGCGTCTGACAAGGTACATTGAGCACGGAAGTTGCTGACCTGGAGACACATCTGCCAGTACAATTTTAAGTGTCTATTTAGCTATTCATGAGGGCATTTACTGACATGAGCAAAATTATAGTGTGCAGGGGGAGCCCTGCTCTCTGTTACAGAGAAGATTGTATTCTCACCCCTAAATTACTTTGAATATGCCAAGCACTAGCATTTTTTGTATTCAGCATAGCTACAGTCTGTCCAAGATAATTCAGCACAGTGCTAATGTGAAAGCTCTTATAGAAGTTTTCGTTACCATATTTGGGTGACTAAATTGCTGCAAAGATCAATAAAACAGTGGGCCTGCTCAGTTTATTGAAATAATTTAAAATATGGCAAATATCCTATATTGTCTTTTTTTTTTAAATTAAACTGAAGTAGAAAAATCCAGTATTGGTTGGATCAGAAATGAATATAAGGGTGACGTCTGTAGGTAGATGAGAATCGTTTGACTAAATATTTTCAATTAAAAATGTGGCATTTTCAGAGCCAAAACATTTTGTGAAAAAGAAACACTTTAACAGATTTCTTGTTTAAGAGAAATCGAAAAATATATATAAATATCTAAATAGCTTATGTTGCTTTTTCAGAACACAGAAAATACTACTTTTGGTTAGAATTTCTTTTTATATCTGCACATATGAACTTAGAATATAAAAAGAGGATAAGAAATAAATTCAGTATTTCAAAGTCATTTGAATTATATGTTTCAATTTTCCTGACTGCATTTTTTCATACTATAAATTCATTAATATTTTTGAGGGTCGAAATTTCTTTGTGAGAAAGAAGGTATTTAAATAGTGAAAGGGAAGAGAATTTCTGCCCCGCTGTAAAAAAAATTATTTTTATTAGAAATTGCTTGGCTTGTTTTAAACCGTATACAAAATCATGCTTTTTTATTCACTATAACTAATGCATCACTATCTCCACAATCATGGTTTTTGTGGAATAAATTTTGTATGTAGGGGAGAAAATTGTCACGAATCATTTCATTTCCAGCAGGTGAGTTGCCTGTAGAGCATCTTGCACACAAAAAGCCTTTTAAATGGCTTCCCTTTTGCACTTACGTAAAATGCACAATTGTTGGGGAAAAAAAAGCTAAGCGAGATAATGACAGGCAGGCTCAGCATACAAGAACAAGCAGGAAAATGTCTTTTCCAAATGCAACGTATTTGGCAGTCGGATCCTTGGAACACACATATTAGCTGGCATTTATATTGGAAATCAGAAGAGTGTTCTGGTAACAAGTACAATCTTTTACATTCTGTCAGAGCCCACAATATTTATTTTGTTCAGGCCAACCATCTATTTCTCACTTTGTGTTTATATTTCCTGAGCATTAGCTAGAGACCCAGCTGGTAGACATAGCAACATTAAAGCCAGGTAGAAGCACTAATGAAAGAGCTGAAAAAAACAGCAGCATAAGAAAACACACAGTTTCACCAGTGAAAAACTACAGCTGAATTTTTAAATCCTTCCTGGTTCATTGAATAACATGAGAAATTTAGCTTTTAGAAATAAAAGGCCAATTACCTGAAATCCATAGGTTAATATTAATCTTGTAAATCAGCCCATAGTTCTCAACAGGAATTTTCCCACATGATGGTAATGAGCACTATAATGACTTGGTGGATTAACTACATGGATTTTTAATCATGTCATATCTGTCCAAATCCATACAATAATTTAATTTGTGTCCAACATGCTATTTTCTCCCTCCAAATCAAGCCTTTTCCCTCCAAATAATTTTTCTTTGATCTTTTCACTACCACTGAAAAAAGATTTCCATACTGGGATCTCCCACCATGCTGTCTGCACTTGACAGTGTGCCACCCACACAGTTTTGTACAAGTGTTAAGCCTACAGTATTCATAAGCTCTCTAAACTGCAATTCAGAATATTTTCTACAGCAGATGTTTTTCCTTGCCTCTGCTTTCATATTTAGTAAGATTTTTAAAAAAATCAGCACATATTAAAAAGAAAGATGATAGAAACATAATTGCAGCCAGCTGAAGACTGGAAGGAAAACCTCCATTCAAGGACATCTGAACAATCACCATCCTGGTCTAAGCCCAGATGCTAAGAAGTGAGAGCATCTTCTACCCCCCATTACTTTCACTGAAATAATTAAGAGGATGGGGGCTGTTTGTTGCATATCTTCTGTATTTGTATTGCTCCAGTCTTTGGATGTGTATATACAATGTATATACTTAGGTGTACAGATCAAATAACCAAAGATGGGCCATCCTGTGCTATGTACGCAGTGACACGTGAGAACATTTGAGTTTGTAGGTGGGGACAGTGAGACTCCTGCTGTGCCCTTGAAAACCTACATCTCCTGTGTGGAAACAATTTGTTCATCTTTTTTTATATGGTGAATCATTAGGGTTTTCCACTGAACTCAAAAATGTTCAGACTACTGTATTCACTGCACTTGCTTAAGTGTTCCTAGTAAATATGGTCACAGTGCACAGATCGCTTCCTTCTTTTGGGAGCAGGTTGGCAGCAAACCAGCGAGATTCTGTTGCAGGGTAAGCTTTAAGTCTAAGACTCAAATCTACATTAAAATATATAGGAGGGAGGCTTATATATGTCACTATTTTTCTTTCCCACTCTTTCATAACTTTGTGTAGTTAATGTATTGCTGTATATCGAATTCATCCAACTGGGTTACTTATCTTTACAACAAGTGAAAAAATTCAGCTGATAGTGATGAACTTTAACATCTCTGTTAAGATAAAAATGTGTTACACTGTCAGAAAATTAACATCTAATGGTTAATGACAGTAGTAAAAAGGGAATCTCCCTTTTTAAGATGAGAGAACCAAGTATTCCATTCACACCGTAAGACTAACGGAAACCAGCTGTTTTTTTTGTCTAAGATAAAGCTTAAGGAACCCCAAAACCAGAAATACAAATAGAATCCACATAAGGAAGAATGCATATAGTGCTAAAATCAGAGGGATGATTCAATAAATAAATATAGCAGGAGGTAGGATTTTGTTTGCAAGGCCACTGCAGGGGTTCAGAAAGAAGCAAAACTCCCGGGCAACTGCATACTGTCAGGTAGCGCTGGTCGTTATCATTCAGACAACACAAGAATCTTTATCTGTAGCTTAGGGGGGATTTTAAGTAACATATTACTCCATTTTTTGGAAGGAAGACAGAAAAATTTCTCAAAACAAACATTGTCTCTGTAATCTCCATGACCACCTCTATTGAACTTCTCACACAAATTATTTGTCCTGTAGCTCAGAGTTCTCAGCTCAGTTGTGAGCTAGAACAAGCAAGTGAATAAATTGTTTTCAGTGCTAAAATATGAAAGTCAAGTCACAGCTCTGTTTTAATTCCATTAACTTTTATGAAAGCTAGTTTTGTTAAGTAAATTTAGCTACTGGATTTTAAAGCAAAGACTCTAGTATATCATGGCATTGCTTAATAGTCTAGCAAAGTAATGTTAAACAAGATCATCAGCTTTATCCAGGAACCACAACAAGTAAAGCAAACTGAAATGTGCTCTGAGTAAAACACAGGAAAAATCTCAAAAAAATATGTGCAGAAAGCAGAAGCTAGAGAACTAAATAACCCCTCAGCACTTTATTGAACTGATTATCGCTGTCATTTGGTCTCTTAACTCCTGCTGAGAAAGTTACCAGAGTTTTAGAAGAATAAGAAGTTGTTCAAAGTACAAGTGCTGTGCTGAAAAACTAATCTGTTACTTGCAAATAAAGAAAAAGCAACATTTGGTGTTACTTAATATTGTTTACACATTGAAGTTCTTATTACTTAGCTAGAAAAACAGCTTCAACACTCATTTACTGAGAAGTAATTTGTGCTCCTTACAGTAACGTGCTCCCATTGCCAGTTTTATTAGACATCACAAGAACTTATGAGAATATAAAAGTTAAAAATGAAAGGGTAATCGACCAGAAGAGGGAGTCAAAAACCCCACAAACCCAGGAATCAGTTATCTGAAATGTAAATGTAAGACCACTTAAATTAGCTGAGATCAGCTCAGTTGGTTAGAGCCTGGTGCTCATAATGCCAAGGTCACAGTTTTGATCCTCACATGGGCCATTCACCTGAGAGCTGGACTTGATGATCCTTGGGAGTCCCTTCCAACTCAGAATATCCTGTGAAATCTGACTCCCAGTTATTCATTTCCTACCAATACAATTCTCAAATGGGCCAGAGCCCAGGTGGTCTTATAGCCGACCAGTAAATACAAAAATTCATGAAAAATGACACACCTTTGTGTTTGATCTTTGAACCAGTTTCTCCTCTTTATTTAAACAAGGTCCCCATTGATGCTAGCTGAACAAGAGCTCCTAGAATTTTCTTCCTTTGTCTTCTATCTTGTTTTAAGAGGCTTTATTAGAACTGCCTTCCAGCAGATATTGAATTTATTAAATAAATTCAAAAATTCATGTTACCACACCCAGTGCTGATTTAAACAATTGCAATTCACTAGTAATAGATGTAAGAAGTCAGCCACTGGTGTGTGACATAAATTAATTTGTACCATTCTAATTCAATACCATTCTTTATCACCAAAGATATAAAAATTTCAGCCCTGGAATAAGTGTTATTCCTTATTTCACTGTACATTTTTTACTGAGAAACAAACAGATCTCGAGAGTTAGAATTTAAAGAAATACACAGAAATCATTACTTTGCCATACTTGAGATCCTAATTTTAAAATCTCAGCCTTCTATTCAGGTACACCCAATGTGAAAGGGAAACATTAAGACTTCATTGATTGTGAACACATTAATACCTCTGTTATGAGAGGAGTTTCACCAACATTCTCTTGTGCACACTTCACATCAGACTGAACATTAGCGTGAATGGAATTACAAATCCAAGAAAAATAAAAACTTACCTTTTTACTTTTTGTTTTGTTTTTTTGTTTGGTGTGTTTTGATTTTTTTCCCCTATTTCTTTTTCATTTCTTTCACACACCCACAAGAGCTTTAAAAGCCAGTTTTGGAAGAAAATATTGCATACTTATTTCTCCCATAAAATCCAAATTTATGAAAGTTTAGGATTTAAAAATAAAAAATACTCAGGGATGCTTAAGTACATCTTGTTGAATCTAAATGCTGTTTCACATCCTATTATGCAACATTCAACAGGGACACAGGTGAAACAAACAGTGCTTCAAACATATCTTACATACGTTCCAGTTGACTGGCCACCTGCCAGCGTCCGCAAGCAGATTACGGAGGCAGTGCCAGGCCCTTCCCACTGTTGCATAGCAGGAGAGTGAGAGGCAGTGGGGATAAACTGAAATAAGAGAGGTTCAGGCTGGTTGAAAGGACAGACTTTCTGACTGTGAAGTCGTCAGGTAGTGAAGCAGGTCCTCACCTGGAGTGCTGTGTACAGTTCTGGGCCCCACCATTTCATTATGTGAGGGCACTCAAGTGCATTCAGAGGAGGGCAACAAAGCTGGTGAAAGGGCAGGAACATCCTGTGAGGAGAAATGAATGACTTTGGGCTTGTCAACTTTGGAGAAAAGAAGGCTGAGGGGTCACTCACTGCCCTCTACAGCTTCCTGGGGAGAAGAAGTGGAAAGGGAGGTGCTGATCTCCCTGGTATCCAGTGGTAGGACACACGAGAATGGTTGAAAATTGTGCCAGGGAAGGTTTAGACTGAACATTAAGAAGCATTTTTTTACTGAGAGAGTGGTCATGCACTAGAACAGGCTTCCTAGAGAGGTGGTTGATGCCACAAGCCTGTCAGCATCTAAGAGTTTGGGCAATGTCCTTAATAACATGCTTTGACCCTTGGCCAGTCCTGAACTGGTCAGGCATTTGGACCAGATCATCGTTATAGGTCCTGCCCAATTAAAATATTCTGTTTTAATTCAATAGGCCTAAAATCTTCCTGATCTTAGCTAGATCACCAGACCAGTACAACTAAGACACACAAGCTTGTATAACCAACTTCACCCAAAGGAATGGTTTCATTTAGCCTTCCCAGCCCAAATAACCAGACACCCACTTGCAGATAGCTCATACAAAACAGTCTTTAGCACAAGTCCAGAGTGAGGCTTGAGTCATAACAAGAAAAATTAAACATTCTGCTTCATGCATTTCCATGTGTAATTACCATTATAGATCCGAGCTGAAGGCAGTTATACAATTTATCTACACACTTCTCTCCCATGCCTTCAGTGTCCGCCATAATTAACAGATTCCAAGAGCACTGACTGCATTTGATTTCAACTGCAAACACACTCTGTTTGGGGACTGACCAAGTCCATTCATACCAGGGAGCTGCATAATTATCCTGGAATTGTAACGGAAAATGTAAGCTTTAAGTGCCAACAGGACAACAGGTAACTGACACATCCATGTAACTGCATTACCTGTGGTCACTTCAGCTTACACTAAGTGCTTTTCCTCTCAAATACATCTTCCTGCCAAAGACAACTGAATATTTATTTGCCTAGAATTATTCAGTGTGCATTGTATATCATCTTGCTCATGTGTACAAGCTACTGCACTGATACTTTAAAATCCTAGAGAGACAAAAAAATGAAATAATTACTATAGAAAAAAGTGCCCCTCACAAGTGCAGTAAACTGCAGAAGAATTATCATTTTTCATTCATGCTTATATGAATTGGCTATGCAAACACAGGAGTAGGTATTTATTTGTATTTATTCTGCACAAGTTGCTGTGAAATAAGCTCCAGAGAAAGACTATTGAAGCTGAAGTGCTACAAGAAACTCTCACATATTGTATATTTAATGTCTCTATAGAGCTACCACACAGTAATGACTAGTAGAGAACTGCACAGAACAACCAAATCTCTCCTGAATATTTCATCAGAGACATCCATCTCAGAATTCTTAACAAATTTTGGACAACTGTGTTAAATTAATTTATAAAGTAATCTCTCTGAAATGTACTTCAGAAGACTCACTCTTCCTGGCTGTCTCAATAAAAAAAAAAAAAAAAGTAGACAGTCATATGCAAAACTAAGTCAAGAAGCATTAATAGGTAATATTCTGCTTGGCTGATAAGCACATGAGTATTCATTGGCTGAAAAGAAACAATTTAGCCTGTATTTTTTTGTTACTTATTTCTGTTTGGTGAAATGATATAAGGATATTAATCTGGTGCAATGGAAAACAAAAACCAAAGAAGTTGTTTAGACTAGTAATATTTTACGAAGTGGATACGGGTCTCTGTGAGAGTTTGCACTATTCACCGTTAATCTGGTCTTTTTTTATTGCTAAGCTTCAATTAGCACCTCAGGAAAAAAAGAACAGTTCATTGCAAGGTTTTCATCAGGGAAGCTACACATGTGTACTGATCTCTAGCAGCCGTAATGGTGTACCAGTGCTTTCTCTTACAGCAGTTATTCCCATCAATGTAAAACTAAGTCTTGGAGAGTTAAGTATTCTACACCTTCATAACACCACCACAGGTAACAACAGATGAAAGTCTCATCTGTTGAATTCTGACCACAGTTCAATAGAGGCTGGCATTCAGTCTGTAAAAGCAAGATGTCCTAGCGATGCATACAGATTTACTCTCCTTAATACTATAGGATGTGCTTCAGTACTGTCTTCCTCTCACCATGTCTGTTGGGGAAGGTTCACAACTCTTACTGCTCTCTTCATTCATTCCATGCCTATAGGAATGGACCACAACATGCATGGGCATGTCCCTGTGTATTTAAGATATTTCATTCCATACCCACTCCACAGCACTGTGGGAATCTGAACACATTTTGCACAGTTTTGTGGGCTGGTTTTGTTTTGCTCTTTTTTTTTCCCCTCAAAAGTATATCCTAGGGTCAGCAGCTTTGTGCCTACTGCTGTTCAGAACAGTTTGTCCCAACAAGAAAAGATGACACCAAGGAAAGAATTGTTTACTGCCATATAGAAAAGATTTCAAATGGAGCCTCCTTTAATGGAAGCAATTTTAATAATTATCAGCCAAGATATCTAAACTGACAAAAGTACGGTCACAAAATTACTGAATTTAACAACACATTTCTCACATTTCTCTGAAATTAAAAATTAATTGGCAGATGCCAAAGGGGGGAAAAAAGTGATGTCATATATTGCATCTTTTTATGACAGATGGTTTCAAATGGATTAATGAGGTGAGTGCTGAATTTCTAGGTTGTGGTTAATATTTAATCTCCAGCCAGCAGATACCTCTAAGATTTTTACATCTGAGTGGTCAAGAAGCCTACCTAATGGAACTGTTAAAAGCACTGTGCTAATTTGAAGAGTATCTGCCAAATGAAAAAAAATTAACAGATATTGGAAAGTTGAGCGGGGAAGAGGTCAAGAGAGATCTTGTCACAACACTGGTATGGAAACAAAAATTCAATATATTTTTTTCCCATCTGACAAGCAGAGGAGAGACATACAAACTACATGAGTTCATATTATTCTATGTCAGACAAATTAAGAGAAAGAAAAGGATTAGTAAAATAAGTAATTCCTCCCCCTCCCTTCCCCTTCATTTCTATACAGTTTTAGAATGGTAAAAACTTACCACCTCATACAAAAAAGGTGCCAGAAAGCAGCTCTGTGTAGAAGGTCTTGGGGGTCCTCATGGACAATAAGCTGTGCATAAGCCAGCAGCGTGTCCTTGTGACCAAGAGGCCCATGATGTCCTGAGGTGTATTAGGGAGAGCAGCAGGTCAACACTGTACAACAGCATCTACAAGAATTAAAAAATGAATGAGAACAAAGTCAAATGAGAAACATTAACATTCCTAGTGCAAATATTTACCATCCTAAAAAAAATAATTTTATCAGGACATTTCATTTCATTATCTTACTATTGCATTTATTCTTTTCCTGGGATACAAATTAAAGTCATTCTGAAGTGACTTATTGCTATATCGAACATCCTGCATTTCTCCAACAAATGGAAAAAACAATGCCTAGTCACATACTCTTATACTGTAGCTATTATTGTACAGTATCTGGTTCACAGAGAGCCTGCATAGGCCACAGGTAACTCCATGACATATCCTAATCTTTAAAGAGTATAGGGAGTATCATTATTCACTAATAAATCAGGAAGAAAGAGATTGAAAAACAAATTATTATCTATAAAAAAGGAAAAAATTTGCTGATTATGAGGATAACAAATTTCTTTTGGTTTCAAAATCCTTAAAGAGAATACTGCCGAGTAATTTGTGACAAAAGAAAAGAATAATACTCTTCATTAGAACGCAGTCCGCATATCTAAACACCCCTCTTTACAAATTCTATATACAAAGCATTCATTTCTACAAAAAGCTGTCACACAAAATAAATACATGTCACACATAAAATACATTGTTATGTAATGTATTTTTTTAAGTCTTTAAGAAGAAAAAATACATATACATGCAATATACATAAATATAATACATAAAAATGTTCCATATATCATTAGCATTTTCCATAAAATAGATTTTCATCTAAATAAAATGCAGAATATGCTCCTTGATGGCCAGCAATATCTACAGCCTTTGACAGATTTGTGCTCTGTTTCAGCATATCCCAGGTAGACATTCAAGAAGTAAAATAATTAGCCAAACTGGAATACACGGTGATTATCCAAAATGGTACTTAGAATTCTGTTCTAATAAATGTGATGAAACCCTTAATGATTTCAAGCAGCAAGGGGAGGGGGAATTGAGGGAAGAGAGATTGAAGCTGTTTTCATTATGAAAACCGACAGCTCATGGTTCCATTTTCACCCCAAAATGCCATAGAGATTAATATTTTTCTTTCAAAGCCACATTTTTATAAGAGATTATGTTTTCCTAAGAAAGCAGAAGAGCTCCATTCAAAGACATTCCCATTTGTTGTTGTCAGATTCTGCCTAACTGGGCTGAAAGCCTACTGTAGCTCTGCGGATCTGTGACCTGCACTTCACTCCCTCCAGGCACTATAAATAATTTCCATGGAAACAGCACTGAAGAAGATATCTGCAAGCCAAGAGATATCTATGGACTTTCTGTTAGATTTATATCTTTATTTTTTCTCCTACATTTTCTCAGTTAAATACAACATTAAATACATTTATTCTATAAAATATGTTACACACAACATTAAAGTTATAAAAGAAATGAAAGCTACAGGGGAAAAAAATGAAGGAGATTCCTACTCCACCATATGTATGCATCTATAGATTATCTTCACATCCTGCATTCCCCTTTGTCCTGAGGAAACAGTACATTGCATCCACACTGCATTTTTTTCACACACGGAAGCATTCTCCCTTAGTCATAAGATACCAAGAGGTATATCGGAATATCATAGGGTAATGAAGACTGTTCTAATTCACACCTTGATGAGGCTGAGAAGAAGATACATGTGAAATCACAGCTGAAGGGCTCTGAAACAGCCACATCAAACCAGGAAGGGAGGAACTGAACACAGTGGAATACACGACAGCCTTGCCAAGTGCAAATCCTCAGCTCTTCAGGCCTAGATGTCAATTCACAAACAGTGAGAGTCAGCTAACTTCCCAGTCACTTCCCTTTCAGCAATGGAAAGATAATGCTCAACATGAGCACTTAGTAAAGATAATCTGGAAATCTACTGAATTCTGTCCCCTCATGATCCTCCAGTTAATGACAGCCCCTGTATATTGGAGGTGTACAGTACTCCCTCTTTCTCCTCCTGGTCACAGTTTGCCCTCCCTGCGAACTGTACAGCCTGTATTGGTTTCTTTTTCCACTGAAAATGCAGATGACTAAGCCCAAGTTATAAAAGTCTCTTTATTCCAAGATCAGTCTACAGATATGGGGAGAAACAGAGATTGCCTTTTCTCTCCTTTAGCTGGATTTATACAACCTGCCTGTTTGCTTAGGGTACAAAGGAAGTGAGCCAAGGCATCAACTGCAACACAAGCACCTAAGGAGAAATAACTGTAATCACTGCTCTGGTTTTGGCTTTTCATTATAACAATAGCTGTCATTGAAAATAACAATAAATTTAATTAATTATTCTGAGGTGTTTTTGCAGCTGCTTTTCCCCTCCATGCTCCGCCTATAGGACATATTTTATCCTCACACAAGTTTTGAGTGCTGACTATGAGGTTTTTCTTCACTAAAACACATCAGATTCCATATAATCGTCTACATTTTTTTCCTGTTTATTGTTCTCACGTCAGGAAGAATTCACACAGTTCACAGTAGTATCGACACTGGGATTAAAAATAATGGCCTAGGCTTCCTCAAGCCACCACTTATAAAGGAAAGGTTGCTTACTACTACATAAGTCTTTAGCTGTACTCATCATTTAAGGCTTCTCTCTTTAGAGTAAATACTAGAAAAATACTTGAGAAGCCAAGACTCCCTTGGAATGTTTTGAGCCAACGAAGTTTAGAAAAATATCAGAAAGAAGCTAATTCATCATAAGAGACACTTGTATTTACATCTTCTGATAGCTACTGATATCCAGATTGCTGTTCAACTCATGTTTGAGTTTTTAGGTCCAGTAGCTAAAGGAACAGGAGTATCAAGATTAGAAAAACTATTTCTTGTTCTCAATCTAAGATATCCTGAAGGTGGCTATTTTTTTAGATTGTTCTCAGATCTTACCTCTACCTGTCAGAATTCTTACTGTAACTACTTAAAATGCTACCAAAGTATTTAACATCATGTATATTACTTAACTTCTCTGTGCCTTGTCTTACCACTCTAAAATTAGTATCTCATAATAATTACCAATCTTCTTTCACAGAATTATTAAGAAGGTTAATTAATTAATGTTTCTAGCACTCCTGAGATTCTCAGATGAAAAAGCAGTACATCTGTGAAAGGCTTTGGAGAAACTTTGAATTCACTGTCATAATTACAATTAAATCAAGGAGAAATTTTCCATTGTTATTCTCAGATTCTCTTTTCTTAAGTTCACTATTTTATTTTTTCCTGCAAGTTGCCATTTGCTGCAAAATATCTGTAATATCTATTCAAAACTCTATAACTTGCTTTAGAAAAAAGTAAATTGCATCCAACACACCTTAATCAATTATGTATCCAGATAACATAGGTGAGGACAGATCATGTTTTTGCAATCACCCCTGTAGACTCGACACCTCTTGCCTCTTTATTTCCTTGATTAGCCACGTTAGGCCAAAAAATAGATTCATATCAGCATAATTGTTCCCTAACTCCTGACACCAATAAGATATCTCATCAGAATCTGCTCACTGGGAACAGCAACTCACAATAATATATATGAAATCTACGCTGATCTTCCTGCCATTGTACTTTGACATTCAGCCCTTAGTTACTCCTGCAAACATTTTGAATTAACAGAGAAACAAGTTATTTTGTAAAATATGGTCTAGACATTAAAAAAGTAATAGTCAAGAATACATGGATTAAGAAACAGTAAAAAAAAAGTAAAAGAAGAAATTCAATTCTACTATATTGTGTATATAAAATGTATGCTGACTTCTTTCTGGCAGTTTTCAGTGGAAAGATAGTCCTTTCATTCAACTTACTAACTGAATGTTCCCAAGATACATCCATTTAGTGTTTGTAGTAATTACCTAATTAGAAATCTTATAAATTACAGTAAGACAAATAATTTTCAGAATTCTGCTCAGAATTTAAGATCATGACATTTGATTCATCAGAAATTGCAGACTGTTATTAAAAATATGTGGTCTTGTTTCAACTTTCCGAATACCTGTTTATTAGCTAATCATATTAAATAGCTTAATATTCTGATAATTACTTAAAAACTTACCTTTGAAAAATAAGTCTCCAGAAGCATCATATGCAGGTTTGGTCACTGAAATATACACCTTCAAGAACTACATGTGATTATGACAACAGCATGCATGCTTTCAGTATTCTCTTAATTTATATTTACCACTGAATCTGAGGATGGTTCTGACCTCTGTTATATTCAGGGTAACCTCATACATTTATTCTACTAACCTGAATTGGGTTAGCTTTAGGATTCAGTTTGGACTTACTTTTACAATTGAGGATGCTTTTGCCATAGTAATGTACTCCGCTGTCACACAACCGAACTGTATTTGCCCTATATGTAAGTACATACGTATGAGTTCATATTTCTTGTTTCAACTTATGATCTGGTGTGGAAAAACAGACCAATTAGGTATTCCAATGGCTTCTACCAGAGCATCCTGAGCAGCACCACTGTGAACCTCATGCTGACACTGCAAGATCACCACACAGTCCCATCTTGGACAGCCCGAGGGAGGCAAATGGGACATAAGCCACTGGCAAAACAGAACTGCCTCTGCAGCAGCTTTTAAAAAATTAAAAATCAGTTTTCTGCCAACTGTTCTTAGCTGAAAACTTTTTGACTTAGTGTTTAAGCCAACTATGAAACTCCCACATACAAAGCCACCTTCTGATTTGTTCTGCTGGAGAAAAAAAAATAGTAAAAGCATTGTTTGTGGCTTCCACTTTGTGTGGTTATTCAAACCCATGGAAGTTAGTGCATACTAACATGCCTGAGGAAATTTTTCCCTTTAGTGCCTTTTTAAGTTTGCACAGGCCTTCATCTGTTCCTTGCTAACTCATTCCCTTTGAAATAGAATACTAAGAGATTACCCCATTGCCCCTTCATTTTGGGCCATGTAAGTTGCTGCAGCAGTAGCAGGTTATTAAGCTTTTAACTCCAGTAGCCAGTGGGGAAAGCTTAAAGCATGAAACAAACAGAATTATAGGCAAAAAGTAAAGAAAGTAAAAAGAATTTTAATAAATTTTGAGCCTTTTTAAGGGGCTGGCTCATACTGTTGAAATTAATAGAATATTACAGTATAATAATAAAATATTATTAAAATAGCAATTTACAGATTAATAAAAAGTAATAATAGTAAAAATTAGACTATTTTATATTCTACATTGTTTTATATATTATATTATAATAGTAATTATAGTAATAATAAATACTATTAATAATAGTAAAATATTAGTAACCAGGTAGGCATCCTGGTGGGAATATGTTATAGAACTATTCTATAACTACAGAAC
Organism: Pipra filicauda; assembly: GCF_003945595.2. Taxonomy (NCBI): domain Eukaryota; kingdom Metazoa; phylum Chordata; class Aves; order Passeriformes; family Pipridae; genus Pipra; species Pipra filicauda. Next base: position 1,412,236 of record NW_024103829.1, on the reverse strand, counting down.
TATTCCATAAAAGACTGGCTGATGTTTCACAATTGCCAGCTCTTGTTCTTGTGGGAAACTTTAACTTACCAGATGCCCACTGGAAACTCAACATGGCAGAGAGGAGGCTGTAGAGGAGATTCCTGGAGTGCAAGGAAGACAGCTTCCTGACACAGCTGGTAAGTGAGTCTATGAGGGGTGGTGCCATGCTGCCCTGCTTTACAAACAGAGAAGGGCTGTTGGGAATGTGGTGGTCAGAGGCCGTCTTGGGCATAGTGACCATGAAATGATTGAGTTCTCAATCCTCGGTGAAGTAAAGAAGGGAGCCAACAAAACCTCTACCCTGGACTTCCAGACTGCTGACTTTTCAGCCTGTTCAGGACACTGGTTCAGAGAGTCCCATAGGAAACAGCCCTTAAAAACAAAGGGGTCCAGGAAGGTTGGACATACTTTTAAGAAGGAAATCTTAAAGGTGCAGGAGCAGGCCATCCCTATGTGCCAAAAGATGAGCCAGCAGGGAAGACTGGCCTGGCTGAACAGAGAGCTATTACAGGAATAAGCAGAAAAAAGAGAATTTATGACCTTTGCAAGAAGGGATAGGCAACTCAGGAAGAAGAGAGGGAAATCATTTGGTCATTGTCTCAGTTTGAGACAATTTGGAGGGGTGGAGATCTCAGACAGAAGTCTCCTCCTTTCTCCAACACAGAGAGAGAGACCAAATATGCCTGGATGTAAGTTAAAAAATAACTCTTTACCAAGAACAGTAATAACAACACTGACAAAACTTGCTTAAACAAGCAGATGAGGAGGAACTTCCCAAACTCCTCCCACTAGACCAAATCGAGATGGAGACCGACCTCCTCTACCCAGAAAAAACACAGGTGGCCACAGGACAGAAAAGACAGCTGGCCTTCCATGTGGTTCGCCTCCCCCACACCAGGAAAACATGACAGGAATGGTTGGAGAGTCAGCACTGGCAGGAAATGGCAGATAGCTGAGATTAAATACTGGCAGATGCTGGTGTGGTGCTGGAGTGAGGCTGCAGTGCTGGTACAGGCAGCCAGAGCTGGGCTTAACCTTAATAATTCTATGATTCTATATGTCATTTTCATTCTATTTATAGGACCAGAAAATTTTCAATTCTATTCCTAGCATGCTTTTTGATACTAGTTACTACTTTCCTGCAGTATGTAAAATTTCTGAAGAAATTTAGCATAGTAGTACAAAAATTGCTTAAAGCATTTGACAGGTCTTAGAAATAAATATATATATATGATTTATAGATTTCTAAATGATGTTTGTATCTTGCTTAAAATAAATGGAACTTTTATATATTATTATAGTAATACATGCCTATATGTTATACATCTAGATACACTGTATATTTATGTTAAAATATCCTAAATATGTGTGCCTATTTTAGGGGAACTCATTATAATGTGATCCATAACTTTTAGGAGTATCTTAGATTCCCTCTGAATGTATAGAAAACAATTAAAGATACTATCACAGTTATGTAAGTGTCATAGTCATGATGAAAATACAGAAACACAAACATGCACCTTCACAGCACTGATACAGAACATTTAGGGTGACTTAACAGAGCCTTTCAATACCTGCAACAAGGTTCTTGGGAGGATAAAGTTTTTTGCAGAGATGCCTGACAGAAGGATGGGAGACATCAGACATGAACTAAAAAGGAAGGTTCTGACTTGATCAGGAAAATAGTTTTTGAAAGTGATAGGACACAAAGCAGCAGAACAGGTTGTCCAGGTAGCCCAATAAGTCTTCAGACTTGAAAGTTTTCAAAACCCTGAGAAACCTACTTTGAACTCAGTACAGATCCTGGACTGAGAAGTGGGTTGGACTGGGTCCTGGGTTCCATTCCCTGCATGAGTTTGTGAGTCTATACATGTCTATGAATAATTTCTTATACATAGATTATGAAACATTCCAGATGCTGGACTTTTAATCTTTTTTTCCCCTACAATTCAGATTTTTGAAATGAGAAAAAAATCCCAAGGATATATAGAAGAAACATACTCTAAGTCTTTGACAGCTTTGGAAGAGAGCTGACAGATGATCATAAACATGTAATTGTGACAGAGGTGCTACTTGACTCCTGCACTGTGGTCACTTCCTCTGAAAGTATTCTTTAATAAAACCCAAAGCTGTGGTTTAAGCTTTGACAGGGCAGAGCACAATGCTGAGATTCACAGTTTCAATTCAGAAGTGATAGGTAAGAAACAGTATAGGCCAGACTCCATTCTGGTATTTACACCTCTGAGCATTCAGACCTTCCATATCTGTTTGTATTTATTCTAACCACTTGTTTGACACAGTTGACCTACCTCAATAAGTTCTCTCTCAAGCCAAATGAAGCATAAAGTTTAAATGAAAAACAAAAGCTGCAGACATAGTCAAGTTATTGGAGTCTTTAATTACAGGATGAAAAATCCAGTTACTCTCACCATGGTTTCTGGTGCCTGGCAATTTGTAACTCTGGTAACATACATGTAAAATTATGGCTGCTAGCAACCCATGAGCACCAGCTACAAGCTTCACACTTCAGCTGTGGTTTTGCAGTGGCCTGGTAACTAGTTGATACGTTCCTATTCTCAGATGATTCTCATCTTTTACAGATATTAAATTCTGTGGTTTAATTACTAAACAGTCTTTCACAATCTTCTTGCTCAGAGTACTCAAATCATCTGGGATTAGGCTATAATTAATTATGAACAGCATTCCTTACAAGCACACCCACTTTCATGAACAAATCTAGTTCTTGCATTGGGTTTTGATCATCACAGATAAGCATGACTTATGGTTGGGCTAAACAGGCTTCAGTCAGTGGTCTCTTCCCATCATGGCACAAGTGGGTCACTGCAATATCTTAGAAAGTAGGCTGCCTTCTGCATCATTCCTAGACACAAAAAACACTTAAGTCATCAGGGTTCTCCTGTAATTGGGCATGACATAAGCCTCAGGCTCCTACTACAGTGTTTTTACAAAGGACGATATAATGCTACAGTCTTAAATGGTAGTGTCTAGGATTATCTTCATGTTGGGTTTCAGAAAAATGATAGCTAAAATGCTGCAGAAGGGAATTAAAACACAACTGTTTTATATAAGATGTGAAACAAACAGATTTATTATATAGCTTTACATAGTTTAAAAATGCTTCTGTGAATAAATCATAGGAGTTCTGTTTGTGAGGATGTACAGTATCTCAGAAGCAGTGACACATATATATTCACTGAAGCAGAAGCCAAGCATTGTTTACATAACTCCCTTTCAAAAAAAAAACCCAGAAGACTTGCTTTCACTTAGATAGTCACACAGCTGCAGAGCTTGTGCAAAAATTGAAGTTGGGGGGGAATTAAGAGCAGTGCTGTTGGGTTTTTCCCCTAAACACTCCTTAATTTTTGTCTCATCCTGCCCCCTGGTGGGAGCACAGGTCTGATGGTTTCAGAGGCACATTTCTACAATGCATCCCCAACCTGCACGGCATTTCACAGATTTCACAGAGTATTCTGAGTTGAAGGGACCCACAAGGATCATCGAGTCCAACTCTTAAGTGAATGGCCTGCACAGGGATGAAATCCATGACCTTGGTGTTATTAGCACCATGCTCTAACCAACTGAACTCAGCGTCATTTCTTACAGAGCTATTTGTGATAAAGAATCTGTGTCACTTCACATGGGAAGGATTTAAGTGAATACTAAGGGAAATACAATAGTATTATCAGTTAATAAAATAACTGTGTTATCTAAAACTTGACAAATCACCTGTAGATATTCACATTGCAATAAATATCCTTCCTATTCTAGATAGATATTTAATAGTCATGATTAAATGAGAATGGATAGTAAATTATACATATATATGTATAGATAAAGAGAGAGAGAGAAGCATACAGTGTTTATTATTCAGTGGTGTTTTAGTTGGACCTCAAGATTTAGCAACATCTATAACATGAGAGAAAGTTTATCTACTTAAAGATTACATAAATTCCTTTATTTCTAGAAGGATCAACAAAGATGATAGCACAGACCTGCTGTGGGTTACAGCTTGGCAGTTGAAAAGGTACTTTAGATCTAACAGGTAAGAAGAAGAAAAGCAGAATCAAAGGCCTTAACACTTGCCATCCATTTAACTGCTGCAATTCTACTCTCACTAAATGATTTCCTCTAAGAGTTACAAAATAAGGTACTACCAGGGTAAGTAAATGCTAATTTTAACCTCTTCAGCACATTCAGCCATGTTTAGATTATTTTTGACACATCTGTATTGTAACCTCGACTCCTTTAAGCTCAAAACACTTCTGTATCCTCATGAACTCCCTCAGGCAGCCAGGTCACCCACTGGCATTTCAGCTGTCTCTTGCCCCTAACTCTGGGTGCTGTAGACTATTGGCTGCAGGCAGCACATTCTGCTCTGGTCTACACTAGAGCTGTAGTGGAGGTGGGAAAAATCATTCAGCCCCACTCAGTTCACTGAACAGACAGTGAAAACAGCAGCACTGCAGTCTCTGAACACACCAGTCATTGAGGCAACAATGCTTGGCTGAGGTGTGACACTGGAGTATACTCACCTCCCCGTGTTCCAGGAGCCACCACAGGCATCTTGATAAACCAGATCAGTCTCAGTGGCAGCCACAGCCCTATCCACCCCGCTTTCTTCAGGTACAGTTGTCAAAAACCAAATGGATTCTTACACCTTTCCTTGGTTTCCTATCACAGAGAGCAAGAGTCACTGTATGTATATATGCAAACTGATAGAAATACTCAGTCATTTTTTCACCCAGACAATACAAATGAGAAGTTACTGTAGAGGCATATGTCAGAACAAAATATTAAAACACCAGAAAATATCAGCAACCATAGCAGAGGTTTTATGATTTCCATATACATTTTGGCCTGGATTCTCAGCTGGTATAGAGCAGCGTAACTTCCACTGCCTTCAACTTAACTGTTTTGCACTCACCAAGAATCCAGCCTGTGTGCCAGCTTGGGACAAAAGGAGATTAGACATCTTACTGCAGTTACATAACAATTTGCCTGAGTGGTGAATTTACAAGTTGCAATCAGATGGGTCTACCCTGCAGAGGCAGCCCTGTGAAAATACCTCAGGCTGTGTGACACAGAACTACATAATGTCCCTGACTGATCAAAACCCCCTAAGAAAGGGTAGGTTGCAAATGAAGATGAACTGCCAACTGCAGCCTAAAACCAAAACGTTCAGAGAACAATTTCTTATGACTGTATTACCATGGGACAACCTTTTCTCTATTTAAGCACCCAGTCCAGACTAAGTTGTGCTAAAACATTTAGGAATTATGTTTTTATGAACCCCAGCTATTGGGGTATATAGGATTGTGCTTTTAGGGCTGTTTGATGGCTTATTTTAATTATGCTCTAGCCACACTGTTAAAACCTGATGAGATCTCAGTTTGATTAAGTTCAATTAAATTGCCAAGGGTAATGTAAGAGCTATAAAGTCTAATTAAAAAAAAAAAAAAAGAAAGAAAAGAGAACTTCACTCTTCTTACATGGAAAAACAAAAAGGATTTTTGTTCATCTCCAGTGATTATAATTGATTTATACAAATTTATATTCTCAATAATTCAGATGAGGACTTGATTCCGCAATCCCTTTTTATGTCAAACAGCATATACTCAGGTGAATAATAACACTGATTTTAATATTGTAACTGCACACGGGAAATAAGTAGGAAATTTTGCAAGGTGAGAAATTATCTAATTTTTTTGGTATCATGCTTAAAAGTTGTTTATCAACCCCATAAGCAATTTACTTGATATTCTCAGGGAAGAGGCAGGTAGACAAAACCTGCCTACTCACAAACATCCTGGGAAGTCAGAGCAACCTTCCTGAAGCAAACCAGAGACAGCACAGATCTGTCCCACCTCTAGGTGACAGAAAGGACTCCTCGGAGCCTAGCTTCTGTTAAATGCTGCAGGAGCTGCAGAATGGACAAAATTCCCACCTGAAAAGCTCTTGGGCTTTCAAGACCTCTCTGTGTGAACTACATTTACCTGCTGTGATGCTCCAAATTTCTTGCCCCAAGACCAAACACAGAGCTGGAAACAACAGAGGGAGGTGGCAAAAGCTTTGGACATAGCTCCCAGGCATGCTGCTTTACATCTTGGGGTTGCTGACCAGGAGAGCTGACTTCTTTCATCAAAACAAAAGATACAGCTGGAGAAAAAAAAGGCAAGTTTTCAAGATAAATGGCCCTTAATAGCTTTTATGTGCCTCCAAATTTTTTTTCCCAACCAAATAATCTGTCTATTATAAGGTATTACCCTCTGCCTATTCATTTGCATACTCACCAAGCACTTAGAGAAATACCTCTGTCATTAGAAAACAGATTCTCTTAAAAGAAGAAGGACTGGTTGATACATGTGTCTTGTCTCTAGCCAGTTTTTGCTGTGGACTGCTAGTGGTCCTCCCTCATCTCAGCAGTGCGCAGCAAAACTTGTATCTGTTTCTTTTCACTGATATCACACAGGACAATTTCTAGAGTTCTGCATTTCCCAGCAGTGTTAAGTACAGCATGAACCATCAATACACCTCTATGTGTGTGCTGAAAGTGAAACCAGTTGCCCTGACAAATACCAGAAAAGCAAATTCCAGCTGTGCAAAGTTTAAAAATCAGTTCCACTCACATTCTCTTAGGCTGCATCAGACACAATGTTTTACTACACAAAGTAGATTGCAAATATTTGTTTTCACTATAAAAGAAACAAACTGGAGATAATTAAATATCCCACTGCCTTTGGAAAATGGAATAAGAGGCTGAGAGGGATATCTGTACTCAGGCCAGGGACCAGGAATATAACCAAGCAACCTGTCTCACTAGTAGCACAAGGCACTGGTTTCTATTTTCATTGCAGGCTGTGATCAGTGGCTGGGCTCTCGCTCCCTGTAGCCTGACTGGCAGTGAATTCACCTTCTGGAAAAACTCCCTGTAGAGATTTTGTGGCAATGCCTAGTGGGGATGGTCAGGTTATCCATTTCTTCAGATTCAAAGTGCTTTAAGCATTATGACCAAAAGGTGAATGACCCAGTCCAAGAATTAAATATCATTAATACTTGTATATTTTCTGTCTCCTAAGCAACCACTCTTCTTTCTTATTTCAGAAGATTTAAAATACAAACACACACATGAAAAGGTTAAGGTAAAAATACACATTATTTCCTTCAGAAGGATGTGTGCTGTCCAATGCCAGACATGTTTCTTTGCCATAGCTTGTTACCAGCAAGTGCTAGAAAGACATTTGCTTCACCTCATTGGAGAGATGTGAGTGAACCTGCTGGCTACATTAGGGAGCTCCCATCCAATTCACATCCTGGATGGAACCGGCTGGAACCGGCCCCGGCCGCCCCTCAGCCCCCGCTGCCCCCCCACACCCGGTACGGACAGACCCGGCACAGAGAAAATTCGGGGCAAAGGGCATTTTCCGGAATTCAAAAAAGTGAAACTTGCACGGTTTAAGAATGAAAATAGTCTCCTGGTTTTCCTCGATGAAAAGTGCCAGTTTCCCACACTCGCAGAAGGGTCTTCTCTTTAGGAATTTTGTGAAATTTGTGTGATCCCTTACAGTCCAAGAAACTTGAAATTGAATTCTCCTTAGTGTAATGAGTCATTGCAATCTTTCCCTGTCACATTCCTAATCATATCCCTGTCTGACTATCTGAGCTGGTCAAAACTACAATGAAAGAATTATACCATCAGCTGAAAAGCACTTGCATGAAGGAAGTGAATGGAATTTGAGAAATACAGCCATTCCCAGGAGGCAGCTGTATTGCCTGTTAGCAGCTAAAGAAGCACCGAAATTTCCAACCTGGTTCTCCTAAAACAGAGCTTTTACTCCAAGAGAGACTGTGAACTGATAGCTTTTTATCTTAATTCGGGGTGAAAATAAATCTTAAAAGAAAAAAACATCACTTGAATGTTTTCCTGGAGGAAACTTGCATTTCCCAACTGCCTTCCTATCTCCTTTGAGCAGTACCTCTTTGCAAGAGCACTTCTACAAAAGCTCTTCCAGGGCAGAATATTTTATGAAATATGTATATCACCCATAACATACATCTTAGGTTGCCCAGCGAGTAATGAAATTCTCCCCTTGGATCAATCAAACACAAACGTACTTCAACAGAGCAGCAAACAAGACAGCTGTTCCTGTCCTCTGCTTCTCCAGGACACACTGCTGGAAAAATGCTCACTGCTCACTTCAGAAAGTTAGCAGGTTGTTAACAGGACAATAAAGGATGTGTAAATATGCAAATAAGTGTCTAATCTATTTCTTATCTATGACCTATTCATAAACTACAAAATAACAGCTTGAAATTAATTGTTGAGGGTACTTAGCATACTAAGAGGGAAAAAAGGTAGCCAGAATCAAAGGAAGACTCTGGACCTACTTTTTAATCTTTGCTATGTTTTTAATATGGTTAACATATAAGGTCCATAAAGGGCCATTAAATCCTCTGATTTTACGTTTAGAAGCCCATAGAATTTCTTCAAAACCAACAACCACTCATTTTTTATTTGAAGCAATTTAAAGTTCATCTCCTCTTTCCTGGTTCCTTTCAGTCATTAATACATCTGACTTACAAAAATTTCACCTGAAACACCACAGACCCATACAAATAAAATCATGAGTCACCTTCTTTACAGCAGAGGGATTACAAATAGGAATGCTCCTCCTAACATGGCTGTAGAAGTGCAGTCCAGTTTCTTAGTGCTCAGGGTCAAAGACCTGGATGCTTCCATCTGGGCAGAGGTGACAGTTTAGAGAAATCATAGTTTATAAATCACGTGGCATGTACCCTCAGAGCTGAGAGTTGTCAAGGAGCCCAGTTTCCTTTTCCTACCTTCATCACGTGTACCACGATTATTGTTTATATCTTCTCACCAGTAGTGCAAGTTTCTTCTCCTGATGCTGTTTGATACAGTTATCAGATCTACACAAGTTATATTATGTGAAAATTGGGACCTTCATTAAAGCAAAGTAATGAGGTAATTTTTATACTTGCATTCAGTTACAAAAAATACATCTATTTTAACAAAGTAGTTTATACGCCTAGGGATGATATCATTCCTTTGTTCCTGTGACTTCTTCAAGAGAAAAAAAATGTTCATTGTACTACAGTAGTGATTATGTCCCCCTAGCAGTGTCAGACTGTGCTAGGCACAGTAAATGCACGAAACAATAAAGTCACTTCCTGCCTCAAAGAGGTACACTTTAAGCATACATGACAACAGATGGAGAAAACCCTGAAGTATTAATATTGCATGCACCAGAAGGGATTATTTTCACTGTGTGTGAATTAGACTGTATGCTGTTGCTACTTGTACTGAAAGTCCTTGGTCCAAGACCACATCTTGCAGGACTGGAGGTGGAATTAAATTTTCTTTCAAAGTCTGCAGATTGAGTGCTTCCTCCCACACACTTCATTATACTGCTGTCAAGGTTCATTCTCACTAGCATTGTCATTTTTATTTTGAAAATGTTTTCAGATTGCAAGAGGAGGCAATGGGAAGAATCACTGACACAGATTTGGCATGCTTTTCTGTAAGCAGTAGAAGAAAACTCTGCCTGCATTGCAGGCGTGACAATCAGCATATCCCGTGGCTAAGAGTACTCATTTCCCTCATCTGAAAGCAGCACAGAATATAGGTGTACTAATAGTCTTCACTTGCCCTGTATTGGCATGCCAGTGGTTAGCAAAAAAGGAAAAGGAGAACTTAGTAAAATCTAGCATGTTGTCCTTAAATATGCAAGGTCTGGAGCATTTCTGCAGCAAACTACTGACCTGAAAGTCCAGATGGTTTGTAAGTAGTACCCTTAAAAGTGATTTTCACTCTGGCCAAGCCACTTCAAAATCTGTGAAGCCGTTCTCTACTGAGAACAGTGTTTGGCACATCTCAAACACATTGTAGAATGGACTTCATTTTTGAGAAGCTTTGTTTCTTCTTCTTATGCCTAATACATTTGAACTTCCACAGAAGGACTAATCAAACCAAAAGAATACTCTGTCATAGACTGTGTGTGGACCAGATGTGCTTCTGTTGATGCTGCTGAGAGGATTTTTCCCAGTGGATTTGAATTGAGAACACGAAGAGGCCATATGGCAACAAAAATAATTTACAAAGCACCTTTCATCAACAAATATCACAAAGGACCTTGCAAATCACCTACTGTACAGGAAGAATTTCACTCAGAACTGAAATGCAAATATCTTTGGGGTAAAACTTGGAAATACATAATAGCACACAGTAATGCTATAAGACAGTTTCTAATTAGTTGTGAAAAATAAAGTCATAGCAAACTGAAATCATGAGAGGAACACAGGCGGGCAAGTGGCAATCTGCACAGTCTCGCCCTATACGTGAAGTAATAATTCATTAAAACTAGTTTCTTCTTTTGATAAATGCAACTCTGATAATATGATCTGCAAATATAGATATTGAAAAAGAACATAAGACTAAGCAGATAACTTCATTTTAATTTTGCAGACATTCACTGTACATATGCACAATAAATGTGTATACATCATCTTAATCACCATGTCCCAGAAGGTAATGTGACCAAGAAAAATCATACTATCTTTTGTATTTGTTATAGGAGGGAGTTTGGGAGGCTCTGGAAGTTTCCAATACTGTCTTGAGTGTCACTACTAAAGTTAGAATAATCAAGAAAAGACATTTTTTTCAAGTAAAATATAATTTTCTTTCTATCCATCTTGGGAAAAAAATGGACAGTAGGAGAAAGAAAACATGAGAGATTGCAATACGCATCAAGGTCAGCAAAGAAAACAGTCATAATTTTCAAATAAAACTATGCAAAATTCCTTCAGCAAGGTTTATTATTTGAAAATGTTTACTTCTTTGGTTACTATTCTACCACTTCCAGACTGAACTTTGTTTCAGCCCTGAATCTGTCTAATGTGCTGTAGATACATTCATATTATGTTTATCTGCTGTAAGAAGGCAATTCTAAATGCTGTTCAACAAATCAAATGAATATTAAGTAGATATACAACATAATTTATGTTGTATATTTATAGAGCTCCCAGAAGAACTTACTACAAAATTATTCACTGCACTTAAAATGAAACTGGAAATGTAGCTTTATTTAAAGAGATTTTTGAGACAAGGATTTTCAAAAAATCCTGAAAATTCAGCTGCTGGGTCCTACTTTTGGATTTTCTAAGAGCTGCTGTCCACTCACAGTAATCCAAGGCTGGTCACACAGTCACAGCAGTCTTAATGTCATATTTATCCTCATAACTAGCCATAGCAGTCCTTCCTATAAAGGAAGGATATATATGTCCTATAAAGAAAAGACAAAGACAAGGTTACTGATTCTAAGTAAACGGCCTGCACGTCTTGTTCTCATTCCAGCATTGCAATGTTTTGTAACCAAGAGTGCAACATTTTTCATCATAGCCATGTAACAGCTGCAAAACTCTTGAATATTTAACTAGCTGCTAATTAGGAGTAAAGTGTTTTCTTGGAGCTGTTCAGACACTTAAAACTGACTATGACAAGATACTTTCCCAGACATTCCTGTTCACTTCAAAGGAATAAGAGCAGAGAAAGGCTGTATGGCAGACACACCAGTACTTGGTTGCCTTGAAAATTATGGGTTAGGAAAGACACCAAAGATTTCATTAATAGAACTGTATATCTTTGAGAGGGAGCAGCGCAGCCATGTACTGAGGTTCTGTGTGCTTACCCTTGACACGCACCAATTAGCATTCCTGGAAAATGGGCACTAGCAGTATCACTCCACAGTTATGATACTCATTTTCATGGTCATGTTTTGTTCACCCTTCTGATGACAGTACTTACAATCAGAGGTGTAGAACAGCACAAACACAGTGCACTCTACCCCCAGGAGTAATTTTATTTTTTTTAATTTTTTTTTTCATTTTTAGAGTTATATGCAAAAATTCCTTTCTTCCAAGTCTATATAAAGTGGAGAGTCTAATTGTGAATGTTTTATTACTGTGTTGATAAATGTATCATATCATTCATTCCTTTTCAGAAAAATTTCACACAGGTCTCTTTTAATACAGTGTTTTAAATATCAAACTCAATATATCTATTTAGAACAGCAATCTTAGCTGTAGTAAAAATAATAGTAACACTTACTGTGCTTTAGATCCTCAAAGCGCTGTATGGATATTAAGCAATTTGTCTCTCTTGGGAAGGATTTTAGTTTGCATTGGACAAAATGTATCAGCAGGTATCTTCTTTTTTTTTTTTTCATTAAGATATTTTCCCCTTTCTGTTTTATTCCACATTGGTTAGAGGAGTATGCCGCTTCTCTGAATACAAGAATTCCAGAAATTCCTTACTAGTGCTACTGAATGGTTTGAATTTGCTTTTACCAGCTAGAGCAACCCATCAGACCCCTATTATTTGTAGGATCTCTCAGGAACAGAAAGGAAAGTCAACTTTCTTCTGAAGCCCGCTCTTTTGCCATAACACTGAGCTGTCCTGGATAGGTTTCACAAGGAAATATCCACTTTTGGTTTTTTTCTGGTTCCAATGCTCTTATTTACTATCACAATTAATAGAACCAGAATAAGCCGGAATCTTGTCTTTTGCAAGTGCTGGGGTAGAAACTCACAATGAGTGCAGTCTCAAGCATGATGCTTACACAAATACAAGAATAAACATTATTGTTCTTATTTCTTTTCAAAGTAGCCCAGTGAAACATGGCTTGACAATCCCTGCTTTACACTGGAGACTACCTCCTTTTTAGGTTGCAGGAAGTGCAGGCTAAAGAGTCAGTTCTGCTTACAAACTAGGGTAAAATGTACTGTAACTGAGATTTGTAGAACCTGAGCCTGTCACAGCAGCAATGAAAGTTTGCCATTCCAGAAAACAGTTGGACTTAAAATGTATTGCACTCCTATTTCATCCAGGTACTCAGAAACTGGTAGAGTCTTCACTCCTCTTTGCAGCACTTTTTGTTTCTGTACGTGTTCAGGATTGTTTAGTACCCATGTCCTTGAAATGTCTAATTAAACCCCAAGGAGACTGAGGAGTCAGCAGATGTAACAAGCATTAATTCAGTCATCTCTGTTGGCAGAAAAGCAGTCGATGTTCAAGTGCATTACAGCCATTTATCGTCTGCTTATCCAGGAAACTATTTCTATGAACTTGTGAAAGGAACATTTTCAATAAACATAAAAATAAAACCGTTGGAGCAGCTTGGCTTGTAGAACTTCTCCCCAACTTGAGAGCTACCAGCAAACAGAGGTGCACTCTCAGCATAGATGTGAGGCATATTCACAGCAGCTGTGAATGTCAGGTGACTTTGTGTCTCCTCGTTGTCTTCTCTTCCTGTCTCCTAACAGTACGTGTCCTGAAAGCACACGCTTGCTTCCCCAGGACTGCATGGCTACCTCTGCAGAAGCAATTCTGAAGAGTTAAAAACCCAGCTCTCTTCTTTCATGACCAGTACCAACCAGTAGATCCAGAGAATACAGTTCCTGCACAGTGATCAACTTATCCTTTGCCAACAACAGTAAAACAATGTTACAGGAAGATGCAGGCTGATATTTTGCCACAGAGACAGCACTTTTCTATCACACAACGAAAAGGGACATTAGCTTCTTAGATGCTCAAGTAAATCATCTTTTATTCAGACATGTTTTTAAGCTTTTCTCTTGAAAAACTAGCATGCACATGGCTTGTATTTCCCATTGTATCTAGAGATATATTCTGAATTCTGCTTTGAAGACTGCTGTAGTTACGGATTAGGTCTTGATGACAAGAAATTAGGAAAGTAGAGGGTAGGACTTGCTAGAAGAATTTATACAGCTGACGACAAAATACAAGACTTCAGGTTCTGAAAGGGTGAAGCAGAATTGTTTATCTCTGATGCCACATAGAAAAGATTTCTGAGCCGATTTATTGTGTAGCTTTTGAAAGATCAACACATGTTCACAGAACAAAATCACTGTTTTCCTTTCTTCTTCTCAGAACCAAAAACCTATATTTCAAAAGCCACTGCTGAAGTGGAAGATCAGATGAAAAGCTTGATCCCTGACTCAGTTTTCAAGGGCAGGTTTCTTGCTACTTAACCCAGGAATTTTCCCAGTTTTCTGTTGCATTCTATGCTGCCATCATCTGGCTCTTTTCATAAAACCTGACATTTTCTAAATCTCAGCTACCTCCAGGCCTGTGTTTCTCTTTGGATAGGAATCTTCAATGCTTTTTGTGATGATCTTTCACAGTATGAATTTACCCTTGTTCAAGCAAGGGTAAGAACAAGTGTCTCTCTCAAGCTATCATTCCCAGAATATTTACCCAGACTCTGGGCCAAGCATCCATCTGCTTTTGCCTAACTGAGCACTCATGATGGAGGGAGGATGTTGACTTATGTGTCTTTTTATACTCCAACCTACAATTCTGATTGTAAATCTTCTCAATCATCCAGCAGAGATTTCTTGATAGCAAGCTGATTGCCTTTACCATGCCAGCCACCAGAGTTCTGATTATGCCTTCCTAACTTAGGGAATGCAGACATGAGGTCATGGAAAACATCTTGCCTCCTACAATAAAAGGCTGTTACCAACTCTTCCAGTGATTAACTTAAATATAAACAGTTTACTTACTTACTTCAAGGCAAATGTTTTCTTCTGCCTGACAGGGCAATGGTAAAAGGTGACAGAATCTTTCCAATCAGCTTACACTGATGCAAGGCCACACTTCTTCCAAGAGATCACAACCTTCACCTCCTTCCCATATGTCTGGCAACCACAGTACTGTGCAAAGGTTCAGAAACATTGATCTGGCTAAAAGTTGGGTTTCTTAGGGCAGATAAAACCCTGATGGGACCATGAAAACATTGACGCTAATGCAGGCATGGGGGGGAACAATACACACAATAAACTTTGCTTCATCTTTAGATTGCAGCACACCACTCTGGGTCCTCAGAAAAGGCTTTTTTCTTTGAGCATTTCCAGTGCTTGGCTTTTTGTCCACTCTGATCTTCACAGGAGCCCTCTAGTCTCTGTGCAAGCCAGACAAAATTCTGCCTAGCAAAACATGCTCAGCTGCTTTGTCTTCCCGCCAAAGGATTCACCTAACCTGTTATGTAGGTAACAAGGACAGGAGAGTAAGGCTGCCTCTCTGCTGTCCAGCCACACCCCAGTTCCCAGTGCAGAACAGAAAGGCACTGCAAAGAACATTTCTGTTATACATGAACTGCAAACAAGTAAACACAGCAGATCCCCTCTCTCACAGCGCACATCCATCAAGGCATGCAGTTCTTGACAGGACACTAATCGATCACCATAGGGAGGCAACAGCATGGGGTTACTGGGAGACATTCCAATGTGCTTTCCTTTATTCTTTTTCCTGAACAATTGACCAGGAAAGGCAGGTTGGATAAGCTTCTGCTGGAGCTTGGGATGCACATTTTTCAAGGTATGGGAATTAGTGCATACAAAGGAGACTTTGAAGCCCATAAATTGGAATGAACAAGTATTGGGGCAAATCAGAAAAAAAGACATATTTACATGGGGACTGTATGGAGAGATGAACCTAAAAAGAGAAAAGAAGACCTGGTTTTAGAAACTTCAAGAACAGCTCCTGAGAAATTCTACAGAATAAAAACTGAAATTAAATAGAGACTTTACAAACAGAGTAAAAATCTGCTTAGTATCTGGATATTGAGAAATGACCACTTCTTCTGCCTGAGTACGAACTTCAAGTGGCAGAGTGCTGAAATTAACAGATTCTGTATTTGCTATTTATTTCTGTATTGACTGAGCAGAGATAGGACAAAGAGGTTGGAGGATTTGACAGCTGAATCAAACTTCCATTCTGAATTCAAATCTGAATTGGACCTGAACTAATACATGCAGGTCTTGAGCCTCCCTTAAAATCTTCACTGCCCTGAATACTAGATGAGTGCCTCATGCATCCTGGCAAAACTGGGTTGAGAGTTTCAGACCCATTTGAGAACTGGTAGAAATGGAACTGGGCTCCCAAGGCTTGAGAGAAGTATCAATCCTAATGAAGCAACACAGAAAGTAAATGTGTACCTCTAAAAATACTCATGTCAGCACAGTTAAATATTGGAGGCTTGAGGAAATATCTTACATACAGTTGTTGGTAGAGGAAATGCAGACAAGCCCTATATTGGCACTATATAGCATTGCTGGCATTTATTTCTTTTGCAGCCAATTTCCTAGCCTTGACCTGCGTAACTTTAGAGTAAGAAGAAAATAGAGAGGAAGCAAATCACGTAGAAATATGTGCCCGTGTTCCTCACTCATGGATTAAACAAAACAAAGAATGCTTCATTTCAATTTTCTAAGCAGGCTCTCTATGTTTCTGAAGAGTGCTGATGCCCTGTGATATCCGAGCAAGACAGTATTAGGACTATACAAACTGCATTTCTTCTTGCTTTATTAATAAAAGAATAATGAACTCAGTGGTGCAGAAGCAACACAACATGCTGCTATGAAGGAGACCTCAAAGCCCACTCAACTGCTTCACTGGTGTATATTAAAATTAATGAGTTCCTGCTGCAGAAAGAAAGAGATGTCCTTACATGGGAATGAGATCTATGATCTCTGTATTGTAGCACAACCACTGAGAAGCACAGAAATCTACACAGTTCAGTCTCAAATAATAAATTTCTTGCAACAGGGGGAAAGCGAGGACCGGCAGAATACACTCGCTGTATATATTGAAAGAGGGTAGACAGGAGGTTTTCATTTGCATCTTAAGGACCTTCCCACTAGTAAAGACTGGATTGCTGTTAAAGTCTCCTTCCCCTCTTCCCCCAAGCTCCCCCTCCTCCCATTTTTACAGCTAACAGAGAAAAACATTGGCAATACTGAATGCCAGCCAGCACCTGAGGCTACTAACTCAGCCCATATAGCCACAATACTTAATGGGTCTCAATTACAGAGCCCTCATGTTTGTACATGGGAACAAATATCTGGAGGTCAGCACATTTCATTAATATTTTTGGGTAATACATCCTTCACAGTGGTTTTGAGCTTTTAATGCTTTGAAGTTAATGAAGCAAAATTTTGAAGCTACTATTAGCTTGGTACATAACACAATTTTTAAAATGCTGTTTCATTAGGACAGCCCAGTTTTATCCCAAATTCTCCAAGGCTTCATTCAACTGCTAAGGGGAGTTAATACCACACTGTTACAATAATATCTCTTTGAAGTTTATTTCCTGCTTAAGAGTTCCAGTGAGGAAAAAAAGTACTAGTATTTCATATCTGAAAAGCAAATCAAGTATTTTGCATGCTCCATTCAAACCATTTGTTTGGACTGAATTTGTAATTAAAGGATACTTTTACCATCCTAATTCCATAGAATAACTGCCCAAAATGTTAAGGAGGATCACTTCCTTCTCTTAGGTGCTAGAGACACATCAACCTCAGACAGATTAATAAATGTTGGAGCTCCAACTATAGTATAAAACTACAATACCAAATCATGATAAAAATCAGAGGCCATGTACACATCTGCAAGGACTGGACTTCATGAGAAACAGAGCCGTGGAATGAAACAGTTGGTGCTGGTGACCTGACATCCTCACCATGCATATTTCCTGGGGGCTTATGTCAAAAAAACAACTAATCAGGTCTGACTAGGGACTGAGTGCAGTCAGTGAGCCTTGAATGTGCTGTGCTCTTGCAACACTTGTCCTTTCAGTGTCATCTGAAAGAGATCCAATAATGCACCCCAAGACTGCTCCATCACATGAATCAAAGCGCATTTAGCAGAGACAAGCAGATTCAGAAGCACATTCCTGATCTGAACTAAAGTACTAATCTGACACACTGTAAGGTCTTCTGTATGAGACCCTAACAGCAGAATATATCGAGGAAAAAAATACGTCCTGTGCTATGCCCAGAGATGCACCCTTGAAAAATGGAATCAGGATGCATCTTCTAAAGTGAGGTGATGCTATGTAAGAGACAAAGAGATAGGTAGGCAATTTTTTTACATTAAAGATAATAGAATGAGGCAATTTAGAGGTAATTTTCCTCCCTTCAAGAGAAAAAATTGCTTTTACATTTTAATTTAATGAGAGCAGCTATGCAGTATAAGCCACAGAGCTAAGCAGTGAAAAGTGTCTCCTCCAGTGTCTTGGATCTTTCTCCAGTGACACTGAAGTGACAGAAAAAAGATTAGGATTTTTTACTGGCTTAAGACCTTTGACATTCTCAGCTTTTCTGTATCTAATCACACAAAATTAACCAAAGGTATTTTGACAATGCCTCAATAGAAATAAAATTCTTTTTATTCAGACAGAAATTAAATATTGTAACAAAACTCCAAAAGAATCTATTTTTAGTACTCTGTGAGAGATTAAATTACAATAGGAATTGTATATAATTGTTTGGAAATGTTTGCAACAAATTTAAGAATTTCTTAATTAAGAAATTTCAAGAATACTAATGCGAAAGGTGGTCTCCTGCCAAATGAAACACAGTTTTCTATCCATTGCGATGGATCAGTTCTTAATGTTCATGGGTAATAGTTGCAAGCCTGTAGAGGCTTCAAGTCAAGTTGTAAATTTGCATTTCAACATCTCAATATTTTTACCCCAATTTTAAGAAAACCTAAGTATGTACAGCTCTTGGTTGATATAGGTAGCACTTCATGAGAACTATGCAGAAAAGCTGAGACTTTGCTATTGCCTCTTAGACCTGACCAGTTGAACAAAAAATAATGAAGCATAAATCCATCAGCTGCCCCTGGTTGTTTAGTTGCCAACCCACCTTGCTACTGCTTTTCTGTTCTGGTTAAATTGAGCAACAGTAACAAAGATAATATCTTAACAGAGGAGCAAAAGGCATTCTTTTACTTTAAAGTTGCTTTGGGTTAAAGTACAATAGCAGTAAGAGCCAAAAGAGAGTAATCGAAGTAAAGAAAGTATCATGACATATATGTACCATGTGGCAGTTCTGGGAACAAAAATTATCTCTTCAGACAAAATTCCTGTAGTACAACAAATAATATTAAGATGATTTCAAGTTACAGACACTACTATACGAAGACACAAGTCTCCATATAAAGTATTGCCAATGTGGTTTGTGGTCCTTTAATGTAGAACTCTGCATAGTTTTGATTGTCCAAAACAAAATCACTAACTGCATATTCTTGCCTCTTGCATCACATATTCAGACAATGCTTTCATGAATAAACAAAAAAAATCCTCATGTTATGAAGGAACGTTTTCTTACCAGTCACAGTCTGGCAGGTACCTCCCTGTTTTGTCCAGTCTTTTCTGAATATTTGTGTAAGTTCGTTACATTTTCATCCTGGTTTTAATGCCATCATTCAGCCATCGGTTTACCCAAATTTGACCAAACCATTCTTAGTGGACCAGAATTAGACCATTGTCAGTAACACTTGAATGCAGCACACGGTAAGTCTTTATTAAACATATATATATATATATGAAATGCATACAAATTATATAGTTGTAGTTCTGTAATTTCACTTCTTGCCCCCTTTTAAAAAAGCTTGTAGGCTTGTAGCAAAAAATAATTCCAT
Organism: Pipra filicauda; assembly: GCF_003945595.2. NCBI lineage: Eukaryota > Metazoa > Chordata > Aves > Passeriformes > Pipridae > Pipra > Pipra filicauda. The sequence continues at coordinate 1,392,669 of NW_024103829.1, read as the reverse complement.
GGGTATGTTTTTAGAGATCATAAATAAAAAACAATTCGAAAGAGAAATATTCAAAAATAAGCTATACTGTTTCTGTCCACGTTAGAAAAGCACAAACTATTAAATGAATTGGGACTCTTGCACTGCTGTGAGAACAACTGTGTCCTGAGATACTAAAGAGTTACCGTCCCCGATACGGAACCAACGCGGGCCGCCCTTGCCTGCCCTGCCCTCGCCCAGCCGGCGGTGCCGCGGAGCGGGCCCAGCTCCGCGCGGCCGCGGCAGTACCGGCACCGCCCGCCAGAGGGGGCCGGCACCGCGCCGGAGCTCGGCCGGACACCGCGGGGCGGCAGAGGGGTCTTGCCGAGAATGGAAGAGGCGGAGGGGTCTTGCCGAGAATGTAAGAGGCGGAGGGGTCTTGCCGAGAATGTAAGAGGCGGAGGGGTCTTGCCGAGAATGTAAGAGGCGGAGGGGTCTTGCCGAGAATGTAAGAGGCGGAGGGGTCTTGCCGAGAATGTAAGAGGCGGAGGGGTCTTACCGAGAATGTAAGAGGCGGAGGGGTCTTACCGAGAGCTGGCCCGGCCACGGACACGGGCTGCGGGCGTCCCAGGAGAGTTTAAACGCAAAGAATCCTTTAAAAATGAAATATTTTCAAAATTATGACATTTGGGTTCCTATGCGATCTAAAGATGCAAATCTTGAATAAAGGAGTTGATATTCAAGTCACAGTTAAAGACTACTCTTTTAATCTCATTTGAAATTATTTCCTTACTAGTATTTAAAGTATTTTTCTTATTTTTTTCCGAAGGCAAATAACTAGGGCAACATATGCATGAGAAGCAAAAGATTTTTAGGCGTTCTACCTGGCCGAGTAAAGAAAGGACACCTACAAAACTATATTTTCAGTTCTTTTGTATTTATGTGTGCAAAAGATGGGAAGAAGTCAAGAAGGATAGCTAGGAGGTGGTACCATGACAGAGTTCACTTTCAGCTCTGCTGGTAGGAGGTCAAAACTCAGTAACTGATGAGTCTCGTAAATCAGCAGCTCCTCCGCGTAAGTAAGGAGCAGACCTTATTTACAGCTGGTAACCTTGCACAGCAGGAGTTACCTCTGGGAAACGGGGCACACTGCTGGCAGAACAAAGCTTGGATCAGCCAGCACAAGCCTTGTAGACTTGGTCACAGATTGCCACACAGCTAGTGTTTCTGTGCCACCCAAAGCCTGTGCCAACCTACTTTTACTTCTATTACAAAACACAAAACAATATCCCAGCTGGCCTTTGAATATTTCCACGTTGCCAAAATGGAAATAATTAAAAAGACCATATCTTTCTGTTGCAGTTCAAAGATTTACATATCAGGTTCCCCAACCCCTGAAACCTTCAGCGCAAGGGGCAATGGCCCTTCACATTTCTGTCCTGTTACCAATTTCCCCATTTCCTTAACTCTTTGTTCCTGACATATCTGCTTAGGGAAGCAGCTTTTCCAGATTTTTCAATTTGTCTAATATACTGCTTGAATATTTGAGAACGCATATTCCTCTGGCCAAACCTTTGCAGATTTGATGTAGATATTCTCTGTTATGGAAGTGCATGCTGCACTCTGAGATATGGCCCAGGGGCAAGTATGGCACTCTGTCAAAAACAGAGATATGTTTCCTCTCATTCTTCACATGCTACTAGATGGATAAATCAAGGTGTCATGAAACTTGACACAGGAAAAATCGAACAGGTGCCATGAAATTATTGCTTTCAAAGCAATTTCACATGAAACAAAGCATGAATTGATTACATATCCACTGTAGCATTCTCATTGTACCTCTAAAAAATTTTAGCATTCCTGATCACAGAAGTTCCATTTTAGAATGCATTTGCTGTGATGTTCCTTATTTACTTTGAAACAGTTCATGATATGTTTATAATTTTTGTTAAAAACAACCTTTAGCACCTGTCTAGCATTTTTATCTGTCCCAAAATTACAGTAAATCACAATCTTTACCTCACCTGCTAATTTAGTTAGGCTATGTCCAGAACAAGGGGCCACAATAAATGCCAAAGTGAAGGCTACACCCACTTGTAAATCACACAGTCCCAGGTCTCTCAGTTAGCAAGTTAAATATTTACTAGATTATAACTGACAAAGTAGAACCACAAGTAGGTCCCTTAGATGACAACTGATTTATCAGAGGAGAAGTCTTTAGCAAGTATTCCTTAGCCCACCATGGACATTTCTGAAATAGCAGTCTCCATCTGCTTTTCTTAACCCCACAAAAGAAGGCCAAATTTCGCCTGGATGGATATGTGCAAGAAGAAAGCACAGTAACACAGCATCAAAGGATTTATCATCTCAGCCTGTACTGCTCCCAGTCCTCTACTTTGTTGTCAATTGCAAACTGGGAGTGATAAATGTGACATCAAAATGCAGTCTCACACTTTGGTTTCTGAACACCAACAACAAAAAAGGTAAGGTCACAATTTCTTAAAATCTATTTAGGCTGCATACTGCTTTCAAGAAATGTGTCTATCAAAATCTGTCTTTACATAACATTTTGATTCTGCTCTTTATTCTGCTTTTCTTACTAAAAAAAAATCCTAGTTTATACATCTACAGTTATTGTATGGGTCTGGATTATGAATTTCTGTGCTTTCAGATGTGAGAGGACATGACAGAGAACTACTTTTACGAATGCGCTATACCTTCAATGCATTTGTGCCAGCTCATAGTGGATGAGAATCTATTTCAAAGTTAGAACTACACAAATCTCAAAATATTTGTGTGACTCTGGCTATAGCTGTTCTTGAGAGACAAGGGGGAAATGGGAAGAGAGGATAGAAAGACAGGTGGAGAAGAAAGAAGAAAGGGTTGTCAAAATGTAGTTAAATTTAATCTCATTTTTCTAAACCTGCTTCTGTGATATTAAAGAGTATTAGAGAGTGATTTTGAATACAGTAGTCACTGTGCTGATTTGGTCATCAGCAAAGCAGCAATGCATAGCAATAATCACAGCTTACACAGATACAGATTGCACAGTTCGGCCTTAATTTAAACCAGACTTTTCACTGTCAAAACTAGAATAATTTATTTTAATATGAGAATCTAATTAGCCAGTTCAAGTTTAAACTTCCGTATGATCAGGAAAGGCATCAAAAAGCACTGTGAGGAGAGCCATCACCAAGTAACAAATATAAACAAAGATTACTTCTGCCTTGCTTGGTGCATATTCTTTGGACCTCAGAACTATATCCAGCAATGGATTGCCTTACACATCCGCCACACTGAATTTCCTACTGTCTTATGTGATTACTCCATTATCAGAAGTTGCATTCTCATGAAGCTTATGTCTGACCTAACTTCTCAGTCTCTAACCTCCATAAATTACAATTCCTGCTCATCTTTTCTCACTCTTAAAATTGGTTATTTGACCTTTCAAACACTCCAGTACCTTAATCTTCCCCTTAAGTTACTGAAAAAAGTAACAATCTTTTCTCTCTTGCTTTTCTACATTATATCCTCAGATTGTCCTTTTATTTCAGTCTCCATTTTCTCTGTTGCATTTTACGCCTTCCCTCCTTAGCCCCCAACCTGTCAATGGAATTTGCCTGCACAGACAGAGCTTTTCTGTTACATGAAGAAGACGTTTCACCTGACTGTTTACCTTTCTGTCACAATGTGCTTTAACAGTGAGACTCAGAATATTAATTTCAGGTTAAAGTCTCAAAGAAGAAAATTAGCCACAATAATTTTTGCCTGCTTGTTGTAAATTATAGCCTTCAATATTCATTGTTTTCCATCTGTTTTGGTAGAGACATTTGTCTGTTTTAGGGAAATAAGCAGGTGAATCAGGAACTGATTTAGAAATTACCAAGTTTCTCCCATGCTTTTACTATAGCTGTTGGTGTTCATTATTTCATTTAAATAATACCCATAACATAAAATATGGGGGTTTTTCCTTTAATATGCTAAACTACAAATTAAAGTGTTCAAATGCAGATTACCTAGGAATGTAGAATCTCAGTTCCACTATCAATCAACATACCATGCATGTCACAATAAAAATTGAGGCTTACACAAAGGGATCCAGGCACACTAGGTGAATGGACACAAAGATGAGAAAGGAAAATCAAAGCTGGTTAATGTGGGATGAATTCTAGGACACTTTGCTGAATTACCCACAGGTATGTTTATGTGGCAATAGTTGGTCAATAAATGGACATCAGTATTTTCTTAGGCAAGTGAAGATGCAGCTGTGTACACAGCTCTTGCCAAAAATGCAAAGAGGATATGTAAAGGCTGAAACAGAATGTTAAAGAATGTTAACAATGTTAAAATGTGCTTATAGAAATCATTATCACAAATTTTCTAGAATATTGTAAGCACTCTCATCTCTGCATCTAGGTAAAGGGTTTTTGAGAATTAGAACAGATTTGGGGAAGGGTAAATAAAATACTTTACTCCTTGAAAAAGAAACAATACTAAAATTACTTATTTTAGAAACATCGCAGAAATAAGCAATGTCAGAAACATTAACATCTAATCTGTGTGCATCTCTGTTCAAAAGCAAGGAGGCATTTTATAAAAGTGAAAGGTAGAAAAATTAAAATATTTTACACTCACTGCAGTCAAACTGTTGAACTAGGAGGTTGTTGAAATCTATAATTCAGTATTAAGAGAAGGATAGAGTAGCTATTTCTAGAATTTTCAAGTTCAACTAGATGATGAGCTTTGTAGAATTATTTAATGTTTCCAAATTCAAGCCAATCTTTAATTGCTACAGATCAGATAAGGCCCATGAGGGAAGAGGGAAGAGCAGTTTATTCCTTATCTGCCTAGTGTGACTCTGATAGGTCTTTGTCAGAAGTATCAGGATTGGACTGTGCAGCATTGGCAAAGGGATAACAGACATAGATCCAACTTGGTTCCCTTCTGGGATGGCATTTCAGTTTTCCTAGCCTTGTCAGTAGTCAAATAGTCCAATAGGCTTAACACTCCTGAATGCCCATATTAGAGGGAATAAAGAATTTACATTAACCTGAAAATGCAACATGAATACTTCTGTTCACATTAAAATGTTTATTTAATATATTTTCAAAGTGTGCAGAGTTTCATTTGCCCACATACTAGACTTGTTCTAACGTGCATTGTTTGGGGGTTTTCATATGCAAAGAATCAAGAACATTGTTTTGTTAACAGGAAAACTAACATGGCAGAAAGAGATGCTGTAGTCAGCAAAGGGAGTCAGACACTTTCAAGAAGCAATTAATCTATTTTAGGAATGGCCAAAGTGCCTCTGGAGCCACCTATCCCCACTGAGTGCACAGGGAATTTAATTTCTACCTTACTTTTACAGTGAAACTTGCACATGGAATTGGTAGAATGACATTCTACCACAAACTTCTAAACAATATTAGTATGTGATTACTTTAATCTCAGGATATCAAACTCAACAAAGAACTGCTCTGCTAACTTCCTGTGAGAGGTATGCAGGTTGATGTGAAGATTTTTACTGATTTTGGTTTTAAAAATATCACTTATTTTAAAAATGAAAATAAATCCAACCTCAGGAACAGAGAAGGCTGAAATTAAATTCTGGCAGCTTCAGTCCAAAAAATGGCCATTGTACAGAACGTGGCTATATAGAGCAAAAGGCAGGGAGCAAACAGCAGCGCTGTGATTGCCTGGCACTGTCCATATCACCTTCAGGCTGGGACTTGTGTAAATCAGTCACAACCAGCTATGCAACTGATAGCAAAGTTTATCTGCACACAGAGCAACAGGATGATTTCACTAATTTAAGTACTTGGAAGCAGCAAAGAAAAGGCGTAATAGGTCATGTCATGAAAGTCTGAAGGTAAAAGGGTTCAGGGGAGGGTAGGAAGGCTGGGTACTGAGGGAAGTCTGGACTGACTCAGAGTGACAGCAAAAACAGCCTGTTCCACTGCAGTCTATCAGGGCACACGGTTTCCAGCAGTGCTACACAGCAGGACTCAGTGGTGGTCATCATAGCTCAACACCTACCCAACTGTTTCCAGGTGGTATTTTCTGTAACAAAACAGAGTAACTTTATGGAAGCATTTGAATCAGAGTAAACTCTTACTCATGGAACACGCTCATGCCTTAAGAGAGATGCTTCTATTTGTTTAAAGAAACTTCAAGTTTTGGAATTCCAGGGGGAATTCACAATCTGCTATGGAAATACACTGTCAGATTCTCCAGTACTATATGTTTCCATACATGGCAAAGGACAATGCAATTCTTAGCAAACACTATGTATATGTGGCTATAGGGGTTTTTTTCTACCTATGGTTTTCTACATTTAGCACCAAACTTTCACTTATTATCATTCTGGAAAGTTTTCCTTTGCTTGTGCTAAAGCCAACACAGTCCTCTTACTCCTTTTAATTCCTGCACCCCTTGAAGTACCTTTGTCCATACTGATGACTAAGGAGGTTACAAAAGTCGAGTTTCCCAGGGGCTGGATGGCAAGTGATAAGTGTGAAAGGGAAACCGCTAATGAGCAGCACTTGCCTATTAGTCATTACCTAGGGAGACTCCCACTCCATCTGTTGATTGAGGCACAGTTCAACAGAAAGATTACCCAGATTTGATAAGGAATATTCCCAGCATAGGAAAGACTCATGCTTAATAGACGGTAATAATATTAGTCTAACATTTCACGTGTGTCAAGCAGTGCAAACAGCCTCAAAAATATTTGATTATGGATTCCTTGGGGTATACATTAACTAAACTCAATGGTGCTATGCTGATAGTTTAATTCTCAAATTCGTATGTAATTTTCTACTTTGGAAAAGCCGTGCATGGATTGAAATAGTCAACATAGACCTCTGGACAAATTAAATCATGAGAGAAGAGGTGAATATTTTCCAGGTTTACTTTATAACGCTGTACTTACTTTCTGTCTATAATAAAATCCCTGAAATGAGCATACCAGCAATTTTCAGGCAATTAACAAATATAAGAAAGATTTTGGAGAGATCATTGACACAGCAAGCACCTGACAGGCCTGCCAGTGCTTTCTTATGAAAACAAACACATAGAAGTTACTGCATTTCTTTAACTTCCCAATAGTCTGCTCAGGTCCAGATATCAAGTGATGGATGACTTGTCACACTCTATTCCTACAAAGCAACCATTTTTAGTAATAGTCTATATAAATATGCAAGTAATGTTATAGAAACCAGTACTTTTTGCTATTTTCTTTACTTGTTCTTTTCTGTCAGCTGCTACATGAAAGCTACAGAAAAGCATGCTTCCTCTGTAATATATATATATAAACAGAATGACCATTCAGTAAATAATGGATTTCCATTTCCTAATCTCATTTTAAGATAGGGAGATCACAATATCTTAATATTTAACTGTGAAATCTGGTCTGTCTAAAGCTTGTTACAGAAAGTTGGAATATATTTATATGTCCATTTACTTGTAGCTTAATTTCTGCAGTTCTGTATTCCAATTGAGGCAGTTCTAAATGTGCAAAACTTCCTTAACTATAAAGTTTTCCCATACACTAGGTAAATCTGAGAAACAACTCAGAAGATCAACGTTTTCTACCCTGAACAAAATAGTACTCAATTCTGACTGCAGATTGCAGAAAAAGAATAAACACAACAATCATGCTCTTTTGGGAGGCCTGAAAATGCTGACTAGAGAAAAAAAAGGTTCAAATTTGTAGGATCCTGCATCCCTGTCACAAAAATTACACAAGACCTGTCTTAGGTAGGTTACAGGCATCTCTGTCACTGTGGTTGCACCCATAACACCTGACCACTCCCATTTATAGAACAGGATCAACCTACTAAAAGTATGTCAGGACACAGGCTTGGAGATCCTTGCACTTTAACAGCTGCACGTGGAGGTGGACACGTGGCCCCTGAGCCCAGTTATAAAGTTTCTCCTGATGACTGGAATGGAATTTGGGTGTGATTCCATTCATCTTCAATTCCTCTACCTAGAATGTGATAAGACCAAGCCAACAATTCAGGCTACAGTTGTGCTTCTTACTTAAATGCCTTCTTTTCCTGTTTGCCACATTTCCTTTTTCAAAAGGCCATCCTGTGGGAATAAAGAGCTCAAAAGCCAAATAAAATAATAAATTTTTGCATTTCATGATGACCTGTTTAGAGCACTAATCTTCCTTCACATTCCCATATGTTTTTCCAGCTCATGGCTATTTCAAAGATGTATTTGAGGTCTGGACACAAACAGTGATTTATTTCTATATTTATAAGATCTTATTTCTTTGCATGTAAAGATAACAGACGTTTTCCATTTTCAAATAGATGGCATCACAACTTGCTTCATTCAGAAGAAAGTTTCCACTAGTTTGGAAACAGCTAATGTTGGCAGTGCTAGCTGAGCAAACAGTAAGCTTGAAAACACAGCAGATGTTATATGAAAGAGAAGAAAGTAGGAAAACTAACAAGCATTTGTCTCCAAGCCTGGACATGTCCATCAGTTAGTTTCACTGTGATGGTCTCCCTAAAGCAAGTACTTGAAGGTAGGTATTTGTCTGCTGCATAGACTGGAATGTCAAGTATTTGCAACTTGCTCTAGGTTGCAAGAGATGTGAGTCAGTCCTGTTGAAATCATTATAATGTGATGGTACAGTTGGAGTATTGGGGAAAATCTACCATGGGGATTACCAAGTACAGAAAAAAACCAATTTAACTCTCCAGGAAAAAGCCATCACAAGGAATACAAAAAAGTTGGAGAAAAAAAACTGAACATGGGTTATACTCTTCCTACGGTTGTGGGATCACACAAGCATTTATGCAAACAACTTCTACTGCTTTTTGTATCAGCTTAAGAGGTAGATAAAATCAGTCCCTACATTAAGAGTTAGGGGAAAGGAGAACAAGCATTTTTTTTGTGCTAATGACCTTGACAGTAACCTAGGTCAAAGCCTACAAAGACACCAGGCCTACCATGACTTTTTACACACAGCAGAGAGTATGAGGTAAAGAGACAGCACTCAGATAGCAAAAGGAACCCTTTGAGTCTTTTGGGTATCAGGAGACCTTTAAATGCAGTAATGGAAAAAAAAAAACAAAACATTGTCACTGAAATGCCTTTTACCCTAGCTGACCTGTGTCCTCATCAACCCACAGCATACTGATGGGCCTAAGCAGGATTCTTAATTGTTTCATGAGATTTTTTTTTCCATGTTTCGCTGAAAACTGAGAAAAGGCAAAACCACTTCTTTGCAAATGCATCTTTTGAGCAGGCAGCAGTGTGACTCACGATGAATAATGAAAAGCCACGCTAAACAGTGCATCCATTAGAGAAAAACTCTCAAAAGGGGATTCTCCTGTGAGATTCAGCAGAGTCATTATACTAAAAAGCTTTGGAGTCAGAGGAGTTATAACTGTACTGACTTGAAAGATACCCAAAGAATTAATTTGGCCCTGTTTGTTTTGGTAATGGCTGACTAGCTGAAAATGAAAGCTAAAAGAATTGGGAAACACCAGAGTAATCTTATTTCCTTTTTCCCTAATGCAGCTGGTGCAGAGTTCCAGTTGACTACAAAATACCCAGGATGATGTCTGTCTTGACTGCCATTTGTCCACATGTTGCTGCTAGAAATCAAAGATTTATGTTCTCAAAAAAACTTCTTGGCAGATACTCCCAATGGTGTTGCAGAGTAATTCAATGTACTGAAGCACATTAATGCAGTTTGTCTTTTATTTGGGCAGGGGGCAAATATACTCCTCTATAGATTTAATCCTTAGATGCCATTTCCCATATTTTCTGTCTTGAGGCAACAAGTTTGAACTTGAATCTGCTGACAGTTTTTAATTATATGTTTTGAACTACAAATATTTAATATCTAGGTGCTCTTTGCCTCCTCAGCCCCTGCATGGTAGAGATTACCATGCCCTGGGATTGCTCAGTTAAGTTCAAAAAGAGTCAGCAAATTTCTTGGAAGAAATTTCTTATAATGAGATGAGAATATTTTCTAATTAATCCTTGTATTTCAAGACATTGTTTCGCACAGTAAAACAAAAACTAAACTCTATCAACATATTACTGCATTTAAGAATTAAAATTTAGGGAGGCTTAAACTAATTATGCATGGCTGCTGTTTTGGTATATGCATTGTGATCCATGCAAAACTGAGCATAAAGATGGTCACAGTCCATTCCCTAAGTGGGATTTTTAGTTCAAGTTCAAGAATTTTTGTTTCAAAATAAACACTTTCTTTCCATGAGGTTCACAGAGTACACAGAGATTACCATCTTGAGGTAAGAATTGAACTGCAGTAAGAAGCGATTAATTCCCATCTACATGGAGTTTTTCAAGGGCTGCCAGGTAGAGAATAAATCCAGGTTGTTTATTAATTCTAGCATAACTCTACAACATCTCTCAAAATAAGACAATGATAATGTTCCTTACAAAGTCAATGCTAGGAGGGTAAAGATTGTATTTGTGTCTTTAGAAAGACATACACAAGAAACATTATTTTAGAAAACTACCCCCAGGAGTCTATATATGAGTCAAAACCTACCTTAAGCATGTCACTGAAAATTACTTCCAGCTTTCCAGTCAATTTTGAGCATTACAAGAGTAATGTTCTTTTGCCTGACTCTCTCAAAGCAGATGAGGTGCTAAACTCTTTGGCTGGCCCCTCCTTCAGCCCAAGCTTGCCATATCCCAGTGCATGCTATAAAGAAATTACATTGCACAGCCAGAACCTTTAATAAATTTGATCTCACGAATAATTAAAGCTACTTCCCCCTGACTCCCAGGAGCAAACTTCAGGCTGTAACTCAGGAGATGAAAGCTCTTTGGAACCTCATGCTGCTTGACAGTCCTCAGAGGTGCTCACAAACAGGCCTGATTCTGTGCCCTGTTGGCAGAAACGTGAAGGTTTCACATCAGTTTTAGGGGGCTTAGTCTGGATATGAACTGATGAACAGACATGAGGATCAGGTTCTATAAACTGAGGTTTCATGAATTTCTGTTCTGTATAATTAAGTTCTAGCCACACTGAGTTGTTAGTATTAATTTCTCTATGCTGCAAGCTGGAAGGGTCACAATCAATCACTATGAAGTGTGTGCTAGCACCCACATGGCTCTCAGTCACGGCATACAAGCACCTATGGACACTTCCTTGCCAACATTAGCTTAATCCAGAATAGAAACATGCTAAGGGAATTAGTGCACCCTCAGAAAGAATCATTATCACATCAGGACTTCAAAAGAGGGAGAACTCTCTCAAGCAGTGTCTTTTTGCTCTTGACAGGTTTCATGCAGTCTGATGGTTGTGTCACTGTGTTGTTCCCACACAGCTACTGTGTCATCCCGCATTTACGTGTCAGAACACAACACAGTCCTCTTCCACAGGCAGTGCAGAGCCTGCGAGGGTCTGACTTAACAAGTCTAGAATGTACCCACGCACCACAAAGAGCAGAAATCTACAAGCCCCAGCAGGTTCATCCCGGGAGGAAAGCCAGTTTCTGTGCTTCCTTTTTTGAAAGTGCTTCCTTCACCACAGCTGAACAAGTAATACTAGATGTGCTGCAGGTTAACCTTTCTGGGCTCTTACTTCTCCTACAAACAGTGGTTGGGAGAGGTTTACTCTACTACTGTTTTCACTGATGCCACACAGACTCCTGCTCTATGTCCATCCTATAACTCAATTTCTTTGTCAGAATGAGGTATCAGCTGAGCAAGCCCTGCCTCATTCCCAGCGTGGGAGCTGAACTGCTGATCAAAGAGCTTTGAAGCTGTGTTATTATATACCTGCCGAAGGCCAGACGAAAAGCCAAACTATAGATCACGAAACTGCTTCTTCAGCAACTTACTTTCTTATGTATCAGTTAACTTCTTTTCCTAGTGTTCATCATCAGTCTCTGATCCGTGATCTCTTCCCTGGTTTATGTATTCTTGATGTTCTAATTATAATGTGTTCAAGCACGATCTATTTGAATGTTTCCAGAGATACACCTATAAGTTAGTCACTGACATGAAATAGTACCAAAAGTAAAATGAAACCAAATTAATCAAAAGCAAGTAGTGGGATTACTGCATGCTTTCATAATTTTTTCTTTTTCTGGTCTTAAATACTTTTCTGGGGTTAACTTCCCCTCATCTTGCTCACTGTTAATACTATAGCCCAGAGAAATCTCACACTATCAATGAGCACTCATCAGAAACTCTCATATTTTGTGTATTTGGGACCATGACCCACTATGCTCTACCTTTCCCATTAAAATTTGTAACCTTTCAGGTAGTGAAATGCTCTGCATCTTTCCCAAACTGGAAGGTATGGTTAGAAAAAAACACTATAAATACCATAATCCAGGCTATTGTCCAGAATAAATACAGACAACTGAGTCAAAAAAGGAGTTATCCAGTAACAGCTAAAGTTAAGAGAGCAGGAGGTTAAGTAATTCCAGCTAGTTTTACATGAGCTTTGGCACAATTCAATCATGTTATATTATTTAAAGTACATTAAATACATGTTTTCTAACACACAATTTGCCTGGTATTGATGAGGTCTCTAACATAATCAGAAAAGGTAGCACATACCAAGCATCACAGATACAAAGCCAAGACTTTCATTTTCTTAGTTCACAAGCTCCCCACTGGCCCCATTGCCTGCCCAAGTGTTTGTAAAACACCCAGTGTGACTGGAGTACAATATGCTTCACTGGTGGTACAGGACTGCACAGACTGTGTTCTATCAGTGGTCAGATCTCTGAATGAAGGAGCAGTTGTTTACAGAGATAAATGCACAAGGATATCTGAATTTATGGATTTTACATTCACAGATGCACATTTAACTAATATGTGCAGACCTCATCACCAAACCAAGTGCTGTCATCTGCTAATGTATGACATCAATCTGGTTGCTCATCTAGAGAGGGCACTAAGGTGAGATCATAGACTCACAGAATCATTAAGGGTCAGAAAAGACCTCTAAGATCATCTGAACTACAGCCCTCTGTGAAGTTAGTCAGCCTGCTACATTCAGACAGTCTTCAGCATGCAAAGAACTGAGAAGTCAGCCAAGTCACACAGAGACATTTTCTGAGGGGGACTAAATCACATGACAGGACCTTCCCTTGGCAAATCAACAGGGATGAGCTGCTTTTAGCAAGTGCAGCTACTCCTGAAAAAGGATGGTAATGGCATAAAATGATTAGCATAGGACACTGTTCAAGGGCAAAGCACATTTGCTAATTATGACTATAGTACATTAGTCTGCTGTTGGGTCCATGCCATGAAAAATAATTTGTTAAAAGGTAAAGTTCTGGACACTAGTAAGGCACAGCAACCTATTGCAACAAAAATAAAATAGAACAGAGACACTCTCTGAAATACAGGCAGCTCGTAGTTCATGGTGAGCACCTGCTTATGACCTCAAGGTTTTCAACAAAAATCAAGCCATTCTCCCCTGGGCTGGGATGGCCTGAATTTTGGTAGCACAGAATTCCATTTTTGCTATGATTGGTTGCAATTGTTATTTTATGTGGACATCTATACATCAAAAGGCTGATTAAAATGATTTTTTCCCAACATTTACCAAATTATCAACCATGGTTTTAGGTACCAAATGGTTTTAGGTTTCAAATTCAGATCTCCTCTAAATGGCTGTTCATGTTCAACAACGGCACTCTTCTCTGTGAAGTAGGAAAGTACCATTCTCCTCATCTGTCAAGTGGGAAGCAGGAAATACACTGTGGAGCAGGGTTGATTTTCCTGTTTTACACAAACTCATTCACAACTCATCTAGGCTCATGAGAAGACAGTCAAAAGACACAGCCTTTATAATCACATTTCTTGATTCAGACCACCCAAAAAAAAAGGCAAATCCAGTCCCTATTTGAAAATCACTGGTTCTGGATTATAAAAGCTTACTGCTTAAGATGTACACAGTTCCAAAAGGAAGGTTGCAAGCAAGCGGATTCAGCAACTGTCACAACAAACATGTTCTGTAAATATGTTCTGCAGCTGGCACAGTAGGACTGTGGATGATATTATAAAACTGACAGGCAACTGCCAAAATCACCATCTACCCGGGACAAATAGAAAATTCCGTGGTTTTAAAATTTTTTAAAATTTCTCCAGGAGATGATAAAAGTCAGAAGGTAACTGGAAAAACATCAATAAGAAATCTTTTCACATTGCCCTTGATTAAGCCATTTTTGTATCGTCTAATTAGTCACTTACTTGAGCATGCTAAGAAATTTCTCAGGTTTTGCCACGGATTTCATCATTTTGCTTTTGTCATTGCCCTGGAATTACTGTCCATTGATTATAAGGTCAACGGAATCAGCTTTTTAAAGCTGAAGCAATGGCAACTACACTCAGACCTTGTTCCATCAACTTCGTAATATCCCTCTTAAAATTCTCTTCTCGCGTGTAGAAATTTCAATTTTCAACATTCAATCACTGAATTGTTATCATTTTGCTAAATTTTGCCTTTTACTATCAAATTTCTGTCTGTAAGAAACAGTGTGTTCCTGAAAAACCAATTAACTCTCTATTTAATGAGTTAGACTCATTTTGCAGAATATAGTTGCTGTTAAATCCTTCTATTATTCTTCTCATAACAGTCCCATGAGATTTCAGCATGCCTCTTGAAACATTGTCAGCAAAATTGGACAATCTATTCCCCACAACAGTTGCACTCATTCCCAAATACAGAGGAAGTTTCAAATTCTTTAGAACATTAAACATTTTAGCTACAGATTTGCCATCAGAGTTAATATTCCCCTGATGATTCAGCATGACTCCCAAGTTCTCCTCAGAATCTTGAGGTGTCAGGACTTGCATTAATATGAGGCATTTCATCCTTCCTAAACACGTGGTCCTGCTTTTGATAGTATTGAAGTAGATGTTGGTTATGAACATACATTCTACTAGTGATCCAATCACCCCATGCCTGGAAACTGTCATCTTTACTCCTTACCTCTCACAATCTCTGTGTTTTAAAGTTGGCTTTATGTAAATTTGATTACTATTTTCATTGATACCTTCATATCTATTCTATTACTTTTCCCAGAAGTGACATCAAATCAGAGTAATGGAATTTATTTCCCATGTGTTAGTACTCACTATATCACTTTCATTTAATGCATTTTTAAATCTTGATCCAACATTTTGCCTGAAACTGATGATATTAGACTGACAAGCCAAAAATTATCTGGGTCACACTATCTGCTCCTTTAATAGCAATGCATATTTCTCTCCGAAATTTTGAACTGCAATATATGATATCAATTAAAGCAACAACTTTTTTTTTTTTGAAGACAACATTTCTACTTCCCGTACTAAAGAAAGGTAAAAAAAATTTATTCCTCTCCATTCAAAAGAAAAATGACATCTGCAAAGGAGAGAAACCAGTCAGGGCTTTAAGGTTTTGTGGAAGCAGTTTGTATTCTCTTCAGATATCACAGCAGCTTAGTTGGAAAGTAGTATATTTGATAGAAGTCACTAGAAAATTTGTCAGACTTTAATATGATGTCGTAGATGCATAAACTCTTGACTATAGCATTACTCATTTTTCCTTTAATGCAGGACTGCGAACACTAATTCTGATCCCTCATTGAGTTGATGGGTGAGAAAAACACATAACCCCTCCCCATTTTGGTGTTCACACAACTGCTCAAAATGTTGCCAATTTATTCTGTACTTCTGTATCACAAGGTTGTCTTGCAAAGAGTTTTTATATAGCAATGAAGATAAGCTGCAATTTCCTAGCATTTTTTATTCTTGTTTAAAGGAGGAAAGAAAAATTTGCAATTATTACATTATTTTCCCAGCCAATATATTAATCTTCCAACAAGAATTGTCTGTTCAAGATAACTAACAGGAAGATGTTACCAGTGAGTCAGATGTTTTTAGATTCCATTGCTATGCATCGGTTTCTGTTTTCAAAACAGTTGCCACAGATCCAGACACTGAAGAGTAAAAGAGGCCACTTACAGTTTGATTTACAAGCATAGATTTTCTATTTCACAATGGTACATCAAGATCTCAATACTGTACCATTTCAGCTCTAATCAGTACTAGTTTTGAATTATAATAATTGTAAACTAGTACTGTCAATTATATTATGTTTCTTATACGTGTGAGCCTTAAGAAAAAAAAATAAGATTCACTTCCTTAGCCCTACAAAACACATGGAGCAATTTGTCACTTCTGATTTGCAGAGGGCTATGGCAAGGTTCTGTTTGCCATGTGTAGGCATAACTGTGAGTGAAGAAATATGAAACACTGCTAATGAAGGACCTTCATGAGATGCAGGAGTCCAAAGGAAAACAGAGATCTTCAGCTATTCCTATGTAAGGCTCTGTTATTGATTTGAGCCTTGTGAACCACAGTTTGAAAAAAAAACTCAAAACCCTGATTAGGCAATTCTAACTCTTTTACTCGTAATTAAGCAGATTGGAAGCAGATGCCATCAGAGACTCTCTAAACTTATGAAGTGCTGAAATTAACCCAGGCATACTACTAATTTAGTCTACAGTTTGAGAATGCATGACAGATCTCAAACTGTTTATTAATCATCCCACATACACATGGAAAGAGATGGCACCCTGTTCATGAACTGTTGTAAACATTTTCATTACTCATGAGAATCCAATTATTTAGAATGATTAAATGACAAAATAATTAAATAATCAAAGTTGGACAAACCAAAGAATTAAACTAATTTCTATCCCATCTTCATGCCTGAAACCGAGAGGATCTAGTTAACAGAGGTAACTGTAAATTAGAGAGATTAGTCACTGTTCTCACTAGATAGAAGTGTTCCTGTAAATCAGGCAAAGGTTTGTTGGTGAATCACTCAAAAGGTCAAGTGAGAAAATTAAAGGCAAAACTAGATTTAAAAAAAATATAACTAAGAGGTTAACATAGGATAATAGACTGTGGGATATAACCATTTTAGGATTCATTCATAGCATGCAGATAGCAGTAAAAGGGTGTGTGAGGTAGGGAATGGAACAGAAAGAGGATCCCAAAATGTTGATTTATCACAGGAGGATTTGTGTCAGTCTATAGTATATTTGCCTTTAAATATGTTTGACAAGCTGTACTACAGGTGGCTTTTACCTACAGAAATTAGCAAATCACAAATTAATCAGTGCTTTCAAGAAAAGGTTAAGTAAAGAATTTAATTTTCTGCAAGAGAAGCAAGAAGAATCAACAGTCAGGATATTTTGCTGATTCACATTCCTCTTTGAAACCTCTATGTCACCAGAATAAAATCCCACTTGCTTCAGTCATGCTCATGATCTTTCAAAGTCTGTCCTATATACTACTTCTTGTATTATTCATGTTGGTTTTGAAATTGGCATTTAAATTTCACTCACTCAATGACAGTCCTATACTGCGAGCATTACAAGCATTATACACAACAAAACATAAAGGAACAAACATTTTCAGAATGTTTGCTCTTTATCACGTTAGGGACAACTAAATGGGGAGATTCAAAATGTGTCGACTGCAGTCTGGCAGGGCAGACGGTGCTCACTGAGAGCTGCACCCTGGACCTTCCTCAGCAAATGTTGACAGAGGTAGGCAGATTTGCTCAGGCTTTATGGGATTAGTATAGGATAGGAGAAATACTAAGGATTAGGATAATGTCTAGCAGAAGTGGGAGGAGGAGGTGGGAGAGGTTGAGGCTCACACCAGGTGTTTTGGAAAACAGATGCTATCCGTTTGGAGAAAGTACCAGCCAGCAGCTCAGCTGTTCCTGTCAGTTTTGCTGAAGCTGTCCATAATAGTGAGGTAAGAAAAAAGGCTGCAGTCAAAGGAATGAGGACTTGGAGGAAGAGTTGCTTTTAAACCTCTACCAGGAACCACTGAACAGACCCATTCCACTCCCAGTGTTGTCAATTCTAATTGCAAATTTACATATGGTAGCACACAGCTGCAGTGTTAGATCACCTCTGAAAAAAAAAACAGTGCAAGCACAGGACACTCACACAGCTCTGAAAATCCCCACTTCTCAAGTCAAGTCCCCAGTTCACTATCTGAACACAAAGAAACTAAACTAAACATAGCCAGGAGCTGTGGTCACAAGGTGCAGAAATTTCTCCTTTTCTGATCTAAATTGCACTTCTTGAGAACTCATACCCGTATCTTACAGAATGGCTCAGTTACCTGCAGAAAGCCAGCAATTGGATCTCCCAATAAGGGGAGCTTGTTTCCAAAGTTCCCTGAAGCCAAATGGTTACTACAAAAGCCGTTTGCTGCCTCTGTCAAGAACCACCATGCCTCAAGACATCTCTTATTTGCAGGGGTTGTTCAATTTGTGATGGTAGAGGGATACTCTTAAAAATGCAAATTCATTAGATTTTTTTTTAACCAACTATGCTTCAACAAGTATTCAAAATAGGAACCTGAAATCATGACCTGTCAATATTTTATTTAAATATTACAGAATTATGAAATGAATGACAGAGGATATAAGGAAAATGCCTATGTGATTAAAAGGCATTAATTTCTCTAGATAAGACCAACATAAATGAAATGAAACCGTTTCGACCATGAAATAAATTCCACGCACTCAAACTGGTAAAAAGAATTACTTCAGAATAATATGAACTTTGATGTAGGACATTTGTTAGGACTAAATAGAACTAAGATCCCTCAGCTGTGTTTAAGGCCCCTTCAGACAGATTATTAGGTTCCCCCAAAGTCCCTCCCTCTGCCAGCTGGAGGTCTAAATTGATGTTATTAAAGTCGTTCGATCCATCTAACTTTAGTTCTTCCATTTCTGAGCTACATTAAACAAACCAACAATAAACCACTGCAAAAATTACTGAGATTTATGGTACAAATTCCAAGCAATACTGATATAAGTGGCTGTCGCCCCAGAGAATGAATTATTAGTATGAAGATACCAATTATATCATACAGTGAGAGAGAGGGTATTTCCATAAAGAATGTTCCTGAATCTCAGCAGAAAAAAATGTACATGTATAAATAAATTCATTATTGACTTGTACTGATGTTTGAAGTGTAGACTATACGAAAAGATGTTGATGCTACTTACACATGGTATTCCTTCACTGAAAGGACAGATTACTGTGCCTGCTACTCATGCTTCTTCTCCCATTGATGACAGTCCACTGGAAATTAAAAATATAAAACTTGTCATACAAGCACTGAGCAGCCATGAGATACTGACAACTTTTGATTGCAATCCTGAGCTCCATTAGCCAAAATAAAAGAACAGACCAATTAAATTAGAGGATGACGGCTGTTAACTAGAGCGGTTGGAGTGCTCCTGACTTTTCCTTCAACCATCAACATTAATTGTGTCCAATCCAATGTGACTATAAGCAAGAAACATGGATTAAATTTCTAATCCAAACCCCAACAGGTTTCTTAATGTCTTCTAACTGTATCAGCTGTACAATAAAGCTAGATCCACCTGGCAGCAAGCTGTTAACATTGTGAAATGAGAAATTACCTGACAAGCCCCTTTTCCAGATAAACACAATGCATCAAACCCTTTTCAAAAAGTAATTTTACCTACTGGCTAAACACAACAGTATTTTCAAATTTAAAAATGTTTTGTTAAAATAAATTATTAAAATAATATTTGACTCCAGCCTTTGCAGGCCATCAGTCTCCAGGTGCATTGGGACAGTGAGAAATCTATAAAGACCGTAATGAATCTCCAAAGAGATCCAACTAAAGATCCTACTTGCTATGCTGAAGAGGCATTTGCAAAGACACTCTTCAGAAATAATGCCTAATGAAGCAGTACCACGAGCTGCAGATTAGTTTGGCTTTTCTTAAGTCACGGTGTAAAGAACCTGTTCACATCTGAGAAGATATAACAAGGAAAGAGCTTTTATATTCTCCAAAATATTCTTTCATACAACTTGCAGCCAGATTATTTTTTGCATTATTCATGAATGGTAAGAAAATATTAACCTTTCAAAGGCCTATTCAGCCTCCAGGGGTAAGAAAAACAAAAAAAGAAAGTTTCCCCACATTGTGTCAAATAGTCTGTAAAGGTAAATTTACATTTAACAGTTTAGTTTATCTAACAGTTTACCACCTTTCTTCCTTCTATTTTCCCTTTCTTCCTACTTGTTCCTCCTCTTCTCCTGCTCTTTTCTCCTCCCCTGCATTTTCCAATAGCCAGAGTTTCACCCTCTACTCTCTACCACATTTTGGCACTCATCAGACTTCTCTGGGAAATGATTTGACTTTTTAGCCTAGCAGTAGCCACCTTTTAGCTTGGTTAGTTGTCTTCCAGCTTAGTGAACAGATTCAGTGAGCAGACAGTCAAGACAGCTGTGAGAATAAATGTCCAGGATAGAGAGCAGCAGAATGCCTCTCAGCACCACACGGTCAGTCTATCAGTTCAAACTTCTCATGTAATTTCACCCTAAGTGAACACCAAGCAAACAGTAGAATATCACTAAGAGGATCCACTTCAGATTCAGATGAAAAGAAGGAAGAATCATTCTGATAAGAAAATGTAGCTATGAAACAAGTCTGAAATCCTGACACTCAAAACAAATCTTGCAGGAAAAATTAGGAAATTGTACTATATCAAGTTTTTTGCTCCTAGTTAATAATCACCCCCTAAGGTAAAGGGTTAAGTAAATATACTGTGCTGTGAGAAGCAGTAGTGAAATATCTGAATCTGTTGAATAACAGAAGTTGGTGACATACTCTCACAGGCATCCGGATGCCTACTCAGCCTCAGCTGCTTGTGCTGCACCCCTGGCCCTCCTCACAGCAGGCTCGGCCGGCCAGAGTCCCCTCCCCGTGTTATTCAGATGACCTACCCGGCCCTGCAAACCAACCGGGCACAGCTGAAACAGTTTGAGTGACTGACAAGCTGAGAGTTTTCCTCAGCCGCTGCTTCCAAATAACAAACTCCACAGCAAAAACAACAGGTCTTCAATGAAGAAACTAGGCCTGCATTTGCAACACCTGTTATTTGACATAAACAATCTTATCTCTGCTAACAATAAAGTTCAGCATAATTTTATCATGTATTTTTTTCCGTTAATACTTGGAAAGGCTTATGCAAAACAAATTGTATGTGGGATATTTTTTGCCCACACACAGCACAGGATATCGAATATCTGGAAGCACAGGAAGGATTGCCAGAGTCTGAAGTCATCATGTTTCCAACAGCAGTTTCAAGTTTCAGATAAATAGCTAAACACACATGCTTATTATACACGTCAGTATGAGGCCTCTCATGGTCCCCGGACCACTTGGTAAGGTAAGCCTGAGGCCTGCAGGGTGGCTCAGTTCATCTGGCCACTCAGCACTGCCACAACAGTCATGTTTCTTACACTTTTCTCCTCTCGCTGCTCATCTTCCAGCTGGAATCCCATTCCTTCTTACTCCTCCCTAATGCTACTGTTCCTGTCATCTCCCATTCAGCCTTTGCAGCTCACTGACAGGGGACACCCAAAGATTTGAGGGTTAAGGTTTGCTTTTGGGTTTTCTTTTTAATTGCTCTCCTGACAGATTAGCAAATTTAATTGGTTCACAGATTAGTCAGACGAAAGGAAGTGAATGGAAAATGTGGCTGGAAGTGTGGGAGGAGAAAGGAGTAATTCCTCTTTGCTCTGCTGGGAGCTATCAGATAAGGTTCATCTCATCTTGCAGAACATCTGAGCTCCAGTAGCTCAGACCTTGCTACAGACACAGACTGGTTAGGCAGCTTCTCAGAGGAGCAGCGGGAGAGCTCTGCCCATGCCTCCGGAGATGGGAATCAACTGACGTAACCTACGCAGGTTGCTGAACGGCTTCACCACCTCCAGCCTTGTCCCTGTCTCTTCTGCAACACACCCTCCCCAGCTCCAGCTGCAGAAGGAAGGTTTTCTCTTAAAGAATTCCTACTTTAGCTCATGTCCTATAACAAATTATCTGTACTTCTAAGGCTTTCACCAGCAGCACTTGTACTCAAAAACCACACCTGGCACAAAGAGTTCACAAAAATATGTTTTCCAGGCCCTAGTTTTGCTCTGCCATCTTACTGAAGCCTCTTAGACCCAAACACCACTACTGTTCTCTTTGTGTTTTCCAACAGCATCGTGAAACCAGAATCAGAATATAACATGTAGTTTACTTACTAATGACAGCACAGTACCCGTGGTTTTTTTTTTTTTTTTACTTTCCCCAGGATTTGGCCCCGGTTATGGAGTGTTTGTTTTCACTTAATAAAACACAATCAAACTACGCAACAACTAAAGCTGGTTTTCAGAGCCCTGCTAAACATTCCCCACACAGTTGGCTGGGTAGGATTTAAACTCTGCCCTATTCTTAGAAGTGTGTATCTGCAGCAGTTGGAAAATGCCAGGTTGCAAGCAACGCATTCCACATCATGTTTAAGGCACCGATCCTGAGTATTTCAGATTCTTTGTGGGTTTATTTATTTCAGTTTACATTTTAAAAAACCAACCAAAAACCCCACAAAACAAAATCCCACAAAACAAACACAGTCCTATCACTTACCTAGGCACCCAAACACTTTCTGTTCAGGGCCTTACATTTATTATCACCACAGTAATTACACTGAAACTATTCAATGAAGTGTGGTTTTTTAAGTGTGACACAACCGAGTTTGTTAAAGGTGCTTTGGAAAGGGTCCCACATTCAGAGTTTCATAAAAGATTTCAAAAAGATACGAGGCCAAGAACTAACAAGTGTCTGGGAACATCAAAAAGGCTATGAAAAACACAGTTATCTGGTTAAAAAATAATCAGTGGACTTTGACAAAGTTCACTGTGTAATTTTAGAAAATAGGGGCAAGATGGTCTAATTTCGCACAATAGCATTTATAGGTGGGTTCCACTGTGCATATAAGACACACACCTACCATAGAAGAGATGTCTGAGCCCATGCTGCATTCTAAAACCTCTCTATAATACTGGAAGGTATCTGAACAATAGATGTATTATAAAATATGATTAAAATAATTAGTGTATTAAAAACAATTGAAGATAATGACCAATAGCTGTTTCTTTACTTTGACTGTAATGATTTAATATATTCATAGTTATGAATAGCAACAGGAAGGGAGTTGTACCAACAGAAACGTAATAGTTCAAGGCTTTTCCTCCCAGAGATTCGGGGGGGGGTGTCTACTCAAACAAGTAAAGGAGATAGAATTTAACTTCATAAAACTGTATAAAATTGAGATATTCAGATATCGTTTTGCTTCAGTGAGAGGACCCAAGAAATTCATTATGTTAGAGACCTACCTAATAGGGCATTACTTCCCCAAAATTGGCCTTCAGGGCAAAATTTAATTCCTCCTGAGGGGTGGCAGATGTTTTGTTATAAACTTCCTCTAAGATCCTAAAATGTACACATTTTTTAAAAATTTCAAATGTATAATTTGATGGAGGGACACGAGCCTTCTTTTAGATTTTCAATTTTCTATTTCTTATTGGCTTATTTTTCACTTTAAAAGGCAAAATCATGGTTCTAGCTGGAGAAAAGACCAATCGACTGAGGCATCTCCCATACCAGACCTTTGGGTCAATTGACAGGACGGCTGCAGTAAACATTTTCAATGAGCCCTTCACTGAAATTTATCTTCTCTCCATTCCTGCTGTCAGAGATTTAAGGCTACATGCAAACAAATGCATAGTGGCAGCACATTTGCTCACTGCAAGAATATAAAATTCTCTTTGATGCCGAGTCCAAAACATCCTTTTCCTGTTTCAAACACAGTTACCAAAGGCAGCTCATCACAAAGCAAAATAATCAAAGTAGTTAAGATTCACAAAATGTTGGTTCATGAACTCTTTCCAAAAAGTACAGGCTATGTTTTCAGCTGATAACAATCTGATCAACTCCAGTCACTTCAAACTCACTTTCCGAAAGAGTGACTTGCTCCTTACCTTTAACACGATGTTTCTTCTCAGAGGCAATTGTTTGTTTCTACAATAATCTATATCTCACTCTATGTGTATTACCCCAGGTTAATGATGTACAAGGAGGAAGAGTAGAACTGAAGATGGTTTTGTATGTAGAATAAGTCCAGGGAGAGCTGCTACAGTTCTGAAGTGACAGCATTTCTCTATTCCAGTACTCAGACATTGCTCCAGAAATGGACAACAAAAATTGCATTTTCAGATGTGAAAGTACTTCTGTGGTCCTACTTCCAGATTTTGGTTCTGGATGTTGCATTCTTCTAAATTACAACCCGCTTTTCTGTAAGAATTCAAAATGCAACTCTTTCACCTTGTGCTTTGGATTTTCATTATTACTGCTACATTAGGTACACAGTGCAAAATGGAAATGAACAAAGGAATAAGTGAAGCCAAAAAATCCAACCTGTATGACTCACCATACGATACAAAAACATTTTCTGCGTAAGTCAGAGAACCTATTCTACCAAAAGAAAAATATGCTTCCCCCCCTCTCCCCCCCACTAAAGTTGCAGATTAGGTAGGTGGTTTCCTCTGGATATGTTTCTGGCAGGCAAGTTCTGAAAAACCTTGTTCCAAGAATCCTGCAGACTGAAAACACAGCTGTTTGGATTCACTGATCTAACCTTTACTCCATGGGTACTCCTATTGGTGAAGGAGGCTTAAGAGCAGACAAAATGACAGCTGGTCCATTCCTTCTCTTGCACATAAATCCTAATTAGAATAGGATTAAGATAACTTGAAAACAGCCTATTGATTGAACAACAAATCCTGCCTAGCAAGGGGATACATATGATTTAAACAATTTAAAATGTTTCAAGTGGCTTTTAAATACTCTCTTTATAATGGTCACTTGAAAAGGGAAGCAATATTTTAGAAAACTCCTTCCAGCTAACTCAGTCTACTGGTTTAGATTAGGGAAAGATGTTAAATACTCTTCTGGTCTGTAACTATATAACATCCACAAGTAGGGTTCTTTAAAACATTTAAATAATTTTAGGGCATAAATTTAGGAGAATACTTTAGACCATAAAAATTCCAAGCAATGCAATCCCATTGACTTTAGTTTGATCTTGAAATATAGATCTCATTCCTCCACCCACTGAGAATAGATCCCATTTATGTCAGAGTACAAATTCTGGCCCAAACCAGACTTCCTTATTTCTGATGTAAACATTTGCTGCTTTAAATATTTTTAAGCATTCCAAAGTCCACATATGTACTTAAATTTTAAGATGAACTTCACAGAAGGTAAAGATGAAATAAGTGGGGGGAAGGTTCAAAATATGATAAGGCAGACTATACTAACTTACGAAAGCTTAAAGAGAAAGACTGTCTCTCCACTGGTTTCTGCAGCAAGAATTCATTTAATTCCACATGGTGTTTGAATTCATTCTCAAATCCATACACCAAACTCATATAAACTCCCATGTAATCTATCTCTTGATACACCTCAATGCACTTGCCTTTGAACTTCACATTTGCTTTTATGTGGTAATTTTTTAAATTTCAGGTGCTGACCAAATGAGGTATAAATTAATATTTAAAAAATAGAAATAAAATCTTCACTGGAGAATAAAACATGGGGTCTCTGCAAGTTTGAACAAAACCTCAGGGTGGATCACAGTATAAATAAAACATTAAAGCATCCTTAATTCCAGTGCAGAGGGGGATAATCTGCTCGTGTACATGGGTGAGTGATGACATACTAGAAAGGTGAAATTGAACTAAATATTGATTTCTATTGAATTATAAGGCTGTAACTTCACCATCAAGTGTGCAATTCTTTAGCACCTTAGAATTTGCTAGTAATGAGTCTGATTTGCCACCAAGATTCAGGTCACTGTACTGACCTGTAAAATAAACCACCTCACCAAATCCTGCTGAGTTTAGTCATCTCAATGAATTATCGGGTAAAAACCCAAACATGCTGAGCGGCTCTCCTGCTGGTGTCCTTACGAAGACTTGAGTTACATGATACTGAAGGTAACAAAGAGATTCCAGATTCACATTACATCTTTATGCTGTTTGATTTGCTTAGAATTTTTTTCCACAACTGGATTTTCCTAGGGCAGTTCCACTTGTTCTGCAAGTTTCCTAGATTGATTTTGGATGGCTGACTCTCACTTAGGTAAATGAAAAGGTCAAAATGTATGCCATCCCTTAAGGCACATAGTGCTGTTTTCAGCAGAAGTCCACAGCAAGTCAGCTGAATGGAAATGCAGCATGAGAGCCACTGGCATTTTACACTCATCTTGGTAACACTGAAATGATGATCCCAAAATCCTTACTTAGATAAAGCTTCCCCTGAGTCCCAGATAGCTGATCAGTAATTGCACAGATTAACACTAGCATTCAATGACAGACCTGACTGTTTAAGTTTATCTTACTTTAGGTTAGCAGTTCTAAAACATTCTTCCAGCTATGAATACAGCCTTTCTAAAAATTTTATCTAGGAAACTGAATTAAAACTACTATCTCAAAAAAACCCATGCCATCTACAGTGCTAATATTACATGTTAAAACACATGCAGGTGAAATAAGTTTAATGAGAAATGGGAATACTTAATAAGTTTTAAATATCTGTTTATCACCAGAAGCATAGAGAAAGAAAATAAAAGAAAGAGAAATAACAAAATAATAAAAGTTTACTTCTATCATGGTCCTGTAAGATTCTGGTTTGGGCATGTAAGAGTTAAAGAAGCAATGGCACGCTAACCGAGCACATTAAAACAAAGAGTTGGCAGCTTCTGAAGGAAAAGGGCTTGTGCTCCACTGTTCCAACTTGTCAGTCAACTCATGCCAGCACTCTCCTTGTCTGCCTCCTCTCCACACCCTCCTTCCATGTGTCTGTCTGGACTGATCTGCTCAACTGTTCAGGGACTCTTCTGACAAGTCAAAAATTCTGCCTTCTCTCTCCTCTGGAATTGGATCAAATCACCTCAGCTTTTTTTGCAGCCCCACCAGGAGGCTTTTTGCTTATGGTCTGATTCTGTTTACCTTCACTACTTGTCTGTTTTTGATTTGTAGAATGGAGGAAGCCGAATTGCTGAAAGAAAGATTCCAGGCCATAACAGTAAGTGCTTACGATTATAACTTGCTACTAGAAAAAAAAGGCTTAGAAGTAGCATTGTCTTAATGAGCTGTTGTGTGTTTGCTGAATAATGATTTATCCCAGGACAGAAAGAGATTTTATGTCTGCTTGAAATTGTTATTTTTAAATACTGGTTTATAGACTATTGCTTTAAAACAGCTAAGTTGCCTGTACTGACTTTATTATGGGTTGTATTGCACTTTCAAATTAAATTCAAAGCACTGAAAGTATGTGTGCAAATCACTACTGGACAGTCTAAAATACACGTTACTGTCATCATACTGAATGTTTGCCTGAAGGTCAAAAGGCAGCTAGAGAATTCCAGAACAAATCAATTTTCTCATTTCACAACATGACTGAGAGATTAAAGATTTTTGGTTTGCATTCTGGAATTAAATTTAATATCTGAATCATTGACAATCTATCATTAGTATCGCTGCCTGGACAGTAAAAAAGGACAAGCCTGGATTAAACAAATTCCTACCTGTCAGTTTTCAGAGGAAGGACTCACTGAAGTTTATGCAGAAGACATTAGAAATCATTTGCAGTTTCTCTTCTAAAGGGAAATCTGAGTCAAAAGATTTATAATTTGTAAAAGGAACTACTGAGCTATTTTTAAAGTAATATAACCTGATGTAACAAAAACTGGCTGAATCCTAATTCACCTCTGATTTGATCTCCACTGAAACTTATTCAGTTACAAAAGAATTGAACTGAAGCAAATTTTGGCCCTATGGGATGAAAGGAAACCTCCAGAAGGATCACTCACTCTCTCAGGCATTTGTTTAAAAACAAATGATGGAAACAGAGATATTTTTCACACTCCTAGCATGACAGACTAGTTGCAAAACAAATGCTACTGGCAGAATAAATAGTGGGCAGAGTTAAAAAAAATCTCATTGGAATCGAAATAAATGTGAGAAGGGTAGCTGGAAATCTACAGGAATCTAATAGGTTGGGGCTTAAGTTGGTTGAGTTTTAATTGTGGCACTTGATAAAAGCCAACAGATCCATTTATCGTAATTACTTGAGACCTGACGCAAGCCCACAATAAGGTAATTTGAAATGTTTTAGAGGGTTTAGAGTACATTGGTTTGTTTAACTGTAACGGTGCTTGAACCAGGGTCAGAACCTGGACTTTGTCTCTAGA
This sequence comes from Pipra filicauda, assembly GCF_003945595.2. NCBI lineage: Eukaryota > Metazoa > Chordata > Aves > Passeriformes > Pipridae > Pipra > Pipra filicauda. Next base: position 1,364,546 of record NW_024103829.1, on the reverse strand, counting down.
ATATGGGCTCAAAAGATAACAACTGTTTTGGCACTCCAGAGAAGGCCAGGCCTTGTGATGTTTTAGACTTCCTGGGATCCAGGAGAAGGAATGGGCAGCACGTTTGCCTGACGAGGACTCTATGAACATGCTGGAGTGAGTGTCCTCCACCTGCACCTGTGCCTCCAGATGAATAATGAAGAAGTATTTTTTTAAGAAACTGGGGCAGCTTCCAGTGTCTTGCATTACAAGAAATAGGAAATGATATTTAGGCCATGACTTCATTTATTACACTTGCTGTGTAAAGAAACTATTTGTTCTCTACTTTCATCAGTCAATAGCATTTAGTTGAAACACTTGATGTATTTGTTCTAATGGACTGCAGAAATAAAGCAGCCCAAATAAGTGAGGTTATCTTCAGGCTTAAGAATCTGCAGTATGAGTTGTCTAGGAAAACAGCACATTACAGTTACAATTGCAAGTTACTCAGTGGCTCTGGGAAGATTTGTCTCAAGTAACAGGCCTGGGAATTTCCAGTGCTACACACCAGATGTTTGCTGTAAAGGATCTAAGAGAAGAAAGCAAGGGGCACTCAAAGCAATAAACAACTGCACCTGCACTAAACCTGACTGGTTTCTGTTGTTAAATGCCTGGCTCCTTGACAGCATCTGGCTCTCACAGAGCCAGTAGGGGCTTTCAAATTGTTTTTCATATCTTCTCTACGTGGCAAATAAATAAAAAAAATATTAGTTTATGATAATATATTTTGATGCTCACATGGCTCTGAAAAAGAAACTTTTTTCTTTGTTGTGTAGCTTCCACCTGCTGCTGGTGCACATAGAATATAAAAAGAAAAACATCAGATGCATCCATTTTATCAGTGAGATTGTAATATCTTAAAATATGAAAGCTGCAATACTTTTAATGTTTGATGGGGTTTGACGTTTTTAATCTCTGGAAAATTATATGAAAAGAAAAATATATTAGCTAAAACATTAGCTGCTCCTTTGACTGACAATACGTGGTATTTGCCATGGGACCAAGACCACCAGCACTGGCACCACTGTAGAACAGTGCCACAAACTAATGGACTTGGCACACGAGACACTTCACAAGATGCTGCTCCGTGGATGCGTTTCCCTTTCTTTCAGACAGATCCACTTTAGAACACAATTCATTTTTACTCTCAAAAGTCAGGAAAGATTTCTACCTGTTTCAGTAGTAGTGAAAATTAGGACCAAGGCTCAAGTCTTACCTTGCATTGATGCACAAGAGAAAGGAACAGCTGAAGGTGTTCACATCCTGCTCACAGTAACAAGAGCATAGTAAGAGAGGATTCAAGGACTTCTGCCAGAAACATGATTATCTACAGAGGCAGAGCATGAAGTTTGGTAGAAGCATGGATCACTTAACTATCCAGGAATAAACATTTATTCCACTAGATAGGTATAGTATAGTCAAAGCTTTGTAAAGCAAGACATGATGTGCAGACAAGTTTTCTAACAGGTTTTAAAAGTTATTCTGGCACACAACGTCAAATAGATTCCTCATACTTCTTAGCTTCTGGCATTACATTAGAATATATAAAGATACAGACTAGATATATAAAAGGCAACCTATTTCAATTTCTAGATAATTGTATAATAGATATTTAATACCAACCAGTGAAATTAAAACATGCTAGAACACCAAAGGGTACAAGTAGAAAGCTTTCAGAAAAAAAATATTGGATGTAAAAGAAGCATAGACTTAAAAAAGGAAACAGGCAAAAGTTTTGCTACTGAATAAGTTCCTTATTACACAGTTAGTTAAAAATGCAGTTATTTATGCCTTGACACTCTGATTTCTATCTGCACAGTAGCTTGTGTACAAATTCTCATTTCAGACTCCTAAACTCTTATTACATCTCCAGTGGTACAAAAAGAATATTTAAATTAACTTAGAATATTTTTTAATAGTATAAACCAAGTAAAAGTTCATTTTCTGGTAAAGAGTCTTACCTAGAAACTTAGTAAAGAGAAAAAAAGTGTTTCCTTAAGAATTGTAACACTCTGTAAACAAAGCTCTTGACACTCGTTCACCTACTAAATCCTAGCATACTATGAGTAGTGCTTGGCCACCTGTAGTCCTGCCCTCCATCTCCACAAGGCTAGGTGGTTTCTTCCACTTCCTGTCCTTCAACAAAGCATCCTTAGAGCCCGTGGTCATGCTGCTGATTTCTAATTTCCAGTAACAGCAAAGTGATTCAGCCAAGCACACCATGTCTCTTCCTGTTTCCAAATCCCAGATCCTAGGGAAATGGTGGAGAACAACTCCCAACCTTACGTCCAGCACTTCCTCACTGACTTTCTACACTCCTTACACACAGCTGGTTCCTCAGGTGGACTGGAAGGACAAGTCTCTTCCTATATTTGTGAAGAACTTACCTCCTTCTAAAACCATACTTGTCTGAAAACGGACTGTTAAAAAAAAGCTATCAGTTTTTTAACAAAATCCAGCTGTTCTAATTGAAAGAAAAGAGGCATTAGCCTCCAGTCAGCAAACAATTCTGCACAGAACAACAGAAGATTCCATTTACTTCTCTAAAACATACCAAGAAACAAGTGCAAAGTGTGCTATGCCAAACAACAGAATTTTACAGCATTAAGGCCGGCCAAGAGAATAGCCTATTAATACATCTTATAAAAGTTAGTTTCATTTGGCATGATTTCTTTCCCACTGGCTGCTGAGGACACAAAGTACTAAATTAGCTTTCGGCCTCATACAGAGGAGCCACAAGGGTACTCCATGTGGTAGTGCTATCCAAAGACACGAGAGGCTCAAGCATTGCCAGCGTTCAGACACTGTTCACCCATTTCCTTTGTTCTACAACCTGTAACAAAAAGGATGAAGGTGGCACTATGACGGATCAGCACTACTTGAGGTTTTTCCTTTTAAAATTCAGCAACCATGAAAACAGCCTGTGCACAGGCAAAAATTTTATTTTTTCTTTAATTGAGAGGTAGCAACAACATATATGAAGCATACCACATTTCTCTGTGTTCATCTTTACCATTATCTGACTAACAAAAATAAATTTCTAAGTCCTTGTTTATTCCTGTTTATTTCAGCTATTAGCCACAAGATACACAAACTCAGTGCTGGATTCACCGACAGCCCATTTCATTTAGTGATGTATCACAGCTGCACAGTGCAGACCATGCAGGCTCTTTCCTCTCCTAAACCATGTGTGGGCTGCCTTAGGAATTTGGGTCAGGTCCCATTTTTAGTCTCACTCTGCATGTACAATTCTGCTCAAATATACTTTCTTCCTGTTTTCTTCCCCTACCCTTCCTAAGAGTAAATAGTTTCTATTTTGTATCATCCCTCCTTTGTGGTCATTAACATGTTTAAACATACTTTGGAGAAAGAGCAGTGGAAACTATACCTGCGCAGGACACGAGCTGTCACTACAAAGAATTATGCACTGCCTGAGCATCACTTAAGCTTTAAAATAAGGCTTTATTTGCATGGATTGATTTCACCCTACTGAACAACACTTAAACGATATTTTTGTTAACAAGTAATTTCTCTAAACAAAGTTTCATTGTTCTCTTAATTTGTAGGACAAAAGAAAACTGCAAGAAGAAATTACACAGAAACGTCTAAAAGTGGAAGAGGAAAAAATGAAGCACCAACATTTAAAGGTAAGTAAAGTGTTGGATTTATGTAACTAAAGATAGCCTCAAGTAACACAGCATAAATAAAGGTTTTGGATTTTGGAGTGCAAATCTTCATGCATTTAAGTCATGCTTTTACTGTCAAATTTTCACAGCTTTTTGGAGTCTTGTCAGGACTCCATTTGACTTTAATAAGCATCATTCTTTGAAAAAAATTACATTCCAGAGCTGGTGTTATTTGATCACTTTCATGGCATAAAATGAGATCATAACCAGGAATAACTCACAGATGAAAATTAAGCCTCACATGTCAGACTGGGTGTGTTCACTCCCTAATCCCACTACAGCAACCTTACTTGGTACAGGGTGCAGCACAACCATTAAGTCTAATTGCACTGTTTTCTAGAAAAAAAGCAGCCTATTTTTTTGAGGTGGGTTATAGGCTTTTTTCAGTTTGTTTAATGACTCTTTAGTAAAATAATGCTGCTTCTTGATATATTATAAAAAAGAAAAAGAATAAACGATGCAAATATTTCCCCCAAATATAGCCTGGTAAACTCAGGATTACAAATTCCAAGTTACTAAGAAACTAAAAGACACATCTCTGCAGAGACTTGAAATTGCAGTGATTTCTACCCAAACCCACTATTCTTTAAACATCTGTTGCAGTTTGGCAGTACGTGTCATGTAGGGAGATAAGACAAAATCTGTGCTTCTAGAAATATGCAAGTCTTGGTATTTTACATACCCTTTTCATTATGTGAGCAGATAAACAGTTTCAAGAAGATATGTTGAATCTAACACCAGAAGCGTGGCGCATCTCCTCCAGGAAATGTGAGAGAAGCATATTTAAAACAGACTCCTCTTCAAAACAGACACCGAATCCTGGGTTTCATCCACCCTCTTCTTTTGTGTCAAGCCAAAAAAAAAATGAGAAACTATGATAAACTATTTCACTAGTGGGCCTGGAGAGCTAACACAAAAGTCACCCATGCTCAGGTTTTATTTTTATTTTACTCCAAGGACAGGCTTGACCAACTGTGTAACATATTTAAAAGGAAGAGGAATATCTTTTCCAAGTCCTGTAACTATTGAGCAGCAAACATGTGACTATCTTCACCTTAGTACATGGTTACATGGAGTACTGAAAGTTATGTTTCAAGTTTCCATGTCTATAAATTCAGAATGACTCTTTTGCCCTTCTTTATAGAAGGATAAACTGATCTGTTCTAGACAACCAGCTAATCCTCACTGCTGCTGTGTGCAGACAGAGCCTTAGGGCAGTTTCCTTACAGATTTAGTACATTTGTAGACAAAATTAATAGGTATAATGGAGCTTTAAAAGTTAAGAAAGCAGAAACCCACCTTGCACTTATTCTGAGGAAGTTTCATGGAGTTTTTACAGAGGCTAAAATGCTCCTGGAAAAATGCTACCAAAATAGTTTTCCTTTGGAAGAGAACAGAGGATATGATTCCTTTGCCTGTCCCATGAAAAATCATTCAGTAGAGTTTTTAAATTAAAATCAGTGGTATTGCATAAACAAAGTGAATCACAGATCTATAGAGAAAATTATTCACTTGGCAAAGAAGGATCAAGCATGCATTTAAATATATATATATGTATAAGGTGTATAAACACATACATATCACTAGCTATTTGGAACACCCAAAATGTAAGTTACTCTTTACAACTAAATAATAAGACAGGCACCCAATATCAAATGCAACATTACTGCTGAACATCCTCTGCTTGATGCCCTAGAGGTTTTGTCCTTTAATGAACATTTATGCTTCAGACTAATCTAGGTATTTCAGTGGAGTAAAACAATGAAAGGATCTAGTACATAAATTGCTTTAAAACATACTTAGACTTTTAAAACATTAGGACACTCTGGTAAATTTTATAGAAGAATCATTTCCCTAGTGACTGATTTCACTCATTTACACTCTTACCAATTGTTCACGGTGAAATCTAGAGCTCTATGACCTACTGAACATAACTCGCACCTGTCCCCTAGGTTAGTAAATCTCACTGTCATATGGATGTTCCTGTTAGCTGGATATCACTGTCCTGTTCCTCATTTTGTCCTTCATTCCTATTTATAACCCTTAGCAACAGGTTTATTAAAAGGCTGTTGTTTTGTTTGGGGGGAGGGGTTGGAGCTTTTTTTTCAGTGTTTTTGTTTGTTGTGGTTTTTTTTTTTAAAAAAAACAACTTCCTTTTTGTAAGTAGGAATCTCTGTCCTGGCTTCCCAATGTCTCTGTTTGCTATCCCCAAGCAAACTTCTTACTAGAAAGACAGGGATGAGGCATCATAACAGATCTTAGTTACCTGGTAGAATTGTAAGGGATATATATTTCTTCTCCATTATGTGTGCACTTCTGCCACGTGAAGTAGAGGGCATTCAAGCAAATACATCTGTGTGGATAGGGCTGCATAGAACTGCAAGGGGCAATGGGGGCTGCTAGTGAGGGTACAGGGCAAATTTCATCAAGTAATTCTAGATGCACCAGCAACTAATTCTTCCTTCTGCCTGGAATCCTTCTCACTGAGGTAAAAAGAGAAAGGACTAGACAGAGTTGCTTGAAATGCAGTCAACACTGATTTGCATGTACTTTCCATGGGCTTTTATAGTTTAGCTTATTAAGTTTCTGGCTTCTGACAATGCCTGAACTCCATCAGTGCTCCCCTGTAGGTGCTAGTCACACACTTTCTTGTTCCAGCAGTTAACAGTGTTGAACTACATTTTCTGTGAAAAACTGAAAATGACTTATGCCTTCCCAAAAATGCCACAAGGTGAACTGCCACAGCCGTGGGAGAACAAGACCCACAAACTCAAAATGCCCTTGCCTTCCAATGAAGGATGAATCTTTCAGTGCTAGTCCAGCCTTGTTAAGGACTACAGTGGAGTTATACCTGGAGCACACATTGTAAATTATTCACAGAACTTGCAGAATATTGTCGCACTACTCCTGATGTGACCATGAACTACAAAAATAAAATTATTCCTTTCATTTAAGTGGTCAGCACTCTGGCCATTCCCAGAGCCTTACCACATCACAATGTATAAGTATCCCTTTCCCTTAACATACTGAGCCTAATGCAAAATGAAAATGCTTTTATGTCAGTGCTATAACACATGCATGACCCAGTACTGAGATAGAGACATTTTGCCATGGAAGGAAATGCCAGACAGCAGAAAGAACCTGGCAGCCCTAAAGCAGCTGCTCCTGCACTCGTTGGTGCCACTGCCTGGATGGAGCAGACTTGAAAACATCTTTTATTCAAAGGCTGTTTCCAAATACACAATGTGTCATTCTTTTAAAAATGGCTAATTAAATGAAAAAGGTTACATGGCATTCAGTTGGGAGCAGCAGCAAACTACTCTTGAAAAATGCAAAAATAACACTATTGTATTATGCTTGTGTTTGGGGAGTTCGTTTTCTTGGGCCTAACCCTACACATACACAAAGCTTTTGTTGATTTCAACAGATTTTACCGGTTTTTGAGGTCTACAGTGGCAGCCCTGTTGTAAATCTCACAAGGAACTATAGATTTATTTTTGGAGATATCAATACTAGACTAATTCAGTTCCATCCAGGATCAAAATCTCACTGTCTAGGAGCCCTACTTATCATTAAAATCTAAATGGCTTGATTGAAAGGGAATTAATAACTATGTTCCCTCCAGCTTGAGAACACAGTATTTTGTGGTCAATAGGAGTTATGCCAACATCTACCAGACCACATAGAACTATTCTATTAAAATCTGCATTTATTTAATTAGAGCCTAAGACACAATTACCAAGAAGTGCTGCCAAGTGATTCTACAGAGAGAGTCAAGGCTCGGGATTGTCTGGAGCAGCCCTTATTTCCCACAGATTTCCTAGGATCCAGTGTTGAGAGAGAGAAAGAAAGAGAGAATACTGTCCTGAGGGACTAAGGCAACTGTAAACATTGCTCTTACATCCCACAGGTAAAAAAAAACAAATAAAAAAAAGCACCATGAAGTGCTACAGACTTCCCAATAAGCCTGTTCCAGACATACTTTCTATGACATCATATATGTCACACATCAAACAACTGCAAAACTGCTTTTAAATGCAATCAGATCCAACATACCTGTTCCTCTGCCAGTTGGACCTCAGTAATAACCTCATGTAAAGTACACAATAAACAGAAAAGAGTAGGAAGCAACAGTTTAAGTGACTCAACACAGGATGCAGGCAGGGATTCCAACAGCCACTGCAAGCAGCACTGAGGTTAATGCAGCCTTCTTTACCAGAGCTGGCACAGCTCTGCCTCAAAGCAGCAGTAGTCAAAATTCAATTTAATCAGGTTGCCTTATGCCAAATAGAGCACAAGACTGTGGATTGGGTCTCTGGCATCAAGACAAATACAGTAAATGGTTGAATACCCTAACTTTAGGGTTTGCTTACTTGTCTGTTTTTCCCCTTCAGAAAAAGGCCTTGCGAGAAAAATGGCTCTTGGATGGCCTAAGTTCTATGACTCCAAAAGAGCAAGAAGAAATGCAAAAGCAGAATCAGGAGGACCAACAACGGACTCATGAGTTGGAACAAGACATTTTCAGGTACGGTAGTACCCCTGCCCTTAGGTCTGGGTTAAAATGGTCTCTTCTGAAGAGTCCCTTATTTTGTAAAGGATTAAAACTTCAGCAAGGGCTAAACATATCCAGCTTACACAGAGTAAAGCAAACTTTGTTATGTTTTCTAGACAGCTAAAATTATAGAATACACAATGCAAGCTTCCATACTGTGAATTTTATCAACGGTACAATAAATATATTGCAGAGTATTTGTTTCTCTAATTCCAGATATCCCTTCCATGCTGTATTCAATAGACATAAACCACAATATATGGGTTTTGCTCTGAGATAGCAATTGTTGAATCAGAACTTAAAAATAACAGTAGATAGATTTAAAAATTCATCAATTTTACTAGGTCCTGCACAGCCTTTAGTACCTGGCTTTCACCATAACACAGCACTTCACAACAGCACAGGCTGCTTAGCCCCAGTAATATCACTTGCCTTATTTTCACTTTTCATGCTGTTTTGTATTCAGTTTATTCCCAGAAGCCTGCTATAGCAAAGGGCTTTTCCCACCTTTCATTAGAGATGTTCCTACAAATCTCATTGCCCAGTGCCTCCCTATCCCATAGGGCTAACATTAAACTGCAAAGTCTCACAAATGACTCCTTTATTTACTAGGAACATGATTCTAGGTTGATTGATAACCACAGCTGTAGAGTCTTTTAGTACTGTTTTTGGAGTAATTGTCCTGAATTTGTCATCAGCTCAGTGTCTTTAATTTTTATTGACTTAGATATCAAAACTGAACACATATAGTGGGTTTTACTTTTCTGAATATAGCCATTTAAACTTTTTTTTGGATTACTAGAACTTATCACTATTACAAATAGTGAAACAGTAATTCAATCAGAGTTTCAAACCTGAAAAACACCTTTAATTAATGTATGAAAATTAGCATCAAAGGAATATTCCCTCTGCTTGAGACCTATAGACCCGAAACTTAACAAGGGGTTATAAGTTTTAAAGATTAGCTTTCAAAAAAGATGCCCATAGGAATTTGAAAGAAGATTTTTAAATATATTTGTGCTTTAACGAAGGAGAAATCAAAGAGCCAAACCCATCATTGGTCCCCAGTTGCTTTCTTAAACAGGGAATTTTCTGTGTGCGTGTTTGTTGAGGTTTTCTGGTTGTTTTGTTAGTATTGGTGGTTTTTTAATTTCTATTTTTGTGCCTGCTTTTAGCAGAAATGTAGGTAGGTATGAATTCTTTTCCTGCATAGTTCCAAATTCAGCTAATTACAAGCACAAGTAATGTTTGTATATCTAGGTGGCTGATCATGTGACCATAAACCAGCAATTTAAATGCTAAGGAAAATTAATTAAGTAAGTTTACTTGCAACTGTAAGCACTGCAGTGGAAAAAAAACTCCAATAAATGTTTGCTTGCAGTTGCTGGGCATTCTTCTCTTATTAAAAACATTTTTCTTTTCCCAAGAATATAAGGCTATTTGTTTTATTACACTTGTTCTTTAATAAAACCTGTGAATGGTTATTCTTATGTTTTTTTTATATGCTGCTCTTTCACAGCAATTAATTTTTTCATGGCAAACTAAGCATTTTCACAGCTATTTGTTAATACCAGTGTTACCAACCAACTTTCCCTGTCTCTGACCTATTCCTGGGAAGTTCTAAGAAATTGCTTCCTCCTTAATATGATTCCTTTTTCTTAACATAGATATGAAATGATGATTAAGTGACAAGGACAGTATAACACCAAATGACATGCTGTCTTCACTCTAACACAAGTATAACACATCCTAGAAAAGAAAACCAATACAGAAATGCTCCCTATTACATTCCTGAGCCACCCTGGTTTTAATTCACCATTGGTGAAGTTCTAAAGACACTTTAGATGTTTGTAAGGCCTTGATATCAAAAGAAATATATTTTCATTACTGATACATTTACTTTCCTTAGGAAACAATATATATACACCTTAGCCTTTGGCAGCTTTTATCTTCACAATACACAGAGGACTCGGACAAGGACATTTGATTTTACAGATGGAGAATGGAAGCAGAAGAGCATACCTGGAGTTGTGTGGGAACTTTCCTCTGAACTAGGAATTTACACAGGTTTATGCACATCAAGCATTTTCTACTATAAATATTTCCTACCATTCCTCAACAGCTGTCTAGCAAAGGCCTCTTTGGAAAAACATCCATGTTGCCTTCCAAATAGCATTACATTTTGTTTATACATACCCAGGACAGTTTCAAAACAACCAGTAGCAATACAGAAACCTAGTAATACAGAGGTCAGTGTGAACAAAGTCCACTAAAAAAACCCCATAAAATATGCACTATCCAGTACTTGCACAGGGCCTTTGCTATGCCATAGATATCACCCAAGCAAACAAAAGCTTGCTTGACCTTTGACCTATCCTGTAAATCAAAGATTGCTGACCTGATCATGTTGACATGTCATACAGTAAAAGTAACAAATTTTGAGAGGCTCAGTAAAATTTTTTCTTTTAAGCATCTGACAATTAAAATTCCCTTGATTCAGATACATTCTGTCTCCTGTGACATACAACCCCCACATGGGTTTTATCTTCAGTTAAAAAAAATCTGAATCACTTTAAAGACTTTTTAAATACCCAATACAGTCTTTGTTTCTTTCTGTTGAGAGGACAATTGCAATTGCAGAGACATTTACAGTAGCGTCATGATCCTTCCCATCACCCTCCTAAATGGGACCTCTGTTTTGAAACACACTTTACTCCAGTGTCAAGTTGAGCTAGTGTATGTCTGCTAATCAGTTCAGATTTGAGTATTTTTTGATAAAAGGGAGAGTTCCATTCCCTGTAACAGTGAGAAAACAGTGAACAGCAAGTGGCCTGAACCACTTTGCAGACAAATGGCTGAATGCTTTGGTTGCAGACAAAAAAAAAAATTGCATTTACATTATCAGTTCTATTAACCCTCTTTACATGTTAGAAGCTTCAGTGAGCAAGTGAACACATCCTGATCAGGGTACAAGCGGAGTGAAGAACTAGGAGTCCTGTTTTCTTGTTTAATCTTCAGCTGGTAACATTCTTGATGGAATTAGTTGCTAAACAACATACTTAAAAATGCAAAACAACTAAAGTTTATTCAATTGTTTGTAATGTGATACATGAAGGCAGACTAAGGCTATACTCCAGAGCTGCAAAAGCATTTGACTCACCTCAGAACATGTGAAGACTTGCTTAACTGCCTTTTCCTCTTAGTCAGGAATTCTTCAGGGTGGTATCCTCCTATCTGCTTTTCATTCTTAAGCCCTTTTTTTTTCCTGGGGTGGCAGTGGTGCCAATCCCGGCAGATCAGCTGGTGGCCAGCAGCAGCCAAGAAAAATCTATAGATTTTCTTAATTCAGCTACTACTTTGGCAGAGAAATCTCCCATTTAGTGTCTTGGCTTCTAAGGTTTCCTCTTTCATCCACTTATTTTTCCCTCTCAGATAAGCACTACTCCAGAGAAAGAAAATATTCAAAGGATTGATTTAATACAATAGCTATACCATACTTCCATTTCTTTACAAAAACCAGAAGCCCTGTCAAAAAGATCATTTCTTAAATTGCTCACGTAGCTGCTACACCCTTTCAAGACAAATACAAACTGTGATACAACTTCATAAAGATATCATTGATTCAGAAGTTTCTAAAGATGTAAACACACCAGAAAGATCCTGGCCTAACATTTTAACTGCATGAAGTCCATTTCTTTGAACTATACAAATCGCATATCTTAAAAGTTTTCTTTACTCAAATTCCAACATACACATTTACAACATCCTCTGAAAACAAACCACCAAAATCTATGTCTATATGAGTGCAAAAGAGATGCTTAAGGTCTAGATGCAATCCCAAGTCATAGGAATGAGAATTTTTCTCTAACCCCACTGAGCACTGAATCAGTTCTCTTTATTACCATACAAAGTGGGTGTTAGTATGGATGTGAGAGCATATATAAACTTTAATACTTTTCTTGATCACCCAGCTCAATATATGCAGTTTATAATCTTTGATTTATTTGCGGTTGTGTTTTCTCTCTCTCTCCCCACTCTCTCTCTTTTTAATATCTCCAAGATTTTTCCTCCTCTTCTTTCACGTGTGTGTCTTCAAGTGTTTCGAACCAAGAAAAAAATAAACCCACAGTATAAGTTAATGATTTTTCAGTTCATTATGCTTATGTGCATTTTTCATTATTAATTTTCACATTATGATAAAATTTGCAATCAAGTCTCATCTAAAAATACAACATTTCAATATATTAAATGAAGACTGTTCTGTAAGAAGTGCAGAAATATGGCACACAGTCATTACATTATTTTATGGCTGTCCAAGTATATTCATCCCCCTCATTATAAAATTTTTAAGTTTTAGCACTATAATCAGTACCTTTGATCAGGGTTCTAAGGCCATCTTGCAGAGCTCAGGTCTGAAGTGTTGGTAGCTTTTACATATTTTTTTTTTTTTTAGCTTTTACTTTCATCCTGAATTTTTATTCAAATCTCAGTTCCAAGATCTGTGATACCAAAAAAGATGTTTTCATTAACAGATGAAAGTCCATGTAGTACTCTATTAGTGTAGCTCTACTTATCTGAGTTTAAATAGGGCAAGAGTCATAATATTAATTCAGATTCCTCAAACAGTCACACAGAAGGAAACAAATAATGCCTATCTGCTGGCCTGCATTCAGCTCTTCCAGTCTGCTTACTTTAAAAGGGATGACAGACTTTTATTATTAATGTTGAGTGTGGTGTAATATTGTGAATCCTGGCACATAGTAAAGAATAAGTCAAAATACAACACATTTTTTCCCCTCAGAGTTATAGGCCAATATTTCTATTACACTATTTTTAACTGTGGCTCAGATCATCTAATTGTAACTATTCTGACTGATCTCAGCAACTAGTGATACCAGTTGCAGCTAACTTAAGTCTACAGTCATCGATTTCTGACATGGATTCAAAAGCAAGGGAAGGCATGTTTCACTCAAATGTGGAAGGTTTTGAAATTTTCTTTTTATTTCTTTAAGGTTTTTTTCTTAATCATTGTACTCAGCTTTAACATGTAAGAAACATATAATATAGACTTAACATATAAGAAGAATGAATCTGTGATGGCTTTTAAGCAATACAAGCCTACAGCAAGTGTCAGTGGCCCAAAAGAAATTCTGACTGCTGAGCCTCAATCTTCCTTTTACATAATAATAATTAGCCTAGCAGCCAAGATTAAACTGGCAAAATAGTTCTGGTTTACACTGCTAAAATCTGACAGAGAATATCCAGATTGTATATTTGATATCCCTAAGAGGTAGGCTTATAGCTCTCAGACTAGACCTGGGCACAAACAAGGCTCCTCCTCTAACAAAAAGCCTTTCAAAAAATCATTCCTTAGTGTTGGAAATCTCACTCAATTGCAATCTTAGAAAGGGGATGCTATTAGCATTTGATGCAAAATGTATCACACCTATGTGAACTACTCAGTTTTCTCTTGCAAATTCCCTTGTGAGGATATTGCTTGAGCAAACGGTGCAAACATGACCCTTCCCAGCTGCCTGTCCTAGGTGCACTGTACCAGTGTGCATTACATGGTTGCCATGCTGCTGAAAAGAAATGCTCCACAGAAATGAGATTCCAGCAGTTTTCCCAGAGAAATAACACAAAACGCCAAGGAGTGACTAAGGACACATGAATGTCAGTAAAAGCCTTAGTTCACAGTGCCAAAGAGAAGCCCTTAAAACTTTCTAGTGCTTTTAAATCTGTGGCTACACAAGCTCTGGACTAGACTATTATGAATGCTACAAATAACATCACATGAGCATATCTTGCATTTTTAATCAAGATTCTTCCCCTGAAGAATCAACCTTCAGGCTGTCAGTCAAGCACTGTAACACCTGTTTTATCAAAGCAAAGAATTTTGAAATTCCAGAACCCACATTCACACATGTAGAACCGTGGAAAACTATCTTAACATCTTGGATCTGAACACAGACAGACACACCCTCAGAAAGCCCCTGCATGATCCTGGGTGTTTGCAAGGTCTTCATTCTCAATCCCATACAGACTGGAAAACAATAGAGTTTAGTCTTTTGAGCAGGTTTCTTCCATTTCAAAATTCACACCATTATGAAGTTATTACTTAAAAGTAGTGTGAAAGCACATTGCTATTATTATTTATAGCTGTATTAATTTTCATAATAGACAGTTAAGAGTAGTTTTATCTACATGTACTTGCAAATACCATTATTATTTTATCAAAACATATCTGTTCTACATCTCAGAAATACACGTGCAATTTGATTTCCATTGATAGACATGGTTCTCCTGAAATTGTAGCTTCTAATTATAGACTGACTGGAACTTTTCTTGGGGGGGGATCCTCCAGAATGTGGTTTGGCTCCAAAAAATAAAATACATATGAGGTGATATACTGTAGCCCTTTAAGTACTACTGGGTACAAGAACATTCTCCTGGACTCTCTTTTGCAACAAAAGAATTTGCTTCTTTTCATAATCTGTACCAGTATACATGCCAAAATCATAACTCCAGTGTCTGTATACTAGATTCCTACATCTTAGTTACAACAGAAAAATCACATTTCTTGAGACAATGTAGAACATTTGCTTAGAAATGAGGAAATTATGTGCAGGGCCTATATTCCTTATCTATTCCTTCCCTAAACAAGATAATTGCAGTCACTGTTTTCAAAGTAGGCTCATAAGTAATCTATGGCAGGTTTTGTTTGTTGTTTTGTTGGGGTTTTTTAATGAAAATATTATTTCACACTTATTTCCCAATGCATGTGAAATTGTAAGCTGACGTCATATTAGAGCAAAATTTTTCAGGGTAAGTAAAGCCAGCTTTACTGATGTCCATATTCACAATGTATCAACTCTGCAGTGCTGTTCTCTGGTATTAAATCAAATGCAATTGTGATTGCAGACTGGAGAAGGAAATTGAGGCTCTGGAAAGACAGGAAATGCAAGTCTCAGCTAAGGAAGAAGAGATCTTAAAGAAACTGAAGTCTGTTGAGAAAACAACAGAAGACATAATAAAGGTTAGTTCCAAATTATTCCAGAAATAGAGTTTATTATTCATTCATCATCATAACCAGGGAAAGGGGAACTAGCTGGATCCCATGAGTGGTCATAAGCTTTTGTCTAAAATGACAGCAGTCACAAGAGGGGCCAAGATATTCTATTGTTTAAGTGCCCAGATGTCTCAATTTGCTTGTTTATGGGGGTGGGGAAGCAATTCCTATCATTACTCATCTATAGCACATTGCCAAAAAATAGCACTGCCACTGACACCAACCAGCAACTTTGCATCTCGGCCACAGACAGACATAACAGGTACAGACCAAGTACAGACACAGGTGTTTTCATACTCCTTCAGGTGATGTGCCCAGCTAAACTGCATCATGCTTTCCCCTAAGCCCCTGAGAGGTTGTGATGAGACAAAACTTAATGCTATCAGTCATGAGTCTTTGTCAAAAAATCATTTTAGTATTTTAAAATCATCCTAAATCATCTCAAAAAATATAGTGATGGAACTAAACTTCAGTTCTCCAGTTGTTTTTGTATACACACACTCTCTAAAGATACTCAGGGAGATAAGTAAAACTGGAAAGCCAAAGCGTAACCTTTGAAAAATCTTTGAAGCCAACCAGGCTGAGCCACAGTGGGAGGCTAAGTTACTGTTTAACACTTCATAATATTTTGTCCTTCCCTGTATGACTTGGAATCATATTGGCAAAAAAGACCACAGAAATTTCACTTTCTCCCTTGCCATGCTCCAACTGAGCATGTTTCACTTTTAGCCCCTTCTCTGTATGAAGCTGTGCACTCAAAAGGGTAAAACTATCAGGGAAGCCTAAGCACTGTCTAATTACACCTTAAAACTAATTATCGCATTTATTTTTACGGTTCTCTTTCCCACCTAGTCTGTGAAGACTGAAAAAGCAGGATTTGAAAAAGGTACGTTTAGTTAAAAGAATATTTTTTTAAAGGTTCTTGTAGAAGTCAGTTAAAACACACTAATGCTTTATGGATCTGTGGATGTTCTTTACTCAGAGTCAGCAGACTACATCTATGCCAGCATACCTGACCTTCCCAAGCACTTCAGGCCTTCTGCACTGAGAAGTACAGCACATGCTGCCACTGATGATGAAGAAAAGAGAAAAGGTACTGCTTACTAGTAACTAGGTGTCAATATGTGCAAAAACTTCCTATTAATTGAATCTAATACACCTTAAGCAAAGAGTAAACATTACAGATATGAGACACTGCTGTTCTCATTTAAGCTGTGTTACCAGTTAGGTCATCAAAACTGAGAGGTGAGACACAGATATGTGCCACTGAGAATAAGTTTTTTCACCGCTGACCCTTCTTTCCAGCACTTCATTCCTTTGCCTGGCCAAATTTTAAGTACATCTTCCCTTCATATCATACATTTCACATTTTTTACCCACACTTAAAGCTTTTGGGCAGCCAGCAGTAGCCTGGTTATCTCCCAGCTACCACAAAAGCCTCCTAAGCTTCAGAGTGCCCAAGACTCTTTAGCATCACAGCACATTGATCCTTTTCAGCTGTTATTGCTCAGCACAACACCAGGGGCAAGGTTAAATCTGGATTTCTCAGTCTATCATGTAATGAAAACTGGCTCCTCAGCAGTTGATTTTTCCTCACAGAGTTAGATCCAAATGAAAGTATTTTTTTTCCAGAGGATGACAGGGGACATTCAAAATGAGAATCCAATATATTGGTTGTGGATGTGATAATATCAAGTATTTGATAATTCATTCCAATAGTCATTCTCTGTCACTGTCAGAACTCTTCTATATTTCTTGTAGCTGCTGCATTATCAGTTTAAGCACTTGTTTCTTTCAACAGCATTGTTTGCCATGGAAATTAAAGTTGAAAAAGACATGAAGACAGGAGAAAACACAGTGTTATCAACAATACCTCTTCCATCAAAGGAGTTTAAAGAGACAGGAATTAAAGTCTACGATGATGGCAGGAAGTCAGTCTATGCAGTGTCTTCAAATGGCAGCACAACACAAAATGGCATGGATGAACTTGCTCCTGTTGAAGTGGAGGACCTGCTACGGCAGGCAACTGAAAAAAATTCCCAGTCTCCCACAGAGTATCATGAGCCTGTGTTTGCGAACAAATTTTGCAGGCCAGTTACTCCTCAGAAAGACAAATTAGTCCCTGGACCAAAATGGGAAGACACTGACAGAAGAGAGATGAATGGATTCAGCAATCAGACAGAACTCTCCTCCAAAACAGAGCCCTTTATACAACAAAATAAAGAGAATGGGCTTGATCTACCAAAGGTAATACAGCCAAAGTCTCCCTCTCCAGTAATTTCCCATTCAGAGAAGAAAGTGCACACTGATACTGAGAACAGGATGATTCATAATGAAGAAAGAAAAGCTGGACATGAGGAATTAAAACCTTACCAGAACATAAGAGAAAGACATAATGAGACAAGGCTTTTAAGTCCCCGCCATCTTAGTGAAACATCCCCTGCACCTCAGGAGGAGGAAGATGTTCGATACAACATTGTCCAAGCTGTGCCATGTTATGTGGACGATTCTGAGCCAGTAACAATGGTTTTCATGGGTTATCAGCGCATCGATGACGACGATGCAGAAGCAGACCAAAAGCTGTCACGATATGATGGGGTTATCCGTGCAGAATTGGTTATCATTGATGATGATGATGAAGATGACAGCAAATCTGAGAAACCAGCATATCATCCCATAGGCCACTACAGTCAGGTTTATCAGCCACCAGGCAGGAGAATCACAGAAGCCTCACAGACAAACCCTAGGAGCAGTCTGGGCACAAGCCTGAACAAGGTACCCCACAAAAATTCCATCTCCCTACAAGAACAAGAGGAATGCTTAAGCTCACCAACACACCATGCTCATCTTCATGGCCAGGTGTCTGGAGACGGTACAGAAGATCCCTCACTAACAGGTAACAGAAAAGGAAAATCATGTCACTGCTGTTTGCTCATGTAGCAAACTGATATTGCTCTTATCCGCTGGCAACTGTTTCACTTAGTATATTATTTGGATTGTTTCACAGACTAATATGCTACTAATAATCATTTCTTTGCTCTTATTTGTTAAGAAATGCCAATCTACATTTTGGAACTCTTGAATTATTTTGTCTTTAGTAATGCACTAGCTACCATACCAAAATTTGGAAAATAAAGTATCTCAGAAAAGCCATTTCTGTAACCTTCCAAGATTAAAAGTGGTTCTCTTTAAAGTTCCGTTAATGCTACCTCAATTAGCAGAATTCGTTTTCATTTCTACCAGGTAACTAACATCATTGCTACTTATTGCTTCCTCCTCACTGGAATGTTTCTGTGCCTGTCTGCATCCCAACTACTTCCTAGATCATCCAAATTGCTCTTTAAACCAGAAAGACAGCTAAATAACCAGCTTTACCTTGTATTTTTCTGAAATCAGCATTGCCAACATTGTCTTGACAGTGTTTATGCAAATTTTAACCTTTTTTCATTAACCTGAGTTTGATATTTTTACAGCTTCATATAGAGAATGAAACAGTTTTCATCACTACATGTGGTTAGTCCAATAGTCCATAGTATTATTTTTGAATAGTTTTTATATTCTATTAATACAAAAGATATCTATTTCTTTCTATAAAGTTTTTATTATAAAAGTTAAAAGAGCAATAGCAAAATCTTCCAGAATCATGGAAAGCTCTTCTTATTATTAAACTGCATTTAAGTATACTTACAGAGCAGCAGATTTCAGACAGTAGTCACATCCCACATCAAGGAAAGAAAGAATACTGTGCTTGAATTATGGGAAGATCAGGGATCCTGATCCCACATGCTCTCCCTCCAGACTATATTTCTGCAATTCGGCAACAGAGGTGTAAGGTTGGGCCCTGCCTAAAGCTGTATTAACAGCCCAGCAATTCTTTACACTACAGGTGAAGCCAAGAGAGAGGGTGATCATTGGATCATGTGAGGAGTTTTGAGTATTTTTGCATCAGTAGGCACTGATTGTTCAGTAAACAATGCTCTCAGCTTATCGAAGTATCAACCTCATGGAGTCACGTACTCAACAGCTTGAAATACTCCAGCAGTGCTGCCCAGACTTTCTGATCAATAAGGTCACCGCACCTTTTTATCACTTGATAGACCTTTCCTTCTCTCAAGCATCAATCCTGCCATCTGCATATTTCCCTGTATCCTCCCGTACCAAGGGCTGCTGCCAGCAGCTCTTATGCCAGCAAGTGAAGCTAGTACAGGCAAGATAAACCCCTCCAGCAGCTGCTCCAGCCCATTATAATTTGGGGATAGCTCTTTAATCCCCACATTGCATATATATATATATACAGGCAGACAGAGAAGTGACCTACCAGCAGGTTGCTACTGAACCGTTTTTTCATCCCACAGCCTGCTGAGTGGGTGCTCCTGAACAGACCCTGAGAAAGAGTTTTTCAAGTAGTAACCATAAAATCGCAGTACCATTCAGGTGGGTCATATACAGACCATGAGATGTTAGTTGAACACCTCTATCTGTAACCATCTCTGCTTATTTTTGTCTCCCAAGAGAAGCATCTGAAACTTCTACATTTTGCCCTGTCACTTGAACGCTTCCCAAACAATCTGGATTCTCTTTTGAGGTTAATGGAAAACCAACACTGACTTTCAGGAAAAGGGGCTAAGTGTAAATCCAGCAAAGACATTTGATAATCTTATGTAAATCTGTATTGGGTCTCACTCATTTTCTTATAACTATTTCAACCACCAATAAGAAAGTAGCCAATTAGGAAAAAATTATCTCAACTAAATTAAAAGCAGTTGGGCAACTGCCTCAAAAATTCTCCCAGTCAGCACTGCCTCCAAGAGAGTGTCTTAATGCCTAGTACAATTTGGAACTAGGCCATATTCTTCTTTACCCCTCCACCTATTTATTGCCACTCCCTAGGACATTTTTGATCAGA
This sequence comes from Pipra filicauda, assembly GCF_003945595.2. NCBI lineage: Eukaryota > Metazoa > Chordata > Aves > Passeriformes > Pipridae > Pipra > Pipra filicauda. The sequence goes on along the minus strand of NW_024103829.1, from coordinate 1,344,315 downwards.
GGAAAAAGCCAGGAAGTGACTCAATTTTTCCCAAGCAGTCCCATAATCCTACTGAGACTTCTAAAAGGGAAACAAAACCAGGAAAGCCTCTCAGTCTAAAACAATGTATTACACAGAGCTGTTTCTTAGAGAAATGAATTGTTTTCAAAGCTGATGTCCAGCCTAGCAGGTTTACCCTAAACATCCCCAGTGAAAAGAGATGTCAAAATTATTTTTGGTAACTCATCACTCGTTACTAAAACGACAAACTGTACAACAGAAAAAAAAAATCCTCTCTGAAATTAGAGTTTTGGGAGGCAAATACAGCATTTAAGCATCAAACAAGCACTGAGAACTCTCTGAAAGAGAATGGAAAGCAAGGAAGCACAGGACACACAAGGAAGATGGTCCCTTATGTAACAATCTTGCTTTGGGAAAGAAATGAACCTTTAGAGCAAGTTACTGAAAACATTAGGGATGGCCAAGGACAACTAGGAGGTAGAGAAATTGTTCCATGTGCCAATCTGTATAGAGAAATATCAGACTAAATCAGGAGCTTTTGGCATGCCCCCAAACTTGCAAAGATGTAGGACATACCTCTTTCCATATAGGAACAATTTTCCTTTCCCCCTAAGCTTGGTGGGGGACCAATATCTCAAAGTATGTGCCCTCAGAAAAACCATACAGAGAGAAGGATGACAATGCTATAATTAGGACACCAGTGTTTTGCATTAGTAGAGTTTATTTTCTTCTTTAAATTTCAGGCAAATTAATTCAAGTGCAAATGTTTTGAAGATTCAATACTCATTAGGGAAATAAAGAGTCCTTGGGGGGAACAAAGGCTAGACAGAGCAAAATGAATAAGGAAATGGAAAACAAAAGCTGAATAAGCAGCAAAACCTACTGACAGTGTGGAACAGGCTCTCATGGGCACAAAGGCCCAAGGCTTTTGGCAGTCTAGATGAGCTATTCTGTTTCCTTACCACCGGAACCTTTGCAACCTTCAAACAACACAATGGAGACAGCTCCATTTACACTGAAGAAAGTAACATACAAAAATCCTTTTTAATGAAGACTCATGCATGCCATCTGTGTCTATAATATATAGAGTAAGACAAAAACAGACCAGGACCAGGACTTGAATCCCTTAGAATTCCTCAGCCTGTAAGCAGTACACAGTCTTACAGGGCCTTTGTAAGAGCTAAGGTTAACATCACTGGCCCTATGATATAAAGTTACACTCAGGTGCTTCTACGATTTGCAACAACTTCAGCATTCAAAACATAACTCAAGCTGGACATTTGCTGACATGTATAAATCAAGTAAACAGCTGCTTTGACCCCCTGTCTCAGTACAGAGACATATGCAGGATGAAGGAACGAGACAGGCTATTTTGGGTGACTCTTCAAACTAACAGGTCAGAGGACTGGAGATTATTCCCACTGCATTCGCAGCTCAACTGTGTGCTGGGGGGGAAGGCTCTTACATATCAAACAACGGCATTATATTGCTGTTCTAAAAATAACCTTAAATCATTTGCCCTGCACTGTCACTTTCAAACTAACCCACATTATACTCAGTTGCAGGCAGTAGCCATGCTAATGTTTATACAGATACTGTTACTCCATCAGATGAAATCAGGAATATGACTAACCTCCACTCTGACTCAACACCAGGAGAAAAGACAGTTTTCTAAGAACATCAAGAGAAAAGGAAAAAGCTTCCACACAGTTACAGCTCCCACTGAGGAGTTCCCAAGAGTTCGTTTAATTATTCATGCATCCTTTTAATCTGTCAGCATTCAGCCAAGGACAATACCATTTGTGTTCAATGTGTTAGTGAAGGTAACAAACAAACAGAAGATAGCTGCACTAATTTTCAAATAGCGATAATGGAGTAACTGCTTAATATACTTGCTTTATTGCAAAATTACCAGAACTAACACCTTCTACTGATTTCTTTCTATAACACTTATATGCTTATTCTGCTGGATTAACCACCGGAGGTATGTGTATTCTTCATTTTTCTAAATTGGGAGATTTTCTTCTTTTTCCTTCAGAAATAGAAAGAAAGTCTTAAAATGTAATGACTTTGGTTTTTCTTTTTCAGCTCTGAGGATGAGAATGGCAAAGCTGGGGAAAAAGGTGATTTAACAGCTGTAGTGACATGGAAGTAAAATTTATTACTCAAAGCAGAATAAAGCTAAGAAGACTTTCTTCCATACGCTTTTTCTGGATCATAATGCTTGTTTTGCCCTCTGTTTTATGGGCTATTTTGCCCTCTGCATAATCCAATGGACTTTAACAGACTTTCAGATTTGACCAACTGCCACATACACACAAATCACATCCTAGCTTTTGTTAAAAGTAGTGGGAAGTTACTTAAGGCCATAAATGCAGTGTATATACAAGCATGAAGACGTGTGCATACCTGTTCCCACAATCAGGAATATGCTGTTGCTATATACACAGAGCAGATAAACACCCACTGCCATGGAACTTCATGGGACATTGCTTCACATCAAAATGTGCCGATCTATCCCATTTTAACCAAAAATGCCATCCCAGCATTTTCTTTTTAAAAGCACTGGTTAATAAAAAGCTAAACATGAAAGAGAAGATCTGGAATAAATGTAAATATAAAAACTGCTTTCCAATCATGCTACCTTGGCTGAAATTTAAAGCATTCCTTTTTAAGTGACAGCAGAACAAACCAAAAATAGTTAAGTCAGCATATTTAAATATTTAGCCACCTTCTAGAGCTCCACAGTCCATTCACCCTCCTATGTTACATACAACAGTGTAGCCATCCTCAAACCTTGCTCCCTTCCCTGTGTCACATATGTGCTGCCCACTCACAACCCCATAGATCAATCCTGTATATAGTACTACAAACAGCCTGACCTTCTGAGCATAGTTTCACCTCCCAGCTTGCTCAGACAGTCCTGCTTTTCCAGGAAACTGGGCACCAGACAGGCAGTGCCTGTTCGTCAAAACAAACAAACAAACAGAAACCACAAAAAAGAAAACCAACCATAGTGTTCGGTATTCAGGTTTCAGTTGGCCGGGGAGCTAAAATTAAGCAAGCCTCCCATCAAAAATAAAGTTGCCAATGGCTTGTCCTGCAGCCCCAACAGAAGGTCTGTTATAGCTGCAGCCACTGCTGGGCACAGCTCTCCAGCAAGGTCCAAGGCTGCCACCAAGGAACAATTCTTTTCATAAGGGAGGAGCTAAGGGCCCTAGAAGCAGCCATAAGGTACAATCATAACTAGAAAAATCACATCCAGGGTAGATTTTTCCAGTACATAGTTTTTGGGGGGGAAAAGTGCCTCATAGCACACTACATACAGCCTTATATTCAAATCAGTACAATAGCTTTAATTTGCTAGGCCTTAGCCTGGTTTGAAACACTAAGCAGATAAAGCTCAGGTTGTGTTATTCTATCATAGCTGACTCAAGTTATGCACCAGCAAAAAACCACTAACTTTTTCACTGGTCTTCTTTTCAAAGCAGGAAACTGAAGCTACTACCTCATACTGAGGCATGATAGTAGTAATTGGCTGACTTGTAGCCTCTAAACACTTGGTGGCTCCCAGTCTGCAGATTGTAATAATCTCAAATTTTAAGACTTGTCAGAAATGATTACCTGGAGAGTGAAATAGTAAATAAGAACAAATAAATTTAATTGTAGTACACTTCCTCTATGTCTATCCTGGGGTTTTTTTGTTGTTGTTGTTTTACAGTGGGGTTTTTTTTCTTATGCTTCTTCTGTTATTTGCTGGTTGTGAGACCAGAGAGCTTCACCCTCAACCGAAGAGTTGGACTTGATGATCCTTGTGGGTCCCTTCCAACTCCGAGTATTCCAGTGATTTTGTGAACTCTTAACAGGATACACCAAAAAGTGAGAGAGGAGGAAAGCAATATGATTTAGTCATGAGCAGTTTTTGTAACAGCAGCAGACGGCTATGCCTTCCCCCACAATCTGTGCTATTAAACTTAAAAGCTCTGGAAAAGAGAGTAAAAATGCAACAACCATCATAGTACTAGTCAAAGCAGTTCAAAGGAAATCAGACTGAAAAGAGACTTCACAATAGGGAATTCATAGTAATCTACAAGTGAAATTCACTACCAATACATGAAAAGTAACGTAAGAGAAGCACATTCCGAAGAACTTGTCCTGTGCTGATTGTGCTGTGCCACTTCCTCAGGTATATGGAACAGTTCTTCCCTTCACACACACCCCTTAGAGAAGCTGGGATCAGATTGATGTGAGCAAAGAACTCAGACATACTAGCAGAATATCCCTGTTAACCATCCCTCTACTCACCTGGACTCTTCCTTCAGTCTGTACCAAACGTCTAAAATCACTGAGCTATTAACTTCTGCATTGAAATACTTAGGAAAAACTGCAATATTCTGTAACTGTCATTTATCTTAAGTTATTTGGAAAGGGATGTTTCCACACAGAGCACAATTTACACGCATGGCAAAAGAAAATAGTCCATACTTGCTCAATCAAAAGCTTAAGCACAGGTATCAAGCACACATCCATTCCAAAATGTCCATCCGTATGAGCTGACTTGAATTTAAAGCCTGGAGTTTCTTAATAAAGCTTGAGATTCTTCCCAATTAGTTCGTTTAGGAATACTTCCTATTTTGGACAGCCTTTACACGTCTCAAGTTTAAAGAAAGCAAGTAAATGAAAAGCACTGTTATCTGAACAAGGGCGCCACGCAGTGTTACAAACCGGGATGGAAAACACAAGGCAGGCGATCTCTCTCTAACCTTCCCTAGGTAAATGAAAAACATGGTCGTAATTACTCTGAACATAATTACTCCCCATCTTGTGATTTTTGACAAAACAGGAAACAATTTAGAGCTCAGTGTAAGGAGGAGAAACGAAGCATACCTTTTTCTAGCTCATTCTGCAGCCTGAAATGTCAACGAGCAAAAACTTACTCCAAGTAAAGCACAGCAGCAATGAATTCTATTGCACTTGAGCTTTGTGCATCAGTTAATTTTCCTTCAAAAAGCATAGACACGGAACATGATTTGTAGCTAAGCCAAGAGCAGAGGACAAGTATTTGGAGGCTGCACCTAACAACTCAATCAAAACAGTAAATTACTTGTTGTGAGACTGATCACAAATTTCTACTTGGCTGGGAGTGTTTGCCTGTCTAGAAGAAACCAAACAGAAATATGCTAACTTTAATTTGTCATCACAAGTTTGAGATGAAAAGAAAACACTGAAACCTCAATCTCTTCTGGCAAAGCAGTTTTCTTGACCTCAGTGTGACTCTTTTAGGAAGCACAGCAATGGGAGTTTTCTTCTATGCAATATTGTATAATTCAAGGAAAAAAAAAAATATAGCAGCCACTAGTGTCTCTACAACAAGACTACCTGTCACCTCTTTTCCTGCCAATATCAAACACTTCCATGGACTTTTTTTTTTTTTCAAAGGAGTATACCAGAAATTTTGAAGTCACTAAATACAATGACATTTTCCTTCCTTTTATCAGTCATGCAGGAAAAGGGTAGAGGTGGTTATGTGAACAGACATTACATAAAATTAGCAAGTCTTTCAATCAATTAAGTTACAATAGTGCACATAAGGGCTCGTGTAAGAAACTGCAAAATCTTACAAGCAATGGGAAGAAACAAGTTCTCCAGAGCAACTGACAAATTTGCCAATTGTGAAGTTGTATTAGATGTTGAACAAGGAATTTTTCTTATTCTTGAGGAAAAGAAACTGCATTATGAAGTGAAATTTTAATATTCAATTTCAATACTAGTTTGTCCAGGAAGGATTTAGGTAGCTTTAATTTATAAAACAACATTGACAAAAACCAGACAATCCATTTTGCTCCCAGGCAAGACTTTTCTAGTTTCTCTTTGACAGTGTTTTCACATTACTAAAAAGGGCAAAACCTTCTACTGAGATATTTACATTCAAGTTTTAAAACCCCTGTTTATGTGTTCATTGTCACACAGTACAGCTCTTGTATTACAGAAAGAACTGCCATTGACTTTAATTTAAAAAGCCATCAGTCGTGTCTATGTTGAGTGATTTGTCTTCTATACACTCATGATATATGAAGGAGTCCCAAAAAACTGTAGCGCTAGACGGGTCTGAGATTCCCAGGCTTTTGAGATCAGAGTTCTCTAAAAAACCCACAAACCCACACAACTGGTCCTATGCTTCTTGCCCTTCAGCCTGAGTTTTGACTCATTTCTTCTTAGTCCCCCCTTTCCCAATTGGACTGACATGACTTTTTCAGCTTCCAGGAAGAAGGTGGATGATTCAAGTTATACTCACTCACAGTCAGCTGCTGCTGATGAAGGGATTAATCTCAGCTCTATAAATGCCCTCATAGATAAATCATACATTTGAGCAGCCAAAAAGAAGATCACCAACTACAAACAAACTTGTAGTTTTGTGAATATTGTGTCCCTGCACTGTGGACTTGGGGAGATGGAGGAAGATACAGAAATAGACAGCTTTAGTAAATGGAGAGAACCACCATCTGACCCGCACCTAAAAGTATTTTAGAGCTGTCCATCAGGTAGTAGAGAGATGTTGCTGTAAAAGTCTATACCAGGCCAGGCCTTACTATTTACTATTCTATCCAATACTTCAACACCTTCATTCCCAGCTAGCTTAGTAGCCCTGGACTGAAAATACATTTTGAAGTGTTGCAACTGAAAATCAATAATTTCCAGTACCAAAAATGAAGACACGTGGAAACAAGATGTTCAGGGCCATAAAACAAATGTAAAGAGTACTGTACTGCATAGCATATAAAGGGTTTGCTTCCAAGATGCCATTTCAGGAGTGTCCTTCCATACTTAGGCAAACCATGAACCAAAATGGTTAAACAATACAGTCTCTTTCTGTTCTCAGTACCTACTTCATATACTTAGATAAACCTTTTGACTAAAAAAAATGCCCTCCCATACTCTTAAAAAATAGAATTGTTATAGAATTCTTTTTGTTTCGTCTTCTAGATATGGCACCTAAGCGACTCTCACTTAACATTAACAGAAGCTGCTTTTCCTGAAGTCATCCTAACTCCTAATGCACATTTCACTCAATAGCACAAATACAACTGCAACATTCCTGAGCAAGTATTTTCACTTCCATTTAAGCACCAATTGGCATCATACTCACATTACAGAAAAGTAATTCAGAAGCCACAAGCAACCAGGGACAATAAAACATAGAAATCCATACACCAAGAGAGGTTCTTCCTGTTTGAGTTTTGGATAAGTACAACCGGGTTTAATACACTTACATTGCAAATTCTTTCTCTTTATGGTTTAGAAGCACTGAGGGGGGTGAGATGGAAAAGTATTCTGAGTGAGGCAGATGGTAGTTTTACTAAAGGACTGAAGTTCCCACGCTGCTGTGTTTGTCATGTAAGTATACTGCTCTTAGAGCAGAGAGAGCATTTCTTGCTTTTAACTGTTGTGTATTTAGTTCATGCCTCAATCTGCATTTGTGACATTTTTTCACTAAGTTCTGTATTTTTGTTTTGGGTTTTTTTTAATGCACAAAACTATCACAAGCAGGAAGTAGTCACATCACATACCACACAGTGAACAGGTAAGACAAAATCCAGATCAATCTTTCCAGATTCCCCAGTGATATTTACAAAAGGTTTAGGGAATTGATGATCAAAACACTTTCAGCACATCTTCTCAGTCTTCTTAAACTATAAACTTCAATCAAGTTAACGATTGTGCTTAAAAAAAAAAAAAAAAAAAGACTTCATTCCTTACTCAGGCAAAAATTCCCATTAAAAGTCCTGCCAGAAGACAGCTTTTGTAGGACTGCAGCATCCTTCTATAGATTTGAATTCCAGATCTCCCTAACACCAAGCATGACACACATGTGCTATTTTTCTTCCATTACATCTTCAGGGAGGTGTTGAGAGAAAAGTTGTAATAGAAACCATTTTTTTCATATTTTTCGACTGCACAGTATTTCATCACAAAATTTTCCATTACTTATTTCATATTTTGTTGACTGCTATCAGAAAGGCAACAAGGAATACTATATTTCCACAGACATAGATGATTAACACAACCTGTTTAAACAGATGACCCTGCAAGAAAAGGGGAAAAAAGTCATTGAACTGTCAGTCTTTTTATTGATTTAAACAATCATCCCATTTCACAATAGTTATTTACCAAATTGTGACTCACCTCTGCTTCTGCAGATGTTAGTGACTGCAGTATCTGTACTCTGTCATCCTCTATCACTTCAACTGTTCATGGGAAGAAAAGAGAAGTTAAATCTGCTTTTAAGAGGAAGGGGGGGGGGGTTTATACCACAGAAGTCTTGATCCTGTGACAGTCTTGCACAGCATCAAGTCTGAAAAAGGACCTGGAAGCTGCATTTGACACTTCATGGCCTGTGCTATCATACTCACAGCACAAGAGAAAAATTATTCTGAGGCTGACCTACAAAAAGTAAATTCTGGACACTGAAGTGGAAAAACATTTTGTCTCTTTTGCTAGACCGAAAAACCAAAACACTGAGTTTTAAGTTAATATCCTTTCCTTTTACATGTTAAGATAACTAGAATTCATTAAGGAGTATTTTCATAGCCAACATCAGAAAATTCATTGTTCAAACATTTCAGATTAATTTCTCTATTTCTAGGAAGTAATTACTGCAGTTAAATCTAAATTCACGTGTTTTATAATCACTCCTATTCCACTTGCCACCTTACACAGCCTCTTAATTAATCACACCTCTTCAATTCTGTAGATGTCTCATCTTTGACTTAGATACAGGTCATTTACATGCGCAGTCATCTCCTCTCTGTGACACCAGCCAGTGAAGATAACAATTCCAATGAAAGTACTACCTGTCTCTTCACTAGACACACTGGAGTCAGGATTTCACCTTCATTCCCCATTCACTCAAAAGTGCAAGCATCTAAGCTCAAGTTTCTGATCATTCTGTTCACACAATAACAGCCATTCATAGCAGCAATTTGTCAACAATAAAATGCAGACTAAATCTGTGACTTAGCCTAGACTTAACATACCCACCTGCGATCAAAATTGCCAACAATGACAGATTCTTATAAGATATTTATGCATGTCAGTCTGCCCCTATGAACTGTGGTTTGAGAGACGAGAGGCTACTATTTAAAAAGGCGCAAACCATTTTTCAAGACAAAAGTGTTCTAGAAAAATGGGGGTTACTTCCATATTAGTTTGTACAGAAGATATAACACTATTACCCAAGAGTTACTCCTTTTCAGCTTCCAAGTTAGAGGCCGAAGAGCACCTCCTGAAATTCAATCCACACTTGACATTTTTTATGCTCATAGAGCGAAGTGACAACAAGAATTGTTCTGGGTTTGTACCTTTACGTATGAGACAATAGCTGTGTATTTCCAGAAGAACATCAATACCAACATGCCAAGCTACGAAGCCAATCATTGTATAGGTGTCCCATGTGTCTGGCAGGTCAAGGGCTGGTAGATCCATTCCCAAGAACATAGTCACCACTAGTCAGTAAAAACAAGACAAAAAGATGCTAAGAATGCTGTGCCAGGCCACTTCTAAAGCGTTCTCAATGCTTTTGGCAATAGATTTCCCATGAATTGCTTACAACTGCTAGAGGAATGAGGTTAAAGGAGTTCATGCAGCTGAAAGTTTATTGGTTTGTTGTTTTTTTTTCTGTTGGGGGGTGGGGGGTTGTGTTTTCTTGGTGGTGTGAGAGGCAAGACAGGAAGAAAAGGAAAAGGCCAAGATAGTGCACTGAGTAGGTTGAAAACTAACACATTACAGCATTTGTGACTTCCAGCAAGACCACAGCACCACACTATTTGTGCTTAAGCTGCCTGTGTAAACCAGTCTCTATTAGTAGAATTAAATCCAGCTTCTGGTTCAATAAGTGAGACTTCTTTCTCCCATTAAATAACATTGAACTATGTTACTGTAAGAACATTATCCTCAAATCTTCCAAGATAAAAAGAAATAACTGAAAATAAGAACAGGTTCTCATTACAGAGATATTTCAGGTTTGTCAGTAATTTCTTTAGTTTTAAAAAGTCACCTTTTCCTCTCTAAAAGTGGTACCCAAAGGCCACTTAAAACTCACACAGGAGATGGCCAGCAAGAAAAAGAATCTTCACACATGCCTGGACTGAATGTCCATAGATGTTTTAGATGAGTAACAGGCCAAACAATGAACAAAATTGCTTTAAATCCGTTAAATGGAAGTTAAAACTATTATTTCTACTCACCAGCTAATATTCTAGCTGTTGTACCAGTACTCCAGTGAAACCAGTTAAACAATTGCCTCCTACAAAACAATTACACACATTTTATTGATTACATAGTTGGGGGAGGGAGGAGGAAATCAAAAAAATGTTTTTGCCTACTTTAAACTTGTAAAAGCTTTTCATTGTAAAAAGAATTTGTAAAAAACAGGCAAGTTTAATTCCTGTGGCTGTAGCTTGATGAGTTAGTTGTACCTTGGGGCATGACGAGATGGTCTGAAACCTGCCATGAGTGGTTGAAAGATCGTCAAAGCCATCACAGCACAGCCAAGATAGGGATGAAAACCTGCTTGCTAAAGAGAGAGGACACTTTTTAAAAATATCATAACTATATAAGCATAGAGAAAAAATACCAAAAGGTTGAAAATTTTATTTATTCTTTTATTAGTAGGTTACGATGGTGGAGCAACACTGGCAGAGGCAACAGGACACAGTAAGCTGCCCTGCAGCCAGATGGAGATTGTTTACCTTGGCAGCACACACATTAGTATGTCAGCCCAGGGCTTGTCCCACCTTTTTGCTGTACTGAGAAATTCTACAAGCTGAAGAGCAGAGTAATATGACTGTAGAAGCTATGCTCTAAGCTCTTCAGCCTTGATTCTGTGTCTTCTGGAGAGGCCTATTTTTTTAACTCCTCCCAGCATGGTCTCCCTTCTCACCCTGTCTATTCTAATACTAATCCTAGAACACTTATTCAATTTTCCTAGCTCCTAGTTCATATCTGTGACCACATTCTCCCATCTTGAATTCAGATAATCTCTAGATATTCCAATTTCTGGTGTCACCTTCTACCAAATATAATACAGATGAGAGCAACGGGTATATAATCTCTATCTACTACTCCAGATTAAGGTTATCACTGGATACAGGTACTCACATCTAAATTCATAAAAACACTTATTTCCAGCAGGTTTACCACACTAAGGTCATCCTCACTCCCCTCCCAAATTCAAGCTCTCCAAGGAAATATGAAGACCAAAATAGTATATAAAGAAATCATGAGCAAGGAATTATTTGGGAGAAAGAGAAAGGAAGGAAAGCACTGTCATTTTTCAACTGCAGGTAAAGGAAACAACATTCCTCTTTTGTGTTGCTAGGATTTGAAACCAGCCTACTTAAGAACTCCTTTCACAGCAATTTGCTTGGAAATAGTCATAATGTGTTAGTCATCAGTGGACCTCTTTCTCATTCATTTGGTCCCACCTTTGTATTAGAGTTAAGAAGACAAAAGCACACACTTACTTGGCTCCAACCTCCTCGGTATATGAAAGGCAAAACAAAAGAAATGCTTGTAAGCAAGACTGTGGTCAACATAAGCATACGATGCACCTAGAAAAGTTAAGTTTGCTTTTAGAAACTCTACAGCTTTCTTAAGACATCATTGAAAGACATTAAACAGACATCAGTTAAAGATGTTCTTGGTGCCCTCTTTAGACTTTGCTTTTACTAGTAAAGGAGATAAACTGATTCATAATTGTTTCATTTTATAAAATCAAAGAAAGATGTAAATCACACCATATTTAGTCTCCTGTTTCTTGAATTTAGTAGGTTTATAGTTCTGCTTACAATAATGCTAGAAAACACAGCTGGAGATATGGGTATTTTGCCCACCTGAAACCACATCTCCTTTCCAAACAGGAATGAATGAGCCCAAACAGGTTTGAAGAATCGTGCAACAATAACACCAATACTAACTGTGGTAATCCAAGCAACAAACATTAGGGCTCCTGAAAATTGAGGGGAAAAAATACAAGGTAAATTAATAACTTAAGAGCACTTGAATACAACTTAAAACACTATGTAATAGTTCAGTCCCTATGCATATGCTCAGAATTAACCAGTGAGTAAAAACTTACCACCTGGTTCAGACTACAGCCTTACAGCATTTATCTTGCTAGAGGGCAGAAGCATCCATGTAAAAGATAATCATACTATGCCCACACAGCACAACAGAGCAGCTCTGTTCTATACAAAGTGCACATTTCATACATGCTAATACAGTCCCTGCATACTGGTGATAGACACCATTCTGTCACCAACTCAGATGTCAGAGGATGAAAGATGACATTCCTACAATCTGTGTGAGAAATAAATGAGTGACTCTCATGGACCTGTGTTAAAGTCCAGTACTGTAAGAGAGAAAATTGCCATTAACTTCAGTGACTCCAGACAGCCAGTTGAGTGGTTTCTCATTTCAAACAGAACTAAGCAAATAATGCAGTTAGAACAACTTGAACCAGAGAGTAAGAGGTAAAGAGAAACAAGTCCTAATCATAAATTTTAGGGAAACGGCAAATGCACGTTCGTTTTCCAGGGCAAAAAGAAACAACGCTGCTCTTGAAATGAAAAATTATAACTTCACTCTGCCACCACAGTAGTGGATCTTGCTAGCCAACATGAATGCCAGAAAAACAAGAGGAAATACCTACTCTGCAATAACTCTACAGTCTCAGGAAGTCTAGAGCTGGAAGACAAAACTAGAAGCTGCAGCTTACCATGAGCCTTGATAAGTCGTGGGGACCGGGAGCCTCCAATATCCTGAGGAGGACCCGTGACATTGTACAGTCTGTCGGTGATCAGGGGCTGACGACGATGTTTGTATATTAGTCCACCTAAGCAGTGACATAAAGTGGTTTATTTATTGCTAATGAAAGCCACTGCACCTGTAAGTGTGCCCATTCCTTATTCACAAATGTCGTGCCATTGAGCATAATTGTACAAACTAAATTTTGACACGCAATACACTAAGAACCTAAGATGTCATCTAAGATATCTTGCACACTTAATGTACAAGAACCAATCCACCACTCTACAGGAAATATCTTTCTCCTCCACATGCACAAGACATGAAGAATAATTCCCTTAGATGCTAGTCTCTATTTCAAAAAAACCAAATGTGTCCAGTTCTGAAGAAGCTACCAATTCCTAGCATCAAGTGAGCACACAACAACACATACATGAGTAAGTTTACAACTTCAAAAAGCAAACCCATGATCCAGAAAGGTAGTAAAGGTGTCTAGATTAAGGCCCTCAAACTTGGGAACCTTAGTTCAGACACTAGTTCTCAGCTAAGCCATATCTTACAGAAGAGTTACTAACTCATTTAGAGCTCTTTAAAGAAAAGCAACCACATGTAAGTCAAAGTTTACCTTCACTAGATTCCCCATCTGCCAGAAAGATGTAGTAACTAGCATCCAGATTAAATCTCTCTTTATATGCAGGAAGATGAATGCTCCTTCTGAAAGAACATTGAAGAACACCATCCACAAGCCTCCATGACACATCTTCAAGGGCATTCTGTGGAACAGCAGATACTTAATACCCAGTGCTTTCAGATTGGCAGAGTAATAGGCTTAAAAGTAACCCTCAAAGAGTTACTTAAAAGTAATCCTGCACAAGAATGTCACTGCTGCACAAACAATATCAATGACCTGAGGAGGAGGAATCTCTCTTGCATGTCAGTAAGTCAATACAGCAACACAGGGGTTGGACTTATTATCACCAATTTTTCCAGCTCATGATCTCCTCTTCCCTTTCAACCTTTAATCCAAGATATATCAATTGCAACTGCAGCTCTAGCAAAGGGATAGAGTAATAATAGGCAGAGGTTCTCAATACAGTAAGCTCCCACCATGTGACTTATTTTTACAAGTTAAATTTAGACTTCCAAAGTTAACATTTACTAGAAAGTAAGAGTCCAACCAATCTCACCTTAACAAACTATGGATCCACCTTAGTATTTGCACCTGCTGTGCAAAATAAAAGCACAAAGAAACACTATACCTTACTTCAAAACTACATTTGTGGAAGGGTCTTAGTTGTTTTCAAAAGTACCTCCGAATCCAAGAGAGGATGACTTCGTCCCGTCAGATGGGCAGTGCTCACGTGAACACGGTGGTCCTCATTAATGCACAGATACGCATCATCACCACCCTGAAGAGTTTAAAAGAAGAACACATATAGCTGAATAAAAACCACCACTGGCAGTCTCCAAAAGCTCTTTGATTTAATATAGGCACAGCAAGACCTCAGACAGATTTCTGTAGTTATCAAGCTATTATTTCCCATCTTTCAAACACATCAGCATTATTACAGAGGAACCACATTAAGTCAAACAGATGACATAGAAACACTATAATTCGCACATCCCTCCCTTCCAAACTAACAGACATATTATCAGAAGTTTCTTTAATTATTTAGAATTTACTGAATTAACTAGGCAAGACAGAAATGGATGTTGATGTTATTCAAAAATCCACTTCAGTTACGTGATGGTTTTCTTCACAGTTGTAAAGACAAAGTGTTGTTAAGAACCAAGTGTTCCTGCACTAGGGATATGAATATAAACAGCATCTCCTTTGTGCAACAAGTAGTTTATGGATTATGCATTTGTCAACAGCATCATCCCTTCACTAACATCAATTCGAAAAAGGGCCTTTAAACATTTTTTAAGATTGAATGGAGTTATTTCTAGACAAACAACCATCAAAATGAAATGGTTTTCAGAATAACAACTCAGCTTCTAACAGGTGAGGGTTTTTGGCTAGGTAACAAAGAAAGATTGATTTAACCAGGAATTTCAGTCAACAGACAGGCTGGATTCTGCCATAGCAGATATCCATAGGGAAATTCTACTGCAATTAGTCCTGAGCTAAAACTGAATATCCACTACAAAAGACAACTTCTGTTTTAGCACTATGGGAGAGTCACACTTCATCTGACATGTCACATTATTTCCATTTTCCATATGCATGTTTTAGTAGAGTACTACCCAAACTTTACTGAATTCACAAAAGCAACTACGGAAATAGAATAGAAACTCACCATCCACTGGTCATGGGACAATGCAAATGCTAAATAGCCTTCACTTGGACCACTCATTTCAATAAATACTGAACTCTCTTCTTTTTGGAAGGATAGAAAAAAACAGGAAGCACTTTCAGGATCACAGTTTGAAGGGTTCCTAATGCAGAACTTCATAATTCCACAGCCCAAGGCACTAAACTAGATAATTAAGGAAACAAACAAATCAAACAATGAGAGTTTCCCTCCTCTCCCACCTTTCTACCCGTTCTAGAAAAAGTATACAAGGAACAACAAAGTGACATCTGTGTCTACACACCAATCTCTTAACCCATGTCTACAAGTGCCCTAGGACAAGTAAGATGATGATGAATTCCAAGTTGTACTTTTACTCAAGCTGAACTTCTGCCTTAAAGACATTACAATAGAATAACTTTGAAAAGGTAGTAAAAATTTCAGAGAAATTTCCTTTAATTTAATATTTAGAGAAGTAATATCAGCTGTAGGATAAGGAAGCTTTGTGTTTCCTTTTAAAAGTATAAACTCCACTGATACACACTGAAAAAAAATACATGGATTAAAAGTCACAGTTATCCTGGATCAAACAGTGATGCTTGCTCAATCCATTCAAAAATCAGTAACAGAAGTCAGTAACACAGACGAACTCCCAGGAAGAAGGTTTCTGAGCCTGCAGTTGCTAAATAGGAAACTGTTGGTCAAGACCAGAGCAAGTCTTTCCCATCTCTCTTCAGAGTTATGCACAATATTTTCTTATCATTAAGTTCTAAATATTCTATCTACCTTTTGACCTGTGTGCAGCATGAGAACACTTAACCCTCAGAAGTTCAGGCTACTCAACTAACACAAGAGGGTAGCTGGTTACATTCTTAGTCTGAGATATCAAAGTTACTCATCTCTCCTTTTCTGTCAAGAGCCTGTATCAATGTAATCATGTTAGATTCCATTAATCATAAGCATTAAAGATAGATTTATTTATCATTACTTACCGGCTTTGATAAGTGGGAAACTGGGTATGAAGTTGACACAGCCTCTGAAGTTGCATGCAAAGGTGTTGTTGGGGACAGCACATCAGGCTGAGAAACAATGGGACCCGGAATCTTCACCCAGAAAGTCCTGTATTTCTTGACAACTGTGGCTCTTAAACACAACACTCAGTCATTACTGTATACATCAACAGCCAGTTGCTACTTTAAAAAGGAAAAGCTTCTATAGTTCATACAACTTATTTGTAAAACTCTCATCTTTATGTAGACCTCTGCCATTTTAGGGATTGAAGTAGGAAAATATCTTAAATGTCAGTAGAAAAAGAATTTTAAAACATCATACTGCATGCTGCAGTGGATATAAGAAACATTCATGCCTGCGGCATAGATTACAACTTCAGAGTTGCATTGCATTTGTTGTAGTTCACAAAAAGCTAGTAGTGTAACAGAGGGGTATACAAATAATTTGGTTAGGTACAAGCAAAGAAAGAAGATTCTTAACACTGTACATTACAGGTATGAGAAATGAGAAGTTATCTAGAAATACTCAAGAATTCAGCCTCCAAATTCCCTTCTACTCTCCCTGCAAAAAAAAATCAAAGTAATCACCTGCAAGCTCTCCCTAAAGAACAAGTGCCTGTATTAATGCAAGCTCTGCAGCAAGCAAGGGATGTTGACTTTTCAGGCCATTGGTCCAACTGACTTTTCAGTTGCTGGTCAATATATGACACAGACAATGGTACAGTTTTACCTTGTTTGCATTTTAATAAACTAGAACTGACACTAGATTTACTTACAGGAACTGTACATGTTTTGGTGCATCTCCAGGAGCAATCCAATAAACTTTCATGAGTTTCTTTTTTGTTTTACCTGTCTGACTGACGGCTGAATTCTGAAAACACACACATGTCAAGAGTTACACAGTGGATATGCACTAAAGAGATGCTAATTAACACAGTCAGCACAGATTGCAGCTAAATCCTAAAGAGACACTGCACTGTTACACTGCACAACCCCAGTGTAACTGGTTTTCCCCAGTCAGGCATGATCAACTCAGATGAAGTGCACCAGTGCAACTTACAAACGCTGACAGACTTCAAGGCTAAAAAGAACAACTTTCAACCCAGAAGACGCCAGCATTGAGACAAAGGCTGCTGCAGCACTTATGCAAAAAGTGGGGTTTTGATAGCAAAACATTTTGACAGTTTTTTGACAGTAAGACAATGAAGAGACAGTACAGTGACTACAGAGAGAACAGAACTAATATTCCAGAGGACTAAACCTGGAAGTAGTCTTGGGATCAAATCATTTTTCACACAAAATAAATAGATCAGACACAGCACTAAGTCCTCTGAGCACAGAGGGCACCACCCAGATATCCCCATGGCTTTACAGCACTGATGAATACATTGAGTGCCAGTGGGGGACAGGTGATAGAAGCGGAGAGAAAAAAGTACATCTAAGCAGATTAAGAACTTTGTCCACATCAGCTCAGATGACACTGTACATGTCCATGTCCATGAATTTCAAACATGTTGCTGAAACACTAGTCAGAGTTCATCTCTCTTGCACATGATGCAAATCCATTTATCTAAAACAGATCTAACCTGTTACTAAGAAGGCTCCACTAACCAGTAAATGACAGAGCAATACTAAAGATTATAGCCTAGTGTTTGGCCAGGTTGGAAGGGGTTCTCAGTAACCTAGAATAGTGGAAGGTGCCCCTGCCCACAGCAGGGGGTTGGAACTAGATAATCTTCAAGGTCCCCATCCACCCTAAACCACCCTATGAAATAGTGTTTGTTTACCGCAATAATGGCCCTAAACTTTCCTTGCTCTAAGACATTTTCTCTGTCCTTAACAAGTATGAAAAAGCAAAACAGACCATGCCCTCCTCCTTTTAATATTAGGAACACACTACATTCATTATGCACAAATAAAAATTACGTTACAAAAAAGAATAGTCCAACAAGTTGCAGTGAGTCTGCCTCTATACTCCAAGCTGGACCAATTTCCTGAGAGACTTACTAAGCTCAAATAAACTTATGTAGCTCAGCTCTGTCCAGTCACATAGTCTAATACAAACACCTCAGTGCCTCATGCCTCATTTTAGGTCACTAGACTATACCTTGGTACGACCACACGTCAGAAGCTGAGAAAGTCTCCGGTCAACTAACACGAAAGAACCAATTGCAGGGCCATCCAGGTGTTCTGCATCCCGGGCTTGTATGAAAAATCCTTCAAAATCTGGTCCAGACAGACTAACTGAGGAAAGAAGAAAAATAAAAGTAAATTGAAATGTTCTCCAAAGGAAGAAGGAAATATTTCAACAATAACTGCCAGATGCTCATTGTCCAAGTACTGAATGATGGTTAATGGATCGTCTAAAGAACATTCAATTGCTTAGATAAATCTAGTATAGCTAACTGAGTAAAGACATCTACAACACAAAGAAACAGCAAATCAAACTCTTCAGCTCTAACTGACCTTCTATGTTGTCCCCTGGTTTAAATTCAGTCCCGTTCACTGTGATGGTGTGCTCAGGTGACAGTTGTGGAGAGCCACCATGGCAGGGTATCATGCTAGTGCAGGCTGCTCTTACTTTTCCATTTGGATAGCCACCCACAGGTGCACAGAAGCAAACAAACATCCAAACAGCAACAGCAAGACCAGATAGTTCCATCTATACAAAATAAGATTTACAGGCTGTTAAATACAATAAGTATTTATATTACAGGTCACAGCTCATCTTTGGAAGTCAGTTGAATACAAAAATAAAAATAATGTTTAAAAAAAAAAAAAAAAAAAAGAGGCATTTGTGAGAAGGCACCATTTCCAGCTGCTGAATAACTTCTGCTTCTGATAACTGCCAGACTTTGCAAGAATGTTCTGATACCATTTTTCAGGTCATCAAGAGTACAGGTGTAGAAGGATCCCTCCATCCACTGGATGGATTATTTCCCTCTGTGCATTTTGACACCACTTTTAAAGTGTCTTTTGCCTATCTGTCTCCTATTCTTTCTCAGAAAAAAAAATGAAATCTCTGAAACATCAGCACAGGACAGGTGGATCTTAAAACTTGTTTCACAGATATATAAAGGTCAAAAGTATTGAGGAACTATACGGTTAGTATGAAACCCACTCTTTTATTAATCATAGCTCCAATTTTGCATCATTAAAGGCTGCCTTTCTTTTTCCACAACCCATGTCTATTTCTTCAAATATGAAAAATAATTCCCCAGTAACAAGTTCTTCTTTCTGGAGAGAAACTAAAGTTGCCAAGTGTCAGAAATAAGTTTTATATATGCAAGACTGAGAAACTGGTATGAAAATTTCAACAAAGAAACGTTGTATGTTTACTGCAGACAAGCACAAGACTTTTCCTTCGAACTCTTCCTTTTGGACATTGGACCTCCAGACAATTAGTCAAACAATATCATTGCTTGTCACACTCTTGTTAAGGGAACAATACATATGAAAAACACGTGGAGTAGTAGGACCACAGATCCTAACACAGATGAACTCCTGATCCCAGCTTTCATCACAGTGTTTTGCTCAGTCACAATACTGTTTTCATAAAAGCTGTGGCAATTGTTTTATTACTCAGTTACATGCAGGGTTTACAGATTTACAGTTACTGTGGTTTTACAGAACACCTTCATCACCAAAAAAAAGCATTTCCACGTCCAAAGGGCCAGGAGAACAGAGATGAACTTCCTTTCAATCCTTAGGCACAAGAAAGGGCTATCTAGCGAAACATAGACACAGAACTCTGCCTTCTGGAAGAGCCATGCCCATTTTGCACCAAGTGATAAGAAGTATCAGGTTATGCAGTTCCCTGACAGCACACGTGGACCTGAAGATAGGAAACACACTGAGCCATTTCAGTCTGAACTCTAGAGACCTAAAAAGCAGCCAAGGAAGACAAGGCAAGTCATGATTCTTACACAGTAAGTCATCAACTCTTCCAAAGTTCTCATACATTCGGTGCTAAAAATCCACAATATCCAAGGTTACATTTGTACTTCAATTTAAGAACTCCTCAACAACTTTAAACTGGTAAATAGAAGAAAATCAGAGGCAGGAGAGGTTTGAACAATTAGGTTTTCAGGAACCAGAAAATAAAAACCCAACTCCTCCTCCTAAATATTCAAGATAACATTATGATCATATCTTTAACTTCTACTTAAAGTGAACTTTTTGTTCCAGTTCCAATACTCTGCAAACTGTCACAAGTTTACATCAAAGTGATTTTACTCACAGGTTAAAAAATTGCACAGAAATCTAAAAACTAAGGTTCAGTACAATTATATGTACCAGAGAAATCTTTAAAACAAAGTTTCTCTAAGAAGAGATAAGGCTGCATACTGCAGAGACAAAAAAAATAGTAGGCTAGAATTCTGCTTTAACTAGCAAAGGATGTGGTAGAGATTTAAAATGAAACAAGAAATATTCTTTGGCAGACTTAACTAACTCAAAAGCTGGCAGATGAGAAAGATTAAGCAAAGATTAATGCAATAAAAAAAGACCCAAACCTGAAAGCAATCAAGGTTTGTAATAAGCAAACACAATGAACTGCTGAATATTTAACTTCTTTCCTGCTATTACCCTTTGCAGAAAAAACAGATGAAGACAACTAGATCTCACAACTACCTACATAAGTACAACTCTGAATGAAAAGCATTAGGATTAATGGCATGGAAAGGATTTGTTACAGAAAGGTTAGGTTTAGGAAAGCAGAAGTGTGACATATGAATCATTCTTAGCCTTACCACAAAAGAAAAAATCCCTTTTAAAGATTAAAGTAAAAACAACTCTCCATCTGTAACAAAAAGGACCTGAGTGACTGATAAAAGCTATCATATCTTACAGAACTAATTCCTTCTACTATTCTACTCTTTTTAGAAACATGTCTAAATTAAAAAAAAAAAAAAAGAGTTAATTTGCTTTCTAATAAAGATGAATCAGCAGATCCCTGCAAGATCATCTTCACTAGATAAGGACATAAAAAACTGAGTCAAAATCACCATGTGTAGATTTAAAATGAGAATCTACATTAACTCAAGTTTTGAGGTGTGTAAGCTGTCAAACAGCTGGCTGTTACCTACAGCATTTGAAAATACTCTCCATTTGCATTGTAAATTTTAGATTTGCCCATCTTGACAGAATTGGCTTGCAAGTATTAAGAAGCTTTGGCCATAATGGCTTACTTATAACTCTTTGAAACAACTAATTCTTGAGAGCCAATAGGAATTAGCAAACTGCAAAGCTCCCTGTACTAAAGAGGAATAGGAATAACTGACTTTAGGACTGAAGCATGAAGAGGTTAAAAATCAAAAGCTAAATGCATCATTTTCCAACTGCCAATTCTCTAGTACTTACTATCATTCAAACAGTCTGGAAGAACAAGGAGCTGAAGGATTTGTGCACTATCCAGTGACTTGTTTTCCAAAATAAATGCATTACACTGAAATGCTCATGTTAACCAAGATCCTTAGAGCACATGTAATCCAGGTCCTCTGTCTTGCCAGCATACCAGCTGCACACCCTGTGGTAGCATCAGTAAATGCCCCAGTCAAGGTTACAAATGTGTGCTACAGAGCATATTAGCTCTGCAGTCAGAACACAGTCACGTACCACTGACTGTTGATTTTACTTAGTTTGTACCATACACAGATTTTTCAGTATGTTCTATGTGATCAAAGACAGCACAAGATCCAGGAGTCTTCTCTCTGCAGATACTAGCACGTACCACACCGTTACAGTATAAGAGAGTTATTCAGAGCACTGATTCATACCTTTATTTAGAATGGAAAAAAAAAATACTTCAATACTCATTAGTTTGAAGCATGACTGCAAATGCGTTACTTTAGTCATCCTCCCTTCTTAAATCTTCAGTATACTACATAACCCATCTCCCCCGGCAGGAAAGAAAGCTTCAGAACAAGTTTTTCCAAAGAAACTTCATAATTACTTGTGATTCTAATGGTGTTTCAAATATCATGTCACTCTTGGGGCAAAGAGAGGTAGAGAATTATGTACTTGAAGCTATTTATAATACAGCCTTCTAATTAATAGAAAGCCAAAACCACAGTGCAATAGCCATCTTCTTCCGTACCAGAATTATGTGGGAACCATTTCACAATATTTAGTATACATGGGAACTTATTCTCCTGATTATATCTCACCATCTTAGAGTAACTGGATTTGGATAAATGGAGAGCATGTTACTCTCTTCCTGTGTTCAAAACAACTCTTACAGTCCCTGCAGCTACCAACAGCTAAGAAAGCCTGGTAGCCTAATGGCTCATGAGTACAATACTCACACTCAGGACTCTTCACAGAAGTTATCTTCTTTCAGCTGTTTTACTTCATTAGCTGCAGAGTGTGAAATCTAAAACTAGCTTCAGAGAGGAGGAAATGAAAGGGTGGGCAAGGCAAACATAGCACCAATTCGAAGGTACAAAAAATATCACAGCCAGAGCTCTTCTTCTGAGCACCATCAGAGAAGAGGGAAAGGAAAAAGTCATCTGAAGGAGAATAAGCTATATTAATATAAGGGGCCAGTGGCATGTCTCTTTAGAAATATACTCTTACAAGGCAAAAGCAAACAGACTCACTGTCCAAGAGTCACCCTCCCTCCGAATTCATAAAAAGTTTAACTAAGCAGGAGAAGTCAACTCAAAGGTGGTCACATCACGACAGCTGGACTGAGCAAGGGCAGAAAACAAGCCGTGTTCACATTCCTAATAACTCCTTACTTTTAAAATACAAAAACACATTCACGTCCACATGATGACAAAATATACACACCTCAGCATTCTGTCCTTTCTACTCAGGAAATATTAAAAGAGAACTTCAAGCATTCCACCCTTCAAAATTACTTTTTTGTAACAGTTTGAGTGTAGGTACCTACCTTACAGTCAGTCCTTCTGTTACAGCGACCAAGTCTGAGTAAAATTGCCATTGGCTCTCTACTTGTAGTAGAACAACTTCTATTACATTATAATCTCTTCTATTTGGCTTGCATGTAACAGTATGAACTTTTATTGTATCCAGGAAGTTTGTCTGAAAGAAGAAACAATATGCACACACAAAAAGAAAGATGACTTATAAGAGTGTTTTTACTCCAGGCACACATTTTATACAGCTATCCAAGCTGAGCCCTTAAGACAGCACACTTTATCTGAAATGTATGAAGTTGTAATTAAGCACCAACCTGTACATCATTTGCTTTGTCAAACATGTACTTCTACAGACCTCAAAAAGTTTCACGTTAAATAATTAATTATATTCTGGTGCAGTTAAGGGGAGAAAAACCTACAAACAACTTTTGATACCTTCTTCCTCAAAATATTAGTTGACACAAATTTGCAGCATGATTTTAAAGTTCATTCGGCATTTACTTTCAGTCAGAGACACTTTCTTCTAGAAGAAGAATAAACAATCTTATGAAGAAATACGGTAAGTTCACCTTTTTTCCATATAGCTCACCCAGAATGAACAAAAGGAAAGAATTTTGCCCTGTTCAGTTGTTTACTTTCTTATTTTAGTTGGGCATATAATTTTTAAGGTCCCTTGCAAACTTTTATCTATATGAAGAACCCAAACTTGGAGGATGACCTAAAAATGACACAGTTTGTTACCCAACAAGTAAATTCAACTACAGCATCAGCACACTTACTGTCACAGCTATCATACAGCCATCTCCTATGTACGTAAGTGAAGAAATAAAATAAGAAAGTAATATTCAGATAACATTAAGAAGCAAACAAGATGCAAGAAGAATATACTTGGTGTGGCTTCCAGATAAGATAAGCCACCTTTATTCATTAAGGCACATAGGCTTAGGAATTTTCTCTAAAGCAATTCAGAAATGCTTGCATGAAAAACAGCAGCTATAAGACGCTTTAAAAGCTTCACTAGATTTTACTTCGCTTCATACCTGCTGCAGATATCCTATTAAGCAAATACACTTTTCAAAAAGGCTGCTCATCCATACTTTGAGCACTCACAGGCGTCAGTGTAACCAAAGCGCTCCGGCGTTACAGCAGCTCATCAGCCCCGACAGCCTCCGCTCCAGGGAGCCCCACTCTCCTCTCCGGCACTGCCCCCACGGGGATGGGCGGGGGGAAGGTGGAGATAGACCAGCTGACCCCCTGCTCTCCTGGAGCCTCTCCCCGCGGCAGCGGCGGCTTTTCTGCCCGCGCTGTGGGCGGGGCCGGGCGGGGCCGCGGGAGCGCCCGGAGAGCCGCGAACGCTCCGTGTGCCCGCCCCAAGTGCTGCCCGCTGTGGACATCCGGAAACAGCGCCTTGGGAAACGTGTCAGGGCTCCTGATTTCTTTGCAGCCTCCAGATGCTGGGGGTCTGGGTGGCCGTCCTGATTTTGCAACTGCAGTCTTGCCCCATGGGCTTTACCGGAGGATTGTCCTTGTCAAAGCTTGCAGAGCTCATCTGCGGTGCTATTCGTGTGACGAGAGGTGCTCCCATATACAGGCTTGCAAAATCAGGTTTTTCTTATCAAGAAAGCAAATAAATACTGGCTGTAACTGGGGCTTTGCCGGCAGAAACTGCAGCTGCTTATACAGGTTTCTCTGACTTCTGCTTTGTTTTAATCAAAGTCCTCAATTGCTCACAAAGTGGCACAAAAGACAATTACTTAATAAAAATCCAGCGGGAATTTTGCCCTTCCAAAGCATAGAAATGTTGCGTTTGTGTTAACAAACATCTTGACTGGAGGCTTCCGGTAATTCAGTTATTTATTAGTAGTTCTGAGAAGTTCTAGTGACCTTAAAACCAGTGACCTTAAATTAGTAATATTTTCAAAAAGAAATTCTATCTACTAAATATAGCAGATAGAAATGCTCTGTTAGTGTTCTATTGTTTTCTCAGTTTCTATAAAAGCAGCATTGACCTTACAGGTACCCTGTAATAACACATTATAAGACATGTTTAATGTGAAATCTTACAAGATATATTTAATGGATTACTTTGCCTAATTGGATAGATGATTTTACTGTTATACTTGTATTATCTTGCTCATGGAAGTCACTGGGAAGCTGAGATCTCAGTGTGTGACAACTGAAGAAACATAACACATAAGCAATAGCTTAAAGTTAAATATGGATATTTCCCCTGGCTGGGGGAAAAAATAATTCTATTTACAACTGCCTTCATAAAGTTCCCTTATATGAAAGAGTTTGATAAAATTGTAGGCCTAAGTACATACATGCTTTGCTAAGAGCTTGTGTGTTTCTAATTAATTTATGCTAATTAAAAATAGCTTTCCTTGCAGATACATCATTAGTAAGAGAAATAATAACATAAATACATTTACAGTAAGAAAACTGCTGACCAGAAGGACTAATATTCTTGACAATATTTAGGTTCATAACTTTCACGGATTACAGTGCAATTAATATACAAATGTTTTTAAGATCTTATTTTAGGGTCTTGGCTCATTGACAGAATGGAGTGTACATGTCTGAAAAATTGTAATAAATATAAGTATATACGGAAGTAATTTCCTCATTAAGACCCACAAGGATGAAAATGCAAGCTACAATTATGTTAGAAATGGCAATCAGAGTTTAAGAAAAAAAATCATTTATCTGTGAAAGGTAAAGTAGGTAAGGGAGGGAACACTGTTTTGTTTCTCATTGTATAGCTTCTCTTACTTCAGAAGGTATTCGCTATTGCCAAAGAGCTGTGAAGCAACAGAACCAGAAAAAAAATTTACTCTTTAACTACTGAGTACAAGTACTCATACTCCTTCTGCACAGGCAATCATCAGTGTGTCTGAAAGGGCTCTTTTCAAACACACCAGTCTCCTTAAAAAAAAAAAAAAAATATCAACAGTTCTACAACCTTAATGAAAATGTTTCTATGAAAGGGTACTGCATGCTAATTTGTTAAGTGTCATATCCAATATGTATCAAGGAAATAAAATGCATTAGGTATATGAACTACAAAAAAGTCCAGAGCGGCATTTTCTTTGTAAAGTGTACCGTAATTGTGTGTTTATAATAATTCTGCATTTATTGCAAAGCAGAGGTTCCTAGCTTAACCAAACGAGCTGGAGACAGAGGGCTGGGGGTTGGTTTTGAATCTTCTTGTGGGCCTGAAGAGAGATAAAGATATGTAACCTACTATTGACCTGTGTCAGAGGATGATGATGTCAAGTGGCAAATCAACAACACAACATCTAACATGAAAAGAAGCTGATGACTTTTTTTTTTGCATAGTTTGTTAACACGGCCCTAAGGAAGTAAGTGAAAGCTCATAATTTTGAAAGCAATGGCAATTTCATAAAGGACACTTTATGCCAAGTATATAAAGGGGAATTTCTGTTGCTTAAGAACTGGAGAAACAAGTAAAAAACATATAATTTTGGAAATTAACTATTTGGCAGTGCAATATTTATTTTTTAAGCCCAAAGCAATATGGAAAACAATAAGCCATTGAAGCTAGATCTGAAGAGAACCCATGTTACTATGTGGTTCCTTGTAATCAACTTTCCACTTAGGTATTAAGCTAACTATATAGCATAACTGTGGTATTTTACTGTGGTATTTTAGAAGGTCAGACCTTGGTCAAGTTTCATATATGTATGCACTGGGCTCCATGTTACTGGCAAGGGTATCACCATAAAACATCACTTGAGTTCAAATCAAGTGATGTGCAAAAAGGCTGCATCCCTATCAGACTGTTTTGATGATGGATAACTTGGATCTGAGCATTTTTTGTTACTAGTGTTATTTATTTTGAAATGCTGATGTGTTTGAAAAAGTGCATTTGGGTTTTGCTGAATACATGCTGGATACTAGTCTTCCTCTGAAGATAACAGTCCTGGCACCCACATTTATTCACCTCCATCTTGCATATCTTACACTTATGAGGCTAGGTTTCAGAATATTTCAAGCTTTTCATTTATTGTCTTAGCTAAATATGTATTAGGAATTAATAACAATAATGTTATCTTAGATAGGAAGAATTCTTCCTACCAAATCAGTTTGTATACGATGGTGTTTTTTCCCTCCAAAGTGAGGGGAGTATTGAATCATTGAAACAATCCTGACCATCTAAAAGGAAATAAATTATTATAAGGTCACAATATAGGATATTTTCCCCCCTAATTAATCAGTTCTTTTCCCTTGAGCTTTGGCACTGTTTCATACTTACCTGTTTTACCAACTGTCTTAAGCTACAAGCTAGATAAATGTGTTCCCCTGATGTCCAGAAACATCCCTTTCATGTATGCTTTTTTTTGTTGTTCTTATTCCTCTTGATTAATCAGCCCCTTCTACTTTCATTAATTTTGGAGGCTTTTTATGTCATACATAAAAATTCAGACTTGGAAACGTATTTATACAAAAATACTTGTTTACCGAGAGGTAAAACGTATTTTACAGTTTTCAGTCAATGACTGTAACAAGCCACCTGGTGGCAGTAGCCACTCAGTAAAATAAGGTTTTCCACTCGATTGCAGAGATACCTACTTTCTTTCTGTATCTCTCGTCTGACACAGTAACAGCTGAACTACGCACACCATAGCTTTTCACCAAAATACGTATCCACCTTGACTTAAATAGATTAAAAACAACACAAAACAAAAACTTCCTTGCTAATTTGAAATCAAATAATTAAGATTGGTTCCCTCATATCAATTAGAGCCAGGTCTATGTAGGTGTTCTGATACAATGATGGACAACCCGTCACTTTTGTGAGAGAGCCTCTACTCAATTCAATGCACAACACGAGTGAATAATGGATAAAAGACTGCAGTAAAACCATTTCACGTACTTCAAGGGATGTGGGCCATTGCTTTATCAGATGCACATTATGAAGTTTTACCTGATAAAAGTACTGAATTGTTAACTTTATTGAGTTTTCTGTATTTTTTTAACCTTGCTGTGATGCTTTTCAAAATAATTAACTGTATTATACTAGTGAGATGTGATAAGTTCCTATTGTTCTGTTTTACAGGGAGCAAAGACCTTGCTGGCAAAGGCATTGACCTGTAAGTGCTTCAGTTTAAGGCACTTTAGACCTGACTGCAGAATTCATAATGTGACACTGAGATGAATTGAAATCTTGTACAGTGCTCTTTCACACACTTATCGGTTTCTTTGCCAGCCAATCTCAATTCCACCTTTGGCCCACAGCTTTTTTCCTCTTCCTTTTCTCTTGGACTAGGAACTGATTTTCCTACTCTTTTTCATCTCATCTCAGAGGTCTTTTCACAGACAACCCGTTTCCAGTCTTTCAGCTTTTCTCAGCAGCTCTTAATTTGACTCCTTCATGGCTTCTAAATGCATTCCTTGTTCAGACACAGTATATCTGTGGGTTTTGCAGTTGCTCTGAGTTCAAGCACAAGCACGAGCAATCCTGCTGTAGGGATGATGCATGATGCACAATGCTGTTGGTTTAGCCACATGCTTGTTAGTACATGCCCAGTGCCCCTGTGGGGGAACCATGTGGTGATGTTTGAGTACACTTGGCATGAATGGCTGCAGGGATTTTAGCTCTTACTTTGGCAAGTTTCACCTAAATATTTGCAGATACCTTCAAAAGCTAAAAAACTGGTCAGACCGCAACAGATCTGGTAAAAGGCATATCCAATATGGGAGGGTTGTGAGTAAGTGAGAGAAGATTGTTTCATAGCACTTTTCAAGTCCTGTAAGCAGCAATCCTTGCTTGGCAAGTACAGGGGAATATCATGCAAGGTGTGAAGTGACTCAGTCCAGACACACAGAAAGCTGCCTCCTGCACAGTCAGGTTAGTACATAGTCACTGTGCAAGTCAGTACCCCCAAGGAAGTTCCAAATTTTGGGGGAACCTGTTGCACAACACCTGCAGTGACTGAATAAATATATCACTGACATTCTCAGAAGCAAAATACCAAATCTGCACTATTGTACGGACACTAATTCTTCCACCAACAAGAATCCAACCAGAATGAAGAGCCAGTGGTTTGAGCAGAGGTCAGATACTCAAAAAAAACTGGGCAGCAGCAGCAGTTTGTCCCAAAGTACAGTAGTAATTCCTAGGTCCTGGGAGTTCATATAGGAGCCACTGCCCAGTTATGCTGATGACTTCTCATCAGCAATCCTCAACTTAAATTCATGGATAACCAAAAGACATGATGATATCAACAAGACAAACATTAAGTAAGGACTTTTACTTTCTGTTAGCAGCATTTGGTGATGGTTCAACTGGAAATGTTGAAGTAGATGCACTGATTGCCAGATGGTAAAAGATTTGTCAGTTTGAATTCTATCTTTGTAGTGTTCTAGTGCAGACCACTATTGTATCATCTTCCCTATTCTCCCCACTCATGTTTAACTTGGTAATCAAATGCATAAACTCGTTGAAAGGCGTGGGACTTGAAGTGATTTTGCAGTGAGAATTGAAAAATTTGTTCCAAGGTATGAAGAAGAGAGGAAAAATATATTTGAAAACAAATGCTTGCTGTAGTCATATGTTTGGTGAAATATTCTCTTTCTTCAACATACTATGGCCTGTTAAGATGCTTAAATTACCATGGCTTGAATTCTGCCTGCACTGAAAGATTACAGAGCAGGCCTACAGACCTCAATATTAGCTTTCAGATAACTTCAGGTTATGTGGAGTAGTATGTAGTTATTTCTTCGCTTAAAAATCAGATGTCAGTTTTATACAACAGAAAAGCACAATCAGTTATTTAACATTTGAGTGGCAAGGGCTGTCAAGGTGAGATTTTAGGATGATTATTATTTTAACGGACTAGGAAAATATTCATGGTAATCACAGCATATCTCACTAGTGTTGAACAGAACAATTTACAGCAAGATAGAAGTGCTCATAGTGGGTCAGCACACTGGTATGATATTTTCTCCTTCTACAATAAAAATTGGCCCAGTATACCTGAATTTATTTTATACTTAACTAAGTTAAGTGGTACAAGAGTACCATTCAGACATTTAGTTTTAAATTTTGTTTGCCAAGTCACCACATTTGCAGATTATTAATATCAAATTAATGTTATGCTGTTAGCTAAAGCACAGTCAAACATATCTTAAGCAATTATGTGAAAAGCTACCTTTAACAACATTTTATATGGACCTCTGTAAAGATACATGCATTGAGTTTTATGATTTTCTATTAAAAATTAAACTCCATTAAAAATTAACTTTATACGGAAGTTAAAGCAAAGCATTGATTGTTTGAGCCCACACAGTAAGAGAATGCCAAACTGGGATTAAAAACTAACCAAAAATGTTTCTGCAATCCAAAAATTCATGATGACACCAGGTTAATCTTTGAAAGATCAAACCAACACTGCCAAGTAACTACAGGAAAGGCCAGTAAGAGCAAACTGAATGGGTTAGAGTCCTAGACTGTCCGTCTTATTTGATTTCTTACTTATATAGACATTTTTATTCCAGTCCACTATTTATTCACTGCCTATCCTGCTATTGCAATCTGTTTAGCTATTTAGAAGAGATTTTAAAAGATAAGTTACAGGTGATTACTGCAATGTTCTCACCAATGTTTTCACTCAATACTAGATTCTAATGTCGAAGAACATATATAAATTCCTGCTGGGTACATAGTTGTCTAAGAACAGCACTTGTTTTCAGTCACTGCATAGCAAAGATCTAACTCTTAGAAAAGACTGCAGTTTAATCAAATTGCAGACATACGGTTTTAAAGAAAAGGAGTTTTCGTTCAGGTTTGCATTTCTGGTTGAGATCTCCCCATTAGAAAACAACAACTAGACAGAAGATTCAAAACCTCTTAAGCTTTCTATTGTTTGAACAATAACACAGTGTTAATTCATGAATTGACAGGGCATGAGTGTGGAGCATTGAGAAAAAATGTGCTATCACTTTAAATTTTAAAAAGTCTTGTATCTCCTGCATACAGGTCAAAAGAATCTACTTTCAATTTTAGTTAGCTGTCCAGTTACATTCTCTCTGTGCTAGTTGGCTTTTATTTTGTTATTGGGAACACTTTTTCTGTTATTAAAAATAAAAAATGAGTGCCATTATGTAAGTACTCGAAGTTCCCACACTTTACAGTCATAACCTTTAAAACAGGCGCAAGTGATATGACATCAGTGTGATCTGACACCCGCTGAACAGCTCCCCAAAGTGCATCGACACCACTGCCAGGATAACTGTTCTTTAACACTGTGCTGCAAAACAGAAGGCAGGAGGGGAAAAGGACTAGGAAGGTGTATGTAAAAGGAGCAAGGGATTATGGTATGAATAAATTTGAAAAAGCTGCAAAATTATTTCCTGATAATAACTTTGATATGATATGCACTCTTATTCTGAAGCAACTCTTGATCATTTCCTGCTGTGGTATATCATATCACACACTGAGAAACTGCAAACTGAAGATAAGATGGTGCTGTGAAAACCACCCTTTAGATACCAGTGTAGCAAATGCCATGCACACTTGCTTTTGACTGTGTAGACAAAATCTGCAATGCTCAGTGGTAGCACTTGTGCACTGATGTTCACATATACAGAAAACCTGCTTGATTTAAATCTGCTAAACTACACAGACTCTAAGTCTGTAAGGGATGTGCCAGCATTAGAGGTGATGCTGATGGAGAAAGGGTTAGAGCGGTCTGCTCTGCTTTCTTGATTAAACTTCATCAAGAGACCTGCAATATTCATTACCTGTGTAATAGTATTTTTTTTATATTGAACTGAATGCCAATGAAATGATATTGTTCCAATTATTAAGTAACTTAACAGTACCTAGGGAACTTTTTTGCTGTGTAGTGGATCAAGTTCTTCATTTACACTGTTGACATCTGGTTTAGCTACAGTCACAAATTATGGTCAAAATAACTGATTCAGGATTGGTTTCCAAATGAGTTTTGTCCAAGACACTTAAAAATCCTTTTTCATAAACTCAGATAGATTTCAAAACCTGTCTCAATGTATAACATAGAGGAGATGTGGCAGTGCAAACCTAGTAATTAGGGTAGAGTGAGTTTCCTTATTGAGTAGTAAAATCAAAAGATCCACATTTTAGAACTTAGTAGCAGTGGTGAAATTCCCTTCATAACACTCTTTTGTGTTTTTCTTCCTCTTCAAAAAGTATTCAGCATGCACTTTTGGGTAACTATTTATGCAAAGAACTTGGCCACATGGGCATTATTTGCTCTCCCTCTCTTAGAGCTGTTCTGTGTAAGCAGGTCATGAAAGTCTTAAATCCCATTCCGTTTGCAGTACATGACAGAACAACTGCAAGCCTGGAGGAAGGACCACTTGTGCCAGGCTCTGAGACAGACCAACCTCAGAGTCACTCAAGGATACCAAAGCCTTCTGAGGACACCAGCAAAAAGATGGTCCAGGTCCTTTCTTCCTTTCTAGGACACATCAAATTCAGAGAAAGCAGCCAGCATACCAGGAGAGTCAGGATTCTGTTGGGTGCAATTCTGTCCTGTATACAAATACAGGCCAGCAAGCTGAGTAAAGACTTAAGATGCTAGGAAAGACAAGGACAATGGGAGAATCCTACTAGGCCCCAGGAAATATCCATGTAAAGTATCTCAGATTAGAAGTATCACGTTTGAATCATATTTGAATGAACCTCACTGAGGCAAATGTCAGGGAACTGCACTCACAGGGGAGCTTTTACTATGAATTTTTCCCCTAATACTGTCAGGGACATACAAGTTGACATATTCACCTACACCAACATGAAAACCTTTCTCAACAATACCAAAAAATGTGAACTGTAATGATGAAGAGTCAGATTTCTTACACTGTTCACAGGGAGAAGCAGGTGAAGGGAAAAAGAAAGAAAAAGAAAGAAAAATAGCTACCAAAAGATAAAAAAACTCTGTTTGACATGGATGGCAGTGTTTCCATGAATATCAAGGCCTTTGAACTGTCCCTAAATGCACTGTAATTGGATGAACTTTGAACTGTCCCTAAATGCATTGTAATTGGAAACACAGTTATGAGGGTATGCATGGGGTGACTGGAAGTAAATGGTATAAACCTAAATGGTTTTGCAGACTGCTTCCAGTTCTATGAAATATACAACCTCTACGAAGAAAAACAAACAAACAAACAGCTCAGTATAACATAGTGACTGTAATTTGAGAAGCACTTTTTTAAAAAATGTATTTCTAGGCAATAAAAATAGACTGACCTTCCAAAGATGTAAGGCTGACCTTTACACTGGGGTGCAGTTAATGACTCCGGTGGTGAGAGGCCTGGAGAAACTGTTCCAGGTGTTCTGCAATATAAAGCAATGGTAATGCTTTATACAGTATGCTGCAAAGTAAGGGATGGGGGCATGTTTTGGTGTTGTCTTTTTTTTAGAAAAACCACGCTACCTCTTGGTCAAAGACAGATCCACGGAGTTTGTAGTCTTGTCCACACACTATATATAGCACTTAAACCCTGGCTGACATCATGTTTTTCCCGCGGCGCAGCCTATCAGCACGGAGCCGGCCGCGCGGCGCGGTGTGCCGGCCCTGGGGCGGCCCGGCGGGAGCGCTGAGAGAGCCCGGCGGTCACGGTAAGGAGCGGCTGAGCCCGGAGGCGTCAAGCGGGACACTCCAGGCAGCCTTTAGAGCCACCGCGCCCTCAGTGGAGCGCCCGGTGAGTCACACAGAGCTCCGGCTCCAGGTGCCCGGGCCCCTGTGGGTATCTCTCGTGTCTGCGCGCCCCAGCCGGGTGTAAAGGCGCTGGCGGGGCGGTGGCTGTACAGGCTGGGACAGGACACAGGTACAGCGGTGCCGCGCTGCCCGGGAGCCCCGCGGTGCTCCAGGGCACGGACCCGCGGAGAGCTCAGCCCGCTCGCTGCCGCAGCAGCGCGGGGCAGGAGCGTCGCCCCTGAGGGAACCCTGGGGTACCCCCGGGGTACCCTCTACCCTCAGGGAGCGCTCCCCGGGTCGGGCTGGCGGGGCGGGGCCGAGAATGGAGGGGCGGGGCCGGCCCGGAGGGGCGGGGCTGAGGACGGAAGAGCGGGGCCGTACTGGGATGGGCCGAGGGGCGGGGCGAAGAGGGGGCGGGGCGGGGCGAAGAGGGGGCGGGGTCCGCCTGGGGGCGGGGCGAAGAGGGGGCGGGGCGGGGTCCGCCTGGGGGCGGGGCGGGGTCCGCCTGGGGGCGGGGCGGGGTCCGCCTGGGGGCGGGGCGGGGTCCGCCTGGGGGCGGGGCGGGGTCCGCCTGGGGGCGAGGCGGAAGGCGGGACGGCCCGGCCCGGCCCGGCCCGGCCCGGCCGTCCCGCAGCGCCGCCGGGGCGGGCCTTGGGCTCTCGCGGGAGCTGTGCAGGCGCCGCCCGTCTGCGAGCGCGGCGGCTGCGGAACCAATAAAGTTTGTTTCAAAAAAAGGCAAGAAAAGGGCAGGAAAGGAGCCGTGTCGCTGCGGCTGTGAGCAAGTGCGTCACTGACCGCCTGGCCAGCCCGGGGCGGCCGCAGCGGGCGAGGGCGGACGGGCAGCTCCAGCCCCGGCTCCGGCTCCTCTCGGCCTCGGCAGCCGTCGCCCTCCGCGGGGAGCGGCGCCGCCGCCGCTGTGCGGGCCCGCTCGTGAGTATGGCGGGGCGGCTGCGGCGGACAGCGCTCCCCGCGCAGGGCGGCGGGGCGGCCGTGCCGGGCCTGGCGGGGTCGCCGGCGGTGCCGGGGCGGAGAGTGACAGGTGTCAGGCTCCCCCTCCGCGGGGACACCCCCGCCGCTCTGGCTGCGGGCCGGGCCGTGCTGTGGGACAGGAGCTGCTCCGGGGTGCTGCCGGTCCGGGGCCGAGGCAGCGCTGGGCGCCGGCTGACAGCTCGCCCCGCGCTCGGCTGCCCTCCGCCCTGCCCGCAGCGCCCGTGTCCACAGCGCCCGTGTCCACAGCGCCCGTGTCCGCGCTCCCCCGGCGCCGGGGAACATGTAAGCGCGGTCGGCGGCGTGAGGCGCTCCCGAGCGGCCGCTTCTTGCGGGGGGTCGCCGCTGACCTGCGGGGTTTTGTGTGTGTTCCCTCACGGCAGGGCTCGCCTCCCCCTCCCCGCAGTGAGTGTCCCGGTGCGGGGGCAGCGCCGGACGGGTGACCGCGGCCATGCCGGGCGGTAAGGAGACACGGCTGCTGCACCTCAGCGAGATGGAGAAGCTGGACAAGACCCTTTTCAGGCTGGAGCAGGGTAGGTCGGGGCGGCGGGGCAGGGTGAGAGGGAAATGGCCAGGACCTCGGCACCGTCTTTGGACGGCAGTGGAAACGGAGTTCAGCCCGTTTTGGTGGGGGTTTTGGGGTGTGGGGGCTTTGTTGTTGTTGGTTTGGGTTTGGGTGTGGTTTTGTTGATTTGGTTTGGTTTTACTTTTTCTGTTGTTTTAATGTGAAACAATTTCTGACGCTCTTGCTTCCACTGCAGAGCTCTATGGGCTCCAGACACGGCTCGGTCTGACTCATAAAACTCTTGAGAAATGAAGAGCAGATTGGCCTGGAGCCGTCAATCTTAATGGGAGTGAAGTACAAAGCGTTTTTTGGACGGACTCTGTCCCTCTCCTTTTATAGCCTGTACTTCAGGGACCCGAAGAAGTCTCATAAGTCGAGATCTCCAGTGTTTATCTGCAATGTCTTATGCAGCATCCCATGTTTTAATATTATAATTCTGAAATCTGCCAGTAATACTAACATTTTGGAAAGTCTGAAAGTTTGAGGTAGTATTTCAGAATATAAGCTCCTTAGCTCCTAAATCTCATTGTCAGATTTCTTAGCATTGCTGAATACTTCTAAGAACTTGACATTAGTTCTCCTTGAAGTGTTCCTAAGTCTACTTGGAAAACAAAAACAAAACACCAAAACAAATAAACAACCCCCCCCAATCGGTTGACTGTTATGCCAGTCAGCAAACTCAGACTACAAAACTAAAATCACTGTCTTTAAAAAAATATTTTTAACGATGAAACAATTTTTATTATGAATTTTTGTGGGTTTTAGTACTGTGTGTTACTGATCTAGTAACCTAATATCAAAGTGGTTTAGTAAAGGAGCAAGATTTTGATTCTTGAGAATAAAAATTCTCTTCAACTATATTGATTTCAAAATTTTCTTACAGTCTAATATAAGAAAATGTCAGTATTGAAGAAGTGCAGAGTTGACCCTAACCTCCATTTTTAACTCTTCCATCCAGTTGTGTAGATTTTCTTGAGTGACACAGAAGTGCAGGACTGTCAGACATTGAGAGTGCCTTTGCCAGTAGAAGTCTCCAAGAGGGCATAGCTAATTTTGAGCACAGCATTCCTGATATCAGTATTACTGTTACAGGAAATAAGATATCAATGGCATATATCCCTGTCCTCTAATTTTAGTAATCCCTGTAACAAAATGTCAGGTCAGTACTGAAGAGAGTATACTTAACATTCCGAAAGTGGTTTTTTTAATTTTTTTTTTTTCATTCAAATAAGCTTTATTTTACCTGCAAGACATTCAGATCTAAAAACCATTGCTCTGCATGGTGAGTTTTGGTGCAGTGGTGATTGTTAGTAAGAGGAATGCCAAACATGGTCGGACATATTTAAATGTGTTCAGACAGTGAATTCTAGTATTAGAGTCACCATGATTCTGCTTAATAAGCAAGTGGGGGTTTTTTTGACTTATGATACTGGAACTTGACATCCAGATATTTTATGCTTTGATTCATTCTCTGTGTATTAATAACTTTCTCTTTTTTTAAAAATACTCAGGTTTCTTTTACTCCCTATTTTGTAGACTGCTAGAGCTAGTAGGTGTTTTACTACTGTTACCTATGTGACTGGCTTGTAATTTAGAAAAGTCACTGTGCAAGAATTTATATCCATTTCATTCACTTGAAAGAACCCTGTAATTAGCCATGCTAATGGTGATGCTAATTACATGATGGCCCTCATACCCGCAAGTGGAAGCATATTCTGAAACCTCTTGACTAAATTGAACTTTTTTTATATCCAGCTCAACAGACTACATGTGGTTTTAGGTCCTAATTTTTTAACTCAATTTTTTCTCATTATCCAGGGGATCTTCAGCCTAAACTTAAGGCTCTTTCTGTGTGTGTAGCCTGCAGCATGTATACAAAACTCCCTCTGGTTTGTTGAGCTCTCTGAAAGTTTAAAATTTTGTATATTGTAGATTACACACAAGTACGTATAATTTTACATTATAAATCATTTTATGTATAAAAGCATAAGGAGTTTAGCACTGTTTAGTGAACTCTCAGTGAATAATGAAGGGATTTGAAATATTTTCTGCTTTGAAATGTGTTCCTAATTTTTTTTCAGGCATTTTCATGAGTCAGCCTGTGATTTGGTAAACCTACATACTTAAAGACCATATAAAGACTGCATAAAATTTCATGCAGTCTGATGATCACTGTGTTTTCCTGTATTTCTTTTTTAAGACTTTTATATAGCAAAGAGAAACAAATAAGAAAGGAGATGAATAATGTCATATAAGTAAAGGAAAAAGGACTATGTGTAAAGTATGCAAAGAGCAATGTTAGGAAGGTAGGGAGAGATGATGCAGTTTTGGGTGCCACAATATAAGAAAGATCTAAAGCTATTATAGAACATCCAAAGAAGAGTGATGGTGAAGGGCCTGGAGGAGAAGCCATGTGAGGAGCAGCTGAGGTCACTTGGTCTGTTCAGCCTGGAGAAGCGGAGACTGAGGGGAAACCTCACCGCAATCTTCAGCTTCTTCATGAGAATGGGGGGGCAGGCACTGATCTCTTCTCTGTGGTGACCAATGACAAGACCTGAGGGAATGGCCTGAAGTTGCCTCAGGGAAGGTTTAGGTCGGATATTAAGAAAAGGTTCTTCACCCAGAGGGTGGTTGGTCACTGGAACAGGGCAGTGGTCACAGCACCAAACCTGAGTTTAGGAAGTGTTTGGACAATTCTCTCAGGCATGGGGCTGTCCTGTGCCAGGAATTGGACTTCAGTGATTCTTGTGAGTCCCTTCCAGCTCAGGATATTCTATGAGATTTTGCTGTAGAAATATATCATTCTGCTGAAATTCTTGTCAGATATGTTGGTGCTTTCTTATCAACATGATATCAAAGTAGGAGTTATAATAACAGACTAGAAATACCTGCTCATCCTGATAGTGATTTTCTTTTTTTTTTTCTTGAGGTTTTGAACTGCAGTTCCGACTGGGCCCAACTCTTCAAGGCAAGCCCGTTACTGTGTACACAAATTATCCAGCTTCTGGAGAAGTGTTTGATCGCCACAAGTTCAGGACATTATCATGGCACAATCCTGCAGGAAAGGAAGATGACTCTGACAAATACTGCAAGCTGGATCTCCAAATTTCTGGGTCATATCAGTACTATTTTAGTCTTGGGTGAGTGAAATTCTTATATTTACAGCCAAATGCAGTCTGCTTCTACACTTTAACTTGAAAAACTACACAGTTTTTCCATGTGTTGTTCAAATTGCAACCATTGGGCCAATCCAAATCTACTAATGAAAGACTGACTCTGGTGGTTTTTTGAAACCTTCTGATACAGAGATGTTCTGAAGAATATACAGAACCAAGTTAATTTTCTGTGAATGCTGGAGAAGCGATCTATTTTTACAAGTTTTCAAATTCATCAGCATTATGAGCATATGAATGATTAATTTGTACTTTCTTCATTGACTCTGAGGTTTGTTTTCTACCTTTCTAGCACAGAAGTTCTGGCATTCTTTACTTGCATCCTTTATGTCCTCCTTTGTTTCAGTGGGACAACTGAAGAAGAGAGTGCCAGTAGCTGTAATAATTGTGGTCTGGTATTTGGAGTTTCTGGAAGATGGGTGGTTAAATTCTTCCAGGCTTAGAAAGACATTTACCTGAGGATGGTGCTCGAAATGGAGATCTTTGTATAATAGATGGGCAGTCAGGTTTTCTGTGTTTCTGTCCCTATGCCAAGGGGAGGAACCTGTACTCTGTCTTAGCAAATAACAAAGGTATCTCACTTTTGCAGAGAGTTTAAAGCTCTGTATTCCAATTGCTTTCTTTTAATTCCAGTAGAGAGATGATGCCTAAGAGATGAACATTTCAATGTCTCCTGTTTTCTTCAGGTGCCCTGCAGTCCTGTTGCTTCTCTCCCCCCAACCCCTGTACTGGGCTA
This sequence comes from Pipra filicauda, assembly GCF_003945595.2. Classification (NCBI taxonomy): domain Eukaryota; kingdom Metazoa; phylum Chordata; class Aves; order Passeriformes; family Pipridae; genus Pipra; species Pipra filicauda. Next base: position 1,305,156 of record NW_024103829.1, on the reverse strand, counting down.
CTGTGTTTTTTAAATAGCTGTACTGCTTGGATTCTCTTTGTGAAACTGGCCATGGCTATTAACTGTACCAATGAAAATTAATTTTTCCTAGAAATGAAAAAAGCGGTGGAGGTTACATAGTTGTGGATCCTATTTTGCATGTTGGAGCTGATAATCATGTACTACCTTTGGATTGTGTTACGCTCCAGACATTCCTTGCTAAGTGTCTGGGACCATTTCATGAATGGGAAGACAGACTTAAAGTTGCAAAAGAAACAGGTAATGCCAATACACCTATTGAAGGATATAAGTTTTTTGATTTATGATCAAAAACCAAAGTTACACTGAAGAGCTTCAGTGTGAGCAGCTCATTTATTCTTTTTTAGATTAAATATTCTCTACTACATTCAATTAACTGATTAAGTCACTGAAATGATTAAAATATTGCCAGAGGTGCAAAAATTCAGGGGTTTCCTAATATGGGAAACCACTTCTGTTTTATTGTTTTGATTTCAGATAAACTTGGAAGTTTGTAGAATTGTCAGGGTGATTTTTAAAGCTCGTGTTATGCAGAATTTCGAGGGGAAGATTCAGATTAATTTATACTGGTTATCCCAAAAACCAGCTCTAAGTCTGTGCTATAACTACAGCTTATTAAGCTTCTTCCAATTAACTTTGTTTTTTTTTCCTCATTTAATAAGTGGTTTTTTTGTTACATAGGTTACAACATGATTCATTTTACGCCACTGCAGAAGCTTGGACTGTCTAGATCATGTTATTCACTGGCTGACCAGTTAGAAGTAAATCCTGAATTTTCAACCCATAATAAAAAGTGCACTTGGAGTGATATAGGAGCTCTTGTGGAGAAACTGAAAAATGAATGGAATATGCTTTGCATCACAGATGTAGTCTACAATCACACTGGTATGATTTTTGTGTGTTAATAACCAGATTATTTCTATAATTATATTTCATTATTTCCCTTAACTTGTCGCTCTTGAATGCATTTTTAGTAGCTGTTTTAAGCAATGTAGTTCTCTGCCTTTGAATCTCTCAAGTCCAGAACAACTCCTTACAATTATAATTGATATGTCTCTGTAACAGGTATAAAAGAATATAGTATTGTTACTGAAAGAGTGAATAGAGCCCTTTTTAGAGAGGATTAATGAGCTGTGTACGTGTCTATATAATATGCTTATTTTCATGAACTGTGGTGTGCAGTTCCCACATATTTGAACAGAGTCTGCATTATGAATTATTTGGTGAACATAAACTGAGTACTTGTTAAACTGGGTATTATTCTTGTAGTTGCTTAAAAACTCTGATTTGGGTCTAATATGCAGATGGTAAACAGAGTTGGGACAAGAGGCTGGGATTAAGCAATAGAGGAAGTGTTACAGCTCAGTCTGTGGGGAAAGAAAAAAGAGAGCTTTGAGTTGGGGGCAGGTTGTTTTTTAAGCATAGATATGCTAATACATCAAAGGTGTTACTTATTTGCTTGTTCTGTGTTGTTATGCTGTAATCCTAAAGATCATAATAATTAGAATTCTTATAGCAGAGTACAACAAGTAGTTATGTATACTGATGTCTTTTGAGGCTTAAAATACCCTAAATACAGATATATGTGAATTTCAAGCTTTAATTGCTTTGGTTCTTTGGTGTTGATTGCTGCCAAACATTCCGATCCAGTCAGTCTGCAATGCAATGTGGGCCTTGTTTGCCTTATCTGTTTGTTGAAAAGTTACTAAATATAGTTGTTGGCTATGTGTCTGAGGGAATTAGGCTTTTAAACATTCTCCCAATTCTGGATAAAAAATTTCTTGCACTTGACCAACTAGAAGTCCAATTTCTGTTACATATGCTTGAGATCCTGTTTGTACAGTGTATATTTGCATGGTACCAAGGAGACAGTTTGGGGTTTTTTTATGCATAGAAATACCTAGCTCTAAAATTTAGACACCAGAATATATTTAAGAACAATGTCACATTATTTGGCCGCATTTGTAGAAGGACTTTCTCAGGTTATATTCAGAGTTAGTCATCTCCATTGGGATGGATGACTCAACATTTGTACTATGGTGAAAGGATGTTGAGAAGTGTTTTCTAACAGGACAGAAATACTCAGATGATTGTGGTTCTGACTTACATCATTAAGCAAGGTATACTTGCTGGCTTTGCTGCCTGCTTTTAAACTTGAATTTCCTCCCCCCTCCTTTTTGTTGTTTATAATCCAAACCTCTTGATATACAGCTGTCTCCAAACTTTATTAAATGATAAATGTAGCGTTAGCCAAAAGATATGTTGATGTTAGATGCTTGTGGAGCTTTTTGGATTTCTTTTTGAAGTGAGAAAATAGGGCAATAGTTTTTCGGATTCTTTTTGTCTGAATCTTGATTAGATGGAAATTTAACTTTTTATTTTCCTCTTAATTGAATAGTGATTTCCAGTAGTTCAGTTAATTAATTCCTGCACATTAGGGTGGTTTAATTGTAAAGCATGTTTTATAGACTCATTTGAATATGAAAGGCACAAAATGTATAGTCCATTATTTGAGCCGATTATGGATACTTGCACATCATTATTAATTCTGCAGCATGTCTGCCTGAGAAGCTTAAGTTGTCTCACTGTAAATCCTCTAATGTTGTTAATTCAAACAGCTGATGACCCCTCAGCTTACACTGTTTCTGTCTGTCGGTAGTTTCTTCTTTCTAGTTGAGAGTTGTATTCCCCTCTGTTCCTGTGGGAGTCAGACAGCTCCCTTTCAGGAGCAAGCATTAAGGTGTTTGGTGTTCACACGGGAATGGAGACCAGGCTGCTTGCACAGTAGAGAGCAGTGGGAATCAGTTTTTGTTGTTAGCATCTCTGTTAGGCTCTAATGAAAGCCAGCATCCATGGCCTGACTTCAAAAGTGAAGTCGTGCACTGACGTGTTAAATGTCGGTGCACCTTTGGCCTCTTCGCAGGAGTATCACAGATAAACTGCCAGACTCTCTCTGGGACCTGCGTAGATGCAAGAAGTACATGTCAACTGGCATTTACTTTTCACTGGGAGACAGAAACAAGAGATTTGTTTTTTTTCCTTTTCTGAGCTTTCAGTGGCTGTAATAAATTGTATAAAGGAATAAAAATAAACTGAGATAAATTTTATATTATTTATCTTTCACAAGAGGCTACTATTGTGTAATGGCAATATAGTACTGGAGTAAATGCTACTTTCAAGCACTTAACTGATTGCATCAAACAGCACCTTTTTCTCAGCTTTAAAAAGAATTAAAAAAAGAAGTCTTGGACCATGAGCATCACTACTAAATATTAAATTTGTGTTTAATTTATATAATAATGAGTTAGTAATTTAAAGAAATAATTTCAAATTTTTCAAAGAAGAATTTAATGAATTTTAGAAAATTTTCTGTAATTTCTTGTCTTGGAATTTCCGTATTCTTACACTTTACTATGTACTACACACACACATACACACACATGGACTGAGCGAGGATCTCTCTTCTTTCCCTTTGACATTTTTGTTTTAACTTCTTTGAACTAAGCAAATTTGGATTTTAGGTGTTATTTGTTCTGCTATAATTCTGGCCATGTTAGTGACTCTTCATGTTTCCAATACAATAATTTATTATATATTTTCCCATGCATTAAGTACTACTTCTGTTTTTCTCTGCTTTTCTGAAAACCTGGGTTTTGTTCTTAGGCATTCTCTGGGTTTTGATTCTTTTTATTTAATTTTTCAACTGCAAGTATTTATTCAGAACAATATAACCGAAAGCATTCTATGATTCTTTGAAATTTATTTTCAGTTAGACAGTGTTTAGCACAGCTTCAAAAATGAAAAGAAATGAACTCTTGGATTTTTTCTTCTTTCCAAAATCAAATTGTTCTACTATATGTATTTAATCATATTGCTACATGCACACTGTCTATATTAGAATACTACACTCATTTTTTGGTGAAGACTCCTTACCTTCTCTGAGAGAATTCCTAATGTTCAGCATATTTTCTGGTGCTTGTTGATGCTACAGGGGAAACTTGGAAAATAGACACAGAGTGTAGTGTTTGATCTCAATTAGTGTTCCATTTGCATGCACCAGACAGTGCTCTCATCCTCCTGTGTAAGACTCAGTGGCATCGCTTCCCACCACTCTGCTTCTTAAAAGTACCACAGCTAATGCTTTCTTAAAAGCACATTTAACCATATTTTTCATTAAATTAAAATTTCATTATTTTTTGGGTGGTGTGTGCGCGCTCTTGCTCTCTGGTTGTGTGTGATGAATATTAAAAATTAAACAGCTTATGTCATCATAAATCTTGGTTTGGGATGTCTGTTTGGCTTTCGACACACAAAGAACATCATCTCATATTGATTATTTGATGTATTTCCTGCAAGAAAAATGTGATTTGTTTTCTTTTTTTTTTTTTCAGTGTTTTATAATTGCATATTTTTATGTAAATAACAAAAAGTTTCCCTGCAGTTTCTGCAGCTGTGTTTGTTGCAATAAAAATGGCAATCAGGAGGAAACACTTCTGCATAAAACATGGCTTTCTATTGACATGGAAAACTTAGTTGAAATGTGAATGAACTATATATGCCATAGTTCCTTAGCTTCTTGGTATGAAGATGATTGCAAAAGACAGTGAAGTGTTCAGCTTATGTACTTATGTTTTTGTTTGAGGTTTTTTTTCACCCCCCTTTTCCTTTCTTCAATAAGCTACTAACAGTGAATGGCTCAGGATGCATCCAGAATGTGGCTATAACCTTGTAAATTCTCCTCACCTGAAGCCAGCTTGGGTATTGGATAGAGCTCTGTGGCACTTGACCGGTATGGTGGCTGATGGGAAGTGTATTGCCAAAGGGGTCCCTCCCTTGATTGAGAGTGATCAACACCTGAATGTAAGTGAATGAGAACTAAGTATAAGCTAATCAGCTAATAAGCTGATTAAACCTTTCAGTATTTCTAAGTTTATACACCAGTATAAAATGGTGTATACTTTGCAGATATATTTAGTGAAGTAAGCCTTTATTCTCCAATTTTTTTCTAAGCAATTTGCGTCAGTGCTTAGCTTTTTTACAATATATGAAGCAACGTTTATTAACCAACATAATTTTAATTTTTACAGTGTTTACGTAAAATAATTCATGAAGATATATATCCAAGAATTAGACTATGGGAGTTTTTCCAAGTGGATGTTAACAAAGCTGTGCAGCAATTTAAAACCCTTCTAACTCAAGGTAAAGGAAGAGTGTGTTGCTGAAGCATGTGAGTTAAATATTTATAGTTCAAGAGACAGTAAGATGGAAAACAAAATAATGCCATTTTTTGCTATGTGAGATATCTGCCATGCTGACTTAAGCATCATACAAGAATGCTTTGAGGGCTAGGAAAGGCTTTTAATACTTTGTACCACTTCATTGCCTTTATCCACCCTTATCTTTGCTGATACTAGAATTGTAAAAGTTCTGTGCCCTTTGAATGTAATTCCTATTTTTATTTTGAGTACTCTTTTTTCTGTCTTTTTTCTAGGCAAAATGAGCACTAAATCTGATCCAAATCAACATCTTCAAATACTTCAAGACCCTGATTATAGGCGATTTGGCTGTACTGTAGATATGAATATAGCATTGGCAACATTCATACCACACAGGTATTGTATTACTGATTGCAAGTTAAAATCACAAGTGAAGTTAAATTTGTGAAGCCAAATCACAGTATTTTCAGAGATGAGAAAAAATTTAATTTTTTATTCCTTTTAGTTATATATACTGCGTGTTGTTAAAATAATTTTTTCTAATCGTTTTCTTCTTTTATTGTCCTCCTGATAAGCAATGGACCAGCTGCAATAGAAGAATGTTGTAACTGGTTTCGCAAGAGGATCGAGGAACTAAACGCTGAGCAATACAGACAAACTACTCACCATCAAGAACAGGTGTTATAATTACTGTGTTTTCATGCTGAATTGTTTCAAATTGCAAACAAATGCAGGCATTTCAATAATGCATCATTTAATTACTTCTAGGCTGTCAATTGTCTTGTGGGGACTGTGGTTTATGAACGAATGGCTTGTGGTGGTCCTAAGCTGGGTCTTATCAGTAGAAAAAATCCCTTAGTTACCAGGTATATACATGTTTTTTTGTTTGTTTGGAAACTATTAGAATCTATCCAGGGAAAGCAAGTTCAAAGTTCATTAAAAGTAAACATTAGTATGTATAATAAGTGCATGTTTTCTTTCCTATGGACAAATGCCACTTAATGAATTGATAGGGTTTTTTAGGCAACAGTGGTTACTGTTTAATAAATAAATGTGACCAGAAAGCTTGAGACAGTACTCAGAGCACATCAAAGCCTTACATAGTGCACATTGCTGTTGTAGGTGGAAGAGGAGTGGAACTAAGAAAGTTTACACCTTTCAAGTTTTATGTACTCAATGCCAGTCATTTATCTGAAGAGCTAGGGCTTTAATCTTATACTAGCAGCTGACACCAAGATAGTGTCAGCATCTGTCCTTTGTTCTTCAAAGCTTGGTACAAAATAGAAAACTCCCCATCGTTTATACAAGCTGCTTTTTTTTAATCTGTATTATGTACAACTCAGTTCCTAGAGTACTTTAATTTCAAAGGCAATGGATTGCAGCTTAGGTTACCATATGTTTTTGGTGTTTGTGGTTTTTTTTCCCCCTCTTAATTGTCTGTCTGTTCCATAGGTATTTTACGTATCCATTTAAAGAGATGACTGTGGAGGAAGAAGAAACTATGATACATCAGCCAGATAAAGCTTGTTATTTCATGGCTCATAATGGCTGGGTTATGGGAGATGATCCTCTTAGAAACTTTGCTGAACCAGGTTTGCAAAAGAACTTTGAATTTACTTACAAACCATTTGATATTCTAGCCAAAGCAAAAAGGATTTTATTTAATCTATTTTTTTTCCAGATGTATTCCTATGAAGCTGCAGAATAGCAGATACTAAGCTTATAGCACTTTAATTTCCCATTCAGCATACAGATCAGCTGTAAGAACTGGAATTTGAGGTACAATTTTACAAGATTTGAGAGGGAAATTACCAGCTTTTTGCCACTGAAATGGGGATGTCCTGCCTCCCCACTTTTGTCATTGTCTTTGTTGCTTACTTTGTACTTTGTTCCAACACCAGTGCTTGTTGGCATTTCCATGAGACAATGACAGTGTGGCAGAAAACTAATGCAATGAAAAGGTGAATAGTATTTTACTGCATTAGTGAGCAAAAACTGGATCCTTGAAAAGTCCACCGAGTGGTAGTCAGACAGTCAAGAGATGAACCAGTTAATGCAAATTAAATATGCAGATTACTTGTGATGGTAAAATAGGGTATGAAATCACCATGCACTAAAACATTGAAATGTAACTCCTTTAGGGACAGTGTTGATATGCAATAAAAGCAAAAAAAGCTTGTGTTCAGGCTAGTCATTCACTTTCTAAACCAAATCAAACAAAGGCCAGTTTAATTATAATTAAAAACAATCTAAGAGTTTGGGACTCTTTTGGAAGCTAATCTGTTGATATTCCAGAGTGATCCGGAGTTAGCAAACATTTAATTTTTGCATAGTTATCTACAGCCCTTTCACTGCATTTTATTTACTTTTATTCTCCTTCTCAAGGATGAAGATAATACGTGTTTCAAGGGTGGTTTTGTTCAGTTGCCATTCAGCTTGTTGCCCTTTCTTCTAGGCAGACTGTTGTATTTTTTCCTTCAGTCACTGGCTTTAGTTAGTGTACTTAATTTGCATTACTGATTTCTCTCTTAATTCATCTACGGCTTTTTGAGTACTTTATACTTGTGTTACGCCTTTGTTTTGTGCCACACATTATTTCAAATGAGAACACAGCATGAAAATATGGTACATAAGGGCACAAATAAAGGAATTGCAAAACAAATGCAGCTGGTTCTCTAAATGGTCCTTTAAAAATCACAGTGTACATCCAAAGAAAGCCAGTTTTTCTGTCCACGTGGCTATGCTGCTGTTAGTGAAGACAAAGGTCGGCTGTGCTTAAGTGACTTTTTTTAGAAGTAGTGGTAATTTACAGTCCCTACTTTTTACTTACTAGCTTTGGAAATTCATCACAGTCTGCTGTTAACAGAAGATAAAATTGTAAATCATGGCCGTCACAGTTTATGTTGGCACAGTGAGATGCTTTTTTGAATTTGGCCCGTATAAACAACCAAACTACTGATTTTGTTCATTTGTTTGCTGCTCTTTTCTTTTTTCAAAGTAGTTTTTATACTACTTTGAAGAATTAAAAGGAATTTGTTTTCAATCTGAAGAATTATTTCAGTATCACTATAGAAGCTAAACATTCCCTTGGATGAGTCTGAAATTATACCATATATTATATCATTGTAGGGCATATAGATTTTGAGTTGATATGGTTATTGTTAGAATTATTATTGTTAGGTTATTGTTAGAATTTTTACTCTTCATTACAGTGTTGTTCTACTCCTTAGCAGTAGAAAATAAAATACCGCATTTTGATTTTGCTGCACATTGTATAATATATTTACACCAAAGTGAATTTATTTCCCTTACAGGTTCGAATGTTTACTTGAGAAGAGAGCTCATTTGTTGGGGAGACAGTGTGAAACTGCGTTATGGTAATAAACCTGAAGACTGCCCATACCTCTGGGCACATATGAAAAAATACACTGAAATCACTGCCAAATATTTCCATGGTGTTCGTCTTGACAACTGTCACTCAACGCCTATTCATGTAGCTGAGGTACGGAAAATTGTGTTTATTATAAAGCAGCTTCTGCCTGTGAAATAGGCATTGCACTGTTGCTACAAAATCTGCAGGATCTACATGGCAGAGTCCAGGTGTGAATGAATCTTCCTCATAGCATAGGTTTCTTTTCTGGTGATGTTTAAATGTGGTTTCAGCTACTTTAAACAAATAGTAGAGTGGTGTAACTATTGTATCTTTTAATTCTCTACTTTAGCTGAAATATTGTGGATGTGGTTGGGCCTGGCTAACTTTTCCCTCACTTATCTATGGACTTAGTGCAATGACTTTCAGTATCCAGATTGTCAGTTTTAGATGGAGTCATTGCCAAGACTTGGTTGAAAGTCTGGGTTATTTTTTTTCCATATATATTTTTCTGTTGCTGAATTGAAGAGGAAGTGATTCACTTCCCGGAATTTAAAAGTTGGTTAAGAACACCTGCAAAAAGTTTAGTCTAGCAGGTATATTTTTAAGACTAGTGCTTATTGTTTTCCATGGAGCTGACTACATCGAGAAATTGTGCCTAGTAAATTGGCTTTAAATAGGTTTTGAGTAGTGCAGCTAGTTAGTGCTTAGTCTTAGCTTTGTTACAGAGCTTATCTAAATCTATGAAGAGCTCTCTAAAACAAGTTGATTTCCCTGTCCAAAAGTTGTAAGTGGCTCTTAAATGCGGCCATTTCAAAACTTCTGCCATTCTTTCATTTATTGTTACTATTTTTTGAATGGTAACTACGAAGTCTTAAACTGAAATCTTGCTCAGATTTCTTACTTCAAGAGACATCTCTTTTATCCAACCTTCAGGTTTGCATTCTGAGCTAAGATTTTGTTTAAAAGGAAGGTTTTAATTAGTTTAAGGTCTACAGAAAATTTCCTAGAATTACTCCGTCCATCAATAATATCTGTAAAATATAAACCTATTTTTATAAAACTTACATGTTAAGAGTATTTTTAATGTGCTGCATGTATGAATGACTCGTTTATTTTTGGTTAACATTCCTGTTAATGATTGTGTATACATAGCTGACAATGGATGTCTTGCATTAAAAATGTATTATGATCTGTAGGAGATGCTAGCAACAGCCAGATCAGTCAGACCTAATCTTTATGTGATAGCTGAACTCTTCACGGGCAGTGAGTACATTGACAATGTTTTTGTCAACCGCCTGGGAATTACCAGCCTGATTAGAGGTACAATAAGCAGTTGAAAATTATTTAGGATTGTCGTGTATGGTTTGGAGTTTTAACTGTGAAACTAACATTGGTATGCTTTTTTATTTTTCTCACATATTCATGTTCTTTGCTTATGCGATTACCTTTTCTTCATGTTTTGTTTAACGTCTCCTGTGTTGTGTGCTCATTCTTGGTTTTGCTTATGTTTGTGTGTCCTTTTCTGTGTAACAACTTGTTTTGTTCCTTAATTTTGGCTTTCTGTTTATCTTTGCTGCATGGCATTTTCCTATTGTCCAATCCCTGCCTAGCTTTGAAACTTGTCCTTTTTTGTATCTACCTTTCCCCTTTCTGTGGCTTTTTTGGCTGTGCTTTTTGCAGTACATGCTGGACACAGCTAGAAAATTGCGAGCCGATTTGTATGTAGTGGCTGAACTGTTCACAGGAAATGAGGAGCTGGACAATATCTTTGTGAATAGGCTGGGCATTACCTCCTTAATAAGAGGTAGGCTTGCTGCGTGTGTGGTCTCTTTCCAACGAGAGATTATAGATGATGTGCTTTTTCCAAGAAAAAGTTTTCTACTGAATTATGCACTTTTGATTTCATACTCCATGTAATTGGAAGTACAGGTTTTGTATTGTAACTCTTTTGATACTCAGCAGAAAATACAGTACTAGCTGTAAAATAAGAGAAGACTTCCTTCATTAGTTTACAGAAGGTTAAATATTTCACTCTTACTGTAGCGAGAGGAAAAAGAAGTTGTAGCACAGTTCTGCTATGTAAGTGCTGCATCGTGTCTGATTTTCGTTGCATGAGTTTTTTTTTAAAGCCTATGAGAAAGTTTGATCTCTGCTTTTTTGTCCTTTTTCCCCTTTCTCTTCCTTAATATATTATAGTCAGTAGAATACTCCGAGGCTGTGTCCACATTGGAGAATACAGTTACATGTGATTTTTTTGGGTTTTTTTTAATGATTGAACACACCTAAATAACAACTTCTAAATGCTGCATTAACATCTTTGTGCATGCTCTGTGGTAGCTATTCTTAGGCAAACACTTACATATTTTGTTCTTTAGAGGCAATGACTGCTTATAATAGCCATGAAGAGGGAAGGTTAGTTTATCGTTTTGGAGGTGAACCTGTCGGCTCTTTCGTTCAGCCGCGTTTGAGGCCTTTGATGCCAGCTATTGCTCATGCACTGTTCATGGATATTACACATGATAATGAATGTCCAATTCAGGTGAGCACCTAAGCCAAAAAACTAAGTTTACATGTAATATTTTCTGAAGTGATATTTCTGAACCATGGGACGGCTAGATGCAATCTGGATATTTTTTCTGAATGATATTTACGGGAAAAGAAGTGTTTCAGATGTTCAAGTTTTCATGTAGTGAAGAAAATTTTTTAACAATTCCTTCTAACATTCAAGATTTTGTCTTGCCAGGGGATAAATATAAGAAGTTACTAAATAAACTGTTTTGAGTCTTTCATTCCAGTTTCTGTAAATGATTCTGTCTCTGCTTGTTGATCTGCTCCCCTAAGCTTCTGTTTACAGGAGAGAATGAGAGAGAGTGGTGGGCACTGAAGTGCTTATTTTGATGGTTTTTCTTAAGTTGGTTTTCTTAGTCCATTTGTAGTAATTTTCTTCAATAATTCTGTTGTGATTGAGAAAATAGTGATCATGAGTTAGCACTTCCTCTGTTAAATATGTCTTCTGTATGCTGAATTGAGAGGGTTGAATTATCTTTGTTTCACTGTTTATTACCTGTGTATCTTTTAATGCAGCACCGATCTGCCTATGATGCTCTTCCGAGTGCAATGATTGTTTCCATGGCTTGCTGTGCTACAGGAAGCACCAAAGGATATGATGAACTAGTGCCACACCAGGTATGGGTCTACAGTTCAACTCCTAAGTTGCTTTTCAAAATATAACCTTTTTCTTGTCCTATAACTCGTATTTTAATGTTGTTTATTTGAAATTTTAAGCAGTTTACTAGATGGCATTACTTCATGTTGTCTAGTTGCATATGAAATTTGAATTTGTTATATATTTCAGACCTCAAGGCATGATAGTTTGAGGTTTTTTCCTCAGAGTAATTCATATTTGCTTAAATCTTAATTTCTTTACAGATCTCTGTAGTATCTGAAGAGAGGTTTTATTCAAAATGGAATCCAGCAGCACATCTGACTTCTGGTGAAGTTAATTTCCAAACGGGAATTCTGGCAGGAAGGCTGGCCATAAACAGGCTGCATCAGGAGCTGGGGGCTAAAGGCTTTAATCAGGCAAGAAGTGAGGGTGACACTGTGATTGCTTCATGTATATGCTCTGAGTGAGCACAGTTGTAATGGGATGTCTTTTCCAGGTGTATGTAGATCAGGTTGATGAAGATATAGTTGCAGTGACAAGACATTGCCCTACCACACACCAGTCTGTCGTGGCTGTGTGTCGAACGGCCTTCAGGGATCCTAAAACTTGCTTCTATAGTAAAGAAGTACCTGAAATGTGCATCCCAGGTAATCAGTTTTCTTTTCAAGAGATGGCAGGCGTACAAAAAATTCAGGTTATTCTAATTCCATGCTTTTTCACTTCAAGCACATGCATAGGAAATCCATATGAGAATTTTAAGTGTATAACACTACTTTTATCTGTCCTAATATGTATGCACCAAAGTGGAGAAAGACACCACAAATTTGCCTTCCTTAGGGTTTTTAAAAACATTCATATTTGAGTATACTTCTTGCTGCAAGCTCCTCATGAGGTTGTGTTATTGTTTATAGTCTTGTTTGTGAACTAGTAATAGTTAACAGCAAGATGGTTAATTGTACAGACTTAGGGGGATTACTGTTTATTAAGTGTGTTATACTGGGGAAAAAGGCTAAAATATTACTGTATTTGTTGATATCAACTATTTTGTAGTTTTAAAATACATCATAAACAACTCTGTAGTGCATAAGTTAATATAAAGATAATATATATGCAGTACATACATAATATTATTTAAATATGCAGAGTATTGACTGTACTTAATAGTAGCAAAATATAATGACTTCTACACATTACCTGGACGTATTTCTGAAGAGAAGCTTTCCAAACTGGCTTTTTAAGTATACTCAGTTCTTTGAGTGCATGTGTGTGTGCCTGTTTTAAAATCAGTTGCGTTATATGTTAAGGCATTTACAAGATTTGTATACCTTAGAGAAAATTAGAATAATTGCATATTAATAATAAATTGCTACCCTTTAAAGATAAACCATCTGTAGCTGCAGTTTGGAAAGCAAACTAGCACAGTCTCTAAAGGATAATAGGGAAACTAAGAAAACTGGTGACCAGTTAGAAACAGGTTGTAATTCACTAATTGTTGTCTGATATTGTGGTAAATTTATTATAAAATAACAAAAATCACCATTTTAAATACAATACACCATATGAGCATCTAGTGAATGTTTATAACATATTTAAGACACTTCCCCATATGTTTCTGTTCTTTTGCTGTGTGACACAGACCTGTATCTTGAATATTTAGGTTTTTAGTTTTAGGTTTTGCTTCATAATTTCAAAAGAATCACTTTTCATTTGAAGTATCCTAAGACCTGCAATATGATTTAACTTTTTTTAGGAAAAATAGAAGAAGTAGTACTTGAGGCTAGGACTATTGAGAGAAGTGCTAGTCCTTACAAAAGAGATCTACATTTTATAAATGGATTGCCTAATTTCGCAATGGAACTCAGAGAGCATATCCAGGTAATTAGCCTCCTTCACTCATGTTCTGATGTAATATTTTGTCATTTGTTACATTAGAAAAAGACACTGAATTCCAGTTGCAAATTTGTTTTCTTTTCTAAGATAAAAGACAGTAAAATCATAAAGCAAGCTGGAACTGCCATAAAAGGGCCAAATGAATTTGTTCAAGAAATAGAATTTGAAAAATTAACACCGGGAAGTATAATAGTATTCAGGTACGTTATTGTCATTGCCAAAGGGCTGTGTTACTGAAAATAACTATTCTCAAGTCTATCACTCTGTTTTAAGTGCTATCACTCTCTTTTAAGTGCTATATTTCTACAAGATGCGCTTTCATATTTACAGAGTCAGTCTTGACCCAAAGGCACAGGAGGCTGTTGGTATACTCCGCAACCATTTGATCCAGTTCAGCGCTCATTTTAAATCTGGAAGTCTTCCTGACGATCATGTAGCACCGATTTTAAAAACCCCATTTTCTTCGTGAGTATTCTTTGAGTTTTTGAAGTAGAACTGAGAGAGATACAATGGGAACAAAGAATATTATGTAAACTTAAAGTGAGGAGTTGTTGGATTTTTTTGTGGTTGTTGGTACAGATGGATTTCGATTGTGAGAGTGCAATAAAAGCTCTGAGATATTCTTCTTGTATGTATAATACTAGGTAGGGTTAATACGAAAAACTTCCCAGTTCTGTGTAATCGCTGCCTAAAGTAAACTTTCTAATATGGACTGCTTCTCACTGTTGGGGTGGGTGTGATTGTTTGAGTTTTATACTTAATAGTGTGTTTCTAAGTAAATACTGAAACATCTGAGAAGAACATCTCTGAACATCTGAAAAATGAAGCTCTTAATTTCCAAGACTAAGTGTTGTGAGAGTTGTATATATTTTAGTATTTTAATGTAGATCTGAAATTAGAATTGTTTGTGAAATCCTTTCCCCGTTTCCTTACTTTCTTTTGAGTTTCATTCTTTTTTTTTCTCCACTGTTTTTTCAGTATTGCATGTAAACTAACTTTGGCTGACCTAAATCAAGTGCTGTATAGATGTGAGGCAGAAGAACAAGAAGATGGTGGAGGGTGTTACAATATACCAAACTGGTCACCGCTGAAGTATGCAGGCCTCCAAGGTAAGAGCTTCAGCATTTCAATAAAAAAAGTGAATCAGACCTGCTCAATCTAGATCATACCATAATGAGTGGCTGTTGTATTGCCACTGACATTATTTGAATAAAAAACAGTAAGTTTTTTCTACTTGACCATGCTACTAATCAGTGTTGTACCCAAGAAATCACACACTGTAACAAACCCCCTCTCTCTCAATACTCTGAAACTTAACTTTACAGCCCAATGTATGTTTTAATACCAACGCCTTGGCTTTTAAAGTAAAAAGAGAACAAATATACCTCCAGTGAAAAGTTGCATTAATCAAACCCTAGGCATTACTGGATTGTTGAGGACTGTCTGTCATTTATCAAATGTATGAATTCCATCATGCTAGTTATTCTACCATGATTTACATAACTTTCTAGAATGTATGCTGAGGAAATGACAATTGAGTGGCCTAACTCCTTATGCAGATCAAAAGAAGTAATATTCAAATCCAGTTAAAGCATCTGTTGCTGTGTACCTTTCCCCCCTGAATTGTAACAGCTGTTTGTGATAGGGGTGTGTCTTTTAATACACAGTTGGGTTTGTATCTTCAGGGTTAATGTCAGTGATGGCAGACATTAGACCAAAGAATGATTTGGGTCATCCATTTTGTGATAATTTAAGATCTGGAGACTGGATGATTGATTATGTCAGTAATCGTCTGATTTCACGTGGTGGAGCCTGTGCAGAGGTCAGTAAAAATACTTATTTGGTGACTTTGGGGTTTTAAATTGCCACTTTGTTTCATTTTCAACTACTGTTATATTTTTAAATTCAGACTGTGTATAACATGTTTCTTGTATAGGCAATTTCTTCTAGGTGATTGAACCATTATGTTTTTCTTCCCTCCCCTCAATCCTATTTAAGAATAGATAAATACAAAAGGGAGGTGAAAAATTTGTAGAGTGTAGAGGGATTGTTAGCTCTTGCATAAGGGCTGGCAGGTGTCACTCCCTGTTTATTACTTTTCCCCAAATAAAAATGAAGTTAGTTTTTGGGTTTTGTTTTTTGTTGTTTTTTTTTTTAAGAAAGTACTTTCAAAAGAGTGCTTAAGTACTACTAAGGCACACATGAATATTATACAGTTATAGTGTTATATTTTGACAGGTACAGTCTTCACCTGCAAGGTTTAAATCTTCAGCGACTTCCTAGTAGGTTGTCATGATGTTACTTAACAGATCTAGAAGGAAAGAGAAATACTTTTCAGATGTCAAACATTTTGCAATGACACAAGGATATGAATGTCCGGAATCCTGAGTCCTAGACCCAGATCTGCAGTCATATTCACTAGTGGCTGTACATAATTTAGCCTTCTGATAACTTTTCTATTCCTGATCTCAAGTTATCTTTTCAGTCCTATCTTTTTAAACAATGAGAAACCTCCTTCCAATGCTTGCATTATAGTGATGCCTTTCGAGTTGTGGTTTCCTTTGCTACTCAGTTTTCATAACAACTTCGTGATAGTTCTTTTTTTCCCGTAAGACTAGCAAAATATAGTCACTTTCTATACTTAATGTTTTGGCCCATTTATATGTGATATTACAAATGAAATTTTTCCTTACTACTTTTCTTAGAGTTCATCTCTCTTAGCTGAAATTTTGGAGCAGGAGGATGCAGCATAATTTGGGTGTAATACGTGTACAAAACCTGTGACAAATACTGTAGCCGTATGGATCATGAAAGTACTGGGTTTTGAGCCCTGATCTTATCAAGTTCTAATTATATTGTATTTTTAATAGGTTGGTAAATGGTTGAAGGCCATGTTTGTGTACCTAAAGAGAATTCCCCGTTACCTCATCCCGTGTTACTTTGATGCCATATTAGTGGGTGCATACACAACACTTCTGGATGTGGGATGGCATCAGATGTCTAGGTATGCTTGGCATATCAGAGCTATAGAGGTATCTGTATGTATTTGCATCTTCAAGTTTTGTCTGCTAGAGAATGTAATTTGAATGTTTTCATACTCTTACAATGTAAAAGGGTAAAATGGGTAGTGAAAATCAAATCCGTATTCTAACAGTGGTGGTTTGGAAGTCTGAGAGTTCAGATTCCTATCCAGGGTTTGAATTTATAATTCTTGTTGACATTGTACAGTAGTAGGAGGAAACCTTAAACCAGCATTTCTTTGCCAGGCTTTGGAAGGGTTTTTTGCCATAATTTTAGTACCACT
Organism: Pipra filicauda; assembly: GCF_003945595.2. Classification (NCBI taxonomy): domain Eukaryota; kingdom Metazoa; phylum Chordata; class Aves; order Passeriformes; family Pipridae; genus Pipra; species Pipra filicauda. Next base: position 1,288,189 of record NW_024103829.1, on the reverse strand, counting down.
GCAATGATTCCTTAAAGTTCAGGTAGGTAAGAAAATATCAGATTGTATTTTATGCTCATGCTTGTTCATTTCTTCTCTGATACAGCTACATATTCTTCATTATCTGAGCACTTTGCTTACTTCATAAAATAACTGTTTAATCTTCAGTGTCTGCTGCTCTGTTTCTTGCAAAGGGAAGGGAGATTGATTTAATAGAGGCTTTTTCCTGGCTATAAACATGCTGAACAAGTCAGTGTTGTTTTGTGAAAATACAGATATTAAAATGGGAATAGAATTCGGTATGGCTGTAAAATCATGGACCATAGTATATTTTCTGAAAATGCTTGAAGATTAACTAGTCAGGAATGCAGATTGCATTATTTTAGACAATGTGTTGTCAAATTTTCTGATTTGCAGTTTTTGTATGTATATATGAATATAAATAAAAATATGATTTCGAAAAAGACTAACTAGGTTTCACAGATTTTTGTTCATAGTAAAATATTTTTATCGTATTTTTGAAGTCTTAGATCTGTGTATAGGCATCACCTAAACCAAAACAACTTCTTTTTTTTAACCCTTTTTTCTGGAATATTTGTCATTAAAACTCCTGTTAAAATTAATAAATGTTAAGACTAACATTGGGCACACATTCTGGGGAAGTGAGTGATCTACAAATTAAATTTTATGTAAAAATTATTTAATGCAAAATACTAGCATTAATTCATTTTAATACTAGTATTAATTCATTTTTAGGTTTTATATTATGCATAATACTTAACATAGCCTTCTGTAAAAGAAAAAGGGAACATTTTATAGGCTGATCTTGTCAAATGTAAAATTAATTTAATTATGTTGCATTACAGCTTTGTGCAAAATGGATCAACGTTTGTTAAACACCTTTCCTTGGGTTCAATCCAGTTGTGTGGAATAGGAAAATATTCTTGTCTGCCAAATCTGTCTCCTTCCTTACATGATGTTCCCTATAGGCTCAATGAGATTACAAATGAGAAGGAACAGTGTTGCGTTTCCTTGGCAGCTGGTAAGTGAGAATAACCTTTAAAAAAAAAAAAAGTCTTCTAAAATAGTTAAACTGTTTTTAATAATTATATTAAAATTTTCTGCAATATGTTTGGGATCCATATGTCAGCAACCATGTATGAAATATAGGTAGCAATTTCACTCACTTTTGCCCTGTGTATAAGGTAAAGATTTGCCCTATTAAAAGTATGGGAGTTTTGTCTAGCAGTGCTTCTTGGGGACAACCATTTTGTTACTGTTCATGGGAGTTGGGAGGGAGATCTTTATTTGTAAGCACTTTATTAAAAGACATTTTTAGCTGTCTTTGTTACCATATTCAGAGATCCACAAGTATGTTTTTCTTTACAGCAGACTCGCTTGAGTTGAATATACTTATCATAATGGGTTTTAGTTTGTTTTCTAAACATGAATTTAAGGACTTAATTGTACTGGAGTAATAAGAGTGAATTTATTGTTTACAAGTTCTCAGAAAAAGAACCATTAGCAAACCAGAACTCCTGATCTGAAACTGTCTCTCAAAGGAAAGAGAATAAAAGCAGTCAGCAAATAGTGTTTTTACCTCCAAATGTTCTGCCAGCATCTGGCAATCTTCCTATGGGCACTTTTCTATGTCCCAAGTATTATCTTCTGTGGTTTAGAATGAATTTATTTTTGTTCTGAGTTGGCCCATTCCTTTTCTGAAGCCATAGAAACTTTTAAACATCCACAGATGCAGTGGCATCTCGCTCACTGGAGTGTTTTTCTTCTTTTTTTGCTGTCTGCCTTTCGTGTAGTTTTACTGCTTTTAGTTCTGGATTTTAGTAACATTCCATTTGCCTACTTTAGTGTTACCTAGAAGCACAGAGGCACAGTGTTCCCTTAAACTGGTCATAAAGATTAATTATACTAAAGGGTTTGGTTTTAAATATTCCTTTCACATATTCACTGGGAGTTGTGCCTGAGATTTTTGATTTGTATATGGATTGTCATTCTCAAGTGCTGCTGCCATGTACTATAAAATTGCAGAGATGTGGAGGCCATATTTAAGTATTAGCAAATACTGTATTTAAGTAAGTGATAGAAGTTAAAATATTGTTCTATCAAGCATGCACAAGAGACTGCTAGTTTGAAACTTTCTGTTTGAGACATCAGAAAAGTTAATAAATGGAAGAAAAGACAAATATGGACCTTACTGTTGTAATTATTATGCCTTGTTATTTAGAATCATTCTTAAAGCTATATGTTATAATGCAGTAAAAAGTAGTTCTATAAGCTGCTGGAAAAGAAAAACAGGATGTCTTTCATAGTAACTGAGAACAGTCGTATCCCCTTTATGCTACTGAGATGGCACAGCTCTCATAAATAAACTCTTGCCAATAAAGTGTTGTAATCTTGCTGTAGTTCTGACTTTTTGTTAGTTTTCTTTCTGTTTCTTTTAATTAAGGGATGGCACTTGGGTAAGTTACCAAGTGATTTAATACAAATTTAAATGTTACTGATACGAGAAATGCTGTTGTGTGATCTTGAAATTCTAGAAGATATTGTACTAGAATAAGGTGTATTTCATTCTGTCAAAAACTTGGTCTAGAAGAGTGTTTACTTTAAATATCTTAGTCTAGGAAAAAATTATAAATGAGAATATATTTTCTGTTTCTGGTTACTTTATACATACTTGTATGCTTGGAGGTTTCTGCTATATCAATGAATTAGATGAAAAATGACATTTCTTTTCAGGTTTACCTCACTTTTCTTCTGGAATTTTTCGTTCTTGGGGAAGGGACACTTTTATTGCACTAAGAGGTCTAATGTTAGTTACCGGGCGCTATCTCGAAGCAAGGTAAGACTGACTTAGCCTTAGTACTTATTGACTCTGTAGGTAGTTAGGAAAAAGCAGTGCTCTCAAAACCTGAGATGACACTCAAGCTTTTAGAAACAGCTGATGTGCAGTATGAAACTTTAATGGCACTAGATGTATTTGGGAGCTCTCTCTAAGTGGAATTTAAAATAGCACTAAAATGATTCTCTTTTGCTTTCTTAGTGCTGATACAAAGCTGATGTTCTGTATAGATTAAGGTAGTTTTAACCTCTGTAACACTACTGTTTGTCCTTAAAGTGATTGTTTCACATTTATTTGCATCAGTGTTGCTGAGAAATATTTTCTGAATTTCTTATGTAAAAATTCGAAGTAGCAAGAGAATATTATTTTTATAAGAAATGTGTGATTGCAGGCATAATTTTTTGTAACTGCTACTATTTGGCTGTTAATACTAGAAATCAGCTAATTGTGGTTTGTTACAATCAGGTATCTGTAAATGTTTAACCTGATAAATAAGCCGTACATAAGCCAGATAGATTTGATATTTTGATTAATTTTAATTTGGGTGGAGCTTGACACTGATAGAAACATAAAAATTGGTTGTTTTAAATTAGCATGTATTTTTGCTGTTGAGCATTTGGCCACCTATTAGCTTTCTCATGCAGTGAGATCTGCAGTCTAGTAGTATGTTTACCTTTTTAAAGCTAGTTGGAATCCATGTTTTCTGCAAGGTGTGCGCAACGGTTCTCGAATGAAACTTCTCATAACCTCAGCTGCTGTCACCTCTCTGTATTTTAATAGGAAATTCCCATCTACTCCTGCCCTCCGTCCCCATTCCACCCCACCCATCAGAATGGATACCAGGGTAATCATAAACAATATCAATAAAAACCTTCCCTGTGACCTCAGTGGGATTTGGATTTAGGGTCTATATCACTACCTGTAAAAAAGCAAACTATCTCTTCCATATTAATAGATTTTGTATGTTTTGTACCAACTGATTTAAATGTATTCATGTTGAGGAATTTGTAGGGATTGGGTGACTTCTTATTGCAAACGAAGTTCATGCTAAATGGAGTAATTAATTTGTAGCTTTCAACAGCAAACTTTTGGCATCTGTCCTTAAAATCCTCTTTGTCTTCTTGACCTACCTTGCTATTAAGGTAATCCTGTATGCTTTGTGCTTAATATTTGTCCGGTAATGGCCCTGAAAGCAACTTAGTCAAGACTGTGGTCTTCTTTTGTTCTAGAAACATCATTTTAGCATTTGGTGGGACTTTAAGACATGGTCTCATTCCCAATCTGCTCGGCGGGGGCACACATGCCAGATACAACTGTCGAGATGCTGTGTGGTGGTGGCTTCAATGTATCCAGGACTACTGTAAAATTGTTCCAAATGGATTAGACATTCTCAGGTGTCCCGTTGCTAGGATGTACCCGAGAGATGACTCTTCTCCTCAGCCTGCAGGCACTGTGGTAAAGATGATTTCTAAGTATTTAATACAACTATAATATTTTAATGATGTTATTTTTTTCTAGCTACAAGAATCTGTTGCTATCTGTTGTTTATGGTGAAGTTTGATTATAGCACAAGAATTCTGCATTTTAGACAGTTCTTGCTACATCCGCATCACTAATTAGACAAGTGCAGGGGGTTGGGAAAGGAGAAAAAAATTCTGTCAGCTTCTAAATTGTTTTGTTGATTTTAGTCTTGGAAAAATGTTTATGTGAAAAACTGTACACAGCATATTGCCATTGTTAAGGATGCTACTGGAAAATGTTTGGTGTTTTTTCTTTTGAAAGATCATAAACTAGAGGCTTAAGTATTGCTACTATTTGCACATTAGAAAGAGCCTTTCTACTTGTTTTTCATCTTGCCTTTCACATCTCATCCAAACGTGCAACAAATGTAGGATCAGCCACTTTATGAAGTAATACAGGAAGCAATGCAACGACATATGGAAGGCATAAATTTCCGAGAGAGGAATGCTGGTCCACAGATTGATCAAAACATGAGAGATGAAGGTAACATACATGGAACATCTACTGTACAATTCAGAAGTTGATGATCATATTTTATATTTTGTTTCCTGTAGCTACTGAGCATATTTTTTAAAAATTATGTTTACTGTAACTAAAACTATATTACTTTAAATTTACTTAATATTTTAAAAGTGCCTAATTAATTGTTTATTATTGGCAACTGTTTATATGTTATGATACAAGTTACCTTTAAAATTTCACTTAAAGTGCACTTGGTCTCAGGAACCCACCTCAGATCTCTTGTTTGGAGGTTTTATTGTTTATTAAGGAGGTTTGGGTTGGCAAGGTCAGTTGGCATTTTGTTTTGTCCAAAAACCAAACTTCACACCTGATATTCTTGCTCGGCAGGTTTTAATGTAACTGCAGGTGTTGACCATGAAACTGGCTTTGTGTTTGGAGGGAACCGCTTCAATTGTGGCACTTGGATGGATAAAATGGGAGAGAGTGAAAAAGCACGCAACAAAGGAATTCCAGCTACTCCAAGGTATGAAATCGAGGCTCTGAGGATGGGATTTTTAAATCATGTTTTTAATTGAAATTCTTCTGCAGAACTGCTACTGTGTCTTCTATTAATACATGCAAGAGGTGATATCTCAAATGTTCTAAACGTTTCTACCTACTAAAATGTTAAAGGAATTTTTTTTCTTTGTTCTGATTTGAAGTAAAAAGGTCTGTTCTTGGCAGGTGAAGCCCTCAGTTTCTGTCAAGGTCTTAGCTCCATGCTGAGAGTTGAATTTTGAATTCCATGAAGTAAAGTGTAATTTAGGAAAAACTGTATACTTGTAATACTAGCAGTGCTTTGTTATTTAGACTTACTGTAGGAGATACATATTGATAATTGTGTTGTTTGAATAATTCTTTGAATTCAAAAATATCTTCAACATCTACACTTGTAGAGTTGAGTAGGAAAATAAGGAAAAAGGAAGTGTCTAAATAAGATACTTAAAATCTGAATTTTTTTCAGCTACTCATTGAACTTTAATAGCCTTCTTAAAGTAATTATTGGGCTTCTTTATCACTACTATTTTAGAGATGGCTCTGCTGTGGAAATTGTTGGACTGTGCAAGTCGGCTGTCCGCTGGTTGCTGGATTTATCTGGGAAAAACATATTTCCATTCCGTGGAGTCACTGTAAAAAGACATGGTAAAAACAGGCGCATTTCATAATTGTATTACTGGGGTATAAAAATAACTAAAACAATGAAGCTGTGACAATATAACCTTAGGGATTATTATCAAGCTACCCAGAAAGATTTAGGGGCAAATGGGGAAAAACTTTATCATTCATTACAAGAATGCAAAGTAAAATGGTGCAGGATGCATGTCTTTATTTTCTCTTTCTGTTTTTTCCCCCCACTATTCAGAACACAGAAAACCCCTTCCTGGGAATATTTACATAAATATCATTGGAAGTCCCCTATGTTCTAGAAAGAATACTCTTCTAATTACAAAATTACTTTAAGCATACCCAGCCCAAGTGAATATGTGCCCTGTAAAGACTCTGTTGTGCTAGTCTCCCTAGAAGTTTCAGTGAACTGTTCCTTTGAAATGTAGAATTGGCCTAAATGTGGGGAATCACCAACTGAAGAGAGGTGATCCTAGGACTACTCCTGTTAGGTGACAGGAATTTGGGAAACATACTTCTGGTGTTGCTACTGTGGCTGTTTTCAGAAAATGAAACCTGTATATAACATCTTGCAGGAAAGGAGGAGATTATCACATACGATGAGTGGAACAGAAAAATTCAAGGACACTTCGAAAGGCTGTTCTTTGTCTCTGAGAATCCAGCAGATCCCAATGAAAAACGTCCAGATCTCGTTCACAAACGTGGAATTTATAAGGACAGCTATGGAGCTTCAAGTCCATGGTGCGATTACCAACTCAGGCCAAATTTTACAGTAGCAATGGTTGTGGTAAGTGAGGGGGAATGGGAGGAGGACTTTGCACTTAAAATTGTCTTTATTATTAAACTAAGCTTGCATTGTAAGGTCCATCTGCATGACGCTATATCAGGAATATACATTGCTTTTTTTTTCCCATGCTTTTAATATTGATTCATCTTGGACTATCTCCTAAAAATACAGCATGAAAGGACTTGCCAATTTGCCGTGTTCGCTGTATTCAGAATGTCTTTTTAGATTGGTCTGGGAGGCCACTTTTCTCATCAAATTGGCTAAAAAGCATGGTCTGCTTTTGGATTTTTGAAGAGCTTCGGTAATAATACTTGAAAAGTGTATTTAAAGTAAAATTAAAATTGAAAAAAGCACTGGATAGCTTCTGTCTTCATGCTTACTGAATCAAGTTATGGAACCTACAAGTCAGAGTAATGTAAAACTCAGGCTTTTTGTTGTCTTCTGAATTTACATACACAGTCTTATGTATATGCACAGAGATTATTCCTGAAATCTTTATTATTTTATTAGGCCCCAGAGTTGTTCACACCTGAGAAAGCTTGGAAAGCTCTGCAGATAGCAGAGGAAAAACTACTCGGTCCATTAGGCATGAAAACCTTAGACCCAGAGTAAGTACACTAGAGATAAGTGTTAATTACAAAACAGGACAGTAGGAATTACTTCGGGGGGGGAGGGGAAGGTAGTGTGTAAAATCCTCATACCTGTGAAATAAGGCTGCAGGAAGTACTTCCAGAACAATCATTTTTCTCTTCTAAAAGTTCACGCAATTGGTTTTTTTGTTTGTTTGTTTTGGATGCCACACAGTAAGCAAGTCAAATTTGGTATCATAAAAGATGTTGAATTTGCATCTTGGGACATACTTATATATGATAGAGTGTACAGCACTACAATTTGAGTAAAAGCATAAGGACAAAATTAGGAATTTAAATCCTTCAAAGACATTAACTGTTTTCCTACTAGTTTAAACAATATTTAGAATTCCGTTATTATGTAAAATACAGAACCTTGTGGAAACCTCTTAACCATCATTAAATGTAAATGCCATGACAAATTTTTTGGTTAATTTCTGTTTTCCTGTTCTGTGTATCATTTTTGTTAAGGCTTTGTTTGCATAATGCATTTTTTCTTTCTTGCAGTGATATGGTGTACTGTGGAGTATATGATAATGCTCTTGACAACGACAACTACAATTTAGCCAAAGGTTTTAATTATCACCAAGGACCTGTAAGAGCCAGTTCCTTCAATTTTAGAAAAAGTGTTGTCAACTTTTCAAACAGACTGCTTTAATAATAATCTCTTTTCATGCCTTGTTTAGGAATGGCTGTGGCCAATTGGATATTTTCTTCGTGCCAAATTGTACTTCTCTAAGTTGATTGGTCCAGAGATATATGCGAAAACTGTTGTTATGATTAAGAATGTTCTTTCTCGCCACTATGTTCATCTTGAAAGGTAAGATACCTATTCCTTCTAGCTAGTGTATCTACCTACCCAATTCCATGTAAAAGTAAAAATCTACAATATAAACAGATATTGCAGATCGCAAGTCAGGTTTCAAATACAAGTGAGATCTAGTGCCTTTTATAGAGTGCAGAATTACCAATACCCATGTAAAGACTGGATGAAATAAATCTTATGTAAAAATTAGGATCTAATTTCAGAAAAAAATGTTGGTGAGGTTTTTTATTTAAATCAAAATATTTCAAAACAACCTTTAAAACATATTGGTTAAAGGAGTAGTAGTGACAGATTAAAACTGCAGAAGATAAGATGTTGCAAAATATTGTTAGGATTTCTTGTGTTATAAGTGAGGAAACTAAGATTCTGAAACTGTCATAATATCTTGCTATTCTAAGAAGACAGAGGAACTTGCTTTTTGAGTTCTCCCTCAGACCAAACCACAAAACCCAAACACTGTTTTTCCCCTTTTGCTATTATAGTTTTAGTTCTTAAGGATTTCAGACAAATTAAAACAAACAAAACATCTTGCCCTTGATATCCCTTCCGTATAATCTGTTCTACAGCACATCAAACATGCATTTATTTGTACCCAAAAGAGCAATTCAGTAGGACTGATCATGACAGAAAAGTTTGTCATGAGGAAAAAAACCAGTATTTTGCCTTAGTTTTTGTCTTTTCCAAGTCTCTTATTTGGTAATATCACATACAACTTGCAGTTTGGTAACGCTCTTTGTTTTTTCTGTCTTACTAAAGTAGTGTACTTTCACTCTGTTATGATATTTCATAGTGTACAAAATAATTAATAAAGCAACAGGCTCTACTTATGAGTTTTTCTGTAAGTATGGTAGTTTGTGGGGTTCTTTACTCCTAGGGAGGCAGAAAAGGCTTGTGTAGTCATACTACCTGCCAGATGTTGTCATGTTTTAGTACCACAGTTAATTTCAAGTGTAGTTTGAATACCATTCAGGTGTCTCACAGGTCATTCATGTTCTTCCAAAACCAAAACTACCTGAATGAGAAACAGGAGCAACACGCCAGTAGTGTAAGTTCAGTTATTATTAGTAGCAGAGTCTGATTTGAAGATGACACCTCCACTACAATTCCCAGCTGCAGGGGAAAAAATATTTAGATATTAATTATTAAAGGACACACTGCTCTCCTACAGGCACAGACCTTTAGTCATGCTTTTCAGTTTCCTACTGACTTAATCTTTTAAAAGGTTTTAAATTGTTCTTTTAATTTCAATCTATAATCTAACAACAATACTCACTTGTTTTTTCTTTTATTAGATCATCCTGGAAAGGGCTTCCAGAACTAACTAATGAAAATGGACAGTATTGTCCTTTTAGCTGTGAAACTCAGGCCTGGTCGATTGGTGTTATCCTTGAAATCCTTTATGACTTGTAAAAGTTTATTTTGATTGATTTGATGAAAGTTCTGTGGTCTTATTGGGCATAAATGAAAACTTGGCTTACACTGCAAGGGAAATCAACTGTTCTGCACGATCACTTAAGCTGTGTCCTGACTTTCAAAGATGCTGAATGCCAGCAGCTCCTGTGTCCTATAACTGTGTGGGGCTTGGATTTTTTGAAAATCAGGCCATGACAATAAAACTGCAGTGCACACTTGATGCAGAAACTTTTAGTAAGGAGCAATTTTGAGAATATGCACAAACTAATTTTAACTAGCTTTGGTTTTTTAGCCTTTTCAAATCAAAATCTTAATGTAACAAAGTAGCTCTTTCCTGAGCTAAAAATAAGTAGCACAGCTCTTATGTTTTTTTTTCTTTGTCTCTTAAAGAGTAAATGGATGTTTTGCAAATGCATGCTTAAAGGGGAGTAGAATAACCTCTAGCTTTCTGAGTTTGGTATGCTTTGTGCTCTAGCACCATACATTAATGAAGGCATAATATGTTGTCTCTCCATTGAACTGTAAGATGGGGATTTTTTGTGTGTGTGTTCAATTGAGCACTTCACTAAGCAACCACAGAAATAAAGTGTATGAATACTGTAATAAACCAACCTCTGAAGTTATATATAAAATTTTGAGGACTTTACTTTGAGAGTTAATTCAAGCAATAATAAGATAATGTTCTATGTTAATCCATCTTTAGATTTATTTAAATACTGTGGGCCATGTAGCAAACCTATTTCTTCATTTAAAACTGGTTTTCACCATGAGTAATTCATAAGAAATGTGCCTACAATGCACAACCTATATGCTAGGGGAAGCCAAAGATAAGTCAATGTGCTTCACTGCTTTATTAAATGAATTTATTGAAGAGATATGGTCACCTCAGCCCTTCATTCTTGAGAAAGTCCTAGTTCTGTTGAAGCAGGTGGAAACACAATATCAATGGAAAGAGATACTGGCCTACCATCAGAAAGGAGAATATGAGGTTTCTGGGCCTTTTGAAATTACGCCAATAACAATAAGCATGCTACCTCTATGTGGTGTCCTTTGGGAATAAATCCAGTGACCATGAAGCAAAACACGTTTTTTCGTATTTGAATGCCTACATGCCTTATTAAATTCAGTTCAGTATTCCCAGACTGAAGGGTGGTTAACAGAAGCTGCAGTTGGTCATTCTCAACTCTATTCATACAATTTTTCCATCTTAATGCAATGAACAGGCAGAGAGTGAGGTTGAAAACACTCCCCACATCACAGACAGGAAAACAAAAGCACTATTGCATTTCTTAATGTTAAACAACAAATGCTGAAAAAAATAAATACAGGATGTAATTATAATGCACTAAACATGTAGATCAAGATTTTATCATATCTGTATTTTAATGTTTCTGTATCTTGTATAAAGTAGAGTGCCCACGTGCCGTCTTGTTCAGGGAGATGTATTACACAGGGATACATGTGAGGGCAAGTTAGCAGGCTGAGGAGAGATGAATTGTAAGAAGTGGCTATATTCACACTATTTATTTGAAAGATTAGTAAGCGTTTGAACTCCCTTGCTGAAGTGTTCAGTCCTTAGAAGTTATGAATAGGAAAGGTCTATATTATACCTGAACTTCGGAGCTGCTGCCGTACAAGGGTTGGGAAATTTTTATTTTCTCAACACAATGCATAAGAAATGTCATTTGATCAAAAATGTTACTGAAATGTCAACTACAGATTATTTTTTTAATGTGCAAGAGGCATATAAAGTATTTTTCATACTGTACTGAACTTTCCAAAATACTTGATAGTGATATTAAGGTTTGTGTCCTGCTGTATCACTACCTTTTTACTGTTCTCCTAGATATTTATTTCCTGTTTATTGTTTCAAGGTATGTTTTATAGCTCCTTTGACTTAGAAAGCAGGAACAAGATGGCAGAAAAAACTGTTCTTACTTCATGAAAACATTCTAAAATTGTAAGTGCAGCTTAAGAGCTTTGACTGTTGAAAAAGTTTTCCACCAGGTATCAAAATTAGATACATTGGCAATAACACTCTTTAAGTGTTTGGAAAAAAAAACATGAGAAATTTTTCATCAAAACCTTCCTATGTTATGTACAGGTTACTTTCCACTTTTTTTCAAACTGCACTGCTGATAGAGACTGCATATTTGTCACTGCTAGGGATTTTTTTCTAATTTAGTAGTAAAATTTTAAAGATAAATCACCGCTGTGTACACAAAAAGACATGTTACGGAACTTCTAAACGTGCCCATTTATAATGTTGCTTCTGCACTGATTAGTTGAGCATAGTTTTAGTGACAAATATTTTAAATAGGGAAAAAATATGTATCGGTTGACTTTGCTGTTAAGTAGCAACAAAAGTAAGATTTAAGGTTATTAACTTTAGAGGGAGGTGGTTTATTGGTTTGGGTTTTTTCTTTTTTTTTTTTCCTCAAAAAGCTACTCAACACTTTGTCAAGCCAGACAGTTTAAAAATGAAGAGGGAAGAAAACAATGTTAAATCTAACACAAAACATGAGCTGATATGCATCTATATTGTCATTATCCCCTAAAATTAGCTGACTTATGTTGACTGATCCTGAGATGTATTTTCATTTATTATTATCATTTATATTTTGCACTCAAAAACTTCTAGTAATGCAAAGATATAATTGGTAAAATATCTTTTAGAAGTAAACTAAAGAACTTGGTAAGAACTGTGCATCCATTGTGTTCCAGTTAGTGCTTCTTGATCTGTATCGTCATGTGTTTTTTTTCCCTCCCAACTGAAATAATTTTAACTGTTACCAATGTTCACACAGTTTATAGCTCTTGATTTATTCAAGGATGATTAACTTGAGAATTCAAGTAAACTAATGTATCATTCTCACACTGCATGTTGTAATGTAAAATGGAAACATGTTTTACATGTATGTCTATCACAGCAACAACTGATTTTAGAAAATGTCATTATTCATTTCTGAAATGCACAAAATAAAATTCTTTAATTCAGAGTTAACCTTTTCATGTGGTTGTTTGAAAAAATAAGTGAAACTTCAGAGCTGATGTTGCTTGTTAACTTGTAGCAATTTTGCATTTTACACGGGAGAGATCATTAACTCCTTAGGTCAAATATTAATAACAAGAAATTTGTCAACTTATTAAAAAACTGCATAAATTTGACCCCTATACTCAGATTCTTGGGTTGGTGTCAATGTAAGTTGTCTCAGCTGAGGTCTGTGTGTATCTTCTCCTATAAGTGATTATATAATTTTAAGTCATAGTATTGCAAATTATCCAAGAGGGCAGTCCTGATAAACTGATTTACAGCTGCTGGAGTGATACACAGCGATTAACTTTCCGTGCAAAATTCCTATCACTATAGAGAAGGCATTTTCACTTTTCAACTCTGCTTTGTAAAAGCAGAATCTCACATCACGAATGAGTGGTATACTGAATGTGTTTTGCAACTGCCCCATTTCATTGCCTTCTTTATAAAAAATAGGATTTTTCTAATCCTCTATTCAAGCATTTTCTTTAAGAAAGTAGTTTAGTATTCTACTTTTAATAGTAGCATACTACTTTTAATAGATATGCTATTGAAAAGTGGTTAAGGAGATGTACAAAATGACCATTTGCTGAGTTGCCTGGGGGAGCTGGTAAGGTCAGAGCTGCCAGCTCAGCCCTCGTGGCACCTCCAGCAGCTCAATGGAGGAATAGATGGATGAAGTGTTAGTGCTGACTGGCACGTTTCTCCTGGAAGATCCTGTGGAAATTGCAGATGGCAATCGGGGAAGCGCCTGCACTCGGGAAACTTGAGCTCTCCCCGCGCTGCCGTGTGAGGTGAGGTAGGACCCCGAGAGAGACCGCCCGTTTCATCACTTGGGGAAGGGTTTGCCCCTCGCAGGTGGCTGGGGCGAGGGATAAGCGGGCTGGTCTGGGGGTCCCCGTGGGACCACTCAGCGCATCGCCTCAGCAGCAGGACGGGCGGACTGCCGGGGCAGGGCAGAAGCAGGCCAGCCGGGACAGCGCCCGTGGGCTCCGAGCAGGACAGCCGGGACAGCGCCTCTGGGCTCCGAGCAGGACAGCCGGGACAGCGCCCGTGGGCTCCGAGCGGGCTGCCCGCCCAGCGGGACGGGCCCGTGCAGCGCTGCCGTCAGCCCGGGGCTCCTCAGGGGGAGAGTGTCACACACGGCAGCGAGCCCTCACCGCTCGGGGAAACGGGAAACCTGCCCCATTGACAGAAAACATTTTTGTCTTTTTAAAGTAGAATTAACATGCAAACTTGGCAGCTGTCGTGGTGGTACAAAAGTGAACCTGAGAGCAATATAGAAATAAGACTGTTCCTAATGGCTAGTCAGGTGGCACCCGAAGGCATCCATGCTTTGCAGTCTCTGTTTCTGTAGGCACTTGTGCAGTCCTGTTGGCCCATTATGTGTTTGTCTCATTGTATAATACCTCCTTGAATCTGTTTCTTGCGGAAATCCTAACCTTTTTGTGATGTGTTTGTGCTATCTACAACCTTTCAGTCACAGGTGGCTGCTCACCCTGTGTAATGATCTCATAAGTACGTAAATGGAGTACCACTGACTATTTGACAAACAGTAAAATTGTTAACCTCAATTCATGTAAGCTTATGTAATTTGTGAGATCCAGGAGCACTTCCCTTCCCTCTGTGCATGTGTGTGACAGCACTATCTCAGTACAGCTTCAGACAGACACTATTTTATGTATAGTGCGTTTTTTCAATGAGAATGAAAGTTGACCATGCAAGAAGAGAGTTATGCTGCAGCCTGACAAGGGTCCTAAGCTGGAAACCTCGGCTCTAGGTACTAATGGAGGTAAGTTTCTCATATTAAATTTTATAACATACATGGAGTTCTGTTTCTAAGTCTGACTTTGGCAAATAAACTGCAACTTAATTTTGTGTAGTGATGAGAAACATAAGATACTGTCTTCTGATCAGTTCTAAAGGAAGATATTTGCAGTAACACAAGTCACAGACTTGTAAGTACAATTATTTAATTAATATTTATTTAATTAATAGATAAATTAGAGGGGGATTAAGTGATAATAGTTGATGTCTGTTTTTTAAAGGTGATTTTTAGAGTCACAATGACATATAAAAATTTAGAAAAGCTAAAAGGAAGATTTATTTCTTGCAAGTGACCTCTCAAGGGAAAAGTGTTTACAAAATGAACAATCTGTTCTTTTGTGGGTATGTTCAAAAGCTGTTTTTTGAATGTCTTTGTAATTGTTCTTATGGCCATTGTCTATAAGGATCCTACATACAGCATAGACCTGGAGAGTGGTACCTGTTTAATAATATGCAATGAAAAATGTGTTCCAAATGCAGGAATAAGGCTCACAACTGCTTGTGTAACACCATGAACAGCAGCAAACTAACGAAGTAATATTGTCTTAGCAAGGGCAGTCGTTGGAGGGCTATAGTAGGGTAAGTACTGTTGAGATGTGTGTGGTATTATGCATAAGGAGAGTTGGGGGTAGGATTTTGAAATGAGCATATAAATTTTGTGGATGTGAATGATTGGTTTAAGTATCAGGGATGACGTGTTAGAAGGGATCTTACTGGAACGTGGGGTAATCCAGAGATGAGCATGGTGGGCTGGCTGGAGGTAAACATCTCTGTAGAAAGCTGGGGATGATAGGTCCGGTAAGAATAGTGCAACTTTTTATCATAGCTGAAGAATGAACATTTCCAGCTTCATAGCAGAGGGTGGCGCCAGTTCCCCTCCTTCGGCCGTGCTGGCTCAGGCTGGGCCGGATGATTCAATTCTCCCGTGTTCCCCTCAGAGGTCTCCAATTCTGTACAGTCACATTTGCTTTGCTGTCTTTTTAATGGCTCAAAATAATCATAATTTTTTAAAAATGTTTCAGTAATATATTCTATATTCCCATGTAGGGGAATTGGAAAGGAATACATCTTTGATAGTTTGATGTTTTAATGACTGTGATGTTTTAAAAGGATAACGGAAAATAATGAGTAGATTCAGTATTAAAAGGTTCAATCGTCTTTTTCTGTGTTTTATTGCAAAGTTCAAGAGTTTATCTCCTAAAGAACAGGAAATGCTAGGATATGAAACCAGGTGTATGTTAGGCATTTATTATTTACATCCTAGTTCATCTAATGATTCTGTAATTGCTCACATTTTTTTCTGTTTCCTTATATGTTTTCTTAATGTACAAATAAATTTAATGTTAAAACTGAAAATCATTGTGCCTGGGCAATCTTTCACTATAACAGTGGGTATTTTAACTTAAGCATGTTATTACATAGATTTTTTTTTTTTAGTGGCGTTCAACTTGCACACAGCGGTTTTCTAGGAATTAACTGGAAACAGTGAGGCTAAAAATTATGAAACTTAAATTGAAAATTAATAATTTGAGACCCATAAAACTGTGTAGTGCTTAGATTTAGTTGTCAGAGTTTGCTTTGAATGCCTTTGTTCTCATAGAGTATGAAAGATTTGTAGGCCTAAGATTTGTGTTGTGGTGTTGTTAGACAAAGATAATTGTAAGGCTGTACTCTAGGAATGAAGTCCAGTAATGGAGAAGTCTGGATAAGAATGCCTGTAGTAGGAAGGAACCTAGGTGGAATCAGACAGTGAAACAGAGTGATATGAAATGCTAGATCATTTTAAGTGGTTCAGAACAGCTTTATATAAAATAAAATACCATAACAAAAGAAAAAAGTACACGGTCTGTAGCTAAAAAAGTCCAGGTGCATCAGCCGTACAGCTTTAAGCTCTAGCTATCTTATTTGTGTGTTTTTAATGGGCTGCATTTTCTAGCAGTTATTCCAGTTGCTGAAGCTGGGTGGGAACGCCCACATTTTCTGGGTAATTTTGTAGTTTGTGAAGCCTATAATCAGACCTACTGTGACAGCTGTTCAAGACATGGTTTTGTTTTCTTGTAATGACTGTCTGGCTAGGGCTGCTTCAGGCCTCTCTGCAGGCCTTTGGAGGGCCATATGAATGTGTTTGGTATAGTTACGTTACTTCAGAGCTTTTCCAAGGCCTCCGGGCACCATTTAGTTAAACTTAAGCACCAGATGCTGTTATCAACTGGATCAGAGTAAATATAGGGTAATTTCATTTCTATGCTTTGAGTATTTGAATGTTTATTTTTGCATAATTTTGTCTTTAGAGAGTTTATGCACCTTTGAAAACAGCAGTTAAAAGTATAAAGTAGATGTATTAATCTAATGCACTATTGTTTGTTCCAGGGTAGGGGAGCCTACACTGTGATGGAATTCATTGTCACAATAGTTTCTTTAAAGTAGTCATATATAGGGGTTTTTTGCCTTCCTTGTTAGTACCTTTGTCGGAATCTAACAGAACATACTCTAAATTCTGCTGCATTCCCAAAAACCTGATAGAATTTTGTACTTTGGATTTATCAAATTGGAGAGAACATTCTCTTCATGAATATTAAAAGCAAATAAAACCTAGTTGATAATAAGGTGTGTGTGTTAGTAGTAGTAAACAGGTGTTCCTCTGGTTATTTCCATCATGATTTCAAAGCTGACCTTACAAAAATTTCTTAAAAATATTAGGGTTTGGAAATTTGTGCTTGTGTTGTTAGAAAGTTTTGTTTTGTCTATGCTGGGAGATTGACTAGAGAAGTTTGAAAGTTATAATACTTAAAAAGTAGATGTTTATTAGTTTAGTAGCTAAGATAAGAAGCCTTCAGTCAAGTAATTAAACCTTTCTTCCAAATTTCAGGAGATAGATGTTATTAGTGATGAAGTAATTGTTCTAAACTGAACATTCCTGTTAAATGTCATTTTGCTTCCTATCCTTCTCCCTGATTTCATTTCACATAAAACACTCCTTTTAATTTCAGGAAATGGGGTGTTTCTGTGTCTACTGTCAGACTTTAAATTATAAATATTTGTTTAGAGGAAGGGTTGCAATATTGCTCTTTCAAAAGAACCTCTTGGAGGGCAGAACCCCGGTGGTTCAATTTTAACTTACGACTTGACTGTCTGAAGAGCAACCTACTGCTGGATGGTTAGTGAATCCTTCAGGAAAGTCAGAAATGTGGGAATAGTTAAAGACAGAGGAGGTGGCTCTGGTGTCCAATGTGACTGCATGCTGTAGTGGAAGAAAAATGATGGAGAGGGAGAAGGTGCAGTTTAATGTTAGTCTGTGCCTACTGGACGGTCTGTATGACCCTGTGTTTCAGTAGGGCAGGCAACAGAGTCATAGGGCTCTGCTGGTGTTATCTCAAAATGGAATGGTAGTCTGACCAGGAGTTCTGGATCACAGCAGGAAAGAGCAGCTTGAGGAACTAATTATAACTGTGGATGAATTTAAAAACTTATTTCAATTCTTGTCTGGTTTTCACTTTTGAAAACTAGATAGTTTTTAAATATTGAGATCTCAAGGGAAAAAGAACTACTGTAGAGGCTGAAAAAACATTTTCCACTTGGCTGAAGTCAAAATTCTGCATTATTTTGTCAGCCCTATTTCTAACTCTTCAGCCAGTTCACTATGGTGTCTTAAAGTGGACACAATGTCTCCATCCTTCACCCTTCTTCAGAAGTAGCTAAAATGCTACTGTGAATTTCAGAAGTCACCAAAATCACTGGAAACATAAGTACTACATCAGACTCAAAGGTTTTATGTGCTTGAATGTCACATTTTAAGGTGTTTTGATGTCATATACAAAAGTAACTCAGTATAGTAATTACTGTAATAGTATCTTTTGTCCCATAAATTTAATTCTCAGCGTACTCTATTTAATTTGCTATAATTATATACTCAGTGTACTGCTAATAAATATACTTTCAACATATATGTGTGCTTGATGTATACATATATTTTCAAACATGAGAAAAAGCGATAGAAGTCAAGTACACTGCAATAGAAGTCAAGTATACTACATCTTTAGCATTTTATACTGTTAATGCTTTTTTAAATATTGTATTACATTAAAATTTTTGTAATGAATCTGGCATGAGAATGCTTTGAAATGCTAAATGGTTGTGATGGTGATTAGTACACACCACTCACACTAGATGTTTCCAATGCTAAAAATTTAAGGATTGCTCTGAATTAACTGAAGGGACATTGGCATAGAATGTAGGTGTCTCTGTGCCCTAACCTTCCTTTCTTGGAAAATTGTGAGTGCTATGCCCTGAGAACTTTTGGTAGCTTCAGGACATGTGGAAAGTGGATGACTAGCTGGTGCTAACTCGTAGATGCACTTCTTTTTGGAAAGTTTTGATCTTTTTTTCCTGGTCCATTGTTTTCACTGCCCTTCACAGTTAATCAGTAACCTTTTTCTGCTGAAAATGAGAATTCTAACCCAACTCCTACTTGCCTGAACAGATCTCTAAGCTAAGAACCACTGATTTTGCTACCACTGTTGGATGTGATCTGTATATATTGCTGCTTCCATTGCTGGTGGTACTATTAACAGAAAACCCCTCCTTAAGTTGACATATGGATGAGGGGGGACTGGTAGTGAGGAATATTCTTACAGACTGTCAAGTTCAGCAGAACAGAGACATTTAAAAACAGGAAGTCAAGAGTTAGTTTCCTATCCAGACAGTGTTAGTTCTGCCTGCTTACATCACTCCCACAGTGCACCAGAAACACTAACTGAGCTCTGCACTCATCTAGTCTGAGCTCTGCACTCATCAGGAGGTGCTTATATCTGTCCTACCATCAGGATTCACCCTCCATATGTACTTGATATGTAATCCCACTGTATGTGTGCCAGGGATAATACAGCAGTCTACACCACACCAAATCTCATGATGCTTCGCAGCAGGCCTGCAGATTGCACTACCCATAGATAAATATTTAGCTATAAAAACTGATTACTTATGTCCTACAATGTACAACTCCTTTGTTCCCACATCTGTCACATCATATGTTTATCCTTCAGGAAACTTCACAACCTACGCTCATCTCTGACCTAACTTTACACAGCTTTCTGGGCTTGGTTTCAAGCATGATCTTCAAACTGAGTTCTGAGATGTGAAACACCATTTCTATTACTATTACTGGAAGCCACAAATTCCTAACTTCAGTTTACTTTCACATTGAT
This sequence comes from Pipra filicauda, assembly GCF_003945595.2. NCBI lineage: Eukaryota > Metazoa > Chordata > Aves > Passeriformes > Pipridae > Pipra > Pipra filicauda. Next base: position 1,268,486 of record NW_024103829.1, on the reverse strand, counting down.
AGGGAAAGCACTCAAAACGTTAAAAAAAAAAAAATTATATTAAAGGTGAAGCTTGTTTCTATGAAACGTAAATTTGAAGCTGAAAGTATCTGGCTCCACGGCTAAATCCTATGGCCTATCTAGCTATGATATGTAGGTTCTTCCCCAGGTACTTCTTTTCCTTTTTTTACCCTTTTCCTATGCTGTTTTGCAGTTCTCTCTTTACTCCCAGTTGTATTACTTAATTTGAATTAATGTTGAGAACTGTACATAGTGGCCTAGTTTCGAGTATCTAGTTAATATCTTGCACTGTGGATGTAAATGTGGTTCAACCCTCTGACAGCAGACATGAAAAGGCACATTTATGTATCAGCAGTGCAAACAATAGTGTGACTATGTGGCTGTAGCGGACAGTAGAATGTATTTTCTTGGGTTGCTGAAGAAATTCTCACTTAGTACTTTGAGCATTACTACAGGGTGGTGAACCAATGCAAAGTGGTCATTAGACAACTGACCTTGAGTTGACTCTCCAAAATATTTTCACTTGCTAAATTTAATTAAAAGATGCATTAAGGATATTTAGATCACTGTTTCTCTATAATTACAGTTGCTATAAGGATGCTATTCTTTTGTGAAAGGGTGATAAGATGATAACAAATAGCACGCCTTTCATACTGTGGATATCATATTAAACTTGAAAGTCTTTAGATTAATGGATTATACTGAATTAATACTTCTCCATAAGGATGGTTTATATTATCATTGTGTTCAAATGTATTGCAAAAAATAATGCATTCTGTAAGGAATTCATTTAATGGATGGAACATCAGAGTGTACACTGTAGCAAGAGCAGGGACTTGTGCAATATGGAATCTAATACAGAACATGCTTTTTACGTTTAACATGAGTACTACTTCATTAGTGTAAGAACTGGGCATGGGCCAACAGTAATAAAGACAATGGAGAAACCATGGATATAACACAGGATTCTTTACAGTGATTAAAACAAATGTCAAATTAGGTAGAAAACTAAGAGCACTTCTGACTGGTCTTCAAGATTGCATCAGGTTGTTGAACTGCCACCAAAAGACTGAGGTTTATCTGTTTTGGATGGGGGTTTTGCTTTTTTAATCAGACTAGGAAGAATACTGGCATGCATGAAATTCTTGCTGTTCTCCCATTTGTTCAGAATAACACAGTGGTTTGTAACGTAAGCAGCTTCTATCTGTGCAGCACTGCTTTCTCTTCCTTTAAAATGCGCATCTATTCTGAAACCCTGCCTTTTATCCACAACAATTTCGGAGATAAAACCTTATTTTACTTGTAAAACTTGAGTTCTGAAGTGGTAGCATTATGCTGATACATGCTGATATTTATTTATTTAGCTGCAGCATAAAATTGTTGGTTTCACATGTAACATTTAGCATTGAGCATGTCAGAAAACAAACAAACAAAGAAAAACAGTCTTGGGTTAGCAAGATAGCATTGGGCATTTCTGGAAATGCGAGAGTTCAGTGGTCAGTAGGAACATAAAATATTAGATCAGAAGTGTCATGGAGCTCAATTTACGATTTTGTCCAAATTATTTTGTCTCTCATGGGTGTAACAGGGCTTTCACATTCCATGTAGAGGGGCTTTTAAATCTTATATTGTGAGGTTAACACCTAGTGGCATCTTTGTCCTTCTGGTAGAATGCTGTGTCTCTGACTGTTCCCTCCATGAGAGTCACCTCCTTCTCCTCCCTGACCTCTGGCTAAATGGAGGAGTGGATTACTAGCAGAGGAATGTAACACTTCCAATTTGCCACGTAGGTGGTAATTGCTGCATTCCACAGAGGTTACCACAGCAAAACCCTCAGAGACACACGTACCTCAAGTGGAAAGTATAGCTTTTCTTCTAGAGTTTGTTGAAGTTATGAATGATGTTTAGTGTGACAGTGTACTTTAACTTAACTATTTCAACTCTAAGAAAAACCCAAATAAATAGGTATCTGTTTTCTCAGGTGGCCAGCTTCTCTCACTAGTTTTCCCTGCCAGTCCTAATAGAAAGTAATTATTATGATCTCAGCCATTTCCTTTTCCTCACCTTCCTAGTTTCCATTACCCAACTATAATTATTGATTATACCTAATTAGGATTCATTGTGCTTCAAAGATATAATACTTGGTCTCTGCCTCCAAAAGGTGATAATCTTACATTTAGGCTTAACATCATGAATAATAGCAATAGACAAGGGGACAATCAGATAGGAGGACAAGAGTGACCACTTCAAAAACACATGATCTTGGCCTTAGTTAACTAGCTAGATATGTGTAATTAAGTGAAGTCCAAGTTCAAAGCATTTTCATGACTAGTATATGGAAGGGAATACTACTAGTTTGAAGTTCATTTATTTATTTCAGCAAAATGTGCTCTCTTGAGGGCAGCAGTGTTTCTCCAATGTATAGAGCACATGCACTCCATGGGTCTTGCATACACACCCACAACTCCTTTCTTCCATTGCACAGAAAGGCACTCAATGAGTCATGACTTCCCTGTAAACAGGTTCTGTGTAGATGCCTGTCCCTCACCTCTTTGGAGCTCTTTGTTGCCATGTTGTCTTCAGTTCATTTCTGCATTTTCTTCTATGCTCAGCTCTCTGTGTGCACCTTATATCCGGGGTTACATGATACTGAAACCATGATACGAGTTGGACTTTGTATGTTCCATTCCCATAGTCCTCCAAAACAGATTCTCCTCTTCAAAATACTAGGAGCTGTGTATATTCTCATGTTATTACTTCATCTATGAAATCACGTTATTGTTTACATGTCACTCATTTGCCTTATCTTGAATACTACGTGGGAGACTAAAGAACCTAACAGTCGAGTACTTGAGAAAAAAAGGTTTCGTAGTCTAGTAAAAATTAAGTCTTCTCAGGCTTGGTCTATAGGATGGAGAATTTTGGCCTGGCAATCAAGCCTCAGAACTGAAAGTTTTGCCAGAAGGATAGGAAGGTTTATAAAATTACATGGTCAGCTAGGAAGTTGGTGTAAGCCACAGTTCACACAGGAAGATTGTGTTCTGTCTGATGGAAGAGTCAGTGATGTTGTAGGAGAGGGATTAAGATTGAAGAAAAAAAATATAGGTTAAAAGGCCTCAGTAGACATGTTTTGTCTTCAGCCTCTAGATCCATTGTCTGATATTATGCTAACTGTAATGAGCAGTCTTTGCAAATCAGGCTCTATAGCTACTTGCACTACTAAAGTATGTATTACATTAGCTGTTCTGAGGCTTTATCTGTTAAAAATTTTATCTATTACTGTACTTCTATCTATTGCCATTAAATGGAAATGCCAAACAGAAGCCAGATGTTTTGTTTTGAGGATGAATTGGTGGGCATTGTGAGGATGACGTTGGTAGGCATTACTAGACTCTATCCCAATCAAACAGTTGCAGACTGGTGAGTACCGAATTGCCTAAAAATATAGATATACTAAATATAGTGCACTTCTAATTATCTCAGATACGATTCCAGGCATGCTTACTATTTTGAAACAAAATGGAAGACATTGTTCCAGCTCTTGGGAAATGACTGCTTATAGAAAGTGAGTTGTTTTTTTCCTTGTAGTAGATTCCAAATTCACCATGAAAAAATGTTATATATATGGATGAAAAATTGTTACCTGACTATTCCTTGCAATGTTAGCTGCTGAAGGAATTGGAATTCACCTGCTTCTGCTTTTGAAAGTGAAAACTCAGTGGAACCCTGGTGACATCGCATCTGGAGAACACATCCTGCGGTGACTTCTCACTGCTATGCAGAGTGAAAGGAAGGGCTTGGGAAAGTGTCAGGAAATACCTTAGAAACTTATCTAGACTCTGACTGACGAGTCTGAGTGCCAAGATACCTGTCCCAGTTCTGGCACATCTGGAGGAGACCTGTGAGTATTAAACAATAAACATCAGCTGTTTCTACTGAGAAAGGTCACAGTTAAACAGTTTCTTTGTGGGCTTCCCTTGTGCCTTCCAGGTGTCTATCAGCAAATTAATATATTTGTATTAAGGCTTTCTCTGGAAGCCATAAGAGGATGTTCTTGTGTTGATTATGATGCCATGAACAGTCATAGCCCTTGTTCTGGTAAACTGGTGTCTTTTTATTTTTACAAATTTTTGAGTCTAAGTGATTGAAAATGATAATTATCAAGTCAAATAAACCCTCTTTAAATTAGTCTATTATGAACTTATCCAAATAAATACATGCAGCATCTCCATGTTAACCACTCACTGTAGCTCATAAGCAGCCTTCTGCAAAGAAATACAAGAGAAATTTTTCACTAAGTGTCTTTCACTAAACCTTTGTGTTTAAGTCACCAAAGTTAAGCTATTTCAGAAGAATGAATGACACATCTTCCAGACTCTAAAATATTTGAAAAGTCATTTACACTTACACAAAATGTGAAAATAGATTTCCACCAGGAGTTAATTTATTTACTTTGCACATAAAAGATTCCTTCTTGATGTGGTATGACAGCGGTCTCTTAGTAAAAGAGTGAACAGTTAGTGAGAGGTGCTGACTCAGCATAAATGAGGACCTGGTGGATCAGGCAGAATTGGGGACAGTGTAGTTATTGCCAAGGTGCACTAGAATGAATCTGCAAAGGACCTTAAAAAAGAGGAATAAGGTAGATTTTGCTAAAATAAAGAATACAAGTGCTTCAGCAGTGATGTGAAAGTGTACTCCTGGTCTGAACTACAGCATAGGAAAACCGTGCTTAGAACCAGGAGGACTGCCTGAGTCTGAGATGGAGCTGTCCTAATCAGTTGTCTGTTCTGGATTTCAGTTCACATTCTAGCCATGTTCAGAGATTGGTATGCATCAGACTTTTCATACTTTATCATTAAAGGATAAGTGTACCATGTGCAGTGCCACCGATCAGTGTCACCTGCCTCTCCCTCAGTCATTTGTGTTCTTCCTTACCGTTTTCTGAAAGCACATTTTCTGTCACCGTATTACTGTCAAGTGCTTTAGGATGAATCTACTTTGGGAACTGCAAAAATGGTTTGGATATGAAGTAGAAAATGGAATTATGATGCAATGCCACTTAATCAAGTCCTGAAATAATTATCACAGGACTGATTTCAGTGTAGTAAGCTATCTGCAGAAATGATAATAGGTGTTGCTCAAGCCTGGCACACCTAACTTCTTGTTTCCCAAGCCATATAAATAAATAGTCTTCTTTGCGTATATAAGTGTATCCACACCTCTCCTGTCACATTATTTCTGAGCAAAGAAGGGTCCTTCATCTAGATTACCAAATAGATGGAAGCAGACACCCTCCTATTTTGTAACGCTAGGTATCATTTTGCTATGCTTGCAAGTGGAGAGTATAATTACAATTATCCCCTGGTACTATAAATGACATTGCTGTTACTGCTTCCCAAGCTTCATTTTTAGGAACTTAGTTTTATCCAATACCAGAAAAAAGCAGCCACTTTAAACTTTAGCTCACTTAATGGTACATTTTCTTTCACATTAAATTCAACCTTTTATTACTTTTCTATAAATACTTTTGTTAGGAAAAATACTCTAAGAAATAGCTGAATCTGTACTTATAAATTTGCCTCTATCTTTCCAATACACCAAATGTACTCTACAGATAGTCTATAAGTTTTAGCGTTGCTAATGAAAGTTACATTAGGCCCTCATATAGTATATGCTATGCTTTTAATTTTCATTCTTCATTAGCACTTCAATTTTGTATGATCCGCTGGATTTCTGTGTGTCAAGCAAACAATTTCTGAAAGATTTAATTTTTTCTCATTCTAAGCTCCAATATAATATCAATAGGTCATAGGTCAGTCCAACTGAAGACTAATGCTGTCATCCAGAACTTTGGAATGCAGCAGATAATTTGCTTTAGTGATGAACTTGAAAAAAGTTTATTGTTTAGAATTATCATCAGTTCAGTGTGAGATTCTACAGCACAAATCCAGGAAAGAGCAAATATCCTTAGGCTGCTGCAAGATCTGTTCCTAATATTAATTGTAGGGTAAGCTTAAGGAAAGTGTTGAAAACAGGATATGATGAAACATGAAACACTCCCTTGGCTCCCTCACAAATCCCTCCCTCCTCTTTCTATATTCTCTCTCAAAATAAATAGCTGTGGCTAGTTGGAATCCGAGTGCCACTAATGCTACACTTTCCATTTTAGTTTCTGGGTTTCTGTGGTTGTTAAATACTGGAGACTGAGACTTAAGTATATGCAATTTTCAGCCATTTACCCGTATTTTTTGTCTTTTTTCCTGATTTTTGAGATTATCTCAGTTGTTATTCCTGTTTGTTTAGGCAGAAATTCAGGGCTGTACTGGACCACTACTTCTTTAGGATGGTGAGGATTAAACCTGCTCCCATGTTGCACTAATAAGCTCATGGTTGCATTGTTCCAAACTTTTCGTCATAGTGAAAAATATGTATTACCCAAAAGTTTAAAAAGCTATTTCACAAGATTTCTGATATACAAAAGGAAGGTCAAAATAGGTCTGACTAAAGTAAGAACATACCTAGAAGTTTGTGTCTTGAAGGCATTCAAACATATGTATCCTGTTCTAGTGGTAAGTGGAAAATACTGCTCAAATTTAATATTATTAGTGTTTTTTGAAATAGATTAGCAATTCTAATAAGTTGTTATTTAATTGTGTGAAATATCTCTCTCAACTACTTACAAGAAGTCCAGTTTGTCATTCCCCGAAGTGGCATTGCAGATCAATAGCTACTGCTATTGATCCTAACATCCTAAGTAGCTACCATCCTAAGCCAAACCTGGAACCATTACATTTTGGTCCAATCTCAGTGTTGGTGGGAGGGAGTTCTACAGCAGGAAAGTTTTTCTTTAGCTAGAAAAGCAAAAGCACTGAGATTAGATCCAGGATTGCAAATTCAACCATACAAAGCTGAGGTTTGAAAAATAATAGTCCCTGTTCTCAGTATTTACAATAATGATTATATTTTCAATTTGTTTCCATTATGTATTTTTTATTTTGGGCAAAAGCCTATCAGTTGCATGCCTCCAAATGAATTTGCCCAGAAGTAAACAGTAAATTTGTTTAATTTTTTTTCTCGTCTCCATAATCATTTGCATGCAGCTGCCACGGTGTACTGAGGAACATGTATATCCAGCTAGTTACTGTTTCTACAGCAAGGGAATTAGAATTGAGGTTACCGTTAACCAAGAGGTCAGAAAATTTTGTGATGTGTCTTCACTACATCATACTAAATTAAGGGGCATCCCACTTCCCTAAGACTCCAGGCCATCACCACACAGGTCAGTGTCAGCCCTTGAACTTTGTATGGAACCTTTCCAGCAAAGTGGCTCTCTACAATTAGACAACACTTAAACTCTTTCAAAGTAATAAATTATAAATGTGTAAAACATTAGGTACCTTGCAGCTAACCACATAGACATTACAATTTGAGGTCTATTATATGTATGAATTATAAAGACAGCAAACTTTTTTACTCTAAAGTTATTAACATCATACGTTACAAACAAGAATTATAATGAAAGTTAATTTTTATGCTCTGAAGTTATAAGCTTCCTATAGTTACCCATTAAATGTTTAATATTGATACAGGAAAAAAAGAGCAAATTTAATTCAGAGGGGACCAGCTACTTTAGGGTCACTCAGACCTGAAGCTTTGAAAGTGTTAAAGTGGAAGTTGCATACTGTTTACAATTCTTACTTCGGAGACTCAGTTCTGTGACTTGACTTCTCTGGCTCCTTTTCTCCCCTTTTACTCTTTTCAGTTCAACCCTTATATGCTTCTGCCTTCTTAGCAAGGCAGAGTTTGAGCAATGTAAGAGCTCTGCAATCTTGGCACGGTGGTTTCAGTAGCTGCATGGTATGGTATGTCCTTTATAATTTCACACAGTTCAAATCAGATGGAAAGATAATCAGCTGGTGAGTTTGATAATGATCTGGGCTTGATATATAATATTATATCACATTTTTTCCACTGATCTAGCCAAATCGATTTCAAGAGCAAGATTCAAGGGAAAATAAGTAAACTGTAACTTCTTCTTTTAATACTTTAAATGCCTCATCACATTTTCCTGTATTTTTTAATTCATAATTTGCATGAACTTGTCTTACACGTTCTTCTTCCTAACACTTTTTTTGAAGAGTGGTTTATTTTTGCTATTTTTTACATACCAACTGTATGGTACCTGGTCCCTGTAAAATCATTCAGTGAGCATTTTGGTAGAAGAAATAGGCCAAATTTTAATACTCTCAACCTTGCCCATTCCAGTTCATCCACTCCCAGCTGTATATCTTCTAATGCCTACCTTAGTCATGCCAAGATCACATTTTTCTCCACTGAGTGTTAGGTCCTGCTGGCAGACACTGCCTTCTGAGTTAAAAGTAGGGCTCATTCTCAGTTGTAAATCTCTGTGTTGTTGTAAGCCAGTGTAGATTTGCACAGACCTGTCAGTGAGATCAGCTTTTACAGAGCAGTTGCTGCATTCCTTTTGCTGAAAGTAAATGTTTGGAACTTAGATGCCCTGATGTAATTTTACAACTAGAGATTCTAGAGTACAAACACATGCCAGAAAGCCGCAGCTTTGCTGGGTGATCCCTTTTAGGTGTTGGATAGGTCTCATCACAGTTCATCTATTTTTCAGCAATTTGTAAAACAGGTGAATCGTCCTGTTTTAAAATTTAGAGTGAAGTTAATTCAAGAGTTTTTAGGGGCTTAATGCTGTCTGCTGTAGTATATCTCCTATCATTTGTCTTGCAAGAGCCTGAACTGAACACTTTAGCAGAAATATATATTAAAATTTTTCTTGTCACAAAGGGTTGGCAGAGCACAGAAACAGGCAGAAAACAGTCAGAGAAAAGGAGCAGTCTATTCAGATATTCCTGCATCTAATTTGTAACCTTGACATAATAATTCATGATTTGTCATCTATTTAAAGTACTGATACTAACGGAGTTAGCATTATTTAGACACTACCAAGCAGAAACAGTCACAGTAGTTCTGTTACAAATTCCTATTTCAACTTCTTTCTGATTGAGTTTTTGAAATTTGCTATAGTAAATGGTGATTTTTTTCTTCTTTTTAGGACTTTGCCTACTTAGCTCATGTGTGTTTTCCAATGTGCTGGTTGCAGAATGAATATTTTAACCTGCTGACCCACTTAGAAGAGTTCTGGGTACATATATATCGTAATTGGTCTTTTGTTTTACTTGGGTTGATGTGAATCAACTCATTTGGTGATGGAACTGAAAAGAGCAACCACCTACAAATCAACTTAAATTACACCTTTTGACTGCACTCAGAATTACTCACTTTGCAATGATACAGAAGTTCAATGGCCACCAGTGTGGTGCTGTGGGATCTGTTGATCTTTAAGATATGAAACCATTAAATGTGACAGATGTGAGAGGATCCTTATTCATCTGCGTTGCTGTGGAGAGATTTCAGTACACCATTGCAAAATATTGTTTAGCTAGGTAGTTGCTCTGTTATTGACCAAATAATATGTGAATTTCATGATTATTCCAAGATCTTATCTTTTTCCTGAACTAGGTCTCTCCTGCAGACAGAAAATGTTTCCTAGAGGTAATTCAGTTAGATTTCTAAAGCATTGTGAATTGATTGGACCAGTGCTACAGTTTGTAGTGCCACAATGATTAGAAGACTGTATTTCTGCAATGATTATAATACCATACCTAGTAATGTCATGAAAGCCATGCTTTACCTTTGAGAATGCCTTTGGTACACAGTGATACAGGAATAGGTTTCTCTTATATACTCTTTTGCCAATTATGTGACACTGCTGTTCTTCCTTGTTTTTTAATAGCATGTATTTGGTGAAAGGGAATGCTCGATTAAGCTCCTTTTTCAAGTAAAAAGGTGGGCTTGTTATTTCATGTAGTCAAGATGCTGAGTGTGCATGTCAAGATTTTTTGAGGTATCAGTAGTGAGGTATTGGGTATTTACAAACAGTGTATATAAACACATATATTTACTTAGGTGACCATTCAATTTGAAGGGGGAAGCAAAACATGTTCATTGACTTTTTGCCAACATTAAAACATCACAGAGGATTTAGGTGACCAGTATTAATCCCTTATCACAAATGAAATGAGGACTGCTATGGTGGAAGCAGAAGCATTAGTTTCAAATTGTTGCCCAAAAATATGTTGCCAGTGATTTTGTCAGCATGAATTTTTTGAGGTTGTAGGAGATAGTCATCACATTTTTCATGGCCAAAAGCAGTTTAGAAGAGTATATGATATCACACCATCTCAATTAAAGGAATATAAACCTAAAAAGAAGTCAAACTGAGCAAAGTTGATGGGAAGAAGGGAGAGGATGGGACACGGCAGAGACACAAGGCTTTAGGAAGTTAGAATTGCTGAGTATGTCTATCTAACATTAGATACCTACATCCAGAGAGATGTTTCAAAAAGGTTAAGTGGGGTTTTTTAGAGATGCTAAGCATCTGTGGTTTCCACTGGCTGAATGAATTAAATATTTTTTCACAAATATGTTCAGAGTCCACGGATACATTCCCATCTAAGAGGATGTTAGTTAAAGACCCATTGTTTTCTAGAATATCAGAGGGAAAATCAACAAGGAACTAATACTTGTCCTACTCTCTATGACTGATCTGTCACATAGTGGGATGTACTAATCTGAAGCACATTTCAAAGCTCATAGGCATGTTTCTAAATCTTTTATAGGCTGATGTTTGCAGTTAGATTCTAACACTAGAGAAAGAAGATGTTGTTTTCTAAGGAAGGTATCTCTTTCCACAGACTTACAGTGCATTAACAACTCATCTGGACTTTGGGGTCCTGATAGTCTACACAGATACCACAAGTGAAGTAAAACACAAATTTCTCACTAAGTGACTCATTTGATTAGCCAGTCTTGTCTGTGTGATGCAGAATTGTGATATTGATGTTACAAAGTGACAAAGTGACTTCCCACCAAACATAATCATGCTATTACTGTTTACTCTGACAGCAGCTTCTTTCCATCCAAGAGCTCAGCACATTTCACAAGCATTAAGCCTCCCAATGAAATAGTTAAATGTCATTATCCCATTTTCTAGATGAGGCATATAGAGATTAATGACTTGTTAGAGTCATACAGGAAATTCGTGACAGAGCAAGGAATAGATGGCAGCTCCTCCAGCTCTTATGCCTATTCTCTTTTTTACAAAATTACTTTCTGTCCTCAAGTAAAAGGCACTTCTGGTTTTGGAGCAACACTGTTAGTGAGTGAACTCAAAACCTCAGTTATTGAATCAGTAAAAGAAAAATGTGCTATTATTGGCATAGGATTGTTTTTAAGTAGAAACAGGTGAGAATGCAAGAATCCTAGATCTCAATTTGAAGGTGAGGAAGGGGAAGGGGGATCAAAGCAGTTTTATGTAGCACCAGAAACCTAATGTGACCAGCATAGAAGAAATGGCTGTTGATCTGGTCTTGAGTCTTAAACATGTTGAGTCATTATGGGGCTTTTTTATTTGGCTGTGACTGAATCTCAGTATTTCTGTTTAAATTGAGAAAAAGGCAATGTTCACTGTGTGGGTCACACATGATGTGCAGTTAAGTTTTTCACACCCAAAGAAATCACCCAAATTAAATCCACTAACTGTTCTGATACGTAAACACACAATTAAACAATAAGATGTGAAATGCATCACAGAAATGCTTACACATAAAATATATCAGAAATTTTGTTTGGAAAGTTACTCTAGAAGTGAAATACTTTGGGATGTGTGTTTTAATCTTTTTAGATTATTCTTGCTATTTTTTACTATAAGCTTTATAGACTTAGGCATTCCCATCTGTAGTATAACATTGTCTATACAGGAGGTATTATGTTATCTGTATGTGTGTATATATCTGTATAATAATTACTGATGTATTTATTGTATGGATATTATCCTGCCTAGCTACTTAGTTTTAAATTAGAAGAGTCAATTAGGAGGAATTCCTGGCAGAAGTGAAAATAAAGTAGAATCCTGGAGATAATCAGGAGTCCTAATGAAACATAAAGAAAGCCATTAACTGGGGATCATGCTCAGCTGGACTCTGACCTGGGCTGATGAAGTTTCTTCTTTCAGTCAAGGTTAGGGTGGAAGATGATACTTATGAAATCTTAAAGATGCTGGCCTACGCAGAGAAAGGGGTTGAGTGAACTCTTCGGGGAGTGTCACTGAGTGCTGACAAGGACTGACGCATACCATGAGTGGCAGAAGACTTTCTATATGACCTTGGCCGAGTCATTTAATCCCTCTGTGACTTGGTTTCCTCATCTGCAGAATTAGGTACAAACAATAATACTTTCCTGCCTCACAAGAAGCTGTGGGGATTACTTCATTACTGTTTGCAAGGTGTGTTCAGGGACAAATAGAAAAAATGCAGTGGAAATGTTATTATTTGTTGCTGGAAACAAATATCAGATACCTTGTTGATCATGTCCTGGAAAATATATTATTAACTGGCTATTTCTTGGAAATCTGATCTTATTAGAAACCACATGAGCCCATCATACCTTCCCTCTTTCCTCTGCTTCCTTTATGCTCTTCTATTCAAGTAGTTGTGCAAATGTTATTAGACAAAATTAGACAACCTGTCTTCCTATCAAAAAAGTATGCTTCTTTCAAAGATGACTGCTTTTTAGCTTCTGTAAATGATGAACCTGTAACTCCTCAAATCTATAATCACATTCTCTTATCTGTATAGATTGATATAAAGATAAGTAACTTCCTTTAGTTACCGTTTTGAAGAAGTGGATAGCAAGTGTTTAAAGTTGATTTTGAATTCCAAAGGAATATCCACTAGTAAAAGCATCTCCTTCTTTGCTTAAGAGATTGAAAGAAACTCTTATAAGCTGCAGCTCTATGCTTATTAATAACAGATCCATGCCTTGTTTGATCACACAATAGTGCAGGTTTCACAGGTATCAGTTACAAACGTGTCTATCAAATTAGCCAAAATTCAATTAGCCTAAGCAGCCAGAATTTTTGAAGGAATGAGGGTGCATCAGCAAAGTGAGTTTATACCAGTCAGTTTTGTATCATTTAGCTAATGCAATTTTTGAGCCAATACTCTTGGATTGGTAGAAGCTCTAAAGCTGAATTTTCATTTCTGAACCCTAGCTGCTCACTCACAAGTGGACTGCACATGCATATATGTGCATTGCATTAACTCTACTATGCAGGGGAGTTCTCTAGGCCACAGGGACTTGTGATTAGCTTGTAAACATATTTAAATTGTACTTGAAAGATTCTGGATCTATAAATACAAATTACATTAAAAGAGAATGTTTCAGTAATACCAGTAGGTATGTGTGTAAGAGAGACCATTTAACTTCTCTGTGACTGTGAAAACAGTGAATTTTGATTGTTAATGTTAAGGCTCCACTTTTCTTTTGGACTGCATATTTTGGTAGTGGAATCCCTCTACTATCATGTCTTCAATTCCACTGACAGATGTTTAGGTTTACTTAAATCTGACTTTAGAGTCTGGTAAACCACTAAGAAATGGTAGCCACATTATATGAAGTTATATGAAGCATTGCATAAATTTGCAGCCACACCTAAGCACTCACCTTAAAAGCACATAGGGACAATAGTGTTTGTTAGCTTGCACAATGCATGAGATAAGGTGATGCAATGTTCATATGTCATTGCTGTTGCATGTGCTGCTCATGTCAGGGGTTTCTCCCGAGCAGCACACAAATGTAGGGCCACGATAAGCTGTGCACAGTCTTGTTTGCCCTCACATCTACTGTGGCGTAAAAGGTTTGGTAGAAGTAATCCATTTGATCACTCCCTTCCTACTCTTTTGTAGTCAAGTCAAACCTCTTTTTTGCTCACTAATTCTCATATAAGGCTCTCACTGACATCATCTAGCTAGGACTTTCAGGGTGTGAACCGTTTTTGTTATTTATGGAGTATCAGACTTACACTAATGTTGGCAGGGTTTAAATCAGACAGGAAAAGTACTAGCATGAGCAAAGACAAGAAATTAAAGACAAAAAGGAGTTGAATTTTTTTAATATGTGGAAAATGGTAACTTTCATATCTTTTTTTTTTCCTAGAAAAACGTGGTGTACTGAATTATCAGAAGTAATATTTATCGAGAATACATTTAATATATTTCCTTAAGAGTGCAAAATATACTATGTAAATTTTAGTTGGCTCTTACAATGTACTGTTGTAATATTATTTTTCTGAGGAGTAACACTATATTTACAGATAGAGCTATTTTGAGCAATATATAATTCTACTGTATGATATGTTGGTGCATTTTTAAGAAGGGAATCTATTTATTGAGCATAGGAAGCAAAATGTTGCTTTTATTATAAAAAATATGGCAATATTTAAAGGCCTTGGAAACAGGATATAAATACTGACATGCTAGTATAAGGTAGAAGACACTGTTCTTGAAGGAAAAGTAAATAAATCTATCTCTTCATTTAATAATTTTGATACAATTCATATAGCTATTAAGAATCCTCACCACTAAATTCAGACTAGAATGTGTTTCAAAACAACTTCAGTTGAGAGCTTACGAGTTATACACAGAAAGTATGCTGGAGGATTGCAGCAATGATAACATCCTCTTATAGCACTAATGTACACTGAGGAAACCACTTTCATTTGGAGATGAAATGTGGGATGTTACAGAAGTTTCTCATGTTGTCAATATAGATGTCAGGAGAGCAAATTTTATTTTTAACATTTATAGGGATTATTCATGGTCTTCCCTGTTTGAGTAAGAGGGAAACAAAAAAAAAGACCGGGAGAGTTTGGCAAGGCAGCTGGCACTTAAGAGGAGTGAAGGATGTTCAGAAATTATTGTTTTCTTTTTCAGAATTATGAAAAATAGTGTTTGGAAGAAATTCAGTTTCTTTCCCTTCCTACTCACTTTTGTTGTTCCATAGAATCAGTTTGAACTACATAACAAAAGATGTCTGTGGTTCTAAACTCAGCACTTCATACTGTAAGGCCACTTGTTATGCACATTTTCTCTGAAACAATTTTGGAGTAGCTACCATTGTACCATTCACTGTCTCCAGCACACCTGATATATCCAAGCAAATAGTTTGTCGGTTCTCCTGCGCAGTCCGAGACTCAGTGGTGTATCAACACTGCGTACCAGAAACAGCAAATCAGTTTGATAAGGATACCAGACCCTGATGAAAATAACTCTCACACATTTTACCTTGTTATTCATGTATATCTGTTGACATTAGCTGAAGCTTTGTTATGCTTTCTACCATTTCCAGTTGAAATGTGAACTGCTAGAACAAAAGTAATCTTTGGCTCAGATGTTGCAGAGAGTAAGCGTAAAGCTGTTGAAGGTCATGAAGGAGGTTGGAGGTCCTAATGTCTGTGAGGAAGAAGGAACCGGGCTGCTTTGTCTGATCTGGTTTAAACAATTTAAATAGAAACAAAAGAGTTCTAGGAAAATCTGACAGGGTTTTCAGTCCTTTGTTCCAGAAGATAGTCTTTTGCTTAGGTGAGTAGCTGGCTTCCTGTTTGTCCATCATGTACTCTTTAAAATTTTAATGCACTTCCCAGTAGGCATCCCCTTCCTTTCAGTGTTCTGGACTCTGGACTCTCTGCCATGTTCCCTGGCTTGTTCTAATGTGATTATTTTAAAGGAAGACCAGCTAACTCTATATGGGTTACCATACAATCTGAGATCTTAAAAAAAAAAAAAAAAGCTAATATTCCCATGAGAATTTGCATTCCAAGCAGCAGGGAAGTCCATGGGCGTACAACACTGTTGATCTGCACTGGCACAGTAGTTTGAGTACATAGCAAACTTTGTAATCATGGTTTCACTAGAGTCAGGAGTTCACCACTTGTTCAGTTGGTATTTAATTTATGATCTCAAAATTGTCCTTTCAAGTGTGGAGACCTGAAAAAGACTTTTTTTTTTTTAATTGGCAATTCTGCAGTACAGGTAAATTAATACTGAATCAGTGTTCTATGTTTGATTACTTGGGAATACTGTTCCTTTGAAACAAACCGCAAGCAGTATGTTGTGTAAGAGGGACGCAGGTTTACAACTCTCACACTGTAAACTAATGGTCTGAGTCCTTACCAGCTTATTTAATGTAGGATTTTATTAGCACTACAGCCAGCAGAAGTACATTGCTTGTCTTATCTATGCCTCTTTATAACCATATTACCGAGATTACAGCAATTCATTGCCTGACATTTATCTATCTGCCTGTCAAATCAAATATTCATGGAGTACTCACTGCTGCTCAGAGTAGCCTGGAGAAATAGTTCTAATCCCTCTCCTTACCTCTCAGTATCTCCTAGCTGGGAGTGAGGGAGATCTTGCATACATGCATTTGTGAGATCCCATCTCTTTGGTTATGTGTTTCTAGTGTGAGCAGTTGACATTCCTTTACTGTGTAATTTATTTGGTGGTGTTACCGGTATGCTGTTGCATTTGTGGTGTGCAGCATGATTTTTCATTGCTATTTATAACATTGGTATTAATGGTAAGCTTGGTGGTATAGTAAGAAAAAAAGGATTATGATCTCTTCCCCAATGGATCGCAGCAGATAGGAAACAATGTATTTCATAATGGAACAACGTAAATAAAATGCTACTCATTAATTAAAAGTGATTAACTGAAAGAGAATACAGTTAGTTAGACGCACTGAATCTTAAAAATAGATAATGTTCTTAAAATATATTTTAAGTGCACAAATATCAAGGAATTAAAGAAGGTTCTTGGGAACAGTCTTTTGTTCATGGATTTCCTGGTATCATAGGATCACAGAATTCCCTGATTAAATAGGAATGTGTGTCATATTGTTAAGGTCTTTGAATGTGTCCTGAGAAGGGCAACAAAGCCAGTGAAAGGGCTGGAAGGAATGTCCTCTGAGGAAGAACGAAGGACTTTGGGCTTGTCTAGTTTGGAAAAAAGGAGGCTGAGGAATGACCTCATTGCCCTCTACAACTTCCTTAGGAGGGGAAGTGGAGAGGGAGGTGCTGATCTCTTTACCCTGGTATCCAGTGATAGGACTTGTGGGAATGTGCCAGGAAGGTTCAGACTGGACATTGGGAAGCATTTCTTTACGAGGGTGGTCATGCACTGGAACAGAGAGGTGGTCAATGCCTCAAACCTGTCAGTGTTTAAGAGGTATTTGGACAATGCCCTTAACAACATGCTTTGTCCCTTGCCTGAAGGGGTCAGGCAGTTGGACTAGATTGATGACTGTGGATGCCATCCAACTGAAAATATTCTATTCTATTGTATATGTCATCCAGCTTTTGGACTTCTCCCCATCTTCAGTAGAGACCTTATGGAAATGCTTCTGAAAAGAAAAAAAAAGTTAGTTTTGAATGCAGGTCAGATGCAATAACGTCAGTTCCTTCCTACAAGGTACATAAGATGAAACAGCCTCATTAACTCTTTGCTCTGAGAAAATGCTTGGCAGTACTGCAATGATTGGAATTTTCCATGTCTTTTCCAGCTGTAAGAGAGGAGTAAAAAAGTGAAAAACCAGCAGCAGAATACTCTCGGGTAACAGACTAATGTAAATATTTTACTGGAATTTCTCAGGAAATATTAGTAAGGTGTTTTTTTGTATAGCATAATTCTGTAGATTTTAGTCAACATACTAGGTTAGGCTACCAACCCTCAGAAGCCCTTCCTATGCCAGATACCTAGATAAAGGTCAGAGGGGGCGTGACTCACCTGTGAGGAGTGTGTTGTCACCACCAACTCTGGGCAGGACAGTCCCACCTGTGGTGTCCCAATTTCCACGGCAGATGCACAGTTGGCCCGGATTGGCCGTGCTGGTTCCCCGCCCTGCCACGGATTGGCCAAGCCTTCCATCTCCTCTCTCTCATCTTCCTGGGACACCTGCACTGCCCGGCTGCAGCTCCTCCACACTGACCACAGAGGGACCAGAGGATGCCCACGCATCAGCACTTGGTCGATAAGGTGTGTTGGTGGGGATGTGGTGGACAGGGTGCACACCAACTGGGGATGCTTATTCTCAAAGGCTGAAGACTAAGTCTGTGGCTCATCAAGAGTGTCTAGGAGAAGAGAAGAGAAAATAATCATAAAGAGTATCATTAGAAAGGGGTATACAGGACTTACTCTTAAACTGTTTGCAGGACTTGCCAGGACTGTGTTTTTCAAATTACAGAAAGGTATTTATCATATTCATTAAATGTTCTATATTTAAAAGCTTTTAAAACAATTTTTGTCTCTATTCAGAAGGTTGCCCAAGGCTCTGGAGGGGCAAACCACTGAAGTGTCTCTTCCTGAGTACAGTAGACTTTGAATACAGTAGCTAAGTATCACTCAGGGACTTAATTGTTGGCCTGAAATCGTGTTAGACTAAATATGGAAGAGGATTCTTAAAGTAGCAGCTCAGGTGGTGATGATGGCCATATAGATGAGGGCCACATAGATTCATAGGAAGAAAGGTTTGAACCTGTGATAAAAAATAATTAGAATTTTTCCATCAGATGAAGGAACTGGGGATACAGTTTATTTTTCATAATTATGCCCAATTAGAAGCTTGAAAATAATATTCTTATGCTTCAATTTTATAAATATTCCCTATGCTTCTATTATATAAATATTTACTTTTTGTTTCTTTACATTTTTCTTGGAGAAAAGGTTAATTTGTGGTGCAAGATAACATGATTGCATTAAATATGTATTGGAACTCAGGGCTCATGGAAATTATTTTCTGTCTCAAGTCTGGACTTGGAATTTTGTAAGACACTATATCTCTTCTTCATCTAAAACCTAGTTCCAAAAGATGGCATGATGAGACTCTTTGAATGCCTCTTGAGCTGTTAAATCAGAGAGCTGATGCAAAGAGAAGGCATCTCAGCCATGTTTCAACTTGTTGTGCTTGTGTTTCTGGTTCTTTTCTAGCTAGAAAAAGAGGAAAGGAGGTTTCAGACTGGTTTTCTTTTGTGGCAGAGTGCAGCTGCAGCCAATTTTCCAATCCTAGCTAAACTAAGGACTTTGTGCTTTGAAATAGAACATCTAATTAGAAACAGATTTTTTTTTTCCTTCTCTCCATGAGTCAGACAAAGATTTCAACAACATATGGACAGGTTCATATTAAATCACTGTTTACCACATCTGTTGATATAATAGCACCTACATGCTGTATTTAAAACTTAATTAGAGGTGGGCCATGTCAAAATCGTCATGAGAGATTGGATAACCACACCCAGCACACTGATACCAAAACATAATGCTTACCAGGATCCCATTTAAGTGACACTTTGATGAGACTTTGGAGAGGAACAGTCTTCATCTGCTTTAAAGACACATTAACTTGCTTATATGGCTTTCCTGATTGCTGCACTGACTGGTTGTGACACCATGCAAACCTTCCTCCTCCTATAGGAAATTTTTCAACACTTCACAGTCACCTGTTTTATTACTTGCTGACTCAGTAGCTTTTTAAAATTTTGTTTAAGTTCAGAGTTAAGTACATGGGTATTTGGAATTGTGTATTTTTTCTCTGCCTCCAGATGCTTCTGTTACTTATTTCACTAACACATGCAAAACCAATGGTCCTACACGTTCATGCACAAATTAAGACACACAGGTAGATGATACAAATTGAACATATCTCTTAAATGGTGTTTGGAATGCTTTAGAAAATCTCAACTAAGTATCTCCATTCTTTCTGTTACAGTCTGTGTCACATAAGGCAATCCTGTAGCAGACAGCATGTAAAATAGCATTACTAAATACTTCTTGTGATTTAACAGTTGTATCAGCGTTTTTGTAGCTGGAACAGTGAGTTATTCATAAGATGTAATGGCCTGGCAAATTATGTAGTGCCATGGTTGAACGTTTAGACTTTGAACATGGGCCATAAAATCTGATATTAAACAACTGAGAATACTATTGGGAAATGTTTCCTTTTTTTCTTGGAAACAGTTTACAATCAGTGTCAGTACTACAAGTGAATTATGAAGAAAATATGTCTTCTTTTCACAGACAGTCCTTGAAGGCTGGACTTCAGTCCTGCCTCTTAGTTACATTTTGTGAATTTCTGTACTGGGTATAAGTTTATTCTTTGCCCATAGGAAACATGCACTAGCAATTTAGTATTTTTAAATAGTTTAGAAGTTCCAGAGGACTTTGCAGAAGTCTCTTGTTAAGTCCTTCAAGAATCAAATATTTTGAAAAACTTCAAGAGTTCTCTGGGGCATTTGAATATATTTCTTGACTGTATTTTGGAATTGGGAGTAGGGAGAGCAGTCAAAAGAGAGCATGCTAGTCATGGTTATATCTATAGTTTGAGAGAGCAAGGATTGCATCTCAGTTCTTGAATAATCAAGGAGCTGAGCTAAAACTGCCAATGCAACAATGAGGAACTTTGTTTAAAGACTTCTCCAGTTCAAAGGTGTAATGCAGCAGACGTGGCTGTTAATGGATTGCTGTCATGTAACCAGAGAATTTAAAGTTCCATTAATAATTCAGTACTTTAAAATGAAATTATTTATGCCTCTTATTGCATTGTTCTGCCAGTGTATAGAAGTATTTTACTTTAATGTATTCTCTTCAAAATATGTGAATTCAAAGAAAGTGCAGCTCTCTAGGCTTGTTCTGTTTCCTGTCCTGGAGAAAAGCCAATATTTCTCAAACATGGCAACTACTAAAAAGAAGTTACTATGAACTATATTGTCTTTTTGTTCCACAGATGAGGAGACCCTCCTGCTTTGTTTTTTTGTTCTGTGGGGTATTTTTGCCTGGAATCCTCAGTTTTCCACAGACAAACACCTCAATCGATTGTGATTCTCTGTTACCAAACTATGAAACTGAACCACAGACATCTGCACCACCATATATTATTGCTGTATCTTTTGATAATTTTGAGCCAGGAAATGAAATCCAAGGTAAATAACCTCAACAACATAATAACATCTTCGTGTCTTCCAGAAATACCAGTCTTCATAAAAGTTCCCCCATTTCCTTCTCAGTCTGAATAATTTACTTTTTTACTTCAATCTTGTTCATCTATACCTGATACATTATTATTTTTTAGATTTTTTTATAGATGTATGTATAACTCAAAATGTATTCTTTCTTTTTTCTTTTTTCCTTTTTCCATCTAATAAATATATCTTAACTGTATGCTGTAATTTTTGTAACAAAATTAAAATTAAGTAGGACGGCTGGCCAAACTGGACTAATAATTAGTTGCTCATTAACCTTGTATTTGAGTATTTGCTGTTGAACCAGGCCTCTGCAATACAAAGGGATCCTACTCATTGGTTGTTCACATGCTGTCATCTTTCAGGAAAATAAAAATTCAGGACGCAGTATGAGACAACTCAAGAGTGAGACACTTTGAGTCATCCTTCTAAGAACTGTATCCCAGATTTTATCAAATTGCAGGGGGTGGAGCTATTGTGGTTTAAACCACCTTTTTATCTTCCTAATCCTAAATTGCTCTCTGGATGAGACACCTTAACAGCCTTGTTTCTCCATACTATGATGCCATCTCATAGTGCTGTCACACTTCAAGTGACTTGTGAATGCTTCTTTTTCTGACCATTCATGCTACAAGGAGCATGGAAGTGGAAGAGCGTTGTAGCCTGTTACGTGTCTGGTTTTGTATCTCAGTAGCTGAAAAAGAGCATTATTCACTAAGTAGCTACTGGATGCTGTTTTACTTGAACCATGTAGCATGAATGTGGCTTCCATAGAGAGTGATATATAGGGGGAAAAGAACGGAGAAGCATCAGAGCCCTAATATAGCTGCCATTCTTGGAAAAACATGTGAATAGCTCCTTCAAAGATGGGAGGGCGGTTTGATTACAGATAGCTACTTTTAGAATAGTATTGACAGGAAAATGGTGGATTGATTTAAGTACATGCAGTCTGTTCTGTGAGGTTAAATGGAATTTACCATGATAAAAATATTGAATCCCAGATGCTACTAACCTTGCCTTTTTTCCCCTCCTTTTTTTTTTTTATTTTTTTTATTTTTACCACTACTTTTCTATTGTTTCAAATCGTGAGCACCCAGTACCTGGTCTCAGGGAGCTGCATTAGGTTGCATTGAATATATTGCAGTTTGGTCTATGGCGTTCCATGTGCCAGCACTCTTATAGTCTCATCTCTGCTTGATTTAGCACTGCATTCAAGTGCTGGATGTCATTGCTTCTGTGAGACCTGGGGAAAATTAGTGAATTAGGGCTGAAAGTTGACAAAAAATTGGAAGGCTAATTATGCAGGTGTTTGGAAATGTTAAATTATCAGGGTAGGATTGGTCCTTGCCTTGACTTCTGTGTCATTCCACTTCATCCCTCTTTATTTTTAATGACTACACATAACCTTTGTGCATAAACCATTGTTCTGATTTTATTTGCCAAAGTGCCTAATAATGGAAGTAGCAGAGTAAAGTTTTAGTAGACCATAAAAAATTCGATTATGCCTTTTGAAATTTAATTTCTGTTTGGATATAAACAAAACAGAAGACTGCTCTTTCCCATATTTTTCTGAGCTCCTTCAGTAACAGAAGTTGAATAAAATTGGGTAGCTCATATAATTATTGATTTTTTTTACTTAATATAGAACATGAAAACGAAATTGTCTACTTTCTCTCTTTAGAGTTGTAATACATTTTAACAAAAATGTGTCTGCAATTCAGCCTTAGGAAAAAGTTAATGTTTTCTTTTAAAACAGAGGTAGAAAGAAATGCATTTCTCTTTTTCCTGTAGATATTTTGACTTTGTAGGCCTAATTAGACAGAAAATAAATAATCTTTTGGTCAGCAGGGCCACTCATCACTTGGTAGAGCAGAATTCCTTTTAAAATTGTCAGTAAATGAAAAATTTCATGCTACTTTACACAAAAGCCTCTCTCCAAATTTTTTCCTTTATAGTCATTCTCCTTATAATTAAGAAAAGCTTTTTAATTGGTTTTTAAAATTGTACACGTGTAGTCTTGTGCCTTGGAGTAAAGGAAATTAGATGTTACACATTTAGGAGGTTTTAGTAGTGTATGAAACTTAAATTTCTCAAAATGTCTCTTTTCACAGTGACTCTAGAAGCACTTGGAGAAGCTGGTTTTAAAGGATTTAATCTACAAGCTCGAGAAATAGATGGAGATACTCCTGTTGGTACTTTTAAAATTACAGATCCTAACACCAAAGGCTTGGAATGTCATAATATGACGGTATGTGTTCAGTCTTTGTAATACTTAATTAACCTTGGTTTTCTTTTAAATAGTAGAAATAGTGAGCATTTTTTATATGGCAAAGCTACTTCATCAGAAGAGGTTAAAAAAATTAGACTTTTTCAAGAACTACATGCATCCTCTATATGTGATATGAATCTAATGTAGAATCTACTTGGCTTTTTTAGGAGGACATCAGTGTTACCTTTTGTGGTAGAGACAGTTCCCTTAACAATATAGGTAAAATCACTTTTGCATCTTATATAATTATATGTATTTATTTTTAATTGCAGAATTCAGCAGTAAGTCATGCAAATTCAGATGTGAAACAGAAAGTTACAACAACATGGATTGCTCCACATGATGTTGGAGAGCTTCAATTTATGTAAATAACTATTTTTCTTTTTTATTTATTTTTCCCCTTGAAATTTTATTTCTATGGAATATTTTGAAATAGACCTGTGTTTTTGTTTCTGATGTTCTTGTCTTGCCACCATCATACTTTTTTTCATAGTTTGTCATAACTTCCCACTATATATATTGAATAATATAATTTCCATTTCAAGATATAGTGTAAAAGGTAAACACTGTCCTACAGATCTTAATATATGTAAATAATTCCATTAAGCACAGTGTTATTAATGGATCTTTGAGTAACCGGTTTTTACACTTTGACCTCTTTAATACAACAGCAACAAAATGAATGTAACTAGTTCCCTGAATACATGAAGTTCAGGCTCTGTTCAATTACACCTTTTTTCATTTTGAACAGTGGAAGAATAGTAGATTGATGTAAATTCTGCTAAAATAAATTTGAAAATCAGTTTATGACCCATGAACTAACTACTGAAACTCCTGAAACAGGAGAAGACAAATTTATCCTACTTTTAATGCTACTTTTCTTGGAGATCTGAAGCTTGTAAAAGTACCACCTGGTCTAACAAAATACATGCTTGATGTAATTGGGAAATATCTAAATATTTGACAGCTTGAATTGTTTGAAGTGCAAATTTATGATAAGGCCATCTTTGCCTTGCTTCATTATATCTTGAGGAATACAAAGAATGGGCAAAAGAACACAAAACCACAACTGCTTCCACTCATTAATGCCATGAAAATCAATTCACCATCATAGATATAGATTGTCAGAATAGGAAAGAGTTGTGACAATTCTTATGGGTGTTTGAGCTGATACTCTTCACTGAGGTCAGTATTTCTTCAAATAGTGTCCATTCCTGTTCTGCTTGTCTCAGCATCTCTTTCATTTATCTTCAAAATTATGTCAGGTGATAATATAAGTCACTGGAAAAGCATTCTGTGAAACTTGTATGGTATACCCCTAAAACCAAAATACAGTGGATTTTCTTGGCTGGGGGAAGGGAGGAGGAGAGTATATTGGTATTTTATACTGAAATATTTTGATAGAAAAAGAATTATTATTTTGGTTTTTTTCTAGTGCAACCGTTGTTCAAAATCTAGAGAATTTTTGGGTTGGAATTCAAAGCAAAACTCTCACACCTACACATTCTGAGTCAGTTAATGGGACAGGAAAAAGTAAAAGGAAGGTATGTTTTGAGTGTATTTGCATACTAGAAATTAATACAGTAAATTAAAGTATCTTTGAATTGATACAAGACATATATTTGTTGTCATTTATTCATTAAGATGACCAAAATCATTACATGTTTTCAATAATTTTAATCTGCCTAATCCTCTTACTAAAATGATGAAAAAATACAGCAATATTATTTTTCTCCCACAGAAATAAGAAAGGTAATAATCTAGTTATCAAAACAACCCATACCATAAAGAAAAAGAAATGAATATTGTTCATAAGGAGAACTGTACTGTACTTTTGGTGTACTGTGCTGTTCTTAACTCTTGCCCCAGTTCCTGGGAACTATAGCTGTGCAGCATATTCTTAGAAAGGAGTTTGCTAATTTTTTTTTGCCAAGAATTATGCTTATATGAAACATATTAAACATGATTGTCCACTTAAGTAAAGAAAGCCTGTTCAAATCAACCATATTGGTTCTTGACTGTAGCAGCACTGATTTATGAGCTTGTGATCTAGAAGAGTGAACACCTGTCTTTAGTCTCACACTTCACCAAAAGTATTTCCTGTTTCCTATAATAAACTGCGCTTTTTTCTGCAATAAATAATTTGGTAATGCTTCCTCTTTTTTCTTTTTTTCCCCCCACAGCTTATGATAGAAGTAGAATGTAACAAGGTAAGAGCAATTTTTCTTCAATTTCCCGATTTTCAGTTACCTCAGTTTTAGAATTCTTGTCCTACTGCTCCACTTGTTTCATGCTTGCAGCATGAAGATTATATTGTACCATTCAAATCACTTTCCTAGATAGATCTCATTTATGCTTTCATTTTTTTATTCAGTTTTGAAGGTATTGTTATTTTTAATTAGTTAATATTAGTTCTCATGAACTTGATGAGCAATGAAACACTTGATTTCTTCACTCAGACCATGAATGTGAATTCAGTTCATTTCCTGTTTAAAGTAATTTGGTGTTTATACACCACTCAATAACCAGTAACTGGAATCTGTATTTTCTTGCAGCGTGGAGGGACTTACACAACACAAGGCCGATGCATCATGGTAAATATTCTTTCTCCAAAGACATTGACAATGCTGCTAACTGCCCAAGATCTTAAGACCTGGTCAAAAACTGCTTCTAGTCACTTCTTTACCCCTCTTGTTACTCAATTTAATTTCCTTTTTGGCAATTCACCTTTGTTGATTAAAATTCAAAACCTTTCAAGTCATTGTCAGCCATATAATTTCCTTCTGCAGGTTCTCTCTAGCTAGTCTGAAGTAACTTTCTTATAGAATTTTTCTTTTTTCTGTCTTCACTTTTTTATTCATAGTGGTTGCCTGCTGTTCAAGATCACTTATTCCAACAGCTCTAAAACCTTGCCTTTTGCAAATCATGATCTTGATATAAAATATAACAATTTAATTTTTTTCCTCTGAAAACTATCAGTTGCAGCTCAGTGAAGAGGCCTCTTTTTCTTCTTTACTTTTTTACAGCAAATATGTTAGTGGTTACATAGTCATATCAGTAAAAGGCTTTAGTCTACTTGTGACAGTGTGGGTTTCCCTCCTCAGTGATGGGCAGAAGTGTATGAAGTCAGACAAAAAAGGATGCAAACAGCAGAATTATGTTACTTATAACAGCTGCCTGGGTATAGTTTTGATTATTTGGCTTGGAAGATCTCTGAAATAATTTTGATAGTATCAGTTGGTGGTATGAAGTCTTAGGTAATTACTTTGTGGGTTTTTCCTTTTCCCACCAAGTAGAACTTTCTTTCCTGAAAATCACTTACATAAAGTAATTTTCCTTCAAAATATTAAATACCATTTTGGTTTCTTTACAGGTTGGACCTTCAGGTTCTTCTCAGAGCAGCTATTCAGGCAGTCAGGTATGAGCCCTAAATTCCAGCATTTGTATGTTTTCCTTTAGTAATCTTGAACGACTAAAATAGTGTAACTACAGAGTACTGAGGTGATTTAACACTGTACTGAAATATCTTCTCTGCTAGTTCACACAGAATTGCAGAGTTATTCATCCAGTAAACAGTATGTTCAGTACCTGGACTAAGTTCAATTACCTCCTCTCTGTTGAACTCAATAGCTTGCTGTCAGTATTTTTACCTACAAGCTGCTTCACTACCTTTGATTTCACGCTTCAGTCATTTTTGTTGAGCATTGACCTGACTCTTTTCAGGAAAATAATATTTCTTCCATCTTCATAGAGGTTTCCTACCTATGTGTGCATGTGTGCATACAAACACAGTCACAAACCATTTACTTCATAGTTTTAGTGACATCTGGCATAATGAAAATGGAACTGTACCTATTCTTAATTCATCAGGTATTTTTCCTTTTCCCCCCCTCTTTTTTAATAGCCAAAATGAAAGATGTAAATATACTTGTGTTTCACTGTCTTTTCCACAAGAATTTACAAAATTTCCCCGAACTTCCCCAGATATTCATGCCCATATTAAAGCTCCAGTATAATGTCTATATTGCTTTTAACAATGACTTATATTTGCAGTTGAAAATTTGGAGTCTAATCACTGTCTAGTTAGCCTTTTAAAACTTCTGGGGTATGTCTGCATTTTCACTTACCATTTTTACTTTATTCATCACAGAAATATATGCTTGGTTTTTAATTAATTATCTTCACTACCATTAATTTGCCTATTTACCCTTTAACTCTTAGATGCTTTCTGATATGTCTCCAGCCTCTCAAGGGTATATTTCTTACTACTTACTAGTAGTTATTAGTGAGTTATCTAGTAATATTCTATTCCTTCAATCTTTACTACTTGTAACTGGAATTACCAGATATGGAGAAATACAAATTATTCTGATGTATATGCTAAAACCCAATTTTCTGCAGTGTATTTGTTTAATATATAATACATATTCTTTCCTAAGAGCTGAGTTTCTCATCTTGACACTAAGTACCTAAAGTTATTAATTTTTTATAAAATATGAACCACTTAGTAAAATTTTGAAAGGTTTCATGACCAGTGACAGAGTCATATGGAAGTTATGTGAAATAAAGATGATGACTAATGTCTCATACTAAATTAGAATTGTTACAGGCAGTTGCCAGTGAACTGGTAACCTCTGTACTTGCTTTACCCTTACTAGCACATACATATTGTCAGCTGCACAGCTCTTCATGCCAAAACCAGCAGCTTGTTGCTTTTTTTCTCTCTTTCCCCCTTTTTTTTTACAGGGAAATAATTGGCTTCTGTTTTTATTTCAGGGTGGAGTAGTCTACACAATAAGCAGCAGTGGATGTGGCCCTGTAAGCACTATTCTTACATTTACTCTTTTGTCCCCAGCATAACTATATTTATAGTAACTCGTAGCCTTCAATGGCATTATTTAATATGACTGTTCATGTGGGAGTTTCTGTTGCAAACAGAAAATAATGAAGAGAGATCTCGAGGATGAATATTACAGTTTATTCAATGATATTAAGTAGCTGGAAAACAGAGAAGTTAAAAAGTTAAATAGAAACATGTAGATTATAGAATCATGAAAAAAAGAAGGACTGGAAGGGGTTATCTGTGGCACTTATATTACACTCATTATATAAGGTATCTACTCTTCCTTCTATTCAAGACAAGACTGATGCAAGTCTGTCTGCATGTTCTAGGTAGTTCCTCCTCGCAGAAGTGGTCACACAGATTTGTGCAAGAACTGAGGCTATTTCAGTTTCTCATTTTTCAGGCAGCAGGGATAGTTGTGAAGTTATGAATCCTGAACAGGTTAAGCCAGTCATCCAGAAAAAGGTGAAAGATGCAACAGTGTAATGTAATGAATGTACTGAATAGATCAAAGACTTACTTGAAGCATTTTTATCAAGATGATGACTAATTGTACGGATTAAAATATATATATAATTATTTTGTTTTCCTTTCAGCACATTAAGATAAGGTTTTAATTTTTTAATAAAAATTTGTATTTATTCCAAACATTTCATCAAAATAAAAAGAAAAAAAAGAAAAATAAATGAAACAGTACAAAAATGTAAGACATTCATATCATCAGTACTTGCAAAATATAAAATTAATTCATCACAATGTGTATTGGGTTTTTGCAAAGAAAACAAAATTACAGGTTTTGGGGAGAGTTGATTGTAATAATAGTAACAATTGAGGTTTATGTAGAAAAGGAACTACTACTATTTATGCTGAATGTTTACATTTTATAATTTATTGACTATTAGGAAGATGTTAGCTTTTTTTTTCTTTTGGGTTTCTGCTTCCTAATTTTTACATGTAGGTACATATGACATACATAGTATGTTTGAATTATGAGCATTATATAAAACCTTTATAATTTATTAAAATTCTGTCTCAACAGTACCTATTTTAAAATGTTTCCCAAGTACCACTGGATAATCACTAATAGACAAAGGGCTCCTATGTTCATACATTTTTAGTGGAGACTACAATGCTCTCCTTATCATCTATTCTTTACATAAAGATCAGTCAGAATTGAGGGTGTCTGAAGTGTGACTTTCCTTCTGAAGCAGCTATAGATGAGAAATAACTGGTTTCTTTTTTTTTCTTAGGGAGGTGCTGCTGGTACATATGGTCAGCATGCCTGCAGAGATGTAAGCTGGTTATGGATGTTTTTACTGATTGTCTCTTACTATGCTTCTTAACTCATCTCCTTATTGCAAATCGCATTTGATTCTCTTCTGTAGAGCTATATTAATCTTCCTAAACATATAAGGGAAAACAGTTTTAGTCTGAGATATTATTCTGAAATTAAAAACCAAAATTAAAAGGTGTTACATTGTCAGTTCCTCAAAGCGTAATCATTTATGTCATAAGGGCTACTCATCACCTATTACAAATGCTTAATTTGTTAGCCTACTAAAATGTCAGAATTCTTACTGTGTGATGCTTTTTATCAGAGTAGTTGTCTTTGGATATTGCATATTGTGCAATACTATTTGGTTTTTTTTACAGTCTTTATGTATTAATCCAGTAATTCTTTAGTTAGTAGAGAAATTTCTATTGTCAATCTCATTTCTTTCATTTTCACTTGAAAACAGGTTTATTTTAAAATCTGATATATTTTACATTTTTAAAATCACAAAAGCAAGTAAAAATATTTATCAGAAGGAGAACACACTCTCTAATGCTTGTCAGGAACTGAAACCCTAGCCAAGAAACTGCTTAATCGTATGCTCAACTTTAGATACATCATTAGTTATATTAGTTCCTAAACTTTAAATATATTTTATCTTTGTTTAATATGTAAGTGTAAACTGCATTTTTGATGGAGCAACAGTAAGCTTATGACCATGGTACAGTTTGGGAAATTTTTACGTCAGTTATCTTTAAGCAAGTTCAGTATACTCTACTATTGCCCTAGATTTATTTCAAGTATAGGTAAAATCAGCTTCATTTGAAGTGTGCATCTAAGGATGACTTCTAGATATAATTAACAAATTATGATATAAATAAATACCTGTTCTATGTTTTTATTTCAGAGTGCATCTTCATCTGGCATTTCCTATGGCCAGGTAACTACATGTTTTCCAACATGTTTTCAATTTCCTAAGGTATTCAGGGCTAAGCAGTTATGCCCAACTTTTACCAAATAATAATTAAACTTATGAAAGGGGATAAATATGAACTGCCTTCAAATGGTTCAGTAACAATATCTGAAAATAACTTCAGCAGATGAGTTACATGTTTGATGTATGTTGTTATATCCACTTTGTTAGAAGTTATTTAGTCCTATTTTGCACTGAAACTCAATTGTATTTACTCTGAAAATGGACACAGTTACTTTTGTTATGATTTTCCAGAAGTCAGTGACTTTCTTTGATAGTTACTAAGAATTAAAACTATTTTTTCTGGCTTTTGCCTATGCAATTGTACATAATAGTTAATGAAATGGATAACTTCACTGCACGTTATTTTATGCTTCATTTAAAACATTTATCTTCTGATGACATATCTCATTTTTTCCCAGATACTGTTGTAATTGTTGTTTTTTTAATTTTGAGGGGATGGGTTCTGGAGTTTGGGTTGTTTTCCTTTTTGATGAAGGTAGAAGAGCTTAATTTTTTTTTCTAGCAATAGATTATTTTTACTATAAACAAACTTCCAATTTGATGTTAAATGAAACATTTGCAGCTTTTATACAGTGCTCTGTAAAAATAACAAAATAATTGGGTGTTTAGAAAAAAAATAAAGCTAGTTAATTTATTTTGGTTGTTCATTTAGTAATTGCCAATACATTCATATTTTTCTTCAGAATCTTATTTTGTTTGGTACTTCAGGGGAATCATGTTAGCAAAACATTCTTGTGAAAAATAGTGCTGTAGTTAATGTGCCATACATTTACCTAAGCAAAATATGGATTCTGTATTCTTTACAGTCTGTCCCTTCAAGCAGCTCTGATTCCAGTAAGAAGGTAAGCTCTCCTTTTCAAAGGGAAAAACTCTTACAGTTATAACTTGGCGCGACTCCTTTTGCTTCAGTTAGGATTTTTCAAGGTTTTAACCCAGATTGATTCATATGATTTGATTTGTTTTGGTACTTAGAAACCTTATACTAACTAGCTGTGCTGTGGTGGTTCTTGCTGATAGCTGATTCAATTGTATATAAAATACATGTTTCTTTTTAAAAAGTTAGGATAGCAATTGTGATGTAATTAGGATTTTAAGTATATAGATTACGTAGTTATGAGGGTTGAAAATAAGTGTGGCTCAGAGAAAGTCAGATCAATAGAATTCATTTTATTGTTGAATTTGACTCATAATTATATTTAAATGGACTCTTTCTCTCAGTCCCCAGGAAGCTCAGTGCTAATACTGTGGTGTGTTCAGTAAACACAAAGTGTTCCAACTCATGTCCTCACAGATGTTTTTATTCATTTTAATTTACCATTGTTTTAAGAATTTAAAACATACTGTTCAATTATTTTTTAATACTTCTTCCTGTTTTGTACTAGAATTCTTTACTTCTGAGAGCACTAACTCTCCTTTTCCTTTTCACACCACTGGGTAATGCAAACTGCTTTCAGTTTGAAAAAAAAAAAGGGTGGGGAGAGCTTTAGTGAGAAAACATTAACACCTCATTGTGTCTGCATTTGGCTTAATTTTTTTTTAATAAACTCAATATGAAGTCTTTTTTTTAGCATAATATTGAATAACGACAAAATAAATTAATCTTCTAGTTTGGGATGGAACACTGAAGATCAAAAAGACACACAGTATAGGCCAATGGATATGGTACAATACATGAAATCCTGCTTCTGCCTCTACAGCTGAGTCATGTGGTTGGGAGCAAGTCTTTTATTTCCTTACACTCTTATGTAAACCATGTGTACATATATATTCTTCTTGGTAATGTGTGTTAAATTCTTTTATAAAAGTGATCATTCATAGCATTATTATTGGAGTTTGTAAATATAGAGATTTCAGTATTCTTCATTTTTCTAACATATTTAACAATAGACACTATGATGAGTAAACAGCTTCCTCTGATTTCTCTATAGGTAGTGGTCGTTGCCAACAGCAACCCTTTTCCACCTGTGGTAAGCAGTTTTTCTTTACAATACTGAGAATTCTGACTCAAAAAGCTTTCAAATATCTACATTTTTAATTTTCAGAAAGAAATTCTGAAAACTCCTGGTGTATGGAGACAATTCTCTGGCAGGCAGGGTTTACCCTAAGTGCATAATTATCTTCAGGGAAAGCCAGTTATAAGATAGGTACAAATCTCGTGGTTCTGTGATTGCTGTTAGTGCTTGCAGAGGGACTGGATTAGCTGCAGATTCCAGGTCTCTCAGTGCATTCAGTCTCTGTGTTCCTGAACAGTTTCTATTTCTATTGCAATTTTCTTTTGTAAATTCACTTCCATTCTCATTTTTACACTCTTAAATTTCCACTCTGCTTATTTGGAACTCATACAGTCAGTTAAAACTAAGTTTAGCTTTTAGGAGTTTAAAATGAGTTTGTATGATGTAATATCTCATCGGTGTTAAATTTGTAATAGAACATGTTGTTCTAACTGAATGAAGATTAGGATGCATTTGTTCTATGCTGTCCTTTTTATATCATCCTTTGACATTTGGTTGTGTATTGCATCCAAAAGATAAGGGCCCTTTTTCCCTTTCTCTGCTGCAATGTTCTGTTTGGACAAGCCCTCATGCAAAATAAGTAAAAATTGTTTTGTTTCATTTGCAGCGTCATACCTTCCCCCAGGTAAGCACACTTTTTCCTATTATTTCCTATTATTTCTATATTAATATTACAGTTCTTATGGAATCAAGCCAGTTTCTCACGATGGTGTGTGTGTGTGTGTTACGCTTCCACATTTGTCCCTCATGCCCCAGAATTCAGCAAACAAGTGGCTGGATCAGGAACTGGATTTGCACGTGTGGTGATGTGTGTCCAATGCAGGTGACAGTGAGAGAGCTGCAGTGATGATGGTATCTTAGCTTCACTCAGCACATTTGGAAGAGCCAAGCTGACTGCTAGTGCAGAGAGGGCATAGCCTGTGCTCTGCTGCTCCCCATATCTGTTGTAAGAGAAGCAGATGTAAGTGTAGAAAATTATGTAGTAGGGCCAATCTGCCTCCCCAAACTTTCAGAGCTGAGAATAAACTAGTTTAATGCTGGGTGTTAAGAACTGATACTCAGTACATCACACATATGACCTTTCCCTTTATTTTCACAAACTAAGTGGTATATACAAACTTGGTATTTTCTGTTCAAGTGCATTGCATTTAAACAAGGCAATTAAATTTACTGTATTATGTTTTTTTTGTTTCTGGACTTTATTTTCAGAGTTTGGGAAGTTCTGCTACAAGGATCATAGTACAGGTAGACATTCTTTCTCCATTACACTTGAGTTTTAAATGAAGCTTTGTCTCAGTAAACTAAGTAATTATTCCCCTCTTAGAGAACAAGTAAGTGTGGATAATTTAGATATAACTTCAGTGGTGGAGTAGGGTGTTTTTGTGACTACAGCAAAGTTGATATCTTACTTGGTTGCTGATTAAAGACCATTGCAACTGGGTTTTTTTCTGGGTCCTTTGCAATTTTAACTTATATCCAACTCTTAATGGTTTAGGCTTCCCTTCCTTCGTATGCCAGTCTGTTAGACTACAGCAAATTCTCACTTTCACTGAAAGATCAGTACCAGGTTATCCCAGATGACATCTGTCTTTTGAAAATCATTGCTTTCAAAATGTATAGTATTATGTTCTTTCATGAGTAGTGATGAATGCTGGCAGAGAAAGGAATAAAATTTCCTTGTTATTTTATTTCTGAATTTAAATGTACAGTGTTTTGATTACACAGGTTGAGTTTTCAATATGTAGATATAAATTATATTTGATTCCACTCATAATCCACATACTTCATGGGAATCAAAATATTTTCTGCACTGACTTTTCCTTTAGCTTAATTGTAACCATGGCTTTTTCAATTCATGTTTTGACAAAGCCTTTGTCAGAAGTTTGTTGTGCTTAGTCATGAAAATTTAGTCATAATATGAATACAAATGTATATGATTTTAATGATTTGTGTGGTACCACTGAAGGCCAGAATTATTTAAACTCACTTGAAATACCTCAATATGACACAATGATGTGTTATACAATGAATTTTCTTTAAGAACATGATATCAAAGTGTATAAATACTTTTAGCACTTTATTTTTGAAGGATCTTTATATACATTTTGTATCACATGGAGATGGCATGGCATAAGAAAAGGTCTAATGAACTCTTTATGACTTTCAAACTAGCTAGTAGATAAAAAGATGGAATTGCTTCTTGAAATGTCTTATTACATAATTCCTCTTAAAAATAAATAACTTTTTTTTCCCCATGTAGGGTGGACAAAGACAGCAAAGCAGCAGCAGCAGCAGCACTTATATCACGGTAAATGAACTTAAACGGGGCTACAAATATTCCTCTAGACTTCACTGAAACAGGGCCAGCACAACTCAGAAATAAATTATTTTCTGCATTTTAAAATTTATTTCACAGGGTGCAGATATTTCTATCTCTCTGACTTTTGTTCATAAAATTATCATCTGGTGTTGGTGTTCAACTAATTTGTTCAGAATGCTCACAAATGTATTTTTCTGTGTGATAGGTTGAATTGAAATGACTGTATTCCACTCAGTGTGTTCTCTGAAAGGAGCACAAAGGTCATGGCACTAAGGAAGAGTGATACTAGGCTCATTACCACACCATCAACCCCATACTGGTAGATCCTATGTATATTAGACCTCAAATTCCAAAAGACATAAAGGGTAGTTGCTTAGCAATATCAAGAATGCTGAAGAATCATAATCGTGGACCGATGTGCAGTGTTTTTCAGCATTACTTAAAGCCAGGAAGATAAAGCTACTTCTATGAAAAACAAGTGTGTGGATTCAACAGATACTAACATTAATGTCATCATAAATTGTTGAAAACTAAAACTTGAGACTATTATAGTATGAACTCAAGTATGAAGGCTCTTTAAGACTTCCTTCTTTTGTGGAGCTGGGGGTAGGAGGGAGGCAAATGCCTGTCAATATTGTCTGTAGCACTACATGAA
This sequence comes from Pipra filicauda, assembly GCF_003945595.2. Taxonomy (NCBI): domain Eukaryota; kingdom Metazoa; phylum Chordata; class Aves; order Passeriformes; family Pipridae; genus Pipra; species Pipra filicauda. Next base: position 1,233,176 of record NW_024103829.1, on the reverse strand, counting down.
ATCATAAAAACATTTCACAAGGGTAGGTATGACTTGTAAGGATCGGTTCAACAGGGAGGTCAGTACTCAACATCAAAAATGCTCAAGGTTGGCAGTTTGAACCTCAGTTTGTCATGGCTTATGCTGAGAGTAGGACAATCTGCAGCCCAGCTGCCAGCATACTCTTCTGTCTCCTTTGTGCTTTTTGAGAACCCCACATGCAGCTGTATTGTCAAAAATGTTATGCTCTTTAAAGAAACCTCTTTGTCCAGGTGATAAATACCTTTTCTTCTTTCAAAGGGTTCCCAAGGCAGCCAGTCCTATGGCCAGGTGAGGCTTTTTTGCTGAAATGCACCAAGCTTTTCTGTAGGAGCCTGTCTTGTAAATGGACTTTGGGGTGTGAGTGGGACTTTTTCCTTCTTGGTGTTGCCGAGTCATCCTTGATTTTGGTTTGTACCACTGAAATACCATGAAGGAAAAAAGAACATAGCACAGAGGAACTTTTACTGGAATTAGGCCTTTCTGTTGCATCTTTGCTAAGAGTATACAGCTCTGTTTGCAAATGACTTCTTGCTTTTTTACAGGGCTACAGACCTCAAGGTGGCAGTTCCTATGGCCAGGTAAGAATCAGTCAGTCACCAGTCAGAATGCAGTCTTTGAGAAAAGGAGAGCCATGGCACAGAAAATGCACTTAGCAATCCCTCAGAATTTGATCTTTAAAGCACATTTGCTCTGAAAGTGTGTGTTTATCCACGTGGTACTTATATATCTGGAATCCCAGTATGTGAAATCATGGCACTCAGCATCCTTGTGAGAGCCAGGAGCATGTCCTGCTCCTCATACTGCCCTGCACAGCTTTAGGAAGTAGTTGCTTGCTTTTCCCAGTGCAGGCTGAGATCCTTAGCAAAAGGGAAGTAACCAAATTATGTCCTTGTCTTAGGGTGGGCCAAGTTTCTCGGGCAGCAGCAGTTCCTATGGCCAGGTAAGCAAACTAAATATTCTGTAGGAAGTTCTTCACTGATATCTCTGTGACCAAAGACTGGCAGATTTTGGAGACTGTTATTTCCTTTGGCAGTCTGCACTTCAATTTGAGTCATGGCTTTTGCTGAGTGTAGGACAATATGCAGCCCAGCTGCCAGCATACTGTTCTGTCTCCTTTGTGTTTTTTGAGAACCCCACGTGCAGCTGTATTGTCAAAAACGTTATGCTCTTTAAAGAAACCTCTTTGTCCAGGTGATAAATACCTTCTCTTTTTATAACGGGTTCCCAAGGCAGCCAGTCCTATGGCCAGGTGAGGCTTTTTTGCTGAAATGCACCAAGCTTTTCTGTAGGAGCCTGTCTTGTAAATGGACTTTGGGGTGTGAGTGGGACTTTTTCCTTCTTGGTGTTGCCGAGTCATCCTTGATTTTGGTCTGTACCACTGAAATACCATGAAAGAAAAAAGAACATAGTACAGAGGAACTTTTACTGGAACTGGGCTTTTCTCTCTGGTATTCTATGATTCTGTTGCATCTTTGCTAAGAGACTACGTAGCTCTGTTTGTAAATGACTTCTCGCCTTTCTTGCAGAGCTACCAGCCTCAAGGTGGCAGTTCCTATGGACAGGTAAGTGTCAGTCAGAATACAGCACTTGAGAAAGTGGAGTGCCATGGCCCTGCAAAATTTGGCCAATCTTAAAATATTGTTTTCAATTTATATTGAGTTCTTAAAAAAAAACCCCTCTGAATCTATTTCAAAACTTTTGTTGTGAAAACGACAGTTTTGTTTTTCATGGATATCTGCAGAAATCATAGGTTTGTGCTGCTATCTTATCTTTTCCATGGGTATGGAACTTTAAAATTTATGGTAGAAACAGTCTATTTGATGCTATTACCATTCTAGTTGACCTTCATGGTACAAGACAAATTTATATTCAATTCTTTTATGTCTCTTGCTCTCAGTACAGAGAAACAGTGCTGAGGAACTAAAGAACACTGAGACAGGTTCTCAGCTGCATGAATATTTGGTCATAGAGCCTGTAAATGATGAATATTTACCTCCCTTTACAGTTTTTATGTAACTTAAAGCAGGTCTGAAATAGCTATGATTTTTTTTTAAGATTTCTTATGACACATAGCAGAAATAAACAAGATCCTTCTAATTCTATTTGGTAATGCCCCGTCTTTGTAGCTGTCCCAGACAGCTGTGGCACATATCTACATGTACATGAAACAACTGCTCTTTTATGAGATTATATTGAAGGCAGATTGCATCAGCAAATTATACCCACAGTAACTTTATATTATTGAGAGTTTTTCAAAAAGTACTATCATCCCTGGTTAATTCACTTGACCTGCTAATTTTAATTGCGTTGGGTTTTTTTACATTTTATGAGTCTATGTTTTTTAAGATTCTTCCTTAATTTTTAAAAATTATTTTACATCTTTATTTTCCCTGGAGGAAGGGCATTGTGCAACTGGTGCCCATGAAAAATGCAAAGATAGGAAATCAGTATTCACCTACCATTAGCCATCTAAGCCCAGTGTCCAATAAATGGCAGGCAAAATAAACATAATAAGAAAATGTTGCGTGCCTTCCTGGAAAACCTTCATAAAACTCGAGTCCTGTCTGAGACACATGTAAAACTACTCTACAGTTCTCATTCAATAAATACAGCTCTTCATCCCGAATAAGAAGTATCAAAATAACTCTAGTTAAGCAGCAGAGTCTGTACATTCTCTGTCTTATTCCGGCTTTTTTTACCCCACAAAGAGGCAAACTCTAGAGGGGCATCTGCTTCACAAATACAGTAATTATGAATCAATAATTCATTTCATACAGGACTACAGACCTCAAGGTGGCAGTTCCTATGGCCAGGTAAGCGTCAGTCAGTCACCAGTCAGAATGTAGCCTTTGAGAAATGGAGTGCCATGGCACAGCAAAAGCACTTAGGAATCCCTCAGAATTTGATCTTTAAAGCACATTTGCTCTGAAAGTGTGCATACTCACACTCAAAATTTATCAATGTGCTACTTATTTATCTGAAAATCCAGTGTGAAATCATGGCACTCAACATCCTCGTAAGAGCCAGGAGCATGCCCTGCTCCTCATACTGCCCTGCACAGCTTTAGGAAGTAGTTGCTTGCTTTTCCCAGTGCAGGCTGAGATCCTTAGCAAAAGGGAAGTAACCAAATTATGTCCTTGTCTTAGGGTGGGCCAAGTTTCTCGGGCAGCAGCAGTTCCTATGGCCAGGTAAGCAAACTAAATATTCTGTAGGAAGTTCTTCACTGATATCTCTGTGACCAGAAAGACTGGCAGATTTTGGAGACTGTTATTTCCTTTGGCAGTCTGCACTTCAATTTGAGTCATGGCTTCTGCAGCCCAGCTGCCAGCATACTGTTCTGTCTCCTTTGTGCTTTTTGAGAACCCCACGTGCAGCTGTATTGTCAAAAACGTTATGCTCTTTAAAGAAACCTCTTTGTCCAGGTGATAAATACCTTCTCTTTTTATAACGGGTTCCCAAGGCAGCCAGTCCTATGGCCAGGTGAGGCTTTTTTGCTGAAATGCACCAAGCTTTTCTGTAGGAGCCTGTCTTGTAAATGGACTTTGGGGTGTGAGTGGGACTTTTTCCTTCTTGGTGTTGCTGAGTCATCCTTGATTTTGGTCTGTACCACTGAAATACCATGAAAGAAAAAAGAACAGAGGAACTTTTACTGGAACTGGACTTTTCTCTCTGGTATTCTATGGTATTCTATGATTCTGTTGCATCTTTGCTAAGAGACTACGTAGCTCTGTTTGTAAATGACTTCTCGCCTTTCTTGCAGGGCTACCAGCCTCAAGGTGGTAGTTCCTATGGACAGGTAAGTGTCAGTCTGTCACCAGTCATTATACAGCATGTATGTGATGTTCCCATATATGTATTGAGAATTCTGTGCTTTATTTCTTAAAATAATATAGTAAGTAGCCATTACAAATAAGAGTTGTGAATTTTTTTCATGAGTCTGGCAATTATAGGCACACTGAAACAGCTGTTTCCCATGTAGAAAGGAGTGCATGTAGGTGTCAGCTTTCTGATGCACTATAGTCTTAACATACACAAATACTTTACCAGAAAATTCACAGTTGGATGTAGAGGGATGTAGATGCCCAACCTTTTAAGCAGTCGAGCATCTAAAGCACTTGAAAATTTGTTTCTGTATTTGAAATGGAGAAAATGAATGAAAATGAATATTTGGATTACAGGCTGCTCTTCTTTTTTTCCCAAGCAGGGTGGAGCTTCTTCAAGTGGCAGCAGCGGTTGTGGACAAGTAAGTTCCTTTTTCTCCAAACTATTTGAAAACTAGACCCAGCTTTCTTTCCAGTAGTGACAGATTTTTCAACAAGTTCTATAATGTTTGTTAGTTTCAATCAATTGTTTTGATTGTTTCATGGATTTATCTAGCACAGAGATCAAGGAAGGCTGATATTGTTTGTCATTGTAACTGGTATGAAATGCTTCTCCCATTTAGAGTTACACACTGAAGACAGAAATGTGATTAATCTCTCTACTTAATAAACAGATAAAGTATTTCCTTGGGAATTTTTGGATGTTGCTCCATTTATTTTCTGTAGAAGAAAATAGGATTAGAGAGTGGCTCCTGAAGAACAGGAATTAAATTAGTAATTTTCATCCTGGTTCCATTTCAACTTGTGTATGCCTACAACAGTAAAGACAATGTCTTCAGTGATGAGATCCCAGGTGAATGGATCGTGAATGAGGTCATGTAGTAAACCTATGGTTAAATAAATATATTGAGGAAAGCAACAAGAATTAAATAGAAGTATAAATACAGACATTTTCACAAGTATTTAGCAGAAATATTAGGATCAGTGTAAGTTAAGCACGAATGGAAATGCATGGAAAACCATCATAAGAAGCAATACAACATGGACACAGATAACAGCAATCAAACTGATAAACACTGAAAAATGTGTTCCTTCGACCTAAGCTGTGACACAGCTCTTGACTTATCTGTGCTGTGATAATGGGAGTGCGACAGCCAGGGTAGAACTCTTTCTGTGTACTGTTTCTCATCCTGTTATCCCAACAGGAAGACTGGCTGTAGCCAAAATATACCCAAAACAGGAAATAAAATGCATTGAGCAGCAGCCTTGCCTAACATCTACAGTGGGTGAATCTAGCAAGTGATAGATGGTCACACTGAGATAAACGGTCACAACAGAGATAGATAGTCACCCATCAGTAACAGTTGATTCCTAAAAAACCCCACCAACAGTTAATCTTTACCAAACAAGAGGAACTAGGGTGATACAGAGAGACATCAATTGCCAGCCTATCTTTCTTTCCTTGTGGCTCACAAGAACTCCTCCTTTGATCACCTGCGTGCATGTGTCTTGATCCTTGTGAGTATGTGGGTATGGGAGTGACAGAGGGTAAAGCCACACATTTAAAGGACTAAATAAAATTAAACTCACCCTCTGCAAAATTTTATGGTGAGTTTTGTTACATTAATTCTCACAGAAGAAATTTTAAGAAAGCAAATTACTTCGAAAGAAAAATGAAGATTTGGGCATTTACCTTTTTGTTTATTTTTTTTTAACAGGGTGTTTCATATGATAGCAATCCCTGCCACCAGGTAAATGCTCTTTCTCCTCTTATTTTAAGATGCATCCAAAATTAGTTTTGCCACTAACTCAATTAGCAACAACTTCAGATTCATGTAGCACAAATCTATATAATCTTAAAAGTTAGGAATGAGAACTCACCATCTTCCTGTACACAGGAGTATCACAGGGGCTTTGGAGTCTTTTTTCCCCCCTTTTTCCTAGGATTATGCCTGTGAAATGTCTCGCTTTATAGGACATTAAGGCCAGATTCTGGAAAGAAGAACTCTACTGCAGAGTGGCTGAAGTGGCACAACTTAAATCAGGGCTGGAGCTCACCAGCCTCTCTGTGGACTTTTCCTGTCAAAAGTCAGAAAATACTTTAGGACTGCCACTTGGGGTTCCTGGAACAAACTGGCTTAAGAATTCATTCAGTTTGTGCAGGGAACTAGAGACAGCTACATGTGTATTTGTTCCAAGTTCAATGTTGGAACTATAAAAACCACTATCCTAAAGGGTGTCAGCTATGTTTAAAGAAGTAATCTCTGTCATGTTGAAAATTAGTAAGAAAACAGCAATAGATGATTCCTTGTTTATTTTTGATACTTCTTTTGATTCTGAGTTTTCACAAGGAATAGAAAAATGAGATAAAATAATTGTATCAATAAATACTGTGCTTTATAAATATATACTATATTTATAAATATACAAACAACATAGATGTTGCTAAAATATATTAATATGTTTTGGTATAGTGTATACAATGCACTGTATTTAATACATTGCTATAACTTGAAAGAATAATATATTAAATAGGTATGTAATTATTTTATAATAGCATTTCAATTTTTTCTTTGTAAAGAGGAACTATTCCTTTGTAAGACTAAAGAAGGTGCTTAAATTTTGTTCTAAAATCTGCTAGAACATTGAAAGATAATACTTTTTATTTCATTTTCCTTTGCCTCTTCTGAATGAAGCCTCAGTCCAATTTTAGTGAATGGCAAAGATCCCACTCACTTCAATAGCTCAGGATTTCACTGTTTTTATTATGCACTTTTGTCACTAATACTTCCAAAAATGTCTTTTCTGATTACACTTGGAGAAGTTACATTCCTCTTCTAAAGGGGGCACGTTGAAACATACTGAGTGTTTTATATAAAACCTATTCCTGGAGGCCCTGATACTTCACAGCTCACAGCTTTCTGTGTAATAATGCTACCAGGGGAATTTTTCATATATTTCTCATCTCACCTTTGCGCTATTGGCAATCTGTGCTTACTAAATTAGAAATTATATCCATATTGCATATCTACCCTTTCTTCTTACTCTTCCTAAGCAAGTATCATAACTTTCATTAAAAATATTCCATATACAAACAGCAAGTGTCTAAAGCATGCATAATTTTTTGTCTGATTTACAGGGTGGATCACAGGGTGGATCACAGGGTAGTCAGGTAGGCAGCTCTTTATTTCCCATTGGTAAAAAGTTTTTAAGCATTTCTAATTCAGCGTATAGTTTTCTTGCTTATGAGGGTATAGACACTTGCGGGGTCTCCCCATCTCCAGCCTGTAACTCTTTCCCTGCAAACATACTTTTTGTCAGCCCTGAAATTCTACTTACATAGAAAGAACTCAGCGCCCTAAGACAGCTCTGTGCATTCTGATAAAATTAAGCTCTCCAGAATTTTAACTCTTGCTGTTTTGTTTTCACAGGGTGGATCATACTCACAAAACTATGGTGGTAGCCAAGTAAGTACTAGATTATTATTGTCTCCCACTGGGGTTTTATGAGCTTTTCCTTCCATGATGGTTGATCAGTATCCAATCTGCAATATTGTAATATTCATTCTAATTATTTTTTGTTGTTGTTTCTTAGCAGAGTGGATCATCATCCTCACAAAATTATGGTAGCAACCAGGTAGGTAGACCTTGATTTTCTCTTGGTAAGAATTCTTATCATATTTGATAAGTTATCCAGATATTTTAAAAGTTGTATTTGTTCAGAGAAATCCTAGGCAATTGTTTATTCCAGCTTTACAGTCCCTGAAGAAAATCACAGTTTCTTCTGAAGTAGAGTTTATATTTTTTTTATAGGATGGATCCTACTCACAAAACTATGGTGGTGGCCAAGTAAGTAGTATTCTATTTCCCTACTTACACATCACTTCATATAAGCTTTAGTGTCTGCTCAAAATCAGGTTTCTACATCCTGATTTTGGTTGATTTGTTTGTTTTAAAGGGTGGATCATCCTCCTCAGACACCTATTATGATAATCAGGTAACTAGTTCTTTCTTTCTCCTAGTTACACATTATTTGTAGTCCCTGCATCATCTTTCTCAAAGATGTAATAAACCATAATTTTTTCTCTGCTCTTCGTGTTTTGGGTTGGGTTTGGGTGTTTTTTTCTTTACTGAAGATTGGAACATTCTCTGTAAGCAACTATTGCAGCTATGGATTTGGCTCTTTTTTTTTTTCTTACATAGATCTTAATTTAATTTAACTCAGCTTTTCCTTTGCATAAGCATCTCTTCTGTCTTACAGAGTACAGTATCAAAGTGTATTGTTAACAACCCATTTTGTGAGGAAATAACTGGTATCTGCTGTTTTTCTAGGATTCACAATATTCCCCAGATGATAATCCCAATGCTTGTGATGATGTGAGTATGTTTTCTCTAATATATTTTCATCACAACATTTTTTGTGTAGATGAGAAAATATTGCACTGCTAGATGCAGTCGTTTGAGCAGAATGATCCAGAAAGAATGCCGAGTTCCCACACTAATAGCTGTTTCAGCAACTGCATTTTTCTTGGTGAAAGTTGTCAAATATGTAGTTACAGATATGGTTTGTGTTTTTAAATGCACTTAACTTGATAAAATGAAATATGGATAAAAGTATTTCAATGGCTTTGCAGTAACAGAAGATTTTCCCCAAAAGGTAAAGATACCTTTTACAGTAATTTTCAAAAAAAAAGAAAATCTAAAAGAAAATATTTAAATACATACAATGAATGAAAGAAGAAATTATGGATATTCCACTGCTTTTCATGTTGCATTTCTACCAATCTAAAGCTGCTATTAAAATGTTTTTCAGATTGTAATTATAGGATTTCAAACTAATTTAGGCAAGGCTGTGGAGAATGTGAGCAACAAGTGGAATATGTCCGTATGCTGTTTCGGAAAAAATTAGTTTTCTGTAAGCTTACTGTATTTAAATAATTCTTTAAAAAGGGAGTAATTTATTCTTTTCCAGAATGACACTACTTACAGTGCCAAGAGTCGGGTAAGTACTTTGTTTCTTCTGTAATATTCAAGTTCTTGTGATTAATGACAGTGTTAGTAACTGAACACTTCTGTATTAGACCCACGGACTTCTAACTGTAGTGCATGATTGTTTTATAATACCCTTCAAAAAGTTAATTATTTCTCTGTACTCAAGGTTGTTGCACAATTATTAAAAACTGCACAATACAGAATATATACTGATATATTTTCTTCATAGTATATGCACTTTGACTGTATAGTTTTTTTGGGAATTAACCACCTATGTACATGAGGCATGTACCTTACCTCAAGCTTTTTTCACCTGTTCAAATTTAAACTCTCCTTTATGCTATTGTTGTAAAGTAACATTTGTCCCTGGTAATAGTCTCTCTGTCAAGACTTTCCATCTGTCCTACAAGCAGAAACTGTGATTAACATGGATAGATTGTGACCAAGCAAATATATTGTTGTGTAAATAAAATACATTTTCCCCTACTTTTTTCAGTTCATAGAAAAGCTTTTTTTATGTCACAGCCTCCTTTTGTTTTACTGCCATCTAGAGTAACCTCCTGTCATCAGCTACTTGCCTTCTCTTCAGTTGTCAGCCTTACACTGTACTGCTTCATTGTTTTCCCCATTTTTCTCTCTACTACTTTAGTACTGCACCAAACATGTATTCTAGGAAGTAAAAGGAGGTCTTCTGAAACATCCTTTGTTTTCGCTTATATTTACCTTGAATGCAAAAGGTTCTGAAAAAAAAAATCCTTCAGCAGCAAGCCTTGTTTAGGGGCCTCATCACTTCCTCCTTGGTTCACAAAAGATGCTAGTATTCCCTTGGTTATAACAAAGGATAGGGAATTCTAAAAAAAAACAACAACCAAGCAAACAAGCAAACAAAAACAAAAAAAACAAGGGAAAACAAACAAAGAATATGCTTTTTAAGACCCTTAATGATATTAAAATGAAATCTCCAGACATTTTCCTTTTCCAGAATATGCGACCTTGACAAGTAGTAGATTTTTGCTAAAGTACTTAGTGCAGATAACTCCACCTCTAAAGTAGTAACAATCTTTTGGCTCCTCTACAGGGTTCTGGTTGTGCAAAGAAGAAAGTTCTTGTTGCCCGAGTAAGTAACTTTTTTTTCTTTTCTTTTCTGACTACTTGTAGGATTTTAGCCCTAACTTATCCTAATTATGCCTAATTTCCCTGTAAATATGTTGCCCTAATTAATATTCTTCTATTTAAGGAAAAATTAAAATAAAGTTACTTAACTATTTGCTCTTTGCACGGATTTCTTTAAAGGAAATATATAGATGAAAAAAAGACATGCAAATCATGCTTTGAAGTAGAGGGCAGCTGAAATTCCTGTTCTTCATTAAGCACAGAGTTAGTCCAAGCTAAAGTTAAAATTAAATGAGTATCATACAAAGGACAGCTAAAATTTTAGCTGAAAAGAGATAGAATAATGAAGTAAGAAAGAATAATGTTTGGCAATTTACTGTGCTCAGCAGGCTGTGGAGGGGATACGGGCATGTGTATTGTATAGCTTCAAGTCAGACTCAGCAATAGCCTATAAAAATTACGTGCAAATAACCTTTTATTTTATAATAAGCCTTTCCTACTCAATGTATATAATAAAGGGTCTGCAGCTGTTTTAAATAAATACAGGGGGGGAAAAAGAAGGTCTATCACAGATCAGAGAGTTTTAATCTCCTAATAGCAGATATTCCTGTTTTTTACAGGATACATCACACGCTTTAAGCAGAAGAGCCTATGATGTCCAGGTAAACCATTCTTGTCACCTTTTCTGAACTACTGCTTGTGTTATAGCTCCTTGCTGTATTACCTACAAAAAGAAGGATCTAGTTTCCACAACAGAGAATTCTGTTTAGGGTTAGGTAGTTCTCTCCCAATAGCACTATATTACCCTTACTGAAAAATGTGTCATTTTTTATTTCTTCGCAGAATGCATCTTCTCCTTCAAACAGCAGCCACACTGATGTCCAGGTAATAACATAGTGTCAGGTGCATGATATCATTGCAAGGAGCTTTCTGATAAATTATAATTCATTCTGAAAGTTAGGTTCCACTAATCCTTCTGTGCTGAAGGATGCTATTTTGAATTGGCAGCGTTTTCCCTATAACGTTATAACTTTGCGCAGTTGTAAATGGGCCCAGAATACAGAGTCTGTTCTGTTCCTTCTCTCCATTAAGCAGGTAACCATCACAGGTGTTTCTTTACGTAACATTTTGTAAAAGTCATTTGCAAAACACCAAAAAAATAGGTTTAGAATCTTTTTTTTTGGAAACAGTCCTGCTCTAGTGATGGTAATGGCCAGATATATAATTTTTTCATTTTAAATTTGGTAAGTAGGTACATCTTAGGGGTTAGGTACTTCTGTTACTAAAGTAGAACCAACTTTCATATTCTATAGGATCATGTACTGATACAGCACTGTATATGTTAGAGAATTTTGTGAAATTTAAATGATCCAGAGTGGCACTTGATTCTGTTTTTATTAAAGCATCAGCTTCCCAGAGATCCTGAATCCTGCTACATGCCACATTATGCAGATTTAACACTAGCACAGTCTTCTGTCTCAAGAGAGTTTGCAATCTAATTCAATAGTGCAGTCAGATTTATAAGCTCCAGAAAATAACTGTTTTCTTAATTAGTTTTTCTGATACCAATTCCCTGTGTATGGTATCATTAATTAGGTTTCATCCAAATCTATGTTTTCACAATAATTCAACAGATAGTGCTTGTTCATGCAGGAAAGTAGTAGAAAGAGTTTGTCACCTTACTTCTCACTACATAATTTTATAATTCAGGTTCTGATAAAATGCTTTGATAAAATGTAATTGTTTTCTTCAAAGGGTGGATCATTTATTGCAACCAGTGGTGGATCAAGTAATCAGGTCAGGATTGTCTTTATTTTTAACTAGTCTTGTCCAGATTGCTTCCTGGTAATTAAACTAATTAAATTCAGGAATCAGAGTTTAAGTGAAGTACCTTTGCATGGAGGATTGGTCATGTTATGCATTAAATTGTAAATGAAGTGACTGTTCAGATTAAATTTATCAGAAATGGCTCTCTGAAGTCACTTTTCAACACTGTTTCAATTTCATGTATGTTTTATTGGTGAGAGCACAATGGTGATTCTCTGCACTCTTGGACTACTTGATACTTCTGTCTTGCTGAGCATCTGTCCCTGAGACACAGCACCAAGAGATGTACTATCAGTCCAACTTTCAAAGCAAACATTAACTATTCAGAGCTAAACTCATTTGTTCTAGGTGTAGGAAAGGTCACAGGTACTCTGTAACCCCACAGTCTTTCTTCCCCTAAACAGTTTCACATATGAAATAAGAATTTATTTTAAATTTCCACAAAGCAATGATTGTTTCCTTTTTTAAAAATTTATAGGGTGGTTGCATTTGTCCTGATGGAAGCAGTGGTCATAGACAGGTAATTATTTTTCTGGGTTTATACTTCGATCTACATAATGGAGTATCTTGAATTAATCATCTAGTATATATGGACACTTGGTTAACACTAAACATTAATGTTCATTTCCTTAGTATGGGTAAACTACATACAATGAAACGGAAGAATGAATTCCACTTTACTTGAGCTGCATAGTTACTATTCAGCCACTAACTTCCTGTACCTGTGCTTGGTGATCCAGATGCTCTGTCACTTGACTGTTATGTGCTAATTATTCATTACTTTCAAAAAACAGTCATTATCCCTTATAGTAACCACAGAATTTAATTTAATCAATTTAATTGCATCCAGGTTAGTTTCCTTGTCTTTTTAACTGGTGCAATAAAATACTGTGACTAAAACATCAAAATCTATAAATGTTTCAAAATTTAGTTTCTTAAATCAACATTTAAACTGTTCTTTCCCATAAAGACAATCACTGCAATTTCATTGCCACTTGCACTGGATAAACTTTTCTCTTAGGCAATGCCCCTGTGCTGGGAAAAAGGCCAAGGAATGTGCTTACCTAGACATTATAGAGTAATTTTACCAGGCTTCTGGCTTCACCTGGCAAAGACAGATGAACTTGGATTTTAAAGTCACCTTTCTTCTACCAGAATACTTATTGTGAACCTTTTACTGAAGCTGTATTTCCATAAAACCATTTGAATGGTGTAATATTTTTTTTTTTAGTTTTCAATTTCAATGGGAATTATTTTGCGGATTATTCTTTCTATTAAAAACCCCCCATGCTATTTAAACAAACTAACAGTATAAAAAAATTACTGCTTCCTGGACTTAACTTCATTAACTTAAAATAAAGAGCAGTCATTTTGGTAAGGTAGAATACCACCTCTTTCACCTAATTTAGGGTGAGCAGTAATCATGACCTGTATGTTTTAAAATATAAACTAGTCTATTTAAGATAACTACTATTGAAACCTAGTTGAGGAAAAACCTTTATTTGTCATGTGATTGTAAATCTATATCAACAAATCCATTTACAAGGAAAAAGATGGACATCCTTATGCAAGTTTTCATTCTGATGAGCCCTTTTCTTAACATGCTTTAATTGTTGCAAAAAAGGACTTAGTTTGTAACAGGAATCCACCACATCTTGATTGGGGAGATGAGAGTGTATGTATTTAGTTGCTATCAACAAAAATTTTCAACATGAAGAAAAGAAGACATCGAAATTGGATACAGAAAATCAACTCTCTGTGCAGATGTGTCCACTTTGATTCACAAGAGGTTGTTTTCCAGTTTGCAGATTTGTCAGCTGATCAAATTAATTTATGATGAACTAGATAGCAATAGACTTGATCTTTGCTTTCATCCAACAGTAAAATCCAGCAATCTTTGCAAGGAATAGACTGAATTAAAAAACAGAGCTATCTTCATTTTCTGTCCAGGGCCCTCTACATGTGGCAGCTACAGTGCCTTAGATTAGCATGCAAACAGATTAGCTGTGATAGGTAGGTACATTCTTCTGAATAAAAAAGCAAACTATAGGTAGATGTACATGTACAAATAAACCACCATTCATAAATCTTACATAAAAGAGTTATCTACTTCCTTGAAGATTCTTCAGCACAGGAGGAAAATTCCTGCAAAAAGTTTTTTCAAAGAAAAATGGTTTTCCTTATGTGGATCCTGGATCCCCAAATGTCTCACACTGCAATTATTCTGCTTTTTCTCTAAGTTTCATCTAAAGGCAAGACCTTAGTCTACTGCTCTGAGGAAGCAGTCTAATCATAGAATAATACTTCCCCTGTTCTGTATATGAAGGGGATGTGACAGTAATAGTGGATGCTATGGACTGGTAAATAGTCTTCTCTCATAAGTGGTGAGCTCTCCTAAACACTATTTACACTTTGGAAGTTCAGTGTTCTGGCAATTTTTAAAAAGACCATCATTATCATGATCATCTATAACAACAGAGTCTGCAAGGTATGACATTAGATTCTGTGATTAGAAAGAGTAAAATTAAATGTTACTGCTACTTTCAGATCTTTTAACCTGAAGAGAAAAAATCAGAACCTGCTAAAGTTTTCCTGATCTCTAACAATCTCCAACCCCCCCAGCATTCTCTTTTAATGTTTGCGGTAATGTCCTCAAAAGCTTTATTTGAAAGAACAGAAATTCAGAATGGACTCATGTAAATGTCTGCTTGCAAGAAAATAGCTAGTCTGTGTTTTCATTTCAGGGAGCCCCAGGTTATCCACACAGCACATATTCTGGTAACCAGGTAAACATTCAGATAAAATGCCCTGTTCAGAAGTTCCATCCAAAACCTTCCCTCGAAGGAGTAGCCAAATATAAACCAGTAACCCATTCTGTCTTCTGCACAGGGAGGGCCTTTCTTCTATCCCGGAGGATCCTATGGACAGGTAGTAGTTCTTCCTCCCTTACCAGGATAACACAGACTCCCATCCTCCTGGCTCCATCACTCCCAGTATTGTGGGTGCTATGACATGCCATAATTAGAGATCTGACTGTTGTCCCTTAGAGCAGAAAACTTAACCCTGGTGTAAGCTAGAGGTGTGAAGTTTGATAGAGAACAGTACAGACTGGTATCTGCAGCTTCCTTACAGAATACAAATTTCAGCAGGCTAAGAAAGTTGCCACCAGAAGATTTCTTCTAGTTTAACAGTACCTGTGTTCAGGTACATAGAAATTAGCTCAAAATTGGGAGAAAGAGTGTAAAGAGAGAACTGGATAGGCAGGTATTTAAACTCTTGTCTGTGAGAAAATAACTGGTTTGTGTTTTTCTTCTAGGGTGGCCCAGGTTCTTCCCACAGTTCTTACTCTGGTAACCAGGTAAATATTCGGGTCACTGTGTCTTCACAGGAGCAGTGTAAAAGTATTCCTTGAAAGAACAATTCAAACCAGTAAATTTCTGTGTTTTCTGTGCAGGGAGGGTCTTCCTACTATCCTGGTGGATCCTACGGACAGGTAGGTGTTCTTTGTAGAGATAACAGAGTTCTTTTATATTCATTCTTATGTTCCCTGTGTAGTGGCTGTTGTGAAATATAACACCCAAGAAATGAATCAACTGTTTGTAACTTACAACATGAAATCCATCAGAGGAAAAGACTAAATTGTATTTACAACTTTCATGGAAGAATCTTTCATCCAAATAAGAAGATCAGTGATAAAAAGTTCCTTCTGGTTTAACAGTATTGCCCTAGAGTGAGACTTGGGTACATTGGTATTTACACCATCCTGTTTGCAAGAAAATAGCTAGTCTGTGTTTTCATTTCAGGGAGCCCCAGGTTATCCACACAGCACATATTCTGGTAACCAGGTAAACATTCAGATAAAATGCCCTATTCAGAAGCTCCATCCAAAACCTTCCCTCGAAGGAGTAGCCAAATATAAACCAGTAACCCATTCTGTCTTCTGCACAGGGAGGGCCTTTCTTCTATCCCGGAGGATCCTATGGACAGGTAGTAGTTCTTCCTCCCTTACCAGGATAACACAGACTCCCATCCTCCTGGCTCCATCACTCCCAGTATTGTGGGTGCTATGACATGCCATAATTAGAGATCTGACTGTTGTCCCTTAGAGCAGAAAACTTAACCCTGGTGTAAGCTAGAGGTGTGAAGTTTGATAGAGAACAGTACAGACTGGTATCTGCAGCTTCCTTACAGAATACAAATTTCAGCAGGCTAAGAAAGTTGCCACCAGAAGATTTCTTCTAGTTTAACAGTACCTGTATTCAGGTACATAGAAATTAGCTCAAAATTGGGAGAAAGAGTGTAAAGAGAGAACTGGATAGGCAGGTATTTAAACTCTTGTCTGTGAGAAAATAACTGGTTTGTGTTTTTCTTCTAGGGCGGCCCAGGTTCTTCCCACAGTTCTTACTCTGGTAACCAGGTAAATATTCGGGTCACTGTGTCTTCACAGGAGCAGTGTAAAAGTATTCCTTGAGAGAACAATTCAACTACAAACCAGTAAATTTCTGTGTTTTCTGTGCAGGGAGGGTCTTCCTACTATCCTGGTGGATCTTATGGACAGGTAGGTGTTCTTTCTTGTTTGTAGAGATAACAGAGTTCTTTTATTTTCATTCCTATTCTGTGTTTGAAAGACAGAAAACACTTTCTTGAGGGAACCAAATTAATCAACTTCTTTTATTTTCTTTACAGGGAGGGTCTTCTGTTTATGATGGTAGCAGTGAATCCTATGGTCAGGTAAATACTCTTTTTTTCTCTTTGTATAGAGGGTGCTGGGGGCAAATAGCCTGGGTCAAATATACAGCTATATTCTGTATTTTGGCTCTCGCTATATTTTAATGAAAGTGGGCTTTTTCTTTGAGGAGTGAGTGGATTTGTATATACTTCCAGGCTACTTAGTTAGAAGTTTATAAGGGAGTAAAAAGTGGGGTGCCTCCAATCTTTAAGGTTTGTTCTTGTCAACAATGCTAGCTTTGAATCACCTGCAAGATGAAGGTCCCTTCAAAAGTGGAATTAGAATTTGAGTTAAAAAATAGGTTAAATTAGTGTTTTACAGGGACATAATTATGAGTTACTCAAGAGCCATTCTTATAACTAGGTAAATAATCATACTTTTTAAATCTTCCCAGAAGGAGATCCCTACAGTTAGTGTCCAAAAAAAAAGTCTGTTCCAAATATGAGAATTATTCTGTTTGCTGTATGAGAATTGTTTATGTTTCCTGAACAGGGTGGATCTTCCGCATATAGTGGTGCTGAGTCCTATGGCCAGGTAATTGTTATTTGTCTCCTACGCCAAAAGCTTAAGATTGCTCTGTTGGTTCTTCTGTGCACTGGGTTCTAGGTTTCAGTTATTTTTAAGTGACCATGACCACAGAAATGCCATTTTATCTTTTGGTCCTCTTTAATTCACCCTTTTACAACTCAAATGGAGGGAAGCCCACTAACTGTGCCCTGTGACTGTTCAATGCTTTAACTAATTTATTGTTTATGCATTAGCTCATTCAAAAGGAAAACATTTTGTGCATTTAGTTTACATACTTTACTTATGCAGAACCTGTTGAAAGTACAGATAATGGGATTTCTGAATATAAAGAATTATTAACTTTGCAAATGAACTTTATCTAAAATTTTTCCTTATAAAAACGTATGTTTGCAAGGAGGGTTTTTTCCCCCAGCCTCTTCCGTTTAAGCAACAGGTGAAGTTACATATTTTTTTCTTTTCTTGCACATTCGCTGCTTTAGGTAAAATTGAAGATTCTAAGCGGTTTGTTATTTTTATTCTTTTATTTTATATTCTCCATAATTTAGAACATGTGAGAGTCCTTTTTATATGAAAGTAAATGTTTTTTTTCATTATTTTACAGGATTCGCCTTCCATAGGAGGCAGTGAAACTGCTGAGAGTGTAAGTATTTCTTCTCAACTATATCAATATCTTAATTCACTACCTCTTAAAGTATCTATTTGCTTACATGGACCTTTGCTTTAACTCATAATCTTATCTCCAAGAACTCCTTCACACTACATTCTAATCATCTGTTGTTCATCATTTTCTACAGTAACTTCTTTGAAATTGTATTTTTTCTACAGAGAATGGAAAATGTAGATCTAAATTATGTCATGCTATCGTGCTATGTATGATAAGGGCTTTGCAAATTAAAATTGCAGTTACAACAGTTCTGACTTGTAAAAATCATACATTTTTAATTGGTTATTAGAAGTAGCAATTACAAAGGAAACTCTTTATTTCACAGTTTCCATCAAAATGCAGTATTATTATGTGACTACTTCCCTCTCCTTCTGTCCCCAATTCACACTACACTTCATTTGTGTTTTTCCAATGCCAGACGTATAAGATTCAAGTTCCTTCATCTATATATTACATAGGAATGGTCTGGTTTTGTGTAGTGTGGTGAAAACTGCCTGCTTTTCTGTTTAAGAAGATGCCTTTTCTCCTGACTAAAGTATATTTCCTATAAATTCTGCTGAAGCTGTTTATAAAACTTTCCAAGTCTCCGCCTTGAGTAATTGACTGTACTTTAAATGGATTTTCAGTAAGTCTGGTCCTGGTTAGTAGGAAATTGTTTTCTGCAAATAATTATAAATTCAGCTGTGCTCTTCAGCCACAGGTATATTGGGTCATTAGTTTCAGTGTAGTTTCTGTACCAAAATCTTCTTACAGATATTCAAGAAAGCTAAAATATGATACCACAGAGGGCCCAAAAAGCCCTCTGAAAGAAAGTAAGGTATAAAAACATTGGTGTGTACCACTGAGGTCTACAAGAACCAAGACAGCTGATGCTTTGCTCTGTAACATTCTGGAGGAAATAAAATAGATTGAGATGTGATCTCATTCCTTTATATCACTATGTCAGAATTCACCTTTCAAAATAAAGAAATGCCATTCTCAGAAATGAGCAGAGAAAGAACTTGCGGGCTGCTTATCCTACACCCTACATCTTTAACCTTCCCAACAAACAGTATTTTTCTTTGCCTTCCACCCTTGCTCAGAAAAAAATAGTAATATTTGCCATTGCAATAATTCAATTCTAATGTTTTTTAGGATTCCTCCTCACCAGCTGGTAGCCGCCAGAGTGAACGGGTAAGCGCTCCTTCCTTGTGTATGTGTCTGCCCCAGGGCTTGGCAACTGCCAGACACCTAAATCCTGTGTGGAAACTGGTGTGGCAGCTTCCAGTGTGGGATAGAAAGTCCTCAAGCACAGAGGGAATGAGGATACGGCTGAAGAGTCAAAGTACTGCTAGGAACCCCAATCAATGCTGAGGTGTGCTCTTAAATATCAAACTCACATCACAAACGTGATACCACAATTTATTGTTCCGGTTCCTGTGCTTTTTAAATCACTGCTTGACTGCAAAGGGCTTCAATACCATGATTTTTGCAGCATTTATTTCAAGTGCAACCCTTTGCTTTGTTATGCTATGTGAGGCTTTCCATTTTATGGCATTTTTACATGGCACCCATTGTATTTATTCTAATGAGGATTAAGTAACACAGACTGAGAAATTATTTTGTTGGAGATATAATAATTCTTTATTTGTTGTATCCCAAAGAATATCTTCATCAAAAGAGGAATTATCAATAGTCATAAAGAGGCATGTACTGTTTTATACAGAAAGACAGATTTTAATTTTTGTTCTTGAACAAGAGAAAATTAAGGAAGGTGGAGAAGCAAGGAATGTTTAGCTTCCACCCTGATCTTTCCAGGTTTTGGTTTTTGGTTTTTTCATGTAATTTCAATACATTTTTCCAGGATTTTTATTCCCCAGGAGGCAGCCAGTCAGGTGGACATGTAAGCATCTATTTTATTCATTATTTGCAGTTCCCTTCCAAAATGGCTCTACTATTTAAAAAATTATCCAAATGAGTAAAGTGTACCAAGCCATTCATTTCCTAGAATTTCCCATGACATCTGGCATCATGTCTTGTGAAATCAAATGGCAAGCTGTTTGGAAAAAAATTAATAATTGTGTGTCTTCAACATCAGTCTTGTTTTCCAGAAGCCATTTTAAACAAAAATAAATTGCATCTGCTTTTTATAGGGATCATCTTCTCAAGGTGGTGGCTACTCGAGTGGACAGGTAAATACTAAATCTTTGTATTTTTGTCCTGAAGTATCTATTATACAAAAGTTTGAGGCCTCGTATTACTGCAATTTTTTATCTGTGAACAAGATTGATTCATTCTTCATTATATATCTCTGTGTAAAAGTCCAAGTGTAAGCAGAGTGGCCAAAACACAATTCCTGTCTTAACTGATGTTCTAACATCAGGAAAAAATAAAGTAATAAATATTTAGTCTTAATTTGTATTTTCAAAACAAAAAGTAAGCAATTTTAATTTTTTTTTCAGGACTCATCGTCATCTGGAAGCAGCCAGTATGGTGGGCAGGTGGGAAATTTTTCATTGTTGTTATTGTGAGGTTTTTTCCCCCCCCAGTGTACATATTTCCAGAAAGTATTGCAAGATTGGTAATACCTAACTTTCCAGGCTACTGTGTGGTTTATTTTAGCTTCATTAATTTTTCCATAGATAAAATTTCGTTCTTAATCAGATAGATCTTTTCAAATGTAGTTAAAAAAGACAATACATTGTAATCAAATGCACATGTCAAAATTTAAAGAAAAAATTTTAAATGAGAATATAACATTTACAGGGTTCATCTTCTTCAGGAGGCAGCCAGCCTGGTGGACAGGTATAATTTTCTTGCTCCACAGTCTTCAGTTGTGTTAGTGTCAGGCACTCACAATTATCTTTTCATATCTTTCCTCCACCAGAACTGTTTTCCTTCACCACTGTTCTTTTTGCCCAAAGCCTCAGCAACACATTTTCTTTTGCCATGTCATTTGGACATTCTGCAAGCCAGAGTAGCCAGTAGTAACTGGCTGACAGTTGTATCTGAGCTTCTGTACCTGCTTTGGTACTAAACATTTTTCTTCTTACACATCTCATGCAGATTGAATGTAGAAGGTGAGACAGTGAATGGTGAACTCCTGGCCACCTCTCAGTTAGTTTTATCACCTGTTTTCTGTATCATCTGTAACAGGACATAGTACTGCATGTACTCCAGGTGCTCTGGACTCTCTAGGAAAAAAAATTGCTTTCTGTAGTACTACTCAGATTTTTTTTTTTCTTCCTTCTGGTGAGTAAGGTTTTTAAGGTAAAGACTGTATATAAGAAAATTTGAAGATAACAAAATTAGCATTTTGTTGCTCCATCAGAGCAGTAAGTGCAGAAATAGTTGCATAGGATGAAATAAATTCATTTCTAGAAGTCGGGCAGTTAAGAATGTATCTTTATGGTTTGCACGCCTGGGATGGTAGAAGTAATTTGAGTTGGCTCTGGAGTCTATTTCAGTCCTGTGCTCTTGATATCTTAAATATTTTCTGTGTTCTTTACAGGGTGCATGTGATTGTTCTGGGGGAAGTTCTGTAAGTGCTACTTTTTCACTATACATTTTCTTTTACTAAACTATTTAACTGGAAAATTATCTGTGATCCTATTTATTTTTAACTTACTTTAATGTACTCTTAATTTTATATTCATTGTTCCTTTGGTGACTTAGATGTTTCTGATATGGTAGGGGTTATTTCTCATTATGCCAAGATGAAGAATTCAGCATTATGGAATCATCAAATCGTTCAGGTTGGAAAATGCCTCGAGTCCAACCATTAACTCAGTACTGCCAAGGCCACCACTAAACCATGTCCCTAAGTGCCACATGTACACATCTTTGAAATATATCCAGGTGTGGTGACTCAACCCCTTCCCTGACCAGCCTGTTCCAGTGCTTTATAATCCTTTCAGTGAAGAATTTGTTTCCTAATATCCAATCTAAACCTCCCCTGGACCAACTTGAGGCCATTACCTCTTGTTTATTGCTTGTTACTCCAAAGAAGGCACCACCCTCCACCTCACTATAACCTCCTTTCATGTAGTTGTAGAGAGCAATAAGATCCCCCCGACCCTGCTTTTCTCCAGGGTAAACAATATGATAGATAGATACAATATGATAGTTTTTGATTTATGGTCTTCCAGGCCAAAAAAAGACTGTTTGTTATCTTGGTAAATTGATAAAAGGAAGTGAGATGTAAGTGCAATTAATTTCAGACTGTGATATTTTTCCTTTGAAATGCTGTAGAACAGGCATTTTAAGGTTTTGTTTCATTTCCAGTTTATGATCAAAGACAAAGGCTAATTTTTCTTTTCTTTTTTTTTTTGCCCCATACAGGGTGGATCCCCTACCTTAGTCAGAAGTGATGCCTCTGCAAATGTAAGCAATCTTCTTCAGCTTTTAAGTGTGCCCTCTGTTTGGTTTGTCTCCTTTAGCTGGAGAGGTTAAAAGAGTCAGTGCCTAATAGAAGTCATACATTCGTGAAAATAACATACCTTAGTTTCAATCAAAAATATACACAGGACATTCATGCAACACTCAGCTTCACTTTCCATTTAAAATAGTTTTCATGTAAAGAGAAGTCTTTCAATGAAAAATGTTTGTCAAAAATGCAGGTACGTGACAGTATAAATATTTACTTCAGGAGTCTGTTCCATTGGCTTCTTTGGAATTCTGTAAAAATATCCCCCAAGGATATGGATTTACATGATTATATTCCTTGTAGATCATTTACTGTGAAAAAAGGTTAGTAGTATTCATTCGGTCATCTAATGTTGCTTGCCCTCTCATAGGGATAAGAACATTTTTGCAGGAGAGATCTGTTGACAGCACTCCAGTTCTGTTCACTGTGTGTTGGAAAGTCATAATGTATCTCATGGGAACTCTGTATGTGCTGCACCAAAGGGAAGAAAAACATTTGGGTCTTTTTGCATCTAGCACAGAACTCTGGCATTGTACCACGTTGTACCAGACTGCTGACTGATACAAAGCTGGCTTGGACACTGCTACAGAAATGTACCATACAAAAATTATTATTACATGATAAATAGGACTGGTCTTGTTCTCCCTTGTAGGAAGGAGGAAAGTGTATGTATCTACACTCAGGAAAATATTCTTAACTACCTCTGTTCTACATCCTTCATATTACTGTTGTTGGCATTTGTTTCCTTTGAAACTTCCAATTGGGACTGATTCTTTTTGGTTTCTTTACTGACTTGGCTGTCAGCAGTTTGGAACTGAGGATTGTACATAAAGGAGGGAACATAGTGGAGTGTCTACATCAATGAGAGCTGCAAACTGCAACAGTGCTGATGAACTGATGGCCATACTACACACATTTCAGGAATGGTCTGCTCTGGTCTGGTCCCATGGGCCAGAAGTCCATTTACTACCTGAATGCATTAAGTGTATCCCTAGAGAGCATTATAAAATTTAGTTTAATCTGAATGGCATCCAGTTAATTCACTCTGAGACCACCCCATGATAGAAAAACAAACTACAGTGAGTGGGAACTATCAGGACTTCTGTCTCAGAGGGACACTCCTGATCTGTACTTTAATGCATAGATACACCCAGTACCTCAGCACGGGAGAGCAGCTTTTGCATACTGAGTGTAGATCTTAGTTCTCCCCCAAGTACATGTTGCAGTTTACCTTTAATATCTTCTTTACAGGGCAATTGAAAAGTCATTTTACACAGTTAAGATTCATGATGAAGGACACATTTCTGACACATATTTCACATTATGTGCTAAACACAAAACAGCTTATGAGCTTAGCAGATCTTGTGGAATCTCAGAGTACTCTAAAGGTCTGTAGTACTCTGGAAGAATTAATATTAAAACTTTTTGTAAGGATGTAGTTCTTCAGTATAGTGATTTTAAACTGAAACAAACAAGCTGCCCATCCTTCATTCATACCCTCTGAAGTGAAATAACCAGTATTTCCTTTCTGAAAGGGCTCTTGAGGCAGCCATTCTGGTATACAATTACACACTAAATTTTAGACATATTAACAGAGTAGGGAGGGCTAGATTTTACATTTTGAATGGACTTTAAACCCAAGCAAAACAGTTTAAAATATAAATTTATATACTGGTATTCTTCAAGAAGTTTTGCTTTGAAATAGTTCTTTTAGAGAAAAACAACTGGTTGCTTTGTTATTTTTTTTTCCCCCAGGACTCATCTTCTTCTGGAGGCAACCAGTACAGCAGCCAAGTAAGCACTTATTCCAAAAGGAGAGCCAGTTTTTCAGATCTGAAAATGATGGTTATTCATTCACTCAATTAAATTCAGTTTCTATATGGGAACAGTGTATAAAGGGCAAAAGCTCAGTAAATAAAATTCATTGGGTTTGATATGTCCTAAAACTTATACACGAAAAGTTTTTTAGCAAATAGTGCCCCTGTTTTTGTGAAATTTGCATAATGAAGCTCACAAAAAAAAAAGTGTGGAGAAAGAATTAATCAAAATGTAGTATTTTTTATTACTAGTAGACCTAATCACATCATGAAGAAAAGCAAATCCAATTTCCTCTCTTTAAAGAAACCTCTTGTTGTATGAGGTTTCAGTAAATTTGCTAAGTTTGGTTTTCAGAGGCCTGTTGGGTAGCCAATATTTTACTGCTAGGTTTGACCCAGGACTCAGCTTTCCAAATAAAGAAATTCCATTCTCCAGAAATGAGCAGAGAAGGAACTGGAAACAAGGCCACTTTAACCTTCCCAACAAGTCACACAGACAAAGTAGTACATCTTTGCCTTCCACCCTTGCTTAGGAACTCAGGTATTTCTCCAGCTCACCTTGTAAGGCTTGAACATTAAAGCATAATGAAAGTCCTGCTCACCTGTCTTCACTCTTACCCTGCTCTCTTGCTCCTGTTGTCCTGGGAGAGTCATGTTTTGATTTAAGGAAATCCTACTGCAGGTAATTCACTCATTTGGTATTCTTTACAGGATTCGTATTCCTCAGGAGCTAGCCAGTATGGAGGACATGTAAGCTCTTACTTTTAATATTTTATATTATATATTTGTTTTATAAGTATTTGACTCATATTAATAGAAGATCTCAATTTATTATTTCAAGAAAATTGACAGTGGTCTGTATTCTGTCATAATAATGTGAATTCAAGGAATACAAAAATGCAGTTTATTCTGGGATAATTGCACACAAACAGTCAAATAACAAAATATAGATTTCTTTGCTGCTCATCTCCATGAATTAGGTATTCAGAAATAACCGATTTTCAATGTTTTTCTAGGGGCCATCTTCTTATGGAGGCAGCCAATATGGTGGACAAGTAAGCATTCAGTAGTCCCTGCTCTTGTAGTTTTGACCTATGCAAAGCTTCAGTTTATTCACTGTCTACCTGGCTGTCTATTTTAGCTTTAATTTAGTCTAAAATCTTCTCAGTAAATCTTTCTCTATAATGCTTTGGTGCCACTGTGATTAAACAAAACAAGTTCAGATGAAGATCATTATTTAAGACTAAGAAAAAATAGAATGTGAAATACATGGTTGACTCAACTCCTGAAATTTCCATGACAAAAGGTCATGTATTTCTGAAATAAGTACTTCATGAAATTAACCAAAATTTTTTAAAGCCTCGTGAAATGATTCTATGAGTCTATGAAATAGATGTAAAAAAGTTTCAGTTTCCTTTTTTATTTTCAGGGTTCACCTTCCTCAGGAGGCAGCCAATATGGTGGACAGGTGAGAATTCTTCCCTTGTGGTGTTTACTACTTCATCAGAGACATTCGATAAATGCCTCTGTGTAAAAGAACATTTTAAGGAGATTGTGGTTTTTTTGGTAATTTTCCCCCCATGTTTTTTCTAATTTGTTGCTAAGTATATAGTAATTATAAATGTATGTGATACAAAGCCACAAAAGAGTTTTTAAGATGGAATTTCTGATGCATCATGGTAAATGCAGATGATTCTTACCCATTTGTGGTTCAATCCACTCACAGTTCTGTAGTGAAAGAAACTGGATACTTCTCCCTCATGTGGAGCATGGTTCAAAGGGCTAGAATGACAGACAGAGGTCACTAAATTCTTTTTTGTTCAGGGTTCACCTTCTTCAGGAGGCAGCCAGTATGGAGGACAGGTGAGAATCTCCTCCTATGTAGTTCTTATTCTAACACACAGTTCCCACATCAAAACTTGATACTTTTATATTAACTGAAAAAACTTTTTGAGTCAACTCTGTTGATCTGATAGTTCATGATCAGGTATCTATCTGAAACAGTACAAAACCTATGTAGATCTGGTGCTTCTTGTATCACAATTAATGCAGTTCTGGCCTTGTTCTACCCTCCAGCCTGCCCTGCTGCTGTCAAGGTTTCTTAGCTCTAACAGTAAGGAGTGGCTGGAAGGAGATTTCATTCCTCCTCTACCTCACTTCCTTTGGTAAAATGCAAAATCAAAGTTGATGTCCGAGAAGCAGTATGTCTCAGAAGAGGAACAGGGCAGAAGATCAGGAGTTGCTAAGAGAGGTGTTCCATGCCCTTGTGAAATGAAAGATGATGGATAGGATTCCTAGTGCTGCCTAGAGGTATAGCCTCTAATATGGAGTGACATCCCCAACAAACTCATCCTTGGACTCAGAAAACATTGACTGTTGGATTTATTGGATAGGGGATTAGAGGAGAAAGAGATTTTTCAGTCCAAGTATAGTCTCAAAAAGTTACACATGCATCATAATAGCTCATGATCAATATTATGGAAGATTCATATGTTAAGGACACTCCCTAATTTGCACAGAACACATAAAGCAATAGGTTGAATGTCTATCTTCCTGTAATTTTTCATTATGCAACAGAGAAAGGAAACAGTCTTTCTTAAAAAAAGCTCTTAAAGAAGCTTTTTGATTTGAGAAATAATTGGCACCTTTGCTTCAGGGTCCATATTTCCCAGGTGGCAGCCATTATGGAGGACAGGTGAGAATTGTTTTTCTATTTATGGATTGTTTTTTCCATTGTTCATCTTTCCATTTTTTTGTGAAAAATTGAATACTTTGTAAAGGGGTATCTTACAGCAAAACAGTGTTTAGGCAGAACAGATGAATATATGACTTTCTGTTGTGTCAGCCCACTCTCATAAGTAAAACATAGGAGGCTGCTGTGAGCACACGATCCAGGGCAGCAGCACTACTCTCACCTGCCTAAAGCTGACTTTGATTCAAACTTCATTGTTCTGTCTAAATAGCAGCCACTGTAAAGGCCAGTGGCTTTCAGTATGGCCATAAAATAAGTGTTTGCATTCCTATGACACTTAAGTTCATGGAAGACAAATAAAAATATGTTTTTCTGTGACAGGTCATAAGTTAAATAATGTGCAACATATATAAATGCTTTCTCATTTCTTTAGGGTGTGGCTTCTTCAGGAAGCAGCCAGTACAGTGGACAGGTAAAACTTTTAACTTCCATAGTACCTGCACTTTGGGTACACAGTTAGAAAAACATTAGGAAAATGGACCTGTATTTTTTGCAAAAAAGGAACATTATAAGAAAGAATGGCTTTAAGCCAGGCTGAGTGAGGATTGCTAAGTATAGGTGTGACCAGTATGTCAGATCATGGTATGAGCAAATGATACAGGGGCCTGTGTGACTGCATGGAAATGCTTCTTTAACAGATCATGGTTCGAGAAGCCCATTTTTTGTTGTTACGTTTAAACAGAAGCAATTTGAAAGACTGAGGACCACAGAGAATAAGTGAGAATGTTACTCAGTAACACAGAAATAATTAGTTACTCATTTTTTCCAGGGCTTTTCTTCAGGAGTCAGACAGTCTGGTGGACAGGTATGTCCTTCTTTCTCAGCAATGTTCGGTTCTGTCAGTGTCAGGCACTCACAGACTGCTTTGTGTAGCTTTCCTTCATGAGAACTGCTTCCCTTTACACATTTCATCCAGACTAAATGTGGAAAGTGAAACACTGAATAGTAAACCCCTAACCACCTCTTACTTAGTTTTATCAGAGTAGAAATTACCTAATAAGCCTCAACTGGAAGACATCTTTAGTGTTTCCTGTAACATCCGTAGCATGAAAGAGTACTGTATGTATTCACAGAATCATAGGATATGCTAGAGTTGGAAGGGACCCATCAGGACCACAGAGTCCAACTCGTGGCCCTGTGCAGGACACCCCAAGAGTCACATCATGTGCCTGAGGACATTGTCCAAACACTTCTTGAACTCTGGCAGGCTTTGTGCTGTGACCACTTCCCTGGGAAAATTCTAGGTGCTCTGGTCTCCTCAGGGGAAAAAAAATAAAATCTGTATTACTACTCAGAATCTGCTACTCATCATTTTAAGAGGTTTTAGTGTAAATTTTAAATGAGAAATTAGAAAATTCTATTTAAAAAATTGATGAGTAACTGCACAGCTAGCCTGAAAAGGGCAGTGGAGGCAGAAAGAAACTACTTTTTAGATGGAGCCTGGGTAGTCTATGAGCAGGATTTTATAGTCCATTTGCTTACAGTTAGCAGAATGTGAGTTTGATTTACGAATTCAGAGTCCTATTCCAATCAGAGACCCAGGAAAGTAAGTTTGGTTGTGTTTTGTACAGGGTGGGTGTGTATGCCCCGGTGGAGGTCCAGTAAGTATTCTTTGTCTTTATATATTTTTCATAGTATGTACACATACTGGAAAATTCCCAAGGAACTACATTTCTTGAAATAATTCTGTCTGTGAAATTCTATGTATGATGGAAGTTTTCTTCACATTATGCTAAAATGAACAATTTTGAACCTGCTAAAGACAAAAATATTAAGTGACTTGCAACTGTAGTAGTGTATTCAAAACTAGCTACTCAGTTTGTGAGAGAGGCCTGGGACTTTTCTATAAATCTGTTTCCCAAATATTTCATTGGGTTTTGGACATGTGTGTGTAACAGTGCTGCTCTTATGACGGTTATTAACAGTATGATGCAACTAGTGAAACTTAGATCTAAAATCATGTCCCCAAATGCTTTCAGATTGGAGCAGAGCAACGCATTTAAAAAGTTATATATTTCCATTTTTTCTGTCTAATTAGTATATTCATTATACTTTTGTAAATACTTTAAAAAGAAACAAACAAATTCCCCCCAACATCTGAGAAACCCCACTCCACTGGTTTGCTGAGATCAAGCTAATTTACTTCCAAGAGATGGTTCAGCGATCTGTTTGCTCAGTATAGTCAAAATTGCTTAGATGACTACTTCTCTTTCCTTGATTACATAATCAAGCAAAACCACATGCCCAAGTATACAACTCATGACACCCATGCAAATTCTGGGAATCAAAAGTGTCAAAAATAACCTAAAAATTAGAATTTATATAAATAGAAATTATGTTATTTTATAATATATTATCACATATATATATTATATATATTATATAAACATAAATTATTTGACATATAAATCACAATGAATCAAAACTAAATCTTTTACTTGTTTAATCAAAAGAATAGTAGTAATCAGTGTAAATTACTTGATCATTGCAATTGGTCAAGACGTTGTCTTGCTTCTCCTCTATGTGACATTGAATTTAATACAGAGTAAACACTTCTATTTCTGTTGAACACAGGGCTCTTTCGGAGGAGCCAACTATGCTGGTGGACAGGTAGGCAGTTTGTCTTTAACATTTACACAGATTAGTTCCTCAGGAACTATTCCTCAGGAATAAACATGGCTCAGTTGCCATATTTGCCCAGAATCCATCAAATATTGAGTTCAGTTTAGTCACAGAGATAAGGACAATAATTCCAGAGAGTGTATGGGGCTCTTATTAAGTCACTTTTGACATTTCAGTTATATCTTCCTATGAACTAGAGCCAAGATCTTACTTTGTAGTTATAGGAGCTTTCTTACCTTGAAAAATTACTGAAGAATCATTCACAGGGTTCATCTCACTGCCTCAACCATTAACATGATGTGTGGATAACTAGTCATTTGCCACTGATTAATAACTGTGTAAAGTTCTTCAAGTTAATCAATGTCAGGAGTATTGTTTATATTAGGCCCAGGACTTTTTAGTGACATATTCTATTTAGAAAACTATTTATGAAAATTTCCCGTTCTTTTTACAGGGTTCATCATATTCTGGAAGCAATCAGTATGGTGGACAGGCAAGCACTTTTTCTTTGTTTTCAAGATCTTCTTTCTACTTGCTAGTTATTAAAAGAAAAATATGATGCAGTGCATATACTGTTGGTTTTTCAGAGACACTCTTAATAAATATTTGAAAACAGGGACCATCTCTCAGTAACTGAAATGGAGTAGCACAAACAAACTTCAGTTTAAAGAAATTCCACAGATCATAATTCTAGTTGTTTTACCTCAAAATGCCTCTTATCTCAAGTGACAATTTTAATTAATCATTTTTATGTTTCAGTTTCACATTGCTATGATGCCAGTTCAAAATATATTTTCTATGTTATTTTTCAATTATATTGAAGTTATCTTTTTTTTTAAACTTGTTTAGATTGAATATTTGAAAAAATTTGGCACAAAATATACCAATAGATATTGCTTTGAAAATATAAATTCTGGTGTGTTGCACCCAATAATACTACTTTCCTCATCTTCAGCTGCAGTTCAAGTCTCTTACTGTAATCAGCTCCCTGAGTA
Source organism: Pipra filicauda (assembly GCF_003945595.2). Classification (NCBI taxonomy): domain Eukaryota; kingdom Metazoa; phylum Chordata; class Aves; order Passeriformes; family Pipridae; genus Pipra; species Pipra filicauda. The sequence goes on along the minus strand of NW_024103829.1, from coordinate 1,202,891 downwards.
CCTTCTCTACACTTAGTAGTTTGTAACTGATTCTGAAATCTTACTACTGCAAGTAGTTGACAGATGTAATGGAGGGCTGTCTAATAAGATGGAGCATATTTTTCATTAGTATTATTGTGTTTGCAATGTTTCACTCTGCTACACTTAAAAAAATAATTTCTTTTCACTCCATTGCCAAGCAGTTGAGTTCAGTATCACTCTACAAAGAAGATAATCTCTTGTAGCATGGAGAGGATTTTTAACAGCTGCAAATCAATCTTGTTCCCAATTACCTATTTGGAATCATAAGTATATTTTTACAATAATAGACACGATGCTCTCTGAACACATCTGATGTAGCAGAAAATCACACATAAAGTAGATTTTTTTTTTCTCTTGAAAGCCATATGTAAGACACTTTAGATCCATTTATTTATGTAACAGAACAGTCTTAGCAGGTGGTTTGTGACTGCCCAATTTAGTACTTTCAGCTGTTAAAGAACTTAGAGGCATTAAGTCAAGGTCTTTCACTGAATCTTTTTAGATTAATATACTTTCCAGATTGTTACAGAGATCTCCTGTTAAAAGTCATTCTGTGATGTTTCATTCTGCATAGGAAAAAAAAAGTAACTGCTGTTAAATTCTCATATTCTTTTTAATAGGGATCTTATCCCTCAGGAAGCAGCCAGTATGGTGGGCCGGTGAGTATCTTTCCATCCCATCCCTCCTAGCTTCTTCCTAACATACTTTCTAGATCAGGTCAGTTACTTGATGCTGAAAGATACATTAATTTGGCCATTTTATAAAGCCTAAATAGTTGAGGTAATACCAATTGGTCGTTTCAGCAAGGTGAATAAAAGATTTGGTTCCAATGAATTACTGCTCTGTGTAAAACATTCCTTTGAATGTACTATAACCACCAAACTGTATTTCATAACACTGCTCTCTTAGTTCAAATTGCCACTGGTTTGGTGTGCAGTATAGAGATGAAGTTTTAGGTACCCCATTTACTGTTTTTGTTCAAACAACATCCACATAAGTTTGTTCTAAGTACTGCACAAATTGTCTCAAGACAATGACAAAAGACTTTTCCTTCAATTAATAGATGTTGCATTGACTTCTTACAGGGCTCATATTCTTCTGGAGGCAGACAACATGGTAAACCAGTAAGTCAAAAAATTCAAATTTACCTTTCTTTTTTCTTATATACCTGTTAAAAAACCCGTATCTAGTTAGTTATGGGCCAGACAGTTTTCTGAGAATTACTTCAATATGCAAAGAGTTTCACATGATTTAGTCATCTGGGATAATCTCAACAAATGCAAACACAATATTTATTTTCACACAGTTCCATTGTTTAGAGACAGCATTTTACTATGTAACTGA